>NW_028076783.1:4574706-5187798 GCF_014824575.4 Sturnira hondurensis | reverse complement strand
GATGTCCTGGAGGTTCCTAAGCCTCTCCTCATTTTTTTGAATTCTCATTTCTTCATTCCTTTCTGGTGGGATGTTTTGTTCTTCCTTCTGGTCCATTCCATTGATTTGTGTCCCCGTTTCCTTTCCATCACTATTGGTTTCCTGTGCATCTCCCTTCATTTCAATTAGTTTAGCCTTCATATGTTCCTTTAATTTGTGACTTTGTTCCTCTAATTTGTGACTATAATCTACCAGTTCTGTGAGCATCCTGATAAATAGTGTCCTGAATTGTGCTTCTGAGAGGCTGGCAATTTCTCGGTCGCTTAGAGTTATTGGCTCTGGGACTTGAGTTCTTCTTGTGCCATCTTTCGGGTTGTTCATGCTTGTTCCATAGCAGGATCAGAGCCCTAAAGTGTTCACTAGAACAGGGCAACTAAGTCGCTGGGTTGTGATGCTGTATGTGGGGGCGGGGTCAAAGAGGTACTATGGCGTCCTGTCTGCTGCCTGCCGCCACAGCCCTCACCGGTGCCGCAGCTGCTGCCGTCACCGGGCTCACGCATTTTGTCCCACTGCATGCGAGTGTGCCACCGCCGTCAGCCCTCGCCCCCTGGGGCCTGCATTGTCTGTCTCACTGTGCGTGAATATGCGCCCGCGGTCTGCCCTGCACCCCAACTGGTTCTCCTCTGCCTGCGCGCCTGGGTCGGGGGCCCTGTCCTGCCCGACCCTGCTTGCTGCTGGCTCTGCCCCTCTTACTGTCCCCGTTGA
Source organism: Sturnira hondurensis (assembly GCF_014824575.4). Classification (NCBI taxonomy): domain Eukaryota; kingdom Metazoa; phylum Chordata; class Mammalia; order Chiroptera; family Phyllostomidae; genus Sturnira; species Sturnira hondurensis. Next base: position 5,187,054 of record NW_028076783.1, on the reverse strand, counting down.
ACGGTTAGATGTAGTCAGACTTCCGTATAATTCAATTTTCTGTCCTTTGGTTGTGTCTTTGTTTCTCCAAACCTTTGTTTTATTCAAACTTGATTGTGGGAGAAGGCACAGTGTTTCCACCTATGCCTCCATCTTGGCGGAACTGTTTCCATCCTTTCACTTTTAGTCTGTGATGGTCTTTTGTCCTGAGGTGGGTCTCTTGTATGTGGCATATGTGTGGGTCATGCTTTCTTATCCATTCAGCTATTCTATGTCTTTTGATTGGAGCATTTAATCCATTTATGTTTAAGGTTATTGTTGAAAGGTACTTATTCATTGCCATTTTTGTACCTGAGTTCCTCTCTGTCTCTCTCTTTTCCTTCCTTTCCTTAAAGCAGTGTTTTTCATATTTCTTGTAGAGCTGGTTTGGTGGGAGCATGTTCTTTTAGACTTCTTTTGTCTTGGAAGCTCTTTATTTGGCCTTCTGTCTTTATTGAGACCTTTGCTGGGTAAAGTAGCCTTGGTTGTAGGCCTCTGGTTCTCATTACTTGGATTATTTCTTGCCATTCTCTTCTGCTTGGAGTGTTTCCATTGAGAAGCCAGTAGCCAATCTCGTTGGGGCTCCCTTGTATGTTACTTTCTTTTTTTCCCTTGCTGCCTTTAAGATTCTCTCTTTGTCTTGGAGTTTTGCCATTTAAATGATGATGTGCCTTGAAGTGGGCCTCTTTGGGTTCCTCCTGATTGGGACTCTCTGTGATTCCTGGATTCATGTGACTTTTTCTCTCATCAAATTAGGGAAATTTTCCATCATTACTCTTTGAAATAAGTTTTCTATCCCTTCTTCTTCTTCTTCTTCTCCTTCTCCTTTTGGTATTCCTATTATTTGGATATTATTATGTTTCATATTGTCCTGCATTTCTCTTAATCCGTCTTCATTCTTTCTGATCCTCTTTTCCTTTTCTTGCTCTTTCTGGGAGATTCTTTCTACTTTGTCCCCCAACTCACTGATCCGATCTTCTGCCTCATTGATCCTGCTTTTCATTCCTTCTACTGTGCTCCTCAGTTCAGAAATTGTATTCTACATTTCCTCTTGGCCTTTGCTGGTAGTTTCTATTTCCTTTTTCATGTTGATATAGTTTGTGGTGAGTTCATTTTAGCTCCCCTGTAGTTTCTGGTAGCTCATTGTGAGCTCTTTGAATTTCCAATAACCAGTGCTTGAATTCAATATCTGATAGTTGACTTGCCTCTGTTTCATCTAACATTCTTTCTGAGGCTTCCACCTTTCCTTTAATCTGGGGATTGTTTCTTTGCGTTCTCATTGTTTGTGAGACTCTTCTTGTTAGCCTCAGCTTCTTAAATCGATCTGTTCTGGGTGTATGGTGTGAACTTCTGTGGTAGAATACCTGTGCAATTCAGTGGTGTAGTCTCTTGCAGGTATCTTGATGTTCTCCTCTTCCACCTACTCCTTTTTTCGTGTGTGTGTAATCAGTTGGGGGGGGGAGACAAAATCATTTATGACAGCAGGAGAGTACTTTATAATACTTACAGTCACAGCCAGTAGAGAAGAGATAGAAGATCTTTAGGCTTTATATAGTGTTAACCGTAATCTTCAACCCAAGTTTCCACTTTTAAGAAATGATGGACCAAGGATAAGTCTCTTGTTGGGGAGGGAAGGCTTGTAAGTTGGATCTAGAAAGCAGTGAGGTTGCAGGCGGTCAGATTCTGAGGTAGGGTGAGAGTAGAGGATAGTAAATAGGTGTACTGTGTGAGCAAATAGAGTTAATCACTCCAGCAATAGAATTCCAGAAACTGTGAAGTGGACTGAGATCTGGGAGATGTATTGTGAAGTATTTACCGTTGTATAGAACAGCTATTATTTACAATAATATTAGAGCAACAATCATATGACAGACTTTATGTGATCTGTCTGAATGGGGGTATAGAGCTTTTGGTAGTGTGCCAAAGGAAAACAAGTGGCATGAAGTACAGAAAATTAGCAATACACTGTGGAGGAAAGAACAGGTGAAACCTGAAAAATAATACAATATAACCAACCAAGATTAAGAAACCTATACAGAAAGAGGAGGAATACAAAGACACTATTAAAATATAAAAGAATTGAGAATAATGAAAAAAATAATACAACTCTGTATCAACTTGAGGCTTCTCTGCTTTAGCAAAGTGAAATTTGTCTCTCTGTCTCTATTGTTGAGATGCCCCCTCTTTGGATCCCACTATGGTCCTTTTGCCGTTCCCAGTGGTTTGTATTTTTTGTGGGTAAAGGAAAACAAAGTAACAAACAAACAAAGCAACACACACACAAAAAGGCGTGAGAAAGGAGGAATAAGTGAAAAGTTTGGGAAGAAAGGAAGAAGGACTAAAACAGGAAAAAAAATAAAGGAGAGGAGCATAGTATTGAAAGATAAAGCAATAATAAAATTTAAAAAATATAAGATTACTTAGGAAAAAAGTTGCTAAAAAAAGAAAAACAAACAAACAAAAAACAAACAAACAAAAAACCCCCAAACCTTCCCTCGTTGGTTTCAAAGTGTCCAAACCGGTTTTTCTGGTTGCAGCAGGAACTCTCTGTGTGCTGGGGTGCAGGCACACATGCTCACGCACGTGCGTCAGCCACGCTACCGGACTGGGATGCGGGTGCCCACATACCCGCAGGCTGCCTGGGTCCCTTAGGATCTGGCATGGTCCTTCCCAGTCCTGTGGTGGGCCCCAAGTGCTCCTGCCCCTCTCCTGGGTGGCTGCTGGGCTGGGTGGGTAGTAAGGCAATCTGCTGTCGCAGGAGAACACCTTAGTTCATAAAGACTTCTCCACAAAGCCTGCCTTTCAGCCTAGTCCAGTCCTCAGAAGACCAGTGGTGACAATGCTCTTCTCAATTCCCCCGGGGCTGGCGGGCTGGCGGTCTGGCGGGCTGGCAACCACAGAGTCTGCAGTTGAACACAGCCCTCTGCCCCTGTTACCCTTTATGTAAACTTAAGCCCACAGGTCTCTGCCCTGTATTGCCCAGCCTTGCTTAGACGGGAGGGAGGGAGTCAGTTCTCTCCCACATACCCTGTAACAGGCCCACGGCTCCCACAGGGTCTGCTGTAGACCCACCAGGTGCCAAGCTTCCGGAGTTCCCTCCATAGCAGGCACTTAGGCACTGGTCCCAGACAGAAGCCTTCATATCCTGGCTGTGGCGGTGGCACTGAGGCTGTTAGGCACTGGCAGAGGCCACCGGCTGCCACTTTTGTCTTACTCTCGTCCGGGGCTGAGGGCGCTGGCCACCACTGTTGCTGCCCCTTTTTTCTTTCCTCAGGTCCTGGAGTCCTCACCTGTAGCTGTCTGGTCCCTCTGTCACACTCTCTGGTCTCTTATTTTCGTAAATCCTGGGGAAGTGTTGGTTGATTGTGCTGTTGCTCAGTAGATTCATCAGAATTTTGTACCAGGGGTATGGGAACTGGAATCACTCCGTCCTACTCCATCACCATCTTCTCAATCTATTATCTTAATTTTTTAAATGGCAAATTTGATTATGTTTTATATTTTGTACCAATTTTGGTAACCATGTGTATTTAAGAAATTTACATACTTAGATTTTCTTGTTTTATTACAAATAGTTTATAATTTTTTAATAAAAAATTATATGTTATCAATGTATGGTTTTAAAAATTTGTATGATATCTTTTAAATTTTTAGGTCAGTCGTTCTAGAGGTTTCTTCAAAGCATTTTTTTGATTATGCTATTATAGTTTTTCTAATTTTTCTCCTTTTATCCCCCCTCTACCCTGCCCTTGCAACCCTCCACCATCTCTATCCCCCTCAGTTCATGCTCCTGGGTTGTACATGTAAGTTCTTTGAATCCTCTGTTTCCTATACCATTTTTATCTCTCCCCAACTATTTTATGCCTACTAATTATACTTCTTATTCCTTATACCTTCCCCCCATTCTTACCTTCCCCCTCCCCACTCAAATCCCTCCATGTGATGTCCATTTATCTAATTTTGCTCCTGTTCTAGTTGCTTGCTTAGTTTTTGTTTTCATTGTTTTTCTTTTCTCTTAGGTTCATTTGTTTATAGTTGTTTATAGTTTGCTGTCATTTTACTGTTCATATTTTTATCTCCTTTTTCTTAGATAAATTCCTTTAACATTTCATAAAATAAGGGCTTGGTGATGATGAAGTCCTTGAACATGTCCTTATCTGAGAAGCACTTTATCTGCCCTTCCATTCTCAATGAAAACTTTGCTGGATAAACCAATCTTGAATGTAGGTCTTTGGATTTCATGACTTGGAATACTTCTTTCCAGCCCCTTCTTGCCTATAAGGTCTCTTGAGAAATCAGCTGACAGTCTGATGGGAACTCCTTTGTAGGTAACTGTCCCCTTATCTCTTGCTGCTTCTAGAATTCTCTCCATTTTAACCTTGGGTAATGTAATTATGATGTGCCTTGGTGTGTTCCTCTTTGGGTCCACCTTGTTTGGGACTCTCTGAGCTTCCTGGACTTCCTGGAAGTCTATTTCCTTTGCCAGATTGGGGAAGTTCTCCTTTATTATTTGTTCAAATAAGTTTTCCCCTTGTTGCCCTTCCTCTTCCCCTTCTGGTACCCCTATAATTCAGATGTTGGGATGTTTAAAGATGTCCTGGAGGTTCCTAAGTCTCTCCTCATTTTTTTTTGAATTCTTGTTTCTTCATTGTTTTCTGTTTGGCTGTTTCTTTCTTCCTTCTGGTCCACTTGATTGATTTTAGTCCCAGTTTTGTTTCCATCGCTATTGGTTCCCTGTGCATTTTCCTTCATTGCCCTTAGTGTAGTCTTCATTTTTTCACCTAATTTGTGACCAAAATCAACCAATTCTGTGAGCATCCTGATCACCAGTGCTTTGAACTGTGTATCTGATAGGTTGGCTATCTTATCATCACTTAGTTGTATTGGCTCTGGGGCTGTGATCTGTTCTTCCATTTGAGCCATTTTGGGGGGGTCTGGTCACAACTCTTATGTGTGAGGGGTGGAGCCTCAGGTGTTCATCAGGGTGGGGCAACCCTTGTAGCTGTGTTGTGACACTTATGTGGGGGCGGGGTCAGAGAGGGAACAATAGCACTTGCTCGGATTTCAGTCCCCTCTGCCACATCCCCCCAAACAAATTGGGCCCTTCTGGTGCTGGTTTTGGGGTGGGTGGGCTTGTGTATGTTCTAGGACCCTGTGGGTCTCTCCAACAAACTCTCCTGTGAAGCTAGGAGTCTCTCCCTGCACCTCAACCCCCACAGGTGTTTTCAATCGGTGCTTTTAGGCTTTATTTCCCAGCACTGGGGCCCTGGGTTGTGTGGTCTGTCTTGCTGACATTTTTCACCTGGTTTATCTGCAAGTGAATGTGTGACTGCTATCAGCCAACCACCTTCCACGCCTCACTCGGTCTGCTCATTGCTTCCCCATACCCAGGGTGTGCCAGCTGCCGCCTGCGTGCTGGGTAATGCAATCTGCTGTGACCCCTCTCCAGCGGCTGCCGACTCTGCCCCTTTTACTGGTCTGGATGAATGGTGGTCGGACTTCCATACAGTTCAATTTTCTGTCAGTTCTGGCTGTTTTTTTTTTTGTTTCTATTTTTTTTGTTGTTGTCCTTAATTTTGGTTGTGCGAGGAGGCACAGTGTGTCTACCTATGCCTCCATCTTGGCTGGAAGTCTATTTGGTAGTATTTTGAATGTTTTTGTTTTAGTTTGCAGATATGTGGAATTTTGAAGCTGCAATTAAAAATTGTTTTATTCTGCTGTGATTGGAGAACACAGCCTCTAAGATGTTGATTCTTGGGATATTTGGAGTCTTTCTTTGTGTCCTTTATTTTTGCAGAAGTTTCATGAGTCCCTGAAAGCCTCAATGTTCTTCATCTGCTGGGTGTGAAGCTCCATATATTTCACTAGGTCTAGCTTATTAATTGCATCAAGAAATCATTTATATCCCTGACTAGCAAGGCTCGTGGGTGGGGTGTTGTCCCACAAACAAAAAGATTATAGGTTCAATTCCTGGTGAGAACACATGCCTGGGTTGAGGGCCAGGTTCCCTGTTGGGGGTGTGCGAGAGGCAACCGATTGGTGTTCTCTCCCACATCAATGTTTCTCTCCTTCTCTTTCTCCCTCCCTTCCTTTTTCTTTAAAAATAAATATATTATTTAAAAAATATTTCATATTTTGTATCTTTTTGTTAACTCAGTTTTGAGAAGTGTGTGTAAAGTCCCTAATTTTTGCATGCAGTTCTCCATGATCAAACAATGAAATATAAAATCAACTTTTCAAGGTGTTTTTTTAAGCAGCAGAACCCTTTTGCCACGTGAATTCTTGATAGGAATCCAGTTTAAAAGTGGATAAAAGCAGAAGGGCATTGTTGAGTGGGTGGATGGGGGCTCCACTCCTTCCTTATCTTCTCCCCCATTCTGTAGGACCTCCCCAAAACTCTGTGACACTGCAGTGCTGTATCAAGCAGGGTTTGGAAACCGTGGGGGAAGAGAAGGGATAGCCAGACTTGAGTCACCTCCACTTCTGCTTATAATGAATTTTATCCTCTCACCAAATTACTATTCCTCTGCATAAGATGAAAGGGTTGAGGCAAATGTTCTCTGAAGTCCTCCCCAGATACAAAGTTGTATCATTCTAAATATTTATTGATTGATCACCTACTAAGTGCCAGCACCATGCTCATATGAGCCTATATTTTAGCACCAGTAATCCCTGCAGTATGTCGAGTGTTTTTTTGTGGGGGTGACTTTCCTCACAAGTCCCCCTGTGTGCCACCGATGAGAGTAAACATGACTGAGACATAATGTGATCTGCTTGGGGAGGAGAGGTGGCCACATTCCCAGAGGAAAAAGGCCTTGAGCAGTGGCCAGTTTCTCAGGGGAAAAAGGCATTGAGCTCCTTCCTCCAAAAGCTTTTTTTTATTTGGTTGTAATATACAGGAATACAGGGTGGCAAGGATCAAACAGTAGATAACATTTCAGAGAAATCTGAGGGCTTAGTCTGAGTCAGAGTCTATCAGGAAGAGAGTTTTAGGGTTTCCTGCTCAAATCCTTAACATATGAATGAAAGCACTCTTAGCAGAGCAGATTTCACAGGTTTTTCAGGAATTCTTCGTGTTGTTAGATTTGTCCCTGGGACACACTCTAGCAAGGCAAGGAGCTGCACCCCTCCCCATCAGGTATTCAGGCTTAAGGGTATTAGAGCTAGGAAGCGCTTCTCCCGGAGGACATGGGGACTCAGGCTATCTCAGAGCAGGGGGGCAAGAAAGCCATTGCTCTTTGTTGCAGCCCCCACTCCTTCCGTGATGGCCTTCCAAGTGATCATATCAAGTGACCCCTCCTCTGAGGGGTCTTACCCATCAATGACTTCTGACCATGCTTTGGGGGAAGGGAGGAAACTGAGGCAATGTTTGCTACCAGAGACAAGCTTTGTCTCCTATGGTTCACATTCCAGAGGTCACTGACTCATCCTTAGCTACAGGGAGTAGGAGTTACAATTCCTGAAACTAGGCAGAGTGGTCCACAGCAGTTTTTCTTCCATTATCTCATTTAATCCTCAGTATCCATAGGATATGCTGATGGGGACAATGCAGTGGGAAATGAGACAGGCAGCCCCCATCCAGAGAGCTCTGTCTCCTGTTCACCTGGAACGCCTGTCAAAGGGGACATGAAAACCCTTGCAGTTAAGGTGATGGGGTCAGGGCTCAGATTCCATCTTGCTACCTATTATTAGCATGTGTGTGTCCTTGGACAAGCTGCTTAGCCACTTGGGGGCTGGGACTCATTTCCCTCCTCTGTGCAACAGTGACCACAGTGGCATCTAGCACTGTGCAGCCACAGAGTGGGCGGTCAGTAAGTAGCAAGGTGCTTTCCTTTAAGAAGTGGAGACTCTAGTTTAGGAGGGAAGCAACAGATGGGAAGCAAACTGTGCTCATGCATCAAGAAATGAACATTGGGGCTTCCTGACATTGAGGCTAGACCTGTGAATCTCAGGCACATTCCTCCTGGGACCGTTGGCCTTCATGTGCATGAACCTCCTTCAGCTCCAAGGTCGGAATTTTGATGGGCAAGAGAAACGGTTCAGACCTCCAGAGGCCCAGGTTTCGGGTCTGGCTGGGGGTCTACTCACAGCATGGCCCCGCCGGGGTCATCATGCAGACACAACAAGACTCTGATGATGAGCTGACCTTGTTGGAATTAATGGGTCATGGGGGAATGGGTCTGTGTGACTCATTAGGTACAGAAAAGGGATCCAGCTTTCCTTCATTTAGTTTCACTGAAATTGTAAAACATTTATTATTTTGGACACACGACAGTAACTTGCATTTTTAAATATCAAAGTGNAGATGGGAAGCAAACTGTGCTTATGCATCAAGAAATGAACACTGGGGCTTCCTGACATTGAGGCTAGACCTGTGAATCTCAGGCACATTCCTCCTGGGACCATTGGCCTTCATGTGCATGAACCTCCTTCAGCTCCAAGGTCGGAATTTTGATGGGCAAGAGAAACGGTTCAGAACCTCCAGAGGCCCAGGTTTCGGGTCTGGCTGGGGGTCTACTCACAGCATGGCCCCGCCGGGGTCATCATGCAGTCACAACAAGACTCTGATGATGAGCTGACCTTGTTGGAATTAATGGGTCATGGGGGAATGGGTCTGTGTGACTCATTAGGTACAGAAAAGGGATCCAGCTTTCCTTCATTTAGTTTCACTGAAATTGTAAAACATTTATTATTTTGGACACACGACAGTAACTTGCATTTTTAAATATCAAAGTGATATTTTTCAGTTGTTTCCCAAAGGGAAAATGGGGTTGAAGGGGGCAAGGCAAGAAAAAAAGTCTCTGGGGAGACAGTTCTGGCCCTGAGAAAGGGAATTGCAGGCTCAGGGTCTGTTTTGATAGAGTTTTGCTGAATGACTGGGACAAGTCTCTTTGGCTCCTAGGGCCACAGTTGAGTCATGGTGTGATGGGAACGCTGGAAAGGTCACCGTCATGTCCACCACCTCCGCCGCTGGCAGTTGCGGAACCCCGTGGAGCAGCCATCCCATTGCTTCATGTCATGTATGGTGTTGGTGCTCTGCTTTCTGCCAGTTTCCACGGAAAGAAAAAGACTTAAACAGATGAAGTCACCTGCTTGCGGCCCCCCAGGAAGTACGAGGGCAGCCAGGATTTGAACCACAGTTGGTCTCATTCCAGAAGGCTTGCTCTTCTGCCGCCCCCCCCCCCCCCCCCCCCCCCCCCCCCCCCCCCGCCCCCCCCCCCGACNCCCCCCCCCCCCCCCCCGCGCCCGGACCCGAGCCATGCACAACTGTTTGTGCAGACAGCACTTCGGTGGGCAGAGGACTGTTCTGGACCCTTCCTTTTAGGAGACTCTCATGTACTTAACCCCTGAAAGTTTAGGTACCCTGAAATTTATCGAACCGCTTGGAAGGAAGGAGATTTAGGTGTAGGAAGTAGCTATTAGCCAACATTTTGTTACAATTTCTTCCAGACTCCTTCCCAGCCCCCTCTTTTTTCTTTTTTATCACAGATGAAAGTCTGTGACTTGTATATGATCTCATATCCCTTTTTTGCCTCCTAACTTAAGAACATTAGCATTTCCAAAAGTCATTAAAATTCCTCAGGATCATCACTTTTAATTTCTATGAAATGCTCAGTCCTGTGGAGGCATCGCCATTTACCAAATCCATCGCTATTGTTTGCGTTGAGGTTATTTCCAATTTGTCACTATTACAGATGATAGCACAAACATCTTTGGGCATAAGACATTTAAACATCTTTAGATTATTTCCTTAGGATTGACATAGCTATTTAAAATGTTTTTGATTATAAATATAAGGATATTCTAGAAGGTTTAAAAAGCAAGCAAAACTCAAAGAGGGAATAATAACAGTTATTATTATTAGCTAATACTTACACAGAGCTTTCTAGGTACCTGGAACTATTTTAAGCATTTAACATGAATCAATTGATTACTTCCCACAATTCTGTGAGATTTGTATATAAATATTTTTGGTATTTATTGATTATTTTTTTAGGAAAAAATATTTGTTTAAAAGATATGAATATGTTTAAGATTCTTTATGTAACCAGCTGCCATTCAGAGATGTGGTAGCTGTTTGTCCTCAAACCAGCAGGGTGTGAGTGTTCTCTCCGCATTCTCACCAGTACACAGCTTTATTATTTTAAAACACTGTTGAGCCCTGAGTGCTTTCCGTGGCATCATTTTACCTCCAACGACCCTTGAAACTTTGTGCTGACCTGGCATAAATTTCTAACTGGTAAAAACACAGCAGCTGCTGGCGGCAGCTCCTGAAAAGCTTGCCCGCTGCCGGTGAGGAATCTGGGAGCTGAGTTGAGGAAGGGGCGGGCGCCGGGAGACAATGAGCGTGCATCCATCTCGTGCTGTGCTGGCCCCAGACTCAGAAATCTCTCTCTGGGGAAAAACGTCAAAAAGCTCTAGTGGGTGGGAGACTCACGTACCAGGTAGAGGAAGGTAAAAATGATAGGTAAAAGCGCTTCATATTTGTGGTTAAGAGGGCTGCCATAGACATTCGACTCAGGAAATAGATGCTCATGCTGAGTTGTAACAGCAAAGAAACTCCTCTTTCTGGACCCCTGGGACCCCGCAATCTCTGAGGAAGGAGGGCATGGGTGACAGAGTTATGATCTCCTAGATGAAGGTCAATGCCACATCTGACATCCCTAATATCCATGAAGAACCAAGCTGGATCCTGGAAACCTGCAGACATTCTAGGGACTTCCCTTTAGCTTGATTGAAGATCACAGACCTCTTTCTCTTTTTTCCCCTTTCTTCTCCTCTTTCTGCTCCCTCCCTTCCCCAGTTTTATAGGCTTTTATAAAAGTCGTGCATATTTATTTCACCAACTCAAGTAATTCAGAAGTGCAGGAAGGGTTAGTAATCTCCTTCTATCTTCCCTTAACCCCACCCTCCCCAGATAATCAGTGTTCACACTTTGTTCTCTATTTTGACACATTTTTTAATGCTCCTACAAATTTTGAAAAAAAAATTTGCCCTTTAAAAAATAAAATAATGGAACCAAACCTTTATATGTTTTTCCAACATAAAACTATATCAGGGAAAATGCACTAGGCTAGGGTATATAAATCTCAGTAGAATAATAATAGCCTCATAATATTCCATTTTGTATGGATGCACCATAAACTTATTGGACTAGTCCCCTGTTTAGGGTCATTCAAATTATTCTCAAATTTGTTCTTCTTTTCCCTCCCTCCCTACCTCCCTGTACCAGTTGAACTATAACAAATACCCTCACGGATAATTCCTTTCATGCAGAGGCTCATATTTTTATAGAACAGAGTTCCCCAAGTGGGATTATTGGGACACAGGAAATATAAATTTTGTCAGTAGCTTGTCTTGCCTCTTTCTGTTATTTGTTAAATTTTTAAAATATATTTTATTGATTATACCATTACAGTTGTTCTATTCCCCCCCTTCATTCCCCTCCACCCACACACTCCCTCCCCCACCATTCTCCCCCCCCAGTTTATAACCACGTGTCTCAAGTTCTTTAAATTCTATATTTCCCCCACTATTCTCGCCCTCCCCCCTATCTGTTTTCTACCTACCATCTATGCTATTTTATGTGCCTTCTCCCCCCTTCTCCCCCTCCCACCCCCCTGTTTCTAACCCTCCATGTGTTCTTCATTTCTATGGTTCCACTCCTGATCTAGCTGTCCTCTTGGTTTACTTTTGTTTTAGGTGTGGTTGTTAATAACCGTGTGTTTGCTGTCCTTTCACTGTTCATCTTTTTCATTTTCTTTTTCTTATATAAGTCCCTTTAGCATTTCATATAATAAGGGCTTGGTGATGATGAACTCCTTGAACTTGACCTTATCTGAGAAGCACTTTATCTGTCCTTCCATTCTAAATGAAAGTTTTGCTGGATAAAGCAATCTTGGCTGTAGGTCTTTGGATTTCATGACTTGGAATACTTCTTTCCAGCCCCTTCTTGCCTGTAAGGTCTCTTTTGAGAAATCCGCTGACAGTCTGATGGGTACTCCTTTGTAGGTGACTGTCCCCTTATCCCTTGCTGCTTCTAGGATTCTCTCCTTCATTTTGGTCTTGGCTAATGTAATTATGATGTGCCTTGGTGTGTTCCTTCTTGGGTCCAACTTCTTTGGCACTCTCTGAGCTTCCTGGATTTCCTGGAAGTCTATTTCCTTTGCCAGACTGGGGAAGTTCTCCTTTATTATTTGTTCAAATAAGTTTTCCACTCGTGGCTGTTTCTTTCCCCCTTCTGGTACCCCTATAATCCGGATGTTGGAACGTTTAAAGATGTCCTGGAGGTTCCTAAGCCTCTCCTCATTTTTTTGAATTCTCATTTCTTCATTCCTTTCTGGTGGGATGTTTTGTTCTTCCTTCTGGTCCATTCCATTGATTTGAGTCCCAGTTTCCTTTCCATCACTATTGGTTTCCTGTGCATCTCCCTTCATTTCAATTAGTTTAGCCTTCACATGTTCCTCTAATTTGTGACTATAATCTACCAGTTCTGTGAGCATCCTGATAAATAGTGTCTTGAACTGTGCTTCTGAGAGGCTGGCAATTTCTCGGTCGCTTAGAGTTATTGGCTCTGGGACTTTGGGTTCTTCTTGTACCATCTTTTGGGCTGTTCGTGCCTGTTCCATAGCAGGGTCAGAGCCCTAAAGTGTTCACCAGAGCAGGGCAACTCAGTCGCTGGGTTGTGACGTTGTATGTGGGGGTGGGGTCAAAGAGGGACTATGGTGTCCTGTCTGCCACCTGTCGCCGCAGCCCTCACCGGTGCCGCAGTTGCTGCCGTAACCGGGCCCACGCATTTCGTCCCACTGCATGCGAGTGTGCCACCGCCATCAGCCCTCGCCCCCTGAGGCCTGTGTGGTCTGTCTCACTGTGCATGAATGTGCGACCGCGGTCAGTCTGCCCTGCACCCCAACTGGTTCCGGGCTGCCTGTGCGCCTGGGTCGGGGGACCTATCCTGCCTGACCCTGCTCGCTGCTGGCTCCACCCCTCTTACCATCCCCGTTGAACGGTGAGATGTAGTCGGACTTCCGTATAATTCAATTTTCTGTCCTTTGGTTGTGTCTTTGTTTCTCCAAACCTTTGTTGTATTCAAACTTGGTTGTGGGAGAAGGCACAGTGTTTCCACCTATGCCTCCATCTTGGCGGAAGTCCCCTTTTCTGTTATTTTTTTTGTTGAGCACTTTTACCTGTGTTGTTTGACTTGGTACTGGTGGCCCCTGCATGCAGTGGGCAAGGCGAAGGGCGCTAGCCTCACTCTGCTGTGGAGCCTCAGCCAGGTGAAGAGATTCGTGCAAGGTCAGAGAGCCAGCAAATGACCAAGCCTGTCTTCCAGCTCTGTGCCTACAAGGAGCGTGCTTGCCCTGCTTTTGTTTTTGAAGGCTCCCTAGGACAACAAAGATAAGGCTCCATCAGAGAAATGGCCACATTTATTTAAAGAGGGTGATGATAATGATGAAGGGAATACTGGTGCATAATTAAACATTTGTCAAAGGAAAGAGAGAAGTTTCCTCACAGTTTGGAGTTGGGTTTTGAGGCCAGTGTTTGAGCTTTGAGAATCCCCAGTGGCCCTGTCACTGTGGGGCGGTTCCTCAACCCCAGTCCCCTTAGCTGGAATGCTCAGCGCACAAGTTGATGAAAGCAGGTCTCTGGCCTCCTCCCATCTTCTGTTTCTTCCCCCCACCCCAGCTGGGGGGCCTCCCCAGAGTCTAGTTCCTCACAGCCAATGCCTGATTCGGTGTGAGGGGATGAAGCCTCTTGGGGATGCTCAGTTTCTAAGCAGAGAGTAATACGAGGCCCTCGGGGGAAACAAGCCTGGATTCAGCCCTGAGAAAAACTGAGCGGAAAGCGAACTTGCCTCCAGCCTTGCTGCTGCTGCCTGTCCCTCGCTACATGCGGCCCAGTTTCTCTCCCCGCCTTCGCGCCCTGTTTGTCCTTTGGGACCCCTCTCTGTCCCTCTATCAAAATCTGTCCTCAGAAGAGTCTTCTGTTCGTCTTTATACCTGGGCACGATTGCCAGTCTGTTCTCTCCCCTGGAGGATTTGCATGTTAAGGCTTATATCCCTTTAGGAAAATATTCACTCTTAAAGAAAGAACGAATAGGGAGGGATTTGGGGAGCAGGAGCCTTTTGCACTGTTCCTGAGACGATGATTGTGCGGGTGACTGACCCTGCCTGAGTGCTGCTGTGTGCCGGCCCGTTCAGTCCTCACGTCTGCGCTGTGTGGTGTTACTGCCCCCGTTTTACCATGGAGGAGACTGAGGTGCAGAATGGTTAAACAACTAGCTCAGAGTCATCCAGTATCTCACCAAACTTGGCAAGTAATTAGTGCAAGTATTAGTTGTAAGTGCACCATTATTTTATTTACACTAAAAGATGCTGCTGCTAATTAACTAAGACATACAACTGACTTCAAGAAATAATAAATGTTTATTTATTTTATTGTCGGCACTATTACAGATGTTCCCCTTTCTCCTACCAATGCCCACCTCTACCCAGTCCCCACCCCCCTTCCCTCTGGCCATCACCACACTGTTGTCTATGTTCATGGGTTTTGCATACATGTTCTTTGGCTAATCCCTTCACTTTCTTTCATCTAGTTGTCCCATTCCCCTGACAGCTGTCAGTCTGTTCTGTGTATCCATGGCTCTGTTTCTTTTTTGTTCATCAGTTTCTTTTGTTCATTAGACTTTACATATTCATGAGATCATATGGTACTTGTTTCTCTCTGACTGCCTTATTTCACTTAGCACAATAATCTGCAGGTCCATTCCTGCTGTTGCAAAAGTAAAATTTCCTTTTTAATGGCTGCATACTATGCCACTGTGTGAATGTACCTCAGCTTTTTTACCCACTCATCTCGGATGGGCACTTGGGCTGTTTCCAGATCTTAGGAATTGTAAATACTGCCACAATGAATATAGAGGTGCACACAGTCTTTAGAACTGGTGTTTTGGGGTTCTTAGGATATATTTTCAGAAGTGGGGTTGCTGGGTAAAAAGCCCCTTCCATTTTTAATTTTTTTGAGGAAACTTCATATTTTTTTTTACACAGAAAAAAGAAAGAAATGATAAATGTGAAAAAATACACCTTAGAATAATGACTCTCCATGACAGAGCTGAGAGTTGACCCCCCGTGGACCAACTCGTGTTCTCAGTGCTTTCCCACTGTGCTGTGCTTACACCCCCAAGGTGGAGGAAGCCCCGCCCACCATCTTATCAAGTTGGTATTCCTCAAAACATTTTAAAGGGCTGGTGGTTGTCATGGAGGAAAATGTTTCGTGAACCAAGTAAGTTCGGAAGTCTTCACTCATCAGCAGAGAATTGATTTCTCCACTGCAGAACCTCTGCAAGCCTCCACCATCCGCACGTGCTTTGTACCTCCAAGGAGGGCAGCCGGGTCGTCATCCTTTCCCAGTTTTCGGTGGTGGAGGATCCTACGGAACTTCTGTTCTTTGGAACACTTTTTAGAATTCTCAGTAGTAAGTAGTCATTTCTCTAATCCGGCAAGACGTGTGGACAGGAGGTCTCAATTCACCTTGCATAATGATTCCAGTCTTTGGGGACAATTATTACGTATCAGGGGTGTTGGGCCTGCAGAGATGAGTGTGAGATGAAGCCTATGTCTTTAAGCAGTTTTTCTTCTGGTCCATGCTTTTCACTCAGTATTAATTTAAAAAACCCTATGCATTTAACACTTTGAATACTGTTAATAAAACATACTTTATGACGATGAACTCCAAACTTTTTAAACAAGGCATCTTTACTTGGAAAAAAAAACGTTTTTCAGCCAATATCACAGTTACCCTGTCACCTAATGTACCAACGAATGTGAAGGTGCCTTTTGCACACTGAGACGCACCATTTTTCATTGTTTGATGAAATTGTTTTACAGAACGCTTTTGTGTAGGTTACAGTGGGTTTTAGCTATGAGTAATATTATACCTGACTAGTGATGCTTAAGCCGTGATGACATTCATCGTCTAACTTCCTAAAATTAGGACCAGGGCTGATACAGGGACTCAAATATGTCATGCGTGGCCCAGACTTTTCTTTCTGGCTGCCCTTGACCCCTCACTATGTGGTGTCTGATGCCTCATGGACATGGGATGCATGCTGCCATCCCAGACACCCCCTCTCTGTCCATAGCAGCCTTTCAGTGTCTGACCAGCCAGGAGGCTGCTGTCCATGGCCACACCTGGCTGTAGACCAGACTGTCATGACCCGTTCCGGCCAGAGGTTCTCTGAGAGAGGTCTCCGCACCAGCAGCTGGGAACTTGCTAGACGTTCAAATCCTTGGCTTTCACCCACAGGCCTACTGAACCAGAACCGCTTGGAGTGGGGGCAGTGGTTCGTGTTTGGATGGTGACTCTCCGGGTGATTCCGATATGCTCAGTTTTGAGAACCACTGGCTCAGACTCATTATTTGTTATCTGAGACTGGGTTCCTCATCGCCCTGAGCAGAGCTGAGATTCCCTTTGCAGCATGAAGGTTAGGGTGACTGTTGGGCAGGCGTCTAAGTATCTGACACAGGATATTAGCCTTCGGTTGTAATGTGTGTTGCAGATCGGGATTATTATTGGTACTAATGTGAAAGGCCTGCACTAGAAGTCAGCACCCTTAGACTGGAGAACTGACACTTTGTATCTGTTTGCTGAGTGGTTTTGGGCAAATCCCAAACCTTTCTGAGTCGGCTTCCTGCTCTTTTAAAAAGGGGTACCCTTGCAGGGCTCCTGTAAGAATCACCCAATGCAATGTGCGTGGGAGGACTCTGAACACCGTAGAGCTTTGAGTGCTGTCTGTTCCTGTGGGTGGGCCAGTCACCATCTCTCTGCTCCTTGAGCCTCAGGCCCTGCTGCTCCTGAGAGGCTCAGACAGTCCCTGAGCAGCCTTCACAGGGTCCTGCAGGCACAGCACGCCCCCACCCCCCTCAAGGCTCCAGCCACAAAGGCCAGGTCTCCCACTGGCTTGAGGCAGGGTGTGGCATCTTGGGGAGAGAGACGTTTTCTATAAGGCACTGGGGCAAGCCTGTGTTTTCTCGTTGCTGTGTTGGTTTTCTCCTACGTGACTTCCATGGATTTAACAACCTGGGGGCTTTCAAAACAGCTTGCCAAATACCTTACAGGCAAATGCTGATAATAAAGACGGCCATTGGGATTCTGAAGGTGGCCATGGGTAGGGAATTCTCCCCCACCTTCCTGATCTCTGGCACTGGTGTGGTAAGAGGAGGCAGAATGGGATTTCTTTAGGATGTGCTAAGCATTTAAATGGAGGGACGCTCTTTCCTCCAGTCTGCATGCACGTAACACCGTCCACTGTACTGTGATCTCAAGCGTGTTTACAAGCTTTGAAAGTATTATAACCATAAAGACCCACTGAGCATAGCTCTCCATGGTTCAATCAATTCACTGACAAGGATTTCTGCAGCTCCTCGGAGAGGACACATGCCAGCACCCAGGCTGGTAAGGGTGCGGAGGGCGGCCGTTTTGTCAGGCTGGCTGCTTGCTGATCTATCAGGGCCACCTTCCTACTGGTTGTAAGGGCCATCCTTGCCTGCCTGCCAGCCATGAGTGGTGGCCGTGGAAGAGGATGGCAGAGCCCTGGAGAGCTGGGGGCTCCCCTGTACAGAAAGCCTTTGAAATCCATGGTGCCATTTTGAGACGAGGCTGGGCTTGTCGTACTGAGGTGTGAGGCTGTGTTAGATTGTAGGAGGGAGAGCTGGTGAGTCCAATTCTCAGAACAGACAGGAGCCCTGTAAAGACTCACATTACCATCTCAAAGAGGTGTCAGGGGTTACGGGCTGAGCACCATGACTGTGAATCTTTGTAAGACTCTGGAGTTCTGACACACTTTTTAACTCCTGAATGTATCTGTGTGGAGCTTGCAGTCTTCCTTGGGGAGAAGGTCTTCTGGGTTTTCTCCCTGAACAGGGAGAGCTCGAGAAACAGTGAGGGATCGGAGGGTGAATTGAGGAGTGGGTGGGCCTCCTAGTCCAGGGTCACCTGGGAAAGGTGGGGGGACGGGATGGGGAACCAGCTTGTACTTGGGAAGGATCCTAAGTGCCACTCAAACTTGGGAGTTTGGGCCTAAGAAGGTCCTGGGTGGCATCTTGGTGACTGAGACTCACACATGTCATTATACCCTCGGGCTTCAGCTGAGGGCCACTGTGGGGTCAGGGCCACTGTGGGGTCAGCACCCCTTTCCTTCCCTGACACTGCAGCAGCTGAGGGATTGGATACTCATCCCGTACTACTTTCCAGCCATTGGACCAACAACTCATTTGTTCGGTACATAGTTCATTTTTATTGAGTGCCTACACCTGCTGAATGCCCTTTGTGGGGTGGGTACGTGATGGTGAAAAAGACGAGATTTCTGTCTCATGGGCACTGTCTTCTAAAAGATGACAAAGCTCAACAAAGAAATAATTCTAACTCATCGGAGGCATCTGAAAGACACAGAGCGGTAAGTGGATGGGTTACCAGTGAGACTACGTTGAATGGCGGGTTAGTGAAGTCCTGTTTGATGACACAGGTTTGAGCTGAGATCTGAAAAGTGAGGATGAGCCCGCTACACAGGAGTTGTCAAGAGAGCACTTCTGTTGGGGGAGCGACCAACACAAAAGCCCAGAGGTGGGAGAGAGCTCGGCAGGTCCTGGGAACAGGAAGATCACTGGCATGGCTAAAGCTTGGTGAGCGAGGGCAGGGTTGGGGGGCGAGTGCTAGGAAATGAGATAGAGAGTTGGGGAGGGCCCAGATCATGAAGGGCTTTGCAGGCTATGGTGCAGAGTCAGGCATTTATTCTATGAGCAATAGGAAATCATTAAAGGTTTGAACAGTAGGTTGACAAAGGGCATCCCTAGAGGCTCTCTGGTTACCAAGTGAAGATCGGGTTGAAGGGGGTCCAAAAGGAAAGGAGAGAGACAAATAAGAGCTGTCATGAGAGTGGTCCAGCGAAGACAGAGAGGACAGGTGTATCATAGCCACATGGGAAGTAAGCAGGTAGTGACAGCTGCTGATAGAGAATCTTGAGGAGGGGCCATGAGGGAACTAAAAGGAGATGGGGCAAGGGTCTGTGCTTCAGAAGGACCCTTGAGTCTGAGCCATAGGAAGTCCAGGGTAGAATCCCCTGATGGTGAACTTCGACAGCATCTCTTGCTCTGACGCTTCACCTGTGTCAGGTGTCCCTGTGGGTCAGCAGTGGATTGGCTATCCAGAAGTAATAATGGTGGTTACTGAGCATTTACTGTGTGTGACATTGAAATTCTCACACCAAAACCATGGAATAGAACTATTATAGATCCCCATTTCCCAGTTGCAAAAACTGAAGCTCGGAAAGGTTAAAAAACTTGTTTTAAGTCACACAGGTTGGAAGTAGCAGACTGCAAGTTAATGCTTTTATTATGATACTGTCAGTTTTACAGGCTGTACTTAACCTAATGTTCATTGAACCGATGTTTCCTGTGGATACCTACTCTGTGCAGTTAGGTGTGACTGTGAGTGAGATCGGCTTCCGGCTCACTGTTTTAAAGGGTGGACCCTAGCATGGACAGTAAAAAGTGGCCACAAATGGCTCTCATACAAACCAGAAAGTGATGTGTAATGCACAGAAAGTAAAAACAAAGGACCTTTAAGATTCAAAGAAGGCAGAGAGTTTTCTGAGCCTACAGGTCAGGGGCTGCAGAATCAGATGCCCTCTCAGGGAGAAGGTATCAGTAAAGACGGGCCCAGCTGCCGCGCTCAGAGAACAGCCACTGGGGGGGCCCACATGTACAGGGTGAGAGGTTTGTGCAATTGGCTTGGGGCACATGTTCTCAAAGCTCGGTCTGGGGACACTTGGGTGTGTGAAATCGAAACTGCTCCCATTACAGGCTTGTTTCACCCCTTCCCTCATGAGTTGTACAGCTGAGTTTTCCAGAGGCAAAATGGCTCACAATATTGCAACAGACCCAATGCATAAGCAGATATGAGCACCCAGCTGTCTTCTATAAAACCAAACATCAAAAAAATTAGTGAAAAAGTAAAACACCACCATGCCACCCTGTTTTTTCATTTGTTTGCTTTTGCTTTGGAAAACAGTGTTATTTTTAATAAAAACATCCTTTTTACTAATGGATTTATTATTAGGTTATGTTCAAATACACAAACTTTTTTAGTTCTCAATTTTAGTTTCTAACACAGTAAGGACTGATAGATATACCCTATACAAATCAATGCTCTTTGGGATCTTCACTGGTTGTAAAGAGTGGCAAGGAGTCCTGAGACCCAGATGGTCAAGATCTGCTGGTCTGGTGTAATAGCAAAGTGTGACCAGGGTCCACAGGAGGGAAAGGACCCTTCAGGCGGCAGTCGGTGTTCGCATCCCTGCTTCCAGGTGGGAGGAGAGCCGACTCCTACCTCTGGCCTTGTGGGGCTGTGGGACTTGGCTGGTTTACACCACACCCTGGAGTAACAGTCTTGTCCTGTTTAGCTCCAGGGAGCCTCCTCTGCCACTACCTCCTCCACTGTGCAGAGTCCTGGAGGGCGGGAGCCATTTGGAGCTCTGAGCTGGCATCTCCAGGCCTTTGCTATTCTCCCTTTTCTACCTGGGCTGCTGTAAAGCCCAACCTTCTTGTATATCTTTGCTGAAATGCTTAGTTTGATTCCTCCACAGAGCAGAGCACTGAGGCCCCTCAGTCGCTGGGGTGAGGTTCTGCAGTGTGGTCAAGCACCTGGGTTTTTGCTTTGGCAGTCCTGGTTTTTAATCCAGACACTCCCACCTACTGCCTTGTTGGGCTAGTTATTTAACTACCCCGACCTGTCTTCATCAGTAAGTAGAGATGAGGATGTCTACCTTGCAGGTTTGTTGAAGACAGTAGATGGCGGAAGCTATGTGATATACACAGTATAGTGCCAGGCTCTGGCAAGGCCTCAAGTGACAGTGATTAGCGTAGAATTAGGACCTGTGGGATGAAACTGTAGGCAGGCAAATTTCGGCACAATGAGAGAGTGGACATTAAGACATTAGCACAGTGCTTGGCATCTAATAATCACTTGATAAGTGGTAATTACTGTTACTGATCTGATTTGTTTAAGTGTGAATTTATAAGTTGTATCACATAGCACTTGCTGATGCTTAGAGCTGTCTCCTAAATACATTTGGATATTTTGGGTTCCATCATTTGTTTGTTAGTTCATTCATTGGTTTATTCAACAAACATAGTAAATGCCTCACAAGGGACCGCTCTAGATGTTGAGGGTTCAAAGTTGACTTCTAAAAAGGGAACAATGTAAGTAAAAGGTGGGCCATCAGCGTGGGTGCTGTAGAGAAGATTCAGGCACTGGGTCAGCGAGGGGGTATGACTCCGGACATCTCGGCAACTCCCCCCACCTGCTTGGCGACTTACAGAACTGTGTTCTGGGAGGACATTAGCATTGCACGATGTCGGAGCCGATCTTCTGCAATGACAGTGCAGCTCCAGGGAGCCCTTGGTCTGAGCGGTTCCTTGTGCATATGGGAAATCGAGGTCCTATTTCCCAGTCAAGGTCCTGATAACACTCTCTGTGCTGCTTCAGATCCCTAAAGCATTCTGAGTAGGTGGAAGGATGCAAGAAAAGGGGAGGGTGATGAATTTTGGTCAGTTTTACAACAGCCAAATCAATTATTCAGGAGATGAAATGTGTTGGGCACAGATTATCCACCAAAGCCCAATGCATGTGGGAGGGAGACAGTGTAGCCACATGGTTAGAACAATGGATGCACTCTCAGGGCATGCTAAATGAGCGACCTTGGCCAGTCTTCTTAGTCCTTCTCAGGGGGAAAGTGGGGGTACAGTTAGAAATTACATTCAGCTAGTAGGAAGGAAAAACCCCAAATGGTGACTTGAACAAGTTAGGGTTTTATTTTTCTCTTGTTCAAGTCAGTGAAAAGTCAGACCAAGGCTTGGATGACAATTATGCGGTCTCCTAGTGACTCAGGCTGCTTTTCCCCTTCTTTCTTTTTTCTTTTTCTGCCATTCTTAGTGTACTTCTACTTTCTTCATTCTTAATGCATGCTTACAAGATGGCTGCTTCAGCTCCAACCATCACATCAAATGTTTCTTGCAGGGATATAGAGGAAACGTGGAAGGAAAAAAAGGTTACCTGTTAACTGAGTCAGTCATATTTTAAAGACTCTTTCTCAGAAACCCTGCTCACAGGCTTCTTACATCTATGGCCAGAACTTGGCCATGTGACCATCTCTACCTGCAAGAGCTGTCGAGAGAATGTTTTGCCTGGGTGCTTGACAGCTCCTAACACAACTAGGGTTTGCTTATTAAGAAAGAAAGGGACAATGGATATGGAATAGGTAAATAGCAGTTTTTGCCATACAAGTCAAATAATATTACCTTATCCCTCTAGGGTTTGTGAGGATTAAATGAGATGGTGCGTGTAGAGCAGTCAGCTCAGTGCCCAAGCCTGTAGAGAGTGTTTATCCAAGAGAAGACAATAACCTCTGCCCTCAACCAATTTGTCCTTCTTCTGGGGAGACAGGTATCAAATAAGGTAATGACAGGGTAATAAACTAAGACCAGGGTACAATTCAGTCACTTTGCAGGATCACTGCGGCCAGTCCTTCTTTCCTTCTGTACCTTAGGACTGTGACAAAAATCACAGAAATCTGACCTTGGTCGAACATTTCTCATTGCGATTCTTTCTTCTTGCTTCACATGCGTGATCTCATTTGGTCCTCAAGGCAACCCGTTGTGGGTGGGTGAGATGAAGTGGTCCCTTGATGGGGAAACTGAGGCTCTTTGAGGTAAGCCATTAGCCTTCCACACACTTCTCAGGGCTGGCTGGGACAGGAATCCGGGCCTGTGGGAGCATGGACCTGTGCTGAGAACCAGCCCAGGCTCTGCCCAGCCCCAGGTCCTCCGACAAACCCTGTTCCCTTTCTGGGCCTCAGTCTCCTCGTCAATAAAGCACATTGGGCTACATGAGCTTGAAGGTGGTTTTGGCTCTGACAGTGCAGTGCTCTTTCTCCTATGAGCTGTGAAAAGAAAATGAAAAATAAAAGAAACTTGTGATTCTTATGCAGATGTGAAAACAAACACATGTTAAAGTTTTTATTTAACTCATTTAACGAGGAAACAGCTGTGCTATTGCCACCAGATCTAAAGAGAATCCAAAGAGCTGGTGCATCTAGAAGCAGGAGTATTGAACTGGATTTGCAAATGGAAACAACTGGCCCCCTGGCCCCCTTCCTACAGGGTGGGAGGGTTGTTCCCCCACTGGTCAGAATTTATTTGCAGGTCTATAGACAAGAATGATTTGGTTTTGCACGGCTATCTGTTATCTACAACATACAGAGTGAAATAGTCCCCGAGGCAGATCAGACAAGGTAGGCGGGTGCTGCAGACAGCTCAGAGTTTTCCATAGAAGTTCGCACTTCCCCTCTGACCCTTCAGGAGACGTCTTCTAGTCCCGTCAGTCTGGTCCTGTTTTCTGCCCAAGTCTCATGCTTCTGCCTCCCTCAAACAGGTGCTCCTCCCCTCCCCAGTCACAGGTGCCTGTTGGGTGTGACATGCAGTTTTGCTGCTTCCAGAAAGTCTTCACTGATGACCCAACTCTCCAAGTGGGTGCCGGAGAGCCCGCTGGAGGGCTGGGGTGGGGGTGGCCCTGTGACATGACCAAACCAGGAGACCTCAAATGGGAAGTGTCTTCATCCAGTCTGCTTCCAGGGCTTGGCCCCCTTGGTGCCTGAGTAGCCTTGGCAAGTCACTTGACTTTGAGTCCATCTGGAACATCCCAGAACTCCCCGCAGAAACTGAGCTCTCTGAGAATTGGGGAGAGTTTTTATTTGTCTCTCTTTCAGAGGGACATTTGGGAGGCTACATGATAGCATCAGGGTATCTGGGGTTAAGATTTGACTTCCAGTGTTGTCTCTGTCACTAGCTGTGTGGCTGGGGGCAAGTCCTCTAATCTCAGTTTGCTAATCTGTAGAAAGGGAACAGCCACTGTAGTCCATGGAGGCTGAAAACCCCCCCCCCCCAGATGACATCCACATCAAGTTCCTAGACCCAGTCAGTGCCACCTGATTTGGTAAAAAGGGTCTTGGCAGATGTCACTAAGTGGGGGACAGAAGACTGTTCTGGATTATCCAAGTGGGCGCAAAATGCAGCGGCAAAGTTCAATGTCGGGAGAGGCAGTGCGGGGGTTGCCACACAGAAAGGAAGGTCACGGGCAGATGGGGACAGAGGCGAGAGTGTGCAGCCAGCAGCCCAGGGGAGCTGGAAGCAGTGGGAGACAGGTTCTCCCCATCCCTGAACCCCCTCCAGGAGCATGGTCCTGCTGGATGAGGGACGGCTGCTGGCCTGCAGAACTGTGGGGAAAGCACTTTCTTTTGTTTAAGTCGTGAAGTTGGTAGTGATTTGTTAGAGCAGCCCCAGGAAGTGAACTCAGGGTCCCACCGGCCTGAGGGTTGGCGTAACGCTCTGAAGAGAAAGAATGCAATACTGCTCTGTAGACAGACTTATAAATAATTTAAATAATGTGAATATAATAGTTGTTATACAGTATTGTCATTTATGTTATCATAATGTATTATGACATTTATAATATATGTTATACATTATAGTGTCATATAATATAAATAATATCACAAACAAGTAATTGGTAAATATATATAAATACATATAAATGTATATATTACCAATTATTCACATATTGCACATTTGTGGAGAACTTCAATAAGCCACAATAATCAGTGCATGAACCATAAATGAAACAGTTTAAGTGACAAGCCATGTTTCCTCTAGCTGGCGCCGTGGGTGCCACTCTCCTGTCCTATGTCCAAGGACTAAGGCCAGGGTCTCCTCCCTGCAAGCACCCTGCCCCTGGCAGGACAGGAAAGGCTGTGGGAAGCAAGGTCAGGGCATCTCGGGCACCATTCACTATATTGGAATGAAATTGTTGCAGGGTCGCCCTTGAGTGATAGTGACAAGTGGCTGCTGTTTGGTGGGTCCCCTGTCAGGGTGAATGCTGGCCCAGCAGAGAGACAGTAGAGTGGGCTGCCTTGGCCCTGCGGGGACTCAGTGCGGCAGCTGCTGTCCAGGCGGCATGGTGGGGTTGAGGAGGACGGGGTGCCACTTGCCCACATTGACTGCACCCAAAGGTGCAGATGCTGGTCTGAGGAGGGCACCATGCCAGGAGCAGGTGGAAGGAGCCAGCTTTGCCAGGACAAGCTGTGCCTACCTTGCCCTCCTAGGAAACACACACTGTCCAACCGCGGTGCTGGGTGAAGGGCAGTAGGCCAGCTTGGATCTTTCTGGGTTCCTGTGTCATTCATTTCACTCTCAGGACTTAGGGCAAGACATGCTACTTGCCAGCGGGTCCTGTTCTTCATCCCCTAGACCAGTCGTACATGTCATGTCTCTTCTCTGGCATGTTCCCACCAGTATGCTCCAGAGCTCATCCTGATCACATCAGTATCATAGCCTGAATTAACTAGTTATCTACTTATGGAGCCTTGAGCACCTCCTCTAGGCCACATAGAGACATCCCAGGGATATGCGAGTGACAAAACAGGCATAGCCCCAACCTCCAGAGTGTGTCAGTGGGGGGCAGTCTTTAAGCAAATGGTCATCCAAAGAGCTCTTTGATATGAACTATGATGTACTCCAGAGAGAAATATAGGGTGCTGAGTCTCTTTTTTTTAATCGGAGGAATCAAGAACACCTCTCTAAAGAAGAGATTTTTATTGGGAGATACCACAGATACATAGGGGCTCACCTGGCCTGTAATTCGGCTTTGGTGGTTGGGGTGGGAGGGAGGCACTTTCAGGAAGAAAGAACAGCAGGTGCAAAAGCTGACCTGCATCTGAGGAACTGAAAGATATGATGTGGCCTCCATGGAGGGAGCAAGGGGACAGGGGGCTGGAAAGGGGCAGAGGTCATTGTGTGCATCCTTGTCTTTATTCAAACTGCGAAGGTGCCCACAGAGGGATTTTAAAGCAGAAGAAACATGGGCTGGGTTTTGGCTGCTGGTTGGAAGACTAGGTTGGAGGGGACAGGAGTGGAAGCTGAGACTGTTGGGTGGCTGTCCTGAGAGAGAAGGCCCCACTAACCACTGAGTCCAACTTCCCCCATTCAGAAGGGGCTGAACTAATGGCTCAAACTCCCCCGTGAGCTGGCGGATGAGCCAGAACTCGAACCCTGGTTTGGTGATTTCTAGGCCAACATGCTTAACCACTGCATCGCAATACGTTTGAGTAAATGATTTTCTTTCAACGTTTGGCAGACACCACCAGTAAAGCCTTCTGGTCCTGGACTTTGTTTGTTGGGAGTGTTTTGATTGCCGCTTCAATCTCCTCACTGGTAGCCACCAGATTTTGTATTTTTTTGATGCGGTCATGGTAGGTTGCATGTGTCTAGGATTCATCCATTTCGATGTTGCTGTCAAATGCGTTGATGTGTAATAGTTCATAGCAGCCTCTTTGTATCTGCATGTACCGGTTGTAATGTCTCGCTTTTCATTTCTAATTTCAAGTCATCTCTCTTTTTTTTCTTGATTAGTCTAAAGGTCTGTATGTTTTGTCTCTTTTAAAACCCAGCTCTCACTTTTGCCAATCTTTTCTATGGTCTTTCTGGTCTCTATTTCATTTATTCCTGCTCTGACCTTTGTTATTTCATCACTTCTCTGACTTGAGATTTGGCTCGTTCTCCTCTGTCTGGTTCCTCGATGGGTGAAGTGAGGTAGTGGGAGCTGGGCAGCTTCTCCCCTCCCCAGACAGGGCCACAATGTTCTAGCTCGCCTGAGGCCTCAGCATGTGCTGTCGTTTTCCTGCAGGCCAGAAGTGGTCAAAAATATGCCTGGCATTTAGAGAACATTTCTACCGGCTGGCTTTACTTCATCACTTTGCTGGCAGGACGTTTTAGGCACCTGAGTATAAATGCTTTGGCTTCAGGATGTGCAAGAAATAGTTGTCCATTTTGGTTGGTGCCTAGAGAACATACAGGAGAGTGCTGGGACAGAAAGCTGGACGGGTAGCTTGTGACCGAGGCAGGGAGAGTCTGGAAACACAGGGATGTGCCTGGAGTTTCTTTCTCAGGCCTAAGGAAGCCACCTAGGGATCTGGACCTTGTAGCTGACATGCTAGCGCCCTGTCCTGGGGCAGCTGCCTCCTGTTCATTTAAATGTTCTTTCCTTTTGCTTTTGTTTTCTCTTTGTCGTCTCTGCTCCCAATGGAGAGCACTTTCAAAAGGCTAGACAGCTGTTTACATCTCCTTTTTGGAGAAGGCATGTGGTTCTTCCCTCCCTGTGAGGAAGTCTTGTGAATTGCTCTCTCTGTGAGAGGGGTGGCCCCTGCTTCTTTCCTGCTGTTCCTGGAGGCTGTGCAAACAGGTCTGCCCTGCTCTGGCGTGTCCCCGCAGTTCTCGGGGACGTGGGAAGAAGAGAAGGAAGGCCTCCATTCGCTGTTGCCGAGAGGTTTCTGGTTGATGTAATGCATGATGATTGGCTTGGGGGAACCTTTGCTTTTTCCTAGGTGAGGATCCTGGGTATAACCTACATGTGATGGAGAGCAGTGCTTCCAAGGAAGTTCTAAGCCTGACTTCTAACCTGTGGGCTGTCTGACCCTGTTTGCTATCACCTGGTGAGCCTTCCTGCCTTCATCTACGACATGGGACAAATTCCTCCCATCCACACACAGGGGCAGTTTGAGGGTGGAGCAGGAGGATATACAAGAAGAGTGCCACATGTCACACAGACTCTAGCAAGGTTACTGAGAAAGTGAGAAAATTGTTGCTGTGGAAGAAAATGGGTCCTGGATGGTGATGGGGAGTAAGGCCTTGACCCGAAGTGGAGTAGGAAGTTCAAGGGGCTCATATAATTCAAGCAGATGATTTTATTGAAAGGGCGAGAAGAGCCCTTTAAGGCCCCGTATCCTTGCTCGCTCAAAGAAGATGGCCCTGGGTAAAGCTCAGGCCTGTGACAGAATGCTGGAAAGCACGGGTCCTGGCCAATGTCTCTACCTTTGATCACATTCCTTCTAGTGGTGTGATGCCCATGCCTGGTCTTCTGATTTGCAAAGTGAGTATCGTAACAATGCTATAAATTTGTCATCAGTTTGTTGAGAGAATTAGATAAGGCATGGCAGGTAAAGCTCTCATCCAAGTGCATGGCCTTTCGTGGTTGTTAAATAAAACCTGATGTTATGAATAGTTGTCAGCAGCTGTGGCTCACTGTTGGGGGAGAGCGAAAGAGGACTGGGGTGTAGGCCTGCCAGGGAGCAGACTGGAGAAACTGAGGCCTGGGCCTAGGAGCAGACATGAAGGGGGGAGGCACTGGCAGTGTGAGAGAGGACACAGCACTGGGAGGTGGAAGATCGGGAGTTCAGGTGTTGCCATCTCCATGCTGTTGTCCTGGAAACCTTGTAACGGTGACAGATCATTACAGTCGGACCCTCCTCCCATCTCAGCAGGTACTTTCCACCCTTGGTGGTGAGGAGGAGGAAGGGAATCAGATTCTGGCTTGGGACCAGGCGGCAGTCTCCAGGGAGCCTGTGACGCCTTGCGGCAGCTTGGCACAGAGCGCTGCAGAAGGCAGGCCGGCAGGCTGGTCGTGCCGAGCTGTTTGCGGGGGTTGGCGGCTCGGGGGTTTTATAGCTGCGGTGGTGCAGGCTTGCTAGTGGCTGTTTGCGGGAAGCATTCTCGCTTGCCTTTTTATTACCAGCATCCCAGACTGTCTCTCTACAGAGCTTGTTCCTTTGCCCAAATTCTCCCTCCCTTCTTCCCTGGTTTATCAGAAACAGATGTTGGTGGAAGCACAGAAACTGACAAAGGCACATGACACATACCACATACATGTACACATAGATCCCATGTGACACCCTCCTCCTGTGCCTTCCAGACCTCCATGCATAGGAGACAGGGGAGTGGGCCCTGGAGTTCTACCGAAGGCTTGCATTTCAGCATGCCCTTCACTACTCGACCTTCTGACCTTTCACGTCCTTTCTCTTCCCTTCCTCCAAAGATTTTCTAAAAATGCAGACGCAAAAATTAATAGTCAGCGCTGCTGTCTAAGCCATCCGTCCACACATATTTAGGCTGCCTCTCCAAATAGAAGACCCAGCATGTTTATCCCCAAGAGCGACACAGGTAAGAGTGCCATCGGAGGTGCAGCACCCACACGGGGACCTGGGGGGGCGGGGTTGGCCTCGGTCCTGCTCTGCCCCTTCTTCGTCTGCTGTGTGACTTGGATCTGTCCCGGCCCCTCTCCAGGGAGTAGTCTGCCCATCTAAACAACAAAGATTTTTTCCTTGGTCATCTCTGCGTTCTTGCCCTGTCCTGTGGCTCGTGATGCTATTGCTGTGATTCTGTCACACTGGCCGTCTTGGCTTCCCCAGCCCATTTGCTCTCTCTTTGGAACAGAGCATTGCTGTAAAAGGCCGCATTGCAGCGCCTTTCATCTGCACCTGCTCAGGCAGGGTCTGCAGCCCCGGCAAGGCCCTCCCAGCTATTTCAGGGGTCCTCAGGGAGAGTCCCATATGTGCTACAAATAGATCTGGTCAGCTGTTACCTGGCATCTGCCATTTTCCCCGTCTGGACACCCTCTGTGACGCCCACGACTGATGCTCTGCTGTGTGCACTGGCTGGGGGACGTGACTTCACTAAGGTCCCCAGTGCCCAGAGGCACGCCACCTCCTGCCAGGCCCTGATAGTTCCCTCAGATACCCATGGCCTCCCAGGAGCCTGAGCGCTGTCACTGTTCCCACCAGGCCCCACCAGGCCCCACCAGGCTCCAGGGCCACAGCAGGAATCACTCTCTGAGTTACTGATCTCACTCTCTGAGTTACTGATTCTTCCACCAGTCTGGCGAATGGGCCAAAGGGCCATTCCTGTGTGGGGTTCTGGGGCAACACAACCTAGAACGCACCTGTTTTCATTTGGCTGTCTGCTGGGGTATGTGCCACTTTGCCTCCCAATGGCTTGTGGAGTTTTTAGTGGGAGTTCTTTGTGTTTCTTTACCCTCCAGACATAAACCTATGAGTACTGGGCTGAGGGAACATTGGAGTGTGGGACATTGCACTGGACCCAGAATTGTTCTCTTTTGTAGTAATAAAGGATTTGGTTAAGGGAGAACACAGACTGTGGAATGCTCTCATAGAATTTGCTTAGGGCACACAGGAGCATCTGTATTGTATTCTGAGCCATTTCCTTCACTCCTCATGGCTCCCTCGGGAGTCACAGTTACAGGGGGACACGGAACACGAAACAAGGCATCTTTCTACCCCAGTGCAAAACACTAGTGACCTGAGCTTGCGTACACAGCATGAGCCCGGAATCTAAGGGAACCTCTCACTTTCTCCCATTCTGAACCTGCAGCTCGAGATCTGAGTGCCTGCGTGGTTTAAGCAACTATGGTGACAGACCTTTCCCTTAGTGCCTAGCAGAGTACTTGGCATGGAGGAGACAGATAATCAGTATGTATTGGTTGATTATTGAATGAGAGACTGAATATAGGAAAGTCCAGAGACACAGAGATGGAGAGAGCTGGGCTCAAGATGGATTAAGTCTTTAAGACTGATGAGAACCTCTAGTTCTTTTCTCTCGATGGTCTCTGATTCCAGATTTTCCATTATAAGTGGCTAGTTTGATTTTTCAGTATATGCATGCATGGCATGGTCCTTCCTCTCCAGTGACGGGCCTGGGAATGCCTACTCTGGGCTTCTGGCAATGTGTGTAGTGAGCCCAAGATTAAGAGTTGTGCTGATGATTTCAGTAAATGGCATCACCTACACCCAGATCCTGTTTACTTGTCTCCTGTGGGTAAAGCTTCTCTGCCTTTTAAGCTTAAGGATTACGTGGGCAGAAGCCACAGGAAGACAGAATTCCACTCAAACTTCAATAAGTAATTTTAAAGATAAGGTAGGTGGTCCTTGGGG
This sequence comes from Sturnira hondurensis, assembly GCF_014824575.4. NCBI lineage: Eukaryota > Metazoa > Chordata > Mammalia > Chiroptera > Phyllostomidae > Sturnira > Sturnira hondurensis. The sequence continues at coordinate 5,156,144 of NW_028076783.1, read as the reverse complement.
TAGTGAGTTCACCATTACTGGAATTATTCAATCAGAGGCTGGATGGCTACTAGGTCAGAATGGCTACTAGTTTAAATGGGAGATTCAAGCATCAAAGGGTAAGCTGACCTCTAAAGTTGTTTCTAAATGTAGGAGTTTCTGTTTCTTAGGTTTGTTTTTGTTTTTGTTTTGTATTCTTAGCTAAGGACATTTTAAAATCGTTTTTAGAGTTAGAGGAATGGGGGAAAGTGAGGGGGGTAGAGATACATTAATGTGGGAGAGAAACATTGATTGGTTGCCTTCTCTTATGTACCTGACTAGGGACTGAACCCACAACCTGGGTATGTGCTCTGACCAGGGATTGAACAGTGACCTTTTGGTTTATAGTGAAGGTATCAAACTCATTTTCACTGGGGGCCACATTAGCCTCATGGTAGCCTTCAAAGGGCCAAATATAATTTTAGGACTGTACAAATGTAACTATTCCTTCATAGTTAAGCAAGAGCTTGGTGCTGCCACTGGATAGAAACAAGGTGCCAGTCCAGATAAAACAAGGCAGAGGCCCAGATTTGGCCCATAGGCCTTGTGTTTGCCATCTGTGGTCTACAGGATGGTGCTCCAACCAACTGAGCCACACTGGCCAGGGCTCTTAGCTTCTTGTGTACTATTCTCATTGTAAGTTTTGAGGAGACATGATTGAAAGCCATGGGTCAGACTTTCCCATTAAGCTCGATACAGGGATGGGAAGGACAAAGAAGACTTCATGGCCAGCGGGCTCTCTGATGGCATCACTGATACTGTCAAAAGTCAGGTTATGCTCCATCCACTCCAGCTCACAATCCTATTTCAAGTGTACTTTTTTCTTTTTTGTGTCACCTTTCCAGTGGAGACCACCTTTCTTTCCTAATGACCCCTTCACTGAAGGAGCTTATCATTAATAAGATGGACTTTCTCACAATAGACTGTGAGGTTCACTGTACCAGTAACCATGTCTATTTGATATAATGGTGCACCCTGAGCTCCCAGTATAGTGCCAGGCATGCAGATAGACAACAAGTTCATTGAATCAACATATTAGTTGATTGAATACCAAACTTCTCCATTTAAGTCATAGAGTGCTGACTACTTAGGAATTCAAAGACAGAGGCCCAAGATCAATACCAGAGATAGGAGACATACTGAGGACCGCATTTTAATCCTTGACCTAGAACATCACCTTCATCTTAAAACAGATTAAGGGCCAAGTAAAGAGAAACGTGGGCATGTGCTTGAATGCTGCATCTTCTGAACTCAAGGGTGCTAAAGCATTTGGTAGCCATGTAAATAATACATTAGTGCATTTGGTTTTGCATGGCAGGCTGGTAAAGGGCCATAGTCCCACATAAGGTGCATTTGAGAATATTAACGGTGGAGGAACTGTTATCCCCGACTTGTTAGCTAAGGAGGATAGAGAGGCCTGTGCCAATGAGGCAAAGTTAAGAGGGTTATCTTCACTTAAAATCTCTCAGGAACTGACTTGTTTTATGATCATTTTAAACCTGGCAGGCTCTCTTGCAAATGCTCGTCTTTGATTCCAAAATGATGCACCGAGAGGATAGCAGTGATTCTGTTCAATCTAGACTATAGTGTGATAACTGCTTCGAGGGATGTTCAGTCTCAGTTGGACCTTCCGTGCAGCCTGGCTGACCTCTCACGGGTTCTGAATCACACCCTTTCTCTGGTTCTCCTCCATGGCTCTTCCACAGGTTCACCCCTTTCTGAAAGTGTTAATTTCTTTCATGTTTCTCTTTATACCCAGTGGATGCCCTTAAATGCTTCACGGAGAAGACAGACTCCATCATCCTAGCTCAGTCAATTGCCTCTCTTGATATCTACAAGCTTATCTCCTCCCATATAACTTTCTTCCTTCCTTGCTATCTCAAGAAAAGAGAAACTCTTCCTTCTGGTCAAGGGTAATCTCTTTGCCCGCCTTTCGATCCTGTCCTTCATCAATCCCTTGTGACCCTCGTTCTGCCAGTCCTCCACTTTATGGTCTTATCCTCAGTTGTTGCCTCTGTAATACTTGTTCTTTCTTGTCAGTTTATAAGCACGATCAGTCCCACATTCCCCAAGAGCTACTATCTGATTTCTTTCCTCCCCTAAACAATTTTCTTTAGGAGTAGACACTGGTTTACAGTGTTTTAAAAAAAAATTTCACCTGAGGACATGCTTATTGATCGTAGAGAGAGAGGAGGGGAGTGTGAGAAGTAGAGAAACATCAATGTGAGAGAGAAACATCGATCCACTGCCCCCCTGTACAGGCGCTGACTGGGGAGTGAACCCGCAGCCTGTTGGTGTGTGGGGTGGCACTCCCACCAACTGAGCCACCCAGCCAGGGCTGGTTTCCAGTGTGTGTGTCGCAGGCAGGTGATCAGCACCCATGTACTCCAGCAGCAGTGTAATGCCCTCTCCTCCCTACATATTGACGGCAGTGACAAGTACTTTGGGCACTCTCCGCCCTTTCCTTTTCAGTCTCCCAGTGCCCTTTGCCAATGACTGTCCCCATGGTCTCCTGGTTTCTCTCTTGTCTGTCCAGAAGTCTTTCTTAACCACAGAGCTTCACCTGAGATATGGAATAGAGAATAAGGCTTTAGGGACTATTTTCTCAATCCCCTCCACGGACAGTACAAAATTAGTATTGTTCTAGGTATGTAGGAGAGATGTGAAATCGTTACATCTTGCAGATGCCTTAGGACGTTCGAGTTGAATTTTCTCCACACCTGGGAAAGGAGTGGCATTACCTTCTGCTTTTTTCATGGGGTTCTCTCTTTTCCCTCCCTCTCACAATAATGCCTTTATTCTGCCAAACCAAAGCCATCTCCCTGGGTGATCTTGTCTAAGCCTGTGGCAAGAACCATCAGTTATAATCTGATGGCTTTGAAGACAAAGCTCCAAATGACACCTCTGTGCCGAATGTAACCCTTTGCATGTTGCCTGCTGGACAGCTCTCCTTAGATCCCCCCAGCTAACAAATGCAACATGCAGAACAAACCCATTGTCTTCTCTCTGGGCTGTTCTCATTCTCTCAAGTGGTACCATCGCTCACCCAGGTACCCAAGCCATATCCGGGAGTTGTTTTACACTCTTCTGCCCCATATGCCCTTCCCCACCAGACTAATTCACTAAACTCTTTAGTACTTGCCTCCTTGAAATCTTGTGATTTAATATCTTATCTAAATTTAATTCGGTCCTTAAACCCTAGATTTCAATCTGGTAGAAGCTTCCCAAGGGTCTCCTTATTTCAAAATGGCCTTCCTTCCTCCCTCTCACCCTCCCGCTAAACCACAGAGTGATTAATCTTATATTCAAATATGATTATGCTTCTTCCTGCTTAAATATTTTCAAAGTTCCTCCTGCCCCACCAAAGTTTTAGTCTCTCAGAATGTATTTTTATCTCCTTAACTGGTAGGGAAGGTCACCCGTGACTGGGCCCTGCCCCCCTCTTGCCTCATAGTCTTCCCACACAGCTTTTATTCCAACCCCTTTCATATGCTTACCTGTTGCTTACTTCTTCCCTGGGTAATATGTAGATTTAGACTTATAATTTTTCCAGTTTATTGCAATATAATTGACATTAACATTGCATAAGTTTATGGTATACAGTATGGTGATTTGATACATATGTATATTATAGATGATCACACCATTAAAGTCAGTTAACACATCCATCACCTCACATGGTTCCGATTTGTGTAGATGTGCACATGTGTGTGTTGAGACCTTTTAATATGTATTTTCTTGTTAGCTTCCAAACGTGCAGCATTGTTAACCACAGTCACCATGCTGTGTGGACATTACAGCCTCAGAACTCACTCGTCTTATAACTGAGACTTTATACACTCTGACTCCTGTCACTCATTTACCCCTTTCCCTTCCCCCAGCCCTTGGTGACCCCCAGTGTTCTCTGTTTCTATGAGGTCAGTTGCTTTTAGACTCCACATATAAGTTAGATCATATAGCATTTGTCTTTTTTTTTGTTTGACTTATTTTACTTAGTAATATGCTCTGAAGATTTATCCATGTTGTTACAAATGGCAGGATTTTCTCCTTTTTATGGCTGAGTTACGTGCCCCTCCACACCTTCCTTATCTATTCATCTGCTGATGGACACTTTGGTTGTGTCCCTGTCTTGGCTTTTGCGCATAATGCTGCAGTGAACGTAGGGGCGCAGATGTCTCTCTGAGATTCTGATTTTGTTTCCTTTGAGTACCTACCTGGAAGTGGGATTGCTGGGTCGTATGGTAGTTCACTTTAATTTTTCGAGGAAAGTTCATACAGTTTTCCACAGTGGTTGTACATTTTCACGAACAGTGTATGAGGGTTCCCCTTTGTCCGCATTCTCACCAACCTGTAGCTTCTTTTTATTGTGGTTTCTTTGCCTGTTTTGGTGTCAGGGTAATGATGGCCTTATAAAATGAGTTTGGAAGCATTCTGGGGACCTCTCTAAACTCTTCCTTCCCAGGGAGAAGATGATAGCTGTGGTTTTTTGGTGCTACTCTGTGTTGAATTGTGTGTGGTGTGTGTGGGAAACAATGGCATCTGCCAGCCAGGGCAGCAGCCAGGCAGCTGGGCTGTGCCAGGCCGGTTAGAGCTCTAAGACCCGCAAGATGCAGCCAGTCCTCCGGGGGAGCCCCTTGGAACAGGCAAGGTGCTGAATACGTCCTGAATGAAGTTGGGGGCTGTGAGGAATGTTCCAGACCCTATGGTGCTGTGTCAGGGGCTCAGACTCTGGCGAGAGGGTGTCCTGGATCTTTCTCCTGGTCTCAGTGACTCTGGGTTCTCACTGTCCCAGGGCATGGGAGTATTTAAATTAGTTTCTGACCTCTCGCTGAGCGAACTTGTCCACAAATCATTGGAGGGTGGAGAGGGCCCATTTGCTGATGCCGCTCCCCACCTGTGCACTCCTCTCACTCCTGCCCCCACAATGGTTGGGAGCCCTCTCCTCTGAGGTTCCCACTGTGCTCACACACACACCATGATCCCAGCACACAATTGACCAGCCCACTGGGCTCCCCATCAGGCTGAACTCATTAGAAGGAGAGATGATGCTAACTTGATCTCTTCTTCCACTCTTGGTGTTCTACTACAAAGAAGATGCTAAATAAATGCTTATTGAAGGTGCAGGAGGACTTAAATATATAATATTCAAAGGCAGATGGTGACTAATTATTTTAACTATTCAGAAAGAAGGAGATCTTAGATTTAGAATCAGGTACCTGGGATCTCATCTTAGCCAGCCACCAACTGGTGACCTATCTTTGGGTGACTCACTTAACTTCTGTTGGCCTTGTCTCTGAAGCAGAGGCAGTACCCAGCACCTCTGGAGGAAGATCCTGTGAGGTTAAAATATAAAAGGGGCCATGGAAATACAAGGGGTCATTATTTTTTCCTTATCTTGAAGGTTTGATGGTTATCTGAATCTTCTGTGCAAGGTCAAAGAGGTGTGAACAGCAATAACACTTCTCTGTTTAAGTTTCCTCTATCTTGCTACCATTCAAAGCCCCATCTATGACTTTTCTATTCTAGAGCTAAAAGAATAAGCAAGCTCATTATAAACCAGCATCTGGTGTCAGCCTGTTGTTTTCCAGGAACCTCAGCAGAGGAAAAGGAGGCATTCATTTCTACAATGTAAACCAGTTCATTCTTTCCATTAATCGTCATTGAGATACCACGTAGCATCAGACATCAAGCTGGGTGCCGTGTAGGACGTGGGGAAGAAATGAACAGGAATGGTGCCAGTCTTTATGCCTAAGTCACAGAAGAGATGAAGATCAAAGGCTAGAGACAGGACCCTGGGAGGGCTCCAGTAAGAGAATGGCATTGGACTTGAGAGATGGATATGACGTGGACACACAGGGTTCGGTGGCGGGAAAGGAGTCTCAGCAATGGTATCAACTCCACATGGTGGTTTCAAGAGTAGGTCAGACAGGCAAGTGGAAAATAAGCAGAGACAATGCACTGGGTGTTCCAGGATTAGATTTGGATTAAATAGAGGGTGTGGTCTTGTTCTTCTCCTTGTGGAAATTTCCCTGAGCATCGAACTGAGAGGATGGGTAACGCCTGAGAGGGGAGCCTGGTACTTGCTCTCCAACTTCCGCTGGTGTCATTCTGAACTCTTCTTATCTGACCTGACTTCCAGTTTCATAACCCCATTGCGGGACTTCTTGGTGAGCTTAATAACACTTACCTTACCTCTCAGGGGTGTCATGTAGTATAAGTGAATACATCCTAGGCAAAGCATTAATTGGGTTCTTCAGGTAAAAGGTGCTCAGTAAGTAAAAACGCTAATGCTGTTATGTGTTTCCCCCCTCCTCTGTCATCCTGGGAAGCAGAAATGATGTTTACACAGCCATGCAGAACCATCTTCTTCAGCACTGTAACCTTAGGGGAGGATAAAAATACGCACAGCAATAACGATCAAGCTGGGCTCGAAGAAGCATTGAGATGGAAGGCCTGCCCACCGGCTAGTTCCCTGGGGCAGGCAGCTTGCAAACCCTGTTTTAATCTTCGTCACCAGGAGAAATGACCCCCTAAAAGAACAGTCTTAAAAGATAGGAAGGTGTTTGTTCTTGCACATTAACAACATCATGGACTAGCTTGTGGATCTAATTCTGCTTGTTTCCTGGTGGTTTATAATAAACCAAAGGAGACACAGCATTTTTTCTAACGGCACTTACTTGGCCCTCCTAAAGTCTATCTCCCTTCCATTTTCATATGGAAACTCTCCAGTCATGTACAGAGAGGTGTGAATGCTCATCCCTATTGGGGAGGCAGGCTATGATTCTCTGTGGGTCCCTTCTGTCCTGCTATCTTTTGAGTGAGAGATGTCAGCAGCTTCATTCAGGACTATCTTTTTAAGGATGTTTGTGTAGCAAACAGCTTTGGAAGACGGAGACAGCAGCCCCTCCTAGGGTGCAGGAACGAGTTCTTTCCTGGCAGGAAGATGAAGACAACTTCACTCCTGGGCACAGGTTGGGCAGGTTTGCTGGTGTCCCTCCCCCCTATAAGATTGGAGATTCCCTGGGTTTTGGGTTCCTCATCTATGCCATGAACACATTGTGTTGGCTGCACGCCCCAGGGCACATCTCTGTATTTCCCTATAAGACCTGAGGGGCGGGGGAAACTGAGGCAAACAGGAAGCTCATGCGCCTGCTCTGCTTTGAGTATCAAGTCTTTTGCCTCAGACCCAGGGGCCTGTCTTCTGTTTGCATCTGTGGAATTGTGGCAGGCTAAATCATTATCTCAGAAGATTTCATACCTTTCCTGGTTCTTATGACCTATCTCTTACCCAAGGAAAGGGTTTAAAATGCTTTCATATTTATTTTCATTCTTTTCATAATTGCCGAGCTCTGCATGGCCTTAAATCAGTGCCTCGTTATGGCGCCCAGCGAGAGCTAATGCAGGAGGCCCCTGCCTGCTTTTTCGCCTCCAGTCTCTTTCCTCCCTTCGTTCACATCCTCCACGGTTGCCAGACTCAAGTCCCCAAAGCCCAGCTTGGATCATACCACTCCTTCACTCCAAACTATCTGATGGTTCCCCATGGCCGGAATGAATGATCAACTCCTTAGACAAAAGAAAAGCTTTCGAAAAGTCAGGCTTGGCTGTCTGTCTCCTGGCCGCAGCCTTTGCCACCCTCCATCCTCGAACCCAGCCACACCATCCACGGCCATCACATTCTGCCATTTCCTGCTTCACATCTTTGTCCGTGTTTCTTCCCGCTGAAAGATTCGTCCCCTCTTCACGTCTGACTTCGAAATGCTATCCTCTTTTCCTCCATGCTTGCACACTAACTTGCTCCAGATGCTCCCTCATTGTCCCCGACAGAAGCCTCCCTTGTGCCCACCGCACGCTTCTCGCTTCTCGTTGGATTGCGTGCCACAGGCGCTGGTATTCGTCTGGCCTGCAGTTGGGGACGAAGGTCACACTGCGCTCTTCTCTGCCTGACGTCATCTTTCTTATTAGTGTCTTTTAAATGGACACAATCAGTGTTGGTTCAGTTACGCCGACTTGACAGGTGACCCTGGGGGAGTTCAGGGAGGTGAAGAGGCTTGTTCAAGGCCACACTGAGAGTCAGCGAGAAAATACTTGGACCAGAATCTCAGTCTTCTGAGGTTAAGTCAAGGGCACTATGCTCGGCAGGCTTCACCTGCTGGGCAGCCTGACTTTGGCATTATATGCCTTAAGGTGTTGGCAATTATATGCTAGAGGGGAAGATGTTTGTTGCAAAGATGAGACACTAGATTCTAATGAAGAATTCTGCTTCATAGCAAAAGCTAGCAAACATAACCCGTATTTTTCCATGTATAATGTGCACCCACATTTTTTACCTAAACCTTCAGGAAAAAAATCTTTCATTTTAATTTTTCAATTCAATTATTTATTAGTTACATTTAGATACTTTGTTTTTGTATTATAAAGAAATGTTAGCATTTATTTTTGAAGATACATATATTGTTATTGCTTTCTAGAGTTATACTTTTGAAGCATATGCATAAATAAAAGAATTAAAAACATTTACATAGATATGGAATTAGCACTACCTATATATAATGAGCATTCTTATTTTTTTCTAAAAAGTTTGGGCAAAATAATGTGCATTATACATGGCAAAATATAATATTTATTTTGATTCTGCTTATAATCTAACAAAAGAATACCCACAGTGCGACAGGAAGTTCAGCAGGCACTGTGGGAGGCTGCCCATGGCTGGCAGCCAGGCTCTTGGGAAAGTCAGACCCTACTTGCCCACTGGAGAGCGGAGCACAGCCAATGAATCCCACCCAGGGGCCAGCCTGCGTGCTGGGGCTGCCACCTGGGCCGTTGTAGGAGCAGGAGGAGGATGTCGTGGCACCATTCTAGTGAAGAGGGTGGTGTGGCCTTTCCTCCGGCTGCTGTTCACTGGGGGATGGGGACTGGCTGGCTCATGGTTCGTGCTTCACCGCTGGGAGTTCCCAGTGGAGAGGTGAACATAAAGTTCTCCCAAAGTGTCACATTCCTGATGCTACACATCCTCACCGGATATTCACTGTGAGGGGACCCATGCTTTGTCAGTGTGGTGAGAAACAGCTGGACTGGTGTTGCCCAGTGCCCGCCCTTTGCTGATAGGGAGACCAAGGCCCAGAGAGGTCTCTGGGCTCTCACAGCTGCTCCTGTTCCACTCCAAGGCCCTTGTCTGTAGGGTGACCTTAACAAGAGGAGGTAAGGTTGTTTGAGGCAGCATGACAGAAATACTTCTGGAATCCAAGGAGTGTGCCCTGTGGGTGACAGACCCCTTGCTAAGAGACACTGGCTACAGTCCCAGAAGAGGGAAGACAGAGAAATAAACAGACTCCCAGATAGAGAGGACAGACTGATGGCTGACTGCGGTGAGGGGGCTGGGGGGATGGGTGAAAAGGGTGAGGGGACTCAGGAGTACAGATGAGCAGTCGAGAAACAGGAAGATGCAGAGTACAGCCCAGGAGATGTGGTCTGCAGGACTGGAGTCGTTATATGTGGTGCCAGGAGGGTGATGGGTGTGCGGAGGGCACACTGTGCGAAGCACATGACTGTCTAATCACTACACTGTACGCACGAACTGATATAGAACAGTATGGAATGTAAACTTTAATAGGAGAAAGTAAAATTCAAGGGAAAAAGAGGTAGTTCATGGGACCTATAATTGAGATCACATAGCTTTTTCCCCTATTTGAAAGGCCAAACTAAGGAGCATTTCTTGCCCTCCCCACACAAAAGCTGGAAAGCGGTGGCCGAGCGGACGCGAGGAAGCCACTTCACAGACATGAGACTGAGCAGTGGTCCTCAGGGAGCGTCTGGGGGAGCTTTCGTCTGTGCCTTGAGTCACACTGGGTGCAGTGGAAGCTCTGTCATTAAAATTCAGCAGGATATAAACAGTAAATATTTTCAGGGACAATTACTTAGTGCAGGGCAAACTTCAAAGTGTTGAAAGTTCCAGCTCCCTTGGATCAGCACCATAGATCCTGGGTACTTATCTAAAGCTTATCCAAACCATCTGAGCAGCAGAGGTGGGTGCAATTTGGCAGGCTCCCTTCACCCACTTATGTTTGAGTTTAGTAATAACAGTGCAAAAAACCCCTCTTCGCTAAGGAGACCTTTATTACTATTCCTTCAATGTCACCACTGGCAGAACCACCTCCCCACACCCCCCGTGACAACCCCATCTGTCCTCACTTACAAACCCCTCCATGTCGGCAACGCTTGGTTCGCAACATGAAAACTTCCCTGGAATTGGTTTTCTGGAAGATTCTGTATCTGTTGGCATTTTTCAACAGCTGAACAGGGGCATGGTACTTTGTTCTTGAGTGTGTCAAATCTGGGTTGTGTTTATAAGCACTCTTGTATTCTTATTATAGAAGAAAATACAGGAAAAGTGAAAGACCTCTGCCCACCAGCGGCCCTGGGGCCAGACACGAGTATGCCGTCGTGTTCTGGAGGTTTGACCTTAACAAGTCACTTAAAAACCCTGAGCCTTAACCTCTCATTTGCAGAACAAGGATACAATGATCACCGGGTTATTTTCTGGTTCTAAAATGCATGAAGCCCCTGCTGGAGCTGGAGTGGGTGTTCAGTGTGTTACTGTGGACCCTGTGGATAGGGAAGCAGGGGAATCGGGACAGTCACTTTGCCTGTTTGGGTACCAAGCATACCCAAGTGAGAAGAGAGGTGCATGTGAGTTGGTTACATCACTACCCAGGGCAATAAATCATGCATTTTCTGAATGTGTGGCCCAGAAGCAAAATAGCACTTCAGGATTAGAACATCTCTAGAAGGCTCTATCAAGGAGAAATGGGAATTGCTGGACAAAAAAGAAGGATCGTGGGGCTGGGCAGCCTGAGCAAAGGTGCAGAAGCAGGGAAGGGCAGCATGGCCTGAGGCTGGATGGATGCCAAGGCAGCGTGTTCCCAAGTAAAGGCTGTGGTCCTCCACTGGTCCTTCCCCCGTGGTTGTAGGTGACACAGGGACTTGGCATTGAACACTGTGGGAATGTAGTGTGGGGAAAGTTATTGCTTTCTCAGTTCTTTAACCCCTCTGATTGTGTCAGGGAGGAAGACCCACATTTGTGCTAATGTGTTTTTAAGACCCTCAATAATTCTGTTCCACTTTTTTTTGTAAGTCAAAGGCAGAGCAAGTGCTAGGCTCAGAAACATCAAGTAACAGTGTATCTTAAATTTAATAACTTTGTCTCTTCTTATGTTTATGTTGGGGTTTCCTCCAGTTTATGGCAAGCAATGTGGTGTTTCCACTTACACAGTCAGGTGAAGTTTCCTTTTCAAATGACTTTTAAATGGAAAAATGTCATTTTAAATTAAAATACTGAGTGAAAACGTGGTTGGTATAAGGGTCTAGAAAACTCCGGAATTCGGTGTGGGTGGGGGATGTTTGGGAAACCCTGAAGTGTTCTCGAAAAGCCTGGGTTCCTGGAGCAGGACAGGCCTGGGCTCAATCCAGTCTCTGCTGTTTACTGGCATTATGACCTTGAGCCTGATCTTCAGGGTTGCCTGGATAGAGAAGAAAGAAGAATGATAATTACAGCTTCAGCAAGGTGTTTGCAGCATTGTCCTGATGGGAACACAGCCTGCTTCTTGCCCATCCTTGCCCAGACACTGCCTCTTCAGAAATGGATGCTTTCCTAGAACCACTGGCCACCCCACCTTCAGGTCTAGGCCACTTTCATTCCCTCCTCCTTTTGTGCTGTTGTGCTCAATGGAGGGAAATCTAAGGTGTCACAGTGGAAGAAACATTGAACTTGAACTCGAGAAACTAAACTTTGAATGCAGGATCTAGCCCTTACTTACTGACATTTTGGAAGAGTTATTTAACCTTTCTAACCTTTAACATCAATGTTAGTGAAATGGAGATGGTTAAATTGACTATTCAGGATTATTGTGAGAATGAACATCAGTGTATGAGGACATTCCTGGCACACAGTAGGTCTTCAAAAATGGCTGTCACCTCTTTTCCAGAATGTTTCATGTAGCACCTGTCAGCATATCTCTTTAGAGTATTTTGTGTATGTCATTAATGCTCTGATATCACAAGAGGCAGAAACTTCTCTTTAGACATCTAAATTTCTCAGGAGCAAACTCTAGACTTAAAAATGTTCAGCATGACTGGGCAAAAGGGCATTTCAACAAATAGTTCTGCAACCCAGTCTGGCAGATTCTTGACACTGGCATGATCTTGACTCTCCAATTTCTCCCTCCTGACTCTTGACCTATAGAAAAGGAAACCTATAGAGACATCTAAATCTGGCTTTATATTATGCTCAAAATGTAACAATCTTACTTTCTCGGTAGATTGTATATTCTCAGGTCTCTTTTCATTACAGGTGATAGAAATGGAATGCAATAGCATTAATTAAGGCAGGAAATGTTTCAACACATGCAAGTCAAAAAGGGGTGACTGATTCATATAACTGGAAAATCTGGGGACTGTTGTCTTCAGGCATAGCTAGATCCAGGTGTCCAATGATATTATCAGGATTGGTGATTAAAGCAAATGTAATCTCACCCTTGATCATTGAAGCAGGTTTTTAAAGTGCTGCAGTAGACATCTGAGGCATAGGGTGTTGGCACTTCTCTGATTATCCACTGTGTGGCCATCGACATCCCTAATGGACGGCACTGCCTGAACACTCACTAGGGCAAGAGCTAGTAAGGTGGGCATGGCTAGTGACGTTAGTTGGCTAGTGACGTTAGATGCTGTGAAGGAGAGGCTGAAAGCCTCAAACCTTACAGAGACATCAGGGTGCCAAGGCACTGCCCCATGTTTAGAGGAACCATAAAACACTACGATGTTGGGGCTGAAAATGCCAATGAGAACCAAGGTTTCCTCCCTGTTTTATAGGAGAGAAGTTAAAGGCTCAGAGAAGTTAAGTGAATTTCACAAATTATACACAAATTCAGAGCTCTATCTGGTTTTATAACTCAGTTTTCCTGGGTCTCAATTGAATATACTTTTTCTTCTGTGCTACACGCCTGGGTATCTTAGTCGCCAACTGCTGAATCTGGCTGCCCCTCTCATTTAACCTAAATGCATCTGCTGAGGATTTAGATTCTTCTGAAAACCTCTTGCTCGGCCCCACGTGGACCTCTGCTCTGGGACACGAGCTAAGGCGCGATGTGAGGAGTCAGCTAAGCTGCACAGTGTGGACAGACAGACCCAGGCAGAGGGAGAGTGGTGAAGGCATGAGGTGCTCTCCAAGGTCCTGAAACCAGGAGACCTGGTTTGCAGACATGCTTCTGGCTCATGCAGATTGTGCTTGCTTGCTTCTTACTCTGCCTGCTTACACTCTCAAACGTGCCCCCCACTTGTCAGTCTATTACTAGGCAATCTACTGCGACTCCACTGTGTGGAACTCCCACAGGTTTACTTCTGACCTTTTTTCAACTCCTGGCATCAGGATTTGGAGGTTGATCTTTGAGGGATCCCCTTATCCATTCTTTTCAATGATAACTGAGGAAATGAAGGCTTGAGATGCTGAGTGACTGGCTCAGGATCATCAGTCACAACATATAGGCCTTCAGTCACTCATTCAATAATCTTTCTATTAGATCTTGCTCCCTCCTAGCCCTGGCTGGTGTAGCTCAGTGGATTGACCTCGGGCTTGCGAACCAAAAGATCTTGCTCCCTCCCTTTGTACCTTGGACCCTGATGAGTATGGTCTAATCTCAGGCCTGCCTCACATTTTGCTGGGGTTTTTTTTGGTAGTGCCTGGAAAGGACCATCTGACTGTGTGTCCATTGTGACCCTTGGCCATCCTGGTAATTCTCAGGTGTCTGGGTGTCAAGGATGCTGTTTTGGAAGTGATGCCAGTAGACTCAGATGTTCCTGTGGGCGACGCAGGGACAGGTTTGTGCACGCCCCTTGCAGCAGAGCCCTGGCACCTGTGTAGTTAAGGACTGAGGACAACATACCTTAGTGTGTTGAGGGTGTGAGGAAAATAATGCAGCAATTAATCAATAACAATATAAGAATAAACATTGTGTTTTGCATATTCACAGCCAGAAACTGATTTCTGCCCACCCTGTACAGATAGAAATTTCTGTGTAGTAACAATTATCCTAAAAATGCTTTAAATTGTTTGTGAAGTTCACGATTCCATCTCTTCTCATGTTTGGCACAATCAGTGTGTCCTTGAGCATTAGAACAGATGGCTACTACTTTGTTGAAGCCCCGCATGGAATGATTGCCTTGTGTTTAGAAACTAATTAATACCAGACTAATATTGTATCTTTCAGCAAAACAGTCACAGTCATTTCACTAGGATGCCCATGCTCAGAGAGGGACTTGGGGTCAGACACTGCCTCGGGGACCAGCAGGTCAGTGTCACTCGCCCTGTGCTTATTCCAGGGGCCACATTTTCATTGGAGGACATGGCAGGGATGCCTCCCAACTGTTAAAATTCTCTTTTTCTCCACCAAATATGCGCTGATGCATTAATGGGTATTAAATATGTATAATGCATAAATATACCATGCAAGACAGGTAATGGGAAAAATCCAACTCACCTAGAGGCCCCCACTCTTTTGATGGCTGAGGTTAATGCCTGAGAAAATAGCTCAAGGAGTTCTTCCCTCCTTCAAGTTCTTCCCTCCTTCAAGTTCTTCCCTCCTTCAAGTTCTTCCCTCCTTCAAGTTCTTCCCTCATGCAGCTCTGTGCACTCTTTCCCTCCCCTCTGTCTCAGTGCATAGTAAGCCCCTTGTGCCCGGGGCTGGGTCTGAAGTCTCCCTCTTACCTCCGTCCATAAGTCAGAAAGCTGAGCACACCATGGCCATCCCAGAGATTTCCACGTGGTGATGGCCTTGTTGACGGCATGGGGGTCAAGTGGAAGCTCAGTGGGCTTGGCAGCAGGGGGTCCTGGTTTCAGACCAGGTTTCTGCTGGCTGCCTGAGGAACTCCGTGGGATTTTGTTTGCTCGGTTGAACAGAGTGGATAACAATGCCTGGCTTTAATGTTTCCGTGCACTCAGATGTGCTGTGATGGGATATGCAGGGACAGTGCCCAGCACAGGCAGTGGTGGGTAATCGGCGGCCACTCAGACCGTCACCGCATATTGTGCAGAAGAGCTATGGTCGGCCATGGTTCTCTCTTCGACATTTCCTTAAATTAAGCATTTGGACTAGAACTCTGGGTCTTTGGGGTTCTGATCCTCATTTTTGGCTACTCATGACTATGGTTAATTCAAACCTCACTAATTAGTAGACCTCTCAGCGAACCCCTTGCCTTCTTGGGGTCTCCATTTCATCACTTGTTGAGAAGCACTGATAACTTTTCCTCTTTCTGCCTCCTGGGTTGTTGTCAGAAAGTTTCACACAGGACAAAACAGATGATAAGGGGAAGGATTCACAGGAACAAGTATAAAGGACACATGGACAATAACTAAGGTGGGGGTTGGAAATGGGAGGGAGGTGGGGAGCACTGCGGGGGTGGGCAGGGCTGGGAATATAAGACAGAAAACTGTACTTGAACAATAATTAAATTTAAAAAAATACAGAAAAAAAGAAAAAAGAAAACAGATGAGGAAGTATTTTACAAATTCGAGGGGCTGCGTGCCTGTGGAAAGGCCTGGGTTTGGGTTCAGCTTCCTGCCTGGCCAGCCAGGTGAGCGACCTCCCTCTTTGCTCATCCACACCACGTGCCCCCGGTTAGTATGAGACACAGAAGAGGGGCTGAGAGTGAAAGTAGACCATGCCCTCTGAAATATCATATGCATGTGAGGAACGATTATGTCGTTATTGATAAAAGCATTATGTGCTCTGTAATACTAGGGGTATTAACAACATCATCTCTCAAAGGAAAAACGACCTCCTGAAGCTCACTGAACTGTTTGAAGATCCATTTGGACTGGTTTTGTCCTGGGAGCAAAGAGGGATTTAGGAAGATCTCACTTTGACTCTGTCGAGTCTCCCTGGGTTAGCTGTGATGATTTCATTTTTGTTGGGTTTTGTTTTCCAAGGGCTCAGCGGCGGGTCTAATTAATGCCATCAAAAGCATGACATTTAATTAACTAAATCACATGTTGAGCCTAATGATAACACATTTCAGCACCTGGCAGGCAGTGGTGGTCTCTTGGGCCATTTCTAAGGAGGCTGGTGATTTGGTAAAGAGAAACCCTTCTCAGTGAAGTCACAGAGTAGCCAGAGCGGGTGCCACAAGAGTACAGGCCAGGCATGATCTCTTGTCTTCAGGGCCCTGGTTAGAGAGACCCACGAACAAGGAGGAGGCATGGGGGCTGCTGGGTAGACTCTTCATCTTTTAAAAAGGCTTGTTGGGAATCCAAGGGCATATGAGGAAGAACTAGTTTCTAAATCGCCTATCTCGGGCCTTGATTCATTCCAATCCCTACTGGCAAACGGAGCAGGGGAAACAAAGCAAGGCAGACAAGGACTTCGCAGGGGGCTGGCTGGCTGGCTGGCTGAAGCCACATAGCCAAGTGAGCAGTCCCTCCAAGCAGCCAAGCATGTGGATGCGGGAGCCCTCTGCTGGACACCTGAGAATCTACAGTGATGCTTATCTGGGCATTCACCCTGGGGGGAGTGGAAGCTTGGGAGAATTTCCAGGGTCTCATCAGTCACCATGGAGCCCAACAAACTGTCCCGCAGAAACTGGCCATTCTGTGCCTTAGTTTATGCACGTCTCTCTCCTTTGTCACCTCTTTCCATTATTTTCACTAAGACATTCACAGCATTTTATAGTCTACATGCAGTTCTTTTTTCATTTGGCTGCTTCGTCATAAATCTGGATGAAATGATTTACATGTGGCATCACCAACTGCATCGAGCTGGCTCACACAATTTAAACATTTGTTTTAGAGAAGATGCAAATAGAGGCTTGCAGAGTGACCCAGTGCATTGGTGTGAGATCACTGCCTCCCACTCTGGACCCCAAAGTGTGGTGGATGACTGAGATTCGCTCTTGCATAAACCTCAGAGGAAGGCAGCATGTCCTAGTGGTGGGCATGCAGGCTTGGAGACAGGTGCTGGGTTTGAAGCCTCACTTTACCTTGAGTTGGCTGTGTGACGTTGGGCAGGTTACTTGACCTCTTTGTCTCAGCGTTCTCCTCTAATGGTGGTGGTGAGGGTTAAAGCTGTAGGGCAGCACAGCATTCAGTACAGTGCTTAGCACATAGCAGATGCTCAATAAGTGACATTTATCGCTTCTTCTATGATTGCATGGTAGTATTGGTTGGGAGAGATTATTGGTGGTTTTTGTAATAGAACTACTAGAAAGATTACCAAGACATTGCCTAAATTGTTGGTTTTCTGTTGTTGTTGTTGTTTTTGTTTGTTTTTGTTTTTTGCATTAAACACGAAGACCTTTCTCACTCCAAATGGAGGGGCATTCTAGGCAGAGTGAGCACACTGAGAGGAGGGAGTGTTTAGGGAAGAAATTTCTGTGGCCAGTGTTCCTTGAAGGAATGGTATAGTTGAGGGTGAGACTGGACTGGCAGGTTGGTGCTAAAGGACAGGTGACCTGAATGCCAGGAGCTGGGCTTTATCCTGTGTGACCTGGGGGGTCAGCTGACTCCTGAGTTGGGCATGTTTCCATTTCTCTTGTATGACTTGTTTTTCCTGCTTCTGTGATGTGAGGGCTGTCAGGAGCCCAGATGGTCGCTGCCCCATCACATGTGCACGTGCCCACTCGCACACAAACATGCCCACTGTGGGTATTTAGTATTCTAGTCACCTCAAGGTCATCGCTACAGAGCCCGGTGTTGCCCACAGCCATGTCAGAATGAAGAACGAGCCGTGCGATTGGGGTCAGCCAGTGGGGCCTTGTTGCTTACCAGTTAGGTGTCTGTTCCCATGCATGTAAATCTCTGGTGCTGGTGCCAAGGTGCTGAGGACGCTGGCTGAGGGGCAGGGAAGGTGGCACGAGGCTGCTTGCATAGAGAGAGGAGGGAGAGGCCTCTTCCTGCAGATACCTTCTTTTTTTAAAATATTTTATTTATTTATCTTTAGAGAGGAAGAGAAGGAGAGAGGGAGAGAAATATCAATGTATGGTTGCTTCTCATGCGTCCCCTGCTGGGAACTGGCCTGCAACCCAGGCATGTGCCCTGACTGGGAATCGAACCGCATCATGTGGTTCGCAGGCTTGTGCTCAATACACTGAGCTACACCAGCCAGGGCAGATACCTTCTTGATTGTCCCCAGGAAGAGGACTGTCGGCCACCTCAGGGGGCCAGTCACCTCCTGTCGCTGGTTCCACCTGACCAGGGTTTATGCCTTTCTCCCATGTTTGCTTGGCACTTTCATTTCCTGGATTTTTGCTGAATTTTGTTTGCTAGGGTGAGCGGGAGCTGTGGCTGGGAGGAAGGAAATAGGTGGAATGCTGGTGGTCATGAAAGTGGAAGCACCATGCAGTTTGGCCTCTGGGTGCTGCTGCCTGTGGCTCCCATGAGGGACTCAGTGGCACAAAGCTGCAAGTGTCCCTGGGGACCCTATGGTTTACGGTGGCAAACTGGCAGGCCTGCAGGCTACTTGTGGGTGCATCTGGTTTGGCACTAGGATTTTTTTTTAGTATTTGAGTGAGATGACAAGATTTTAATATTGGATGTTTTCATATAAAAATATTTCTGGCTGCTTTTAAAAACCAGACCATTGATGACACTCTTTGGCAGTCACCCTGGCAGCAGCCAGTAAGTAATAGGTGGCTTGGCCCTTCTTTAAACAGGCAAGAATTCTCTAGTTTCCTACTGCCCCCACCTGGCCCTTGAGCCCATTCGCTTGACTGGCCTCTCCACTGTAGAAGTAAGTGCACTGAGGTTCTGAGAGGGCCTGTGATTACCCAAGGTCACACAGCCTCCTCCATGGGCAGAGCAGGCTCCATTTACGTGACATGCTGTGAGGGCTGATAGGAAAGACTTAGCTTTCCCCCACTTCCCAGTGAAGACTGGGCCTCCCATCCCTGCCACCTGTTTCCTCACAGTCGGCCATGGGTGCAGGAGAGAGACTATTTGGCCACATATTCTGGCCTCCTTCAAATCCTATCACAGATCTTTCACCGCTTCCACCTCCTTGTGGAGCCAGCCTCACCCTGCCCCTCAGACTCACGGGCTTCACGGTTGGGAACAGTGTCTGGGCTGAGACTGGCATCCCAGCATCGCCGTGGGGAGCTGAGCAGGGGCCAGAGGCCCCCAGTGCTGGGTTCTCATGCTCGAGCTCACAAGGTATCAGACTGAGTGTCTTCATCTGGCCAAGTCGGCTCATGGCCGCAGGAGGTTGTTGTGCAAATTATCAGAAATAAAGTGTATACTGTGCTCAGCATAGCAGTCGTCATACTGACAACAAATAGTAACCCAGTGTCAGAAGTTATTATTCTAGAGAGACTTGGAACGAAAGGTGTCCAGAGAGATCATATTGTGGAACTGGCTTGTTTTTATGGCCAGGGCCGTAACAGGAGCTCACAGTGGAACTCAGGGAGTGGAGGAGAAAATAAACTGGGAGAGGCTTCCCCTCCATCCCCACCTCTGCCTCAGTCCCACTGCCCTGAGGCGACTGCTGAGGTGCCTGGTGTGTCCGTGCCAGAATTTTACTGGCATACGCCTGTAGATGAGTTGCATCCTGTATTTTGACACTGATGCAGTCTGACTATGCACGCTGTTCTGCTACTCTGCTACTCATGTTTCTAACTGTATGCAGTTGATCTCTTCATGTCAGAACATGTGGATCTTTTCTCCCTCCCTTTCCAATGGCTGCTTCTTTTACAAGAAGTCTACACTATAGCTCACGGGCCAACCAACCTGCTCTGCAAAGAGCCAATATTTTAGGCTTCATGGGTCTAGGGTCTTTGTTCCATCTCTTCCTCCTTGTTCTTTTAATGATGCTTAAAACATACAAAGACCATTCTTACCTCAGAAGGCATACAAAAACAGGCTGTGGGACAGTTTTGGTCTATGGCTGCTGCTCATGTACGCAGCCCACAGTGGGCAGTCAGGTTACACAGCTGCAGCTCACCTGTCCAGCCCACAGTGGACAGTCAGGTTGCATGGCTGCAGCTCACCTGTCCAGCCCACGGTGGACAGTCAGGTTGCTACTGTAAACAGTGCTGCGGTAGACATCTCTGCCCAGACAGTGGTGCATCTTTCTGTGTTTTGGAAGTTTATCTGGAGGGTAAGTTGGTAGCAATGGAGTTACTGGGATGAATTTTTAGGCCATGACAGACATTGCCCCAGCCTCCGCATTTTGTGGATTGCTCAAGAAATCCAGTGAAAAGAACAGTCCACAGCCCTCCCGGCAAGTCCGTGGCAGGGGCAAGAGCAGACGCGACTTTCCCAGAACTTCACCAGGGGTCTTTCCACTCTGGTGCAGGTCCTGTCCCTGGCTGAGGCTCCACCCAAAACTTGTTTGGGGGCATGAGATTGGGAAGGCCCTCGCTCCCAAGCTACAGAGTGGGGTTGAAGAAACCAAAAAACCTGAGTGTTCTTGATCTAACCTCTTCTCCTGCCTGCCTCTTACTTGTGCTGCCTGTTGTGCCCCCCTTCCTGCTGTGGGCCCACTTTTCCTGCGACGGGGGCCTGTCTGCGGTGACGGGGGCCTGTCTGCGGTGATGGCCAGCAGCTTCCTGTCTGTGCGCAGCGCCGCATGGGGACTCCGTGTGGGGGTGGGATCTGCATACTCACAGATGGTGTTTGTTGGATCTATAAAGGTTTTAAATTTTAAATAGATATCAACACTTGAAACTTCATAGAAAACTCTAGATATCTAGTTTTTTTGTTTCTTTTCTGAAATTCAGAACAGTGGGTGACAGGTAGGTGGAGTTGAGTAGCAACATCCCACCTTTAGGTGAGATGCGGCTTTTCTAGGGCCCTCCACTCCCTGTAGACTTAGTTCCCACCCAACCACCTGGTTGGTTTAGGTTTGTGGCCTGGTCTCGCCGGTGTTGCTGTTTGCGACTCCTTAAACAGGTGACATCCCCATTCTCGTTTTGCTCTCTCATGAGATTACTAAGTAGGGCAGGGGGGTATCACACTTTTTTGGTAAGACCCACAGAGACCGCTACTTGAACAAGTGCAGAGCTCGGGGTGGGGGCAGGGTGGGGGGGGCTGGCAGGACCCCCTCAAACAGTCTCAACCCCTTATTCATTGCTCTCCTCTCTGGGGTTTTATCCTTTCTCCTGGACTCAGGATGTTCTGCTTCCTCTTCTGATGGCAACGGTGACGTTCATAATAATGGCTCTTGTTTAGCAAGTCTATTTAGTATGTCTTAGGTACCTTCTTCCCCTTAATTATTTTGAGCTATTGGTATTAACATCCCCTTTTTGTAGAAGAGGAGATAGAGGGTCAAAGAAACTAAGGAATTTGTCTGTGGCCAAACACTTACTAAACAGTGAGGTAGAGATTTGAACTCAGATCTCTCCTACCCCCAACCCCCTGTCCTTAACCTTAAGAGACAAGGCCAACCCCTAGTCCCATTAAGTACCACTGATATGTGAATTTTAGAGGAATTAATTTTTCACTCAGAATGGATGCCCATCTTGCATGCTTGAAGCATAAGATCCTCTGAATACAAAACTCATCAAATGCGATGCTTTTAGCAATGCACTCACCAAGGAGGAGCGAGAACCCTCTAGAGAGGTCAGGGGGCATCGTTGTGATGAGGAAGGAGGCGCCAGCTGTCAGGCTGGATATGGAGACGCAGGAGCATCTCTCCCCGTGTCAGGGAGAGGTGAAGGACTGGCCGGCTGTGCATCCCGCGCAGCATCCCGAGGCTGTGCTCCTGGCACAGTCGGACTCGGCAGTCTCCAGTGAGACGGCACTGGCCTGCTTGTCATAACATCACCCATTTATAGGGCCCCAGCTTGGAAGACACCCAAGAGGTCATCAGGATCCTTTATATGCTGGGATCTTTTCTATAAAACCCTCCTGCCCTATCCTGGAAGATTTCTGGTGATGGCAAATGAGGTACACTTTGTAACAATCCTTTTCCTGTTCATTAAATGTTCTTTATATCAAGTTCAAGTCTCTGTACACATTTGTTGCACTCTTCATTGTGTTGTCCACTGGAGCACTGTCTCATCTCCACTGTTCCCGTCAACCTTTCAAGCTGTGTTGCGGTCAGTATGTTCCCACCAGGTTGTCACTCCTTATAAATATCCATGTTTGCCTGGCGTGTCCTACCTAGAAGAGTTCCCACATTTCTTACCACCTGGGCTGGTTATCCCCCAGTCTGCTCCCTCTCTCTGCACCCATTTCTGCTGTTTTCTGTCCTGCCCCTGCCTTGGGAGGCTGATGCTCTGGGCTCCTTCACCCAGGCTCCTCTGCTGACGGGTGCCATCCTGGGTTAGGCCAATGGAAAGTAGGGACTGTGATTAGAAGGTGGCAGGAGAGAGGACTGGGTCCTTTGTCCCACTGTTTTCCCACTTCAGCCTGACTCTGGAGGTGACTGCCCCACTCCATCTCTGCAGCTCCTGAGAGTGATCCCTCCAGCATGGAACCTGGCAGCACTGCGCTCTGCCCTCCCCTTCCAGGCTTCTCCCAGTGCCTCAGCGTGCCTTGTTTGCCAGGGAACCCTGCCTGTGCTTCTCTCAGTGTGGACAGTGCATGACTTACAATGGCTCAACTTACGATTTTTCAACTGTGTGATGGTGCAAAAGTTATATGCATTCAGTAGAAACTGTACTTTGAATTTTGATTTTTGATCTTTTCCCAGGCTAGCCATGGGGTACAATGTTCTCTTGTATGGCTGGGCAGTGGCGGCAAGGAGATTCTGCCCAACTGTAGGCTAATGATGTGAGTATTCTGAGCATGTTTTAGATAGGCCAGCCTGAGCTGTGCCATTTGGTAGGATATAGGTATTAGATGCCTGTTTGACTTAGGATACTTTCCACTTATGAAGGGTTTATTGGGGCATAGACCCTCATACGTTGAGGAGTATCTCTGGTCCCTTCATGAAAGTCTCCACTGTGGTGCATTCTGTTCCTTGTAGGGACCCTGGACCGGCGCTCTGTCTTATGGCCCACTGCTACAGTTGCTCTCATGCTCTCTATTGTATGGTTGTTACTGTTGCTGGCCTCTCATACTATCAGGCCTGGTCCAGGTGCCAAGATCATGGCACGTGGTGTTGGCCAGAGGCAGCCATGTTGGCCCACCCCAAGTGTGCGGTTAACTAGCAATGTCCCGTCATTTTTATGGGGGCAGCTGTCAAGTCCATCCCTGGGGCCAGGTTCTCTGGGCTCAAGCCCTGGCCCTACATTAAACAATGAGCATGAGCAAGTTTCCCATCCCCTCTGTTCCTCGATTTTTATCTCTGTAAGGTGGGATGATATCAGTATTCATCTCAAAAGAATTGCGAGGATCAAGTGATTAGAACTTAGAGCAGTGCCTGATGTGTAGTGATAAATGTTACCTCTATCTTACACGATCGAGCATTTTCAGCTAAATGTAGACCTTTTCCTGTTCGCCTCTTTTTTGAACCTTCCTTCACCAGTGCATCATTCTAAATGCCACTGGTGTTGTGATCTTGATATTGTCCCCTAAAACTCAGTTACTGAAGTACAGGCTACAGATCAACAGCATAAGCACCTCCTGAGAGTTGGTGACATGTTAGGAGCCTCAGCTCCCCCTCTAGACGCACTGAGTCAGAATCTGCTCGTTAAGCAGGTCCCAGGAGACGTTTGCATACACTACATCGGAGCAGCTCTGTGCTGCCATGCCCTTCAATCCTGAATCATCGTCCTCAGTTGGGATGGTCACCATCTCGCACCTCTGCCAGGGGTGGCAGTCCATTCCCTGTGGTCAAGGCCCCTGTGGTCACTGGCACAGCAGCTCAACCAAGCCGGCAGCCCTTTCCAGGACTATACCGTGTTTTGCTGTGTATGATGCGCACCCACGTTTTTGACCCAAACTTTCAGAAAAATAAAACCTTTTGTTTTAATTTTTTAATTCAACTATTAATTTATTTATATTTAGAAACAAACCAATTATCATATTTGAGGGTGTTATTTTGCATACAGATATTGTTATTGCTTTCTAGAGTTACACTTTTGATGCATAAGCATAAATAAGAGCATGGAAATCATTTACATAGATACAGAATCAGTACTACCCATGTATAATGTGCATCCTATTTTTCTCTAAAAAATTTGGGTAAAAAAGTGTGCATTATACATGGCAAAATACGCTAACAGTCCTGGGAAGCAGGTTGGAGTCCTGTCTTCACTGGCGGGATTTGGAGTCCTACTAGATTTTGGATTCTGCGCTACTACCTTCTCTATAAGTGTGTGTGTGTACACATATAATGCACACATGGCAAACGTACTCCCCTGGAAGTTTTGCCCTGTGCATTGAGACATTTAGTGAAGGCGGGCACACCAGAAGTTGGCATCCTTCCTCTTTTCTGTGAGTCACATGATTGACGTCCAAAGGGTGGCCTGTCCCTTGAAGGGAAGTCTCTGTGTGGCAAAGCAGGAACATTCGCTTCGAACAGATCGGGAAGACCGGGTTCAATTCAGAGCTGCAGCCAGGGCCTCCGCCTGCCTGTGCCACTGTTCGTTTCTCTGGCCGCGTGTTCCTGAATATAAATTGTATCTGACTAGATAACTGTAAATGCAAGCATAATGTAATTAAGAAGTAAGGAAAGGATTGCTGGTGTATAAATTTGAATTAAACACATTGGCATACACTGTTCACGTATGAGTGTTTGCATTGTGGCTGAAGTCCAAAAGAGGACGAGGTTGAGGTTGCTAATTCATCTTGACGCTGATTAAAATGCACCCGTACTAGAGGAAGTGAGATGGCTGTGTGTGATCAACAGCAGAAAGTGCTGATCCCGGGCTCATCGCAGGGCAGCTCAGGAGGCGCCTGAGCGCCGGCCTTTCCTTCCTCCAGGAGCAGTGATTCCGAGCACAGCTCTGCGGTCAAGCTGTCTGGGGTCAGATGCCACGTCTGCCACTTGCCACTGGGCAAGTCACCCCACACTTCTTTGGGGCTCAGATTTCTTAACTGCAATACACGGAAAATGATGATTTTATTTGAAGGGCGTACTCCTGGAGACCCTATATGCTTCAAAATGCACCTATTTCAAAAGCTGTCTTCCCACAAGACTGATAAAGAAAGGAGAGGGTACTTCTGTCTATGATATTGTCATTTGTAAGAAATATACCATATTTTGCAGTGTATAATGTACACCCACATTTTTGTGTGTTATACATGGAATTACTGTACCCATTATTATGCCCATGGTGTATAATCATTATACCTATATATAATGCACATTCTTATTTTTCCCTAAAAATTTGGGCCAAAAATTGTGCATTTTTCATCACAAAATATGGTACATTTGGTTTTCATTCTTGTTTTTGGCACAGAGCTCTTAAAAGCTTTGGAACTTCCAGATTTCCAGCCAAGATGGAGGTGTAGGTGGAAATACTGTGCCTCCTTGCACAACCAAAATTAAGGACGACAAAGATTTAGAAACAAAAACACAACCAGAACAGACAAAATTGAACTGTATGAAAGTCTGACAACAATTCAACCAGACTGGTAAGAGGGGCGGAGCTGCTGGCCAGAGGAGAGGGGTCATGGCAGGAACAGGCAGTGGCTGCCAGACCCGGGAGTGCAGGCAGCACAGGACTAGCAGACCCCAGGTGGGGGGAGGAAAGAAGCAGAGTGCACAAGGCGGTTGGCTGACTGTGGGCACACATTCATGCACAGATAAACTAGGCAAAAATGGGCAGTGAGACAGACTGCACAACCCGGGCCCCAGTGACGGGAAATAAAGCCTAAAAGCACTGATTTTAAAGGTACCCGGAGAGACTCTTAGCCTCACAGGAGAGTTTGTTGGAGAGACCTACAGAGTCCTAGAATGTACACAAGCCCATCCACCCAGGAACCAGCACCAGAAAGGCCCAGTTTGCTTGTGGAAAAATGGTGGAGGGGACTGAAATCTGAGAGAGAGCTGAACAAGTGCCATTGTGACCTCTCTGACCCTGCCCCCACATACAGCATCACAACCCAGCAACTGGGTTGCCCGGCCCTTGTGAACACCTAAGGCTCTGCCCCTCATATGTAACAGGTGCTACCTGACCAAAAATGGCTCAAATAGAAGAACAAATTAAAGCCCCAGAGCCAATACTTTTAAGCAACCAAAAGATAGCCAATCTATCAGATGCACAGTTCAAAGCACTGGTGATCAGGATGCTCACAGATCTGGTTGATTTTGGTTGCAAAGTAGATGAAAAAATGAAGGCTGCACTAAGGGAAATGAAGGAAAATGCACAGGGAACCAATAGTGATGGGAAGAAAACTAGGACTTGACTCAATGGAGGGGACCAGAAGGAAGAAAGAAACAACCAAACAGAAAAGGATGAAGAAACAAGAATTCAAACAAATGAGGAGAGGCTTAGGAACCTCCAAGACATCTTTAAACATCCCAACATCAGGGGTACCAGAAGGAGAAGAGGAAGGGCAACAAGTGGAAAACTTATTTGAACAAATAATAAAGGAGAACTTCCCCAATCTGACAAAGGAAATAGACTTCCAGGAAATCCAGGAAGCCCAGAGAATCCCAAAGAAAGTGAACCCAAGGAGGAACACACCAAGGCACATCATAATTACATTACCCAAGATTAAAATGGAGGAGAGAATTCTAGAAGCAGCAAGAGATAAGGGGTCAGCCACCTACAAAGGAGTGCCCATCAAACAGTCAGCGTATTTCTCAAAAGAGACCTTACAGGCAAGAAGGGGCTGGAAAGAAGTATTCCAAGTCATAAAATGCAAGGACCTACATCCAAGATTGCTCTATCTAGCAAAGCTTTCATTTAGAATGGAAGGGCAGATAAAGCACTTTTCAGATAATGTCAAGTTCAAGGAGTTCATCATCATCAAGCCCTTATTATATGAAATATTAAAGGAACTTATCTAAGAAAAAGAAGATAAAAAATATGAACAGTGAAAGGACAGCAAACTCACAGATATTAACAACCACACCTAAAACTCACAGTTATTAACAACCATACCTAAAATTAAGCGGACAGCTAAAACAGGAGCAGAGCCACAGAGGTTGAGATCACATGGAGGGTTAGCAACAGGGGAATGGGAGGAGAAGTGGGGAGAAGGCACAGAGAATAAGTAGCATATACCGTGGGTAGAAAATAGATGGGGTGGGCAAGAATAGCGTGAGAAATGTAGAAGCTAAAGAACTCACGACACACGGACATTAAAGGCGGGGAATGTGGGTGGGAAGGGCTGTACAGGGTGGAGGGGAGTAAGGGGGAAAATGGGACAACTGCAATGGCATAATCAACACAATATATTTTTTAAAAAGCTTTGGAATTTCCTAAGCAAAGAGAGCAGACACTGAGAGTCTCTTGTTATGTTAATGAGGTGACTTTTGGACCCCACCTATGGGTGGGGCTGGTAGCCAGTGGACTTAACTCTGGGATTAGAGCAGGGGTCACCAGACCCCCTGCTGCAGAGGACCAGTACTGGTCAGGGCCTGTTAGGAAGTGGGTCACACAGCAGCAGGTGAGCTTGAATGCAATGCGCTTGAATCATCCTGAAACCATCCCTGCCCCTGCCCAGTTTGTGGAAAAATTGTCTTCCATGAAACCAGTCCCTGATGCCAGAAAGGTTGGGGACCGCTGGATTGAAGGGTTGGAATTTTCTGTTTCATGCGCCTACCCTCTGGGCAGGGGAAAGGGGCTGAAGGGTGAAGTAACTGCCAAGGGCAGATGACTTAATCTGCTATGTGGACAAAATGAGTCCTCTATATAATCCCAGAAGTACAGGCTCCAGAGAGCATCCAGGGTGGTGAGCACATGGAGGTGCTGGGAGAGTGGGGCCTGCAGAGGGCTGGCAGCCCCCCACTTCCATCTACCTTGCCCTGTGCATGCTTTCCATGTAAAATTATTGGAGAACCCATGGCAGTGTGAAGTAATGGCGAGCCCATGCCAGAGACTATGAATGTCCTGTCATGTCAAAGAAAGAAAGAATTTGGATTTTCTTCCTGAAATACATTTCTTTTGATATTTCATCTCTGAGCTGTCTCTAAAGCATGGCCTTCTTTTATCTACAACATAACACACCCTTGCCTAAAAATATCCCAGTCCCTGACCCCCCAAGACCTCATTCCCACCATAACCTTGGTGTTTGTGAGCTCCTGTTCCATCCACATACAGGCCTTTGAATGAATGAGGTCTCTCTAATGGTTCCACAGAAGGGCTTTACGAGTTCTGACAGCTGAGAGATCCATTGTCTATTACTTTCCCTCGAGGTAAATAGGCATCTGTGTCAAGGAGCAAAGGTGTTGATTCCATCTGCACATTTCATTACACATGGAAAGACTATAATATAATTTCTCTTTCTTTTTCAGTTCAAAGTCAAATCCCCCTCAGTTTTTCCCTTCTCTGGTTTGCCTTTATTTCAGCATCTTGTTCCAATTCTGGTCGTTTCTTGCAAAGTCTTGGCAACCAACCCAACTCTCACTTCCTTCCCCCCCGCCCCCTTAGGTCAGCTAAAATCGCTATTTCAGTGGCCACTTGTATTATTTTCTCTTTGATGCTGGATTCCAGAGGGTCACTATTCCCTAGTAAGTCACTCCCTAAAGATAGTCTCCCCCCACTCTCTCCTGCCTTGGGAAGCAGAGACTCCTGCAAAGCAAGATGAACCAAGGACCCCAGGGACAGTTCCTTGGTGTGGACTCTCTTTTTCTGCATCTGCCAAATTTTAATTTCCGGGACTGGTATTGCAGGCCGAGGAATGATCCTCGAGTATTCCCATCCCACTGTTTAAGTTCAGAGAAAGTTCCAGAACAAAGGTGGGAGGGAACTGATTGTATCCCACAGCTCATTATTGCCTAGCCTGATGAGGGTGATTATTAGCACAACTCAAGGGAACTAGATCTCAGCTTTTCCAAAATGCTCCCTTTCAAAAAGCTGGTGGAATCAAAGAGGGGCACTGTGTTGGGAATTGGCAGCCCTGGGCTCTTTCTGGCTCAGCAGGCTGTGAACTTCTCTAGCTTCTTTTGTCTCAATCCATACAATGTCTCATCCACAGGTTCATTTGCAGCATGAACACATACTTCCTGAGCTGTGACAAATTCTGGTGCCCGATGACATCTCCAACTGCATGTCCTGTGACTTCTCTCCCCTCCCTCTGTTCCATTCAGAATGTCAGCACCCCAGGACGACGGTGTCTGTCTTCCTGCTGCCAGTCCTTCGTACCGTGTCTTACCAACCCTTCAGTTTTCCTGCACTGTGTTACTTGGCCTTGGAAGTCTTTCCCTACTCCTAGGTCTGGATTAGGGATCTCTTCCATGGGTACCCATTGCAGCCTGTATTTGGGTATTCACTTTGCATTGCTTGTACTTTTCCTAATCAGTTCTTATCTGTCTTCTCCATTACACTGAAGTTTCTCAGGGTGGGAAACAAGCCTTCCTTCCTTTTATGTTCCCAGCCCTCACACCAACATCAATAATTATAAAAATATTTACACATCACTTATTCTGAGCTGTTTCTCTAAGCCCTCCATATCTATGACCTCGGTTAGACGTCAACCCTTTGAAGCAGGAACTATTTTTACTTCATTTTGCTTGAGAGATCGAGGCTCAGAGAAGTTATATTGTGTGTCAGGCCACTCCATCAGAGGGTCACAGAGATGGATTCACACTCAGCAGCCTGCCACCAAAGTCTCTGCAGTATGGCTTAGACGCATCTTGGTTAACTGCAGAATGAGTGAATGTGTCAGTCAGACTCAGGGATGAAAGAGCAACACATTTGGGGTGAGCCACATGCACATGTCTCAGTGTCATGAAAGGGTCTGCCCATCCTCAGAGCGCATAGCTCAGCACCCCCTGGTCTGGGTGTCTTGTGTCCCCGCCTGCTGATGGGCTGTGTTTCTGTGACGGTTCTGTTCACTCCCGGGGGCTCAGAGGAAACGGGGATGATGAGGCACAAGCAGAGGACGGACTGACGTGCACTGGGTGCCTCCTGGGCCAGTTTCCACTTGTTTGCTCTCTTTTGCTCTTTCCAATGGCCATTTGGATTAACTGCTACTATCCAAGTTTTAAAGACAAGGAATTTAAGGCTAATAAAGGAAAATTAACTTGTCTAAGATCTTCCAGCTAGTGAAAGGGAAGTTCTGGCCTCAGATTTGTGTTCTCCTAACTGCAAAGCAGATTTCTATGGTGGGGGCAGTGCTGTAATGGCAGGAAAAGACAGTGTCAACCGATACTGCCTTCCACCACCCGTCACTGCCCACACTATCTGCAGTTCTCACTGGTTTAAACTTTCAGATTTCTTTCTTTTCCTTTTGTTCCCTCCCTCCCTCCCTCTCACCCTCCCTCCCTCCCTCCCTCCCTCCCTCCCTTTTCCCCTCCCTCCCCTGTCTCTCTCTCCTTCTTTTCTTTTGGTATGAAACTAAAACTTCCACAATTTTTCAGCAGAATGAGATTCTAACGGGAAGTGGTGTGACATAGATGTACAGATGTGAGAATGGCCCTCTAAGATATCCCTGAGAAAGCAAGGACAGACATTTTGTCCAACTGTCTCCTAGACCTTTTTCATTGGTTTGGCTATTTTTCTAAGATAAGAAATTGTCCACATTGTGCACAGCCATTTTCCTGTCCCATCTCCAACCCACCCTCCAGCTTTCCTCTGTGGAGCCTGGGTTTGACAAGGACACCTAACTCTTAGGGAGCCAGTTGTTGCTTAGGGTTCAGGCCTGTGGTCTGCTTTTTTTTGACAAAATGGAGAACCAAACCAGTTAACCAATAAAGTTCGGATCCCCTAGGCTTCTGGGTCCCTCTCCCAGCCTTCTAGTAGGGAGAGCTTAGGCAGGTGGGGAGGAGAAAAAAATTAAAAATACTGCTCTTCCTGACCCTTGCTTGTTTAGGTTGGCCAAAAAGTTTTTTTTTTTTTCTGTAAGATGGCTCTAGTAGCACTTCTTTGTCTTTAACTTCATTCAAAACAATTTTGTTAGACTGTATTGTGACAGCTGTCACACCAGCGTGTATTTAAAAAGTCTTATCAAGATTGGTGAAGTTTTGTGTAGCCAATTTAATATTGAATATGGAAGAAAATACGCAACTTTTCAGCATATTATTATGTTTTATTATTTCAAGAAAGGCAAGAATGCAAAAAAGATTTGTGCNAAAGTTCGGATCCCCTAGGCTTCTGGGTCCCTCTCCCAGCCTTCTAGTAGGGAGAGCTTAGGCAGGTGGGAAGAAGAAAAAAATTAAAAATACTGCTCTTCCTGACCCTTGCTTGTTTAGGTTGGCCAAAAAGTTTTTTTTTTTCTGTAAGATGGCTCTAGTAGCACTTCTTTGTCTTTAACTTCATTCAAAACAATTTTGTTAGACTGTATTGTGACAGCTGTCACACCAGCGTGTATTTAAAAAGTCTTATCAAGATTGGTGAAGTTTTGTGTAGCCAATTTAATATTGAATATGGAAGAAAATACGCAACTTTTCAGCATATTATTATGTTTTATTATTTCAAGAAAGGCAAGAATGCAAAAAAGATTTGTGCAGTATATAGAGGAGTTACTGGTTGAACTTGTCAAAAGTGGTTTGCGAAGTTTTGTGCTGGAGATTTCTGGCTTGATGATGTTCCACAGTTAGGTAGACCAGTTAAGGCTGATTGTGATCAAATCCGGACATTAACTGAGAACAACCAACATTCTACCATGCAGGAGCCAACATACTTAAAATATCTAAATCAACAAAGTTATTGGTGAAAATGAAAAATGTGTCTCTTATTTTATGGAAAAAACTAAAGGGAACTTTTGGCCAACCCAATGCTATTGAAAAGTTGCAACTGAGAAGTGATGTCCACAAACCCAGCAATTAGTTGATTTCCTGCCTTCCCAGTAAACACACTCATCTCCTACAGTTCAGATGAGTCTGATGGGTGGGGTCATGCCTGGCTGTGGCCGGCTCTGTGTCCAGGGCAATGCCCTCAGGTCCCCAACCTAAACTGGATGTGGCAGCTCTGAGCTAGTAGTTTTGGCAGCAAATGAATTGGAAGTGGGAAGGAAACAAGGGAAGAGAATCAGGAATAGCAACATTAAAAAAAGAAGAAAATATAGAACAATCATCCTGGGAATGAACCTTAAAAATCCCATCCTTTATACACTCTTAATTTGCAGCCTATGGATGGGCTTCAGGGATTTTACAAGCCCCTTGAAATCATACACAAAACTTCGTGTGTTTGGGCATTTTTTCTGGGGAAAGGATCTGTGGGTTTATTAGTTTCAAGATGCTTCCTGATCCTTCCAAATTAAAGACCTGTAGTCCAATCTACTTACCATTGGATCAATATCTCCAGACACACAATCCTGTACATTTCCTACTTCACTACACTTTCCTTTTGTCCTGGTTTTTGGTTTAGAGCTTGAATAATATATTTGGTGGAGGTTTGGAGATATAGCTAGTTCCAAAAATACAGTACATTTGGTATCATTGGTCTGCGATATCTGACCACGGCTCCTCTCCCCAACCTTATGCCTTCAAAGGTCTTATCTTGCATTAGAACCCATTTCTATTATTTGATTTGCCCATTCCTGGTATATGTTAAGATCCCATTATATCATTTGATCTACCTGCAGACAAAGTTACTCTAAGATTGTAAAGGTCTGTGGCAGCACAGGAGTGGCTCTGACTTTGGGGTAGGTCAGAGAAAACTTTTCTTCTGGAGAAATGTTTCCTCTTCTGTCTTTGAGTCTGACTAACATCTTCATCAGCCTGTGGTATCCTTGATTATTTTTAAAAACTTTTTGTTGAAGTACAACTTACCTGTATTGTGAATATATGTCATAAATATAGAGCCTGATGGATTTTTATGTGTGTTCATCTGTGTGACCACCACTCAGATCAAGGTATAACACATTCACAGCAGCCCAGAAGGTTCCTTCCTTCCTTCCTCTTTCCAGTTAATATAACCTCTCCCCTCCAGGCAACCAGCATTCTGACCTCTATTATGATAATTTTTCTTGGTAATTTCTAGAACATCATGTAAATAGAATTATACGGTATATATTCTTTTATATCTAGTCTCTTTTGCTCAACATAATGGCTATGAGAGTCATCCTTGTTAAGTGTGTCGGTAGTCCATTCTTTTTCATTGCTGCATAGTATTCTACTATATCATCTATCCTGTTTTCTTTACCCATTTTCCTGCTATAGTACATTTGGATTATTTACAACTTTGGCAATTGCATTCTTGTGCATATCTTTTGATGGACGTAAGCACTCATTTCCCCTAGGGAATGGACTTATTGGATCATCATGAATAGATACGCTTAGAATTAGCAAGCTGTTTTCTAAAGTGGTTGTACCAAAATACTGAATTCTAAGCCAGCCAACCTTAGCACCTACCTCAGACCTTTCCCAGATCAATCTGCCTGTGTAGTTATCTGAGTTTACACCTGCCCTAGTTTCTGCATTAACCCCTCCCCTGACCCCCCCCCCCACTTTGGCTTTATTGAGTCATAAAAAGTTGGCTCTGGAGGACCCCACAGCAGTCACGCAGCCTCAGTGTTTTGGAGGTGGAGGAAGGGAGGCCCGAGTGTCAGTGGATGCAAGACTTGTCCAATGATGTGGGATGAGATCTCAGCTGACCTGGGTTGGGACTGCACCACTGTCCATTTTGATAGCAGCAGACATGTTCCTTGTTCACCCCCTCGATCTCCCAAGCTTCATAAAACACCCGACACATGGAAGTGCTCAATATTAGTCAAAAAGAGAGAAATGAAATAGAAGGCTTCTTAGGGGTCATTGAATTCAGTGTTCGCCACAATGTGAGAATGTGTCAGTCTGGTTTACAAAGAACATTTTAGGGGGCACCTTGTTAAATAACAGCAAATCCATTGTGAGAGAGGGCTCCCTTCTCCCTCCTCTTTTAATCATTGCAGTTAGCTGGAGGGGGGACATCTCCATTTGCTGCTGCATGTCACCTCATTAATACTTGTCAATGTGAACAAAGAGAAAAGAGAGCAAGAGGCTGTATTGAGATTTTCATGATGCTTTTTTCACTGAGGTGTGATTAACATGTAACATTTTATTAGTTTCAGGTTTACAACTTAATGATGCGATATTTGTATATATCATGAAATGATCACCACAGTGAGTCTAGTTAACATCTGTCATCATGATGCTTTGGTTTTGTTGCAGTTTTTCCTCTACCTTTTAAAGTGATTACCTTCTCTTTAGGGAGGAAAACAGAAGTTTTCTATTCATGGCTATGGTAGAAAGATCCCTTGTTTTCAAATGTATTTATGTAGGCCTAAGCAAAAGTGGGTGGGTTCAGTGGAGGGAAGGTTAGATAAATAATAGTAAAGGGGGTGTTCGGATGTGACGACACATCATGAGAGCGGTCAGGGATTGACTGGAGGCTGGTAGACATCTGTCTAATTCAAACTTGATATTGACGAGATGGGAGACCTGAGACCTGGGGGAGAGACTTGAATGGCTCTTGAACTTGGCTGCAAGGGCTCTCAGCACAGTGCTCAAGTGCTAATTCGGGCAGTGTGGGTTTCTCTGGGGAGGAAAGACAGAGCTTTAGCCCTAGGCTCTCCTTCTACAGTAAAGGAGACTCCAGGAGTTGCCTAGGGCCATTTTAGAAGCCTTCTGCTTAATAAACTTGTTTTTCCACTGAGACTCTGCAGGCAGTTTATTGTCTCCAGAAGAGTAGAAGTTTGGGAAGTGGGTGTTGAGAGGACACTGTGGCCTTTATTGTTTAGTCCCAGCAGTATTTCTGGCCTCTGTGCCAGGACAGAGGCTGCTGAACGCCTCCTGGAAGAGGCTACTGGGCTCCTGCCTCGTGGCAGCTCACACAGCTTGGATGGCTCCCTGCTGGCTCCCTAATTGTGTTCTTCTTCCTTAGTTTGTCATTCAAAGCCCTCCTGGCCAAGTTCCCCTTTCCATTACACCTCCCGTCACTTCCCTAAACTGACCCACTTCCCAGCCAGGCTGAAGTGCACATCATCCCATTAACATGCCTATTTTTCTTGCTCTGTGCCTTCTTCTCTAGTGTTTCTTGTTTCTGGAATGCCCTTCCTTCCTCTGGCTATTCAGAACCTACTGATCCACTCCCTATGAGCCCTTTCTTCCCAATTATTTTTATTTAATTATTTTTCAAGTATAGTTTTCTGTCTATTACTCCCATCCCATCCCACCTCCGTGCTCCCCCTCCCTCCCATTTCCACCCTTCTCAGTTGTTGTCCATGTATCCTTTATATATGTTCCTCTAAACCCCTTCCCTATTTCCCCTGAAATTCCCTCCCCTCTGGTCACTGTCAGCCTGTTCTCTATTTCAGTGTCTTTGGTTTTATTTTGCTTGGTTGTTTGTTTTGTTGTTTAGCTTCCTGTTAAAGGTGAGATCATATGGTATTTGTCCTTCAACACCTGGCTTATTTCACTCAGCACAATGCTTTGCAGTTCCATCCATGATGTTGCAAAAGGTAGGAGCTCCTTCTTTCTTTCTGCAGCATAAAATTCCATTGTGTATATGTACCATAGTTTGTTGATCCATTCATTTACTGATGGGCACCTAGGTTGCTTCCAACTCTTGGCTATTGTAAATTGTGCTGCTATGAACATTGGGGTGCATATATTCTTTGGGATTGGTGTTTTAGGGTTCTTAGGATATAATCCTAGCAGTGGACTTGCTGGATCAAAAGGCAAGTCCAATTTTAGTTTTCTGAGAAAATTCCATACTGTTTTCCATAATGGTTGAAACAGTTTGCAATCCCACCAACAGTGGACCAGAGTCCCCTTTTCCCCACACCCTCTCCAACATTTATTGTTCATTGCTTTGTTTATGATGGACATTCTGACTGGTGTAAAGTGGTATCTCATTGTGGTTTTAATTTGCATCTCTCTGATAGCAAACGATATCGAGCATCTCTTCATGTGTCTCTGGATCCTCTGTATGTCCTCCTTGGAGAAGTGTCTGTTCAAGTCCTTTCCCCATTTTTTAATTGGGTTAGTTGTCTTCTTAGAGTGAAGTCGTGTGAGTTCTTTGTATATTTTGGAGATTAAACCTTTGTCTGAGGTATCATTGGCAAATATGTTTTCCCATACATTTGGTTGCCTTTTTTTTTTATTTTAATGCTGTTTTCTTTAGCTGCACAGAAGCTTTTTATTTTGATGAGATCCCATTTGTTTATTCTTTCCTTTATATTCCTTGCTCTAGGGGACATATCAGTAAAAATGTTGCTGTGTGAAATATCTGATATTTTCCTGCCAATGTTCTCCTCTAGGACTTTAATGGTGTCATGGCTTATATTTAAGTCTTTTATCCACCTTGAATTTATTTTGGTGTATTTATTTCATGTAAGTTGGTGCTTGAGTTTCATTTTTTTACATGTAGCTGTCCAGTTCTCCCAACACCATTTGTTGAAGAGGCTACCCTTACCCCATTTTATGTAACTGCCCCGTTTGTCAAATATTAATTGACTGTAGAGATTTGGGTTTATTTCTGGGTTCTCTATTCTGTTCCATTGGTCTATGTGCCTGTTTTTATGCCAGTACCAGGCTGTTTTGATTACAGTGGCCTTGTGATACAGTTTGATATCAGGTATTGTAATCCCTCCTACTTTGTTCTTCTTTCTTAACATTGCAGCTGCTATTCGGGGTCTTTTATGGTTCCAGATAAATTTTTGAAGTGTTTGTTCTATGTCTGTGAAATATGCCATTGGTACTTTAATAGGTATTGCATTGAATCTGTAAATTGCTTTGGGTAGTATGGGCATTTTGATGATGTTAATTCTTCCAATCCATGAACACGGTATATGTTTCCATTTGTTTGTGTCTTCCTTGATTTCTTTCTTCAGAGTTGTGTAGTTTTCTGCATACAGGTCTTTTACCTTCTTGGTTAGGTTTATTCCCAGATATTTTATTTTTGTTTTTGCTATATCGAATGGGATTTTTTTCTTGATTTCTGCTTCTGCTGATTCATTGTTAGTATACAAAAATGCCTTTGATTTCTGGATATTGACTTTGTATCCCGCTGTTTTGCCAAATTCATTTAGTAGTTCAAGCAGTTTTTTGGTAGAGTCTATAGGATTTTCCATGTACACTATCATGTCATCTGCAAACAATGACAATTTTGTTTCCTCCTTTCCAATTTGAATGCCTTTTATTTCCTTTTCTTGCCTAATCACTGAGGTTAAAACTTCCAATACTATATTAAATAGGAGTGGTGAAAGTGGACAACCTTGTCTTGTTCCTGTTCTTAGTGGAAAAGCTTTTAGTTTTTGCCATTATGAGCCTTTTAAGATTCCCCTACCGGGGTATGGTTTCTTGCCCCTCTGTTGTGAGCAGGATCCATTCTTTGCTGAACAGCCTACCTAAATGTGATTTGCCTAGTCCCTGTCAGAGGGATTATCTCATTTAATTATCACAACAAACCTATGAGCTGGGCACTGTTATAAGAATTGTCATTTGATGGCAGAGGAAGTTGAAGCACAGAAAAGTGAGGCCACCCTGCTCACCAGCAGTGCAGACAGAGGCCTTTGGGGGTCCAGAGCCCACAGTATTAACCAGGACCCCATCCTGATCACCTTTCCTGCAGCCTGCAGCATTCTGCCTTCGAGGGTGGTTACCATAAATGAATTATGGACAGCTCTCTGCTTAACTCTTCCTGAGATGCTGCATCAGTGAGGCACACGTCTGAGGCGAAGATAGAAATAGTAAATGCCTTTTTCTTGCTGTCAGTGGATTGGGAAGCTGGGTCAGTCTGGCAATGATGTCTGCTTTGCACCAGCCCAGTGCTATAGAGTCCTGGTAACAAAGCCATGTGGGGTGAGGTGCGGCTAGGGGAAGGAGGTAGAGTGCATTCTTCCTGCTTTGATGCAGGGACAGCTCCTGGCCCACAGGAGGAATTGTTTCAGCTTCAAGGAGAACCAGAGCTTGGCCCTCATCCCTGGGCTGTCGCGGCAGCAGCCTTGCACAGGCAGCTCCTGCCCAGGGACACTATAAATCGCTGGACCATGGATTTGACAGCCAGCTGCGATGTGATAGGAAAGCCAACAGAAGCCACTGCCAAGCCTTTGGTCGCTGTTTCTTTCATGGTTCTCTCATCTGTCATGCCAGATATAGTAGTCTCTAGAACAGTCATCTTCTTTTCAAATGGGGACACCAGGGGCAGACAGTCAAGTCCCAGGACGGGAGAGTACCTTAACCCTTTCAAAGCAGTAGTCCTTTATCCCAGGAGAGTACTTCCACATGCAATATCTCACTTGATTTGCATTCATTTATTCATTCATTGATTTATTCATCCATTCATTGAACAAGAAGCTATGACTCAACTACCAGATGCCAGGCATCTTTTTCTGAAATCTTCTAAAGAAAAGAGGGAAGAAATGTTTCCATTTTACAGATTAGAGAACTGAATGGGAAAGCAATGGGGAGCAGGTCAGGTCAGTAGGCAAGACTCTTATATTTTAGTTCCAAGACTATTGTTATTATTGGAGTGAAGTTAGGAAAATAATTTCCTTCCTTTGAGAGTTTACTCATTGCTTTTCATCAATTATCTGTGTTTAAAATACAATATTAAAAAATAAAAGTTATACTTGTACATGATTAGAATTTAAACTTTCTAAAAGGTATAAAACCAAGTGAAGCACCTCCTTATCTTTCCTCTTGAATTCTAGTTTCTCTATCCAAAGATGACAGCACTTTTTCTGGAAAACAGTGTGCACATGCATGACCATTCGTG
Organism: Sturnira hondurensis; assembly: GCF_014824575.4. NCBI lineage: Eukaryota > Metazoa > Chordata > Mammalia > Chiroptera > Phyllostomidae > Sturnira > Sturnira hondurensis. Next base: position 5,117,450 of record NW_028076783.1, on the reverse strand, counting down.
TGTGAAACACTGGAATGTGCTATGCTGAACCTTGCTTTGTTAACTAAACAATGTCTTGGAAATCATTCCATGTCAGCAAAACAGATCCAACTGATTCTTTTTAAATGTTACTTATTATTAAATTGTAATTAATGATTTGATCAATTTGCTATGGGTAGAGACTTGTTTTATTAAAAACAATGCTGCAATGAATTTATTTGTACATGTATCTTGACATACATTTGGGGAAATTCCTAGCAAAGAAACAGCCAGTCAAGAGATAAATGAATTCTAATTTTTGATAGCTATTGCTATATTGTCTTCCAGAATTTGCCTTAACATTTCAACTAACGGTGTATGAATGCCTATTTCCTCATAACTTTTCTTTTTGTGCGTGTAGGGGAGGCAACTTTATAAAACCTACTTCAGCCCTGACTGGTGTAGCTCAGTGGGTTAGGTGCTGTTCCACAAACCAAAAGTTCACCGGTTTGATTCCCAGTCAGGGAACATACCTGGATTTGAGCCAGGTCCCCAGTTAGGGGTGTCCCAGAGGCATCCAATCAATGTTTCTCTCACACAGGGATGTTTCTCTCCCTCCATTTCTCTCTCCCTTCTCCTCTCCCTGAAAATAAGTAATTAAAGAATTTAAAAAGTTTGTTTAAAATAGGTACATAGAATTCTAATACCTCTAAAATCCCCCTTTAATTTTTTTGGTTATCTTTTGAGCTGTTATATATGTTCTATCCATATATAGTTTGTTTTCTTTAATATATGTAAGGGTAGAGAAAACAACTGTTCATACGTGTGATAGCGAAGATTTATTTTTTCACATTTATCTAATGACGTAAGAAAGAAACATAAGTCTACGTATGAAAAACTCAACTGAAGCTGCTAAAGCCAAAAAGTGTGAGATCAAAAGGGAGGCAGATGTGCTAGAGTGTCAGGAATAATAACAGTAAGTTCCTAGGGCATTTAATTATTCTACAAGGACTTGGCATATGCGGGTCCTAGTCTCCTGAGTGTAAGTTCCTAGCAGCAAGGTTCAAATTCTCCTTGCTGCTCGTCCTTGCAGAACTCAGACAGAAATGACTGAACACCCCAGATGCTGCAGGGACCACCTCAGACAAATAGGGTATCTTACCAGGGTGCTGTAAACAAAAACTCTGTAAGCTTGTAAACTGCCGAAAGGTCTGACACTGACTTGGGTCAATACCACTCACCCCCTGGGTGATTCTGGGCAAGTCTCTTTACCCCTGTGGGCCTCAGGTGTGTTCTCCAGGAAGCAGAGTGAGAATGGAACCCAATCGTTCCTCATTGTTGAAGTGTGGTGTGTGTCACCCACGGATGAACTCTAACATGGTGTGTCTGTTTACTTTTATTTTTAATGCATTTTATTTTTAATCAAAGCTGGCGTCAAATACTCCTATCAGGACTATTATGAAAGAACATACTACTGGATCCAATAATTTTAAATATTTTTAGTTCAAAAAAGCCTTATCTCTAAGTACCATGCATATAGGGTCTCTGTGTGACTTTATTTTAGTTTAGACATAGCTTTTTATATCCTGTTATAGAAATAAAAAGTTGTCTTTTGTCCAAAACACTACCTCTCTCAATGCACCCAAGTACATTCCATTCCCCTACCTCCTAATATAGTTACTGCCTAGTTAGTTGCATGAATATTCCAAGTTTGCATCACATAAATGCTATTTGCTTCTCAGCCATTTAGAACACTATACTTTTCCTTTTCTTTCTAACTTTCTGTTTTCTGTGAGGCTAATCATTGTCTCCTCTTTATTTGCTTAGATTTTTAAAATATAATTTTCTAAAATGTATGCCCATGTGCAACACCCACCCCCCATTTGTCAATATCTTCTCTCATTACATTTACACGTATTAGGTTTTCTTCTCAATTAAGTATTCTTGGAGACAGCACTCTTAGAGACTTGGCTGGCTTTAATTTGTCTGCAATGCTCTCTGGTCTGCTAGACTGCCCTCACTCTGGGGTCTCTCCTTGTCTTCACCCTGAGTTTTGCCTTCTCTTCTTTCTTGCTTTCAACTCCACGCCTTTATTTTTCTTGCTTTACTTTCTTATTCGAAGCACTTTGTTCAGTAGTTTTCTTATAAAGGATGTACAGGATGAAAATTAAAGTAATTTGTATGTCTGAAAGTATCTCTATCTCTGTACTTAACTGACATTTGTTTGGGTATAGAATTCTGGTTTGGAAGTTACTCTTCTTTTTGACTTTGAAGCTATTATTTTATTTTCTTCAAGCTTCTAATGGTGATAAATCCTAACCCTACCTGTTTATTGATTCTTAGCATGTAACCTGCTTTGTGTATGTGTGTGTGGTGGAGTGGAGTTTTGGATATTTACTTTATTCCCAGAATTCCGAAATTTTCATTCATGCGCCTTGGCTTAGCTGTGTTTTTATTCCTAGTGCTGGGCTTTTTAGTGAGTCTTTCAATCTCAAAAATTAGATTTTTTAGTTATTGAAAATTATTTTGAATTTATTTCTTTGACCATTTTCCCCACTATTTTCTGTTTTCTCCATTCTCAGAGCCCCTATTATACAGATATTGTATCTTCTGGAAGAATTCTCTATTTCTCTTGTATTTTCTTCTGTACATCTCATTATTCGTCACTTTGCCCTTTCGTTTGGGAAATGTCTTCAACTTCATCTTTCAGTCCTTTGTTCAGCTCTTTATTTCTCCTATTACATTTTTAAGTTACAAGAGTTCTTTCATGTTTTTAAATTACTCCTTTAATAGCATTGTATTTTTACTTAATGGATGCAGCCTCAGCCTCATTTTATCTGAAGATAGTAATAGGAGATGTTTTTGTGTGTGTGTGCATGGGGGGGGGTGTCATCTTCCTGAATAGTCTGTTTCCTGTGTTTCACCAAGTTGCTTTTCCCATTATTTGTTTGCTGTCTCATTGTCTGTCATTCACCTGTAAGGCTTTCTTGAGATATCTAGTCATCTTTGGCTATCTGCTCATACTGAAGACTGGGTACCAACAAAACTAATTGGAAATTTTGTATGTGTGTCCACACTTACATTTTAAGGTTGTAAATTTGAGTTTATGGGAGAAGTTCTGGAGTTGGCTCTTCAAGTCTTTTGTTCTTGAGCCAGTTAGAGTCCCCATATAAGTTCTCACAATATCTTTTCCTGGAGAACATGACTGTCATTATTTTGAAAGTCTGGTTAGCAGAAAAAAAGCCAGAAGTCTCAGCATTCAGATTGTAACTATTTGCTTAGTACCCTTGCTTTGAGTGTTATCTCTCTTCCTCACTTCTTCCTAATACCTGCATATTTGGAGATCTTGGTTGTATTCATTCTTCAGAATAAACTTCCAGTTTTGGGGGGAGTTTGGTCAGGATCAGTTAGAGACAGTTTCCCAGCAGGGCAGATGGAGGGGCATCTGGAAGCCTGTGTTTTTAAAACCTTTTGTTACAGAAAGTTTGAAACATAACCCAAAGTGCAGAAAAGAGTATAATGAACTCCCATCTCCCTAACACCCAGCTTCAATGTTTATTAATACTTTCCCAATTTCAGCTGCTTTGAATGTACTTATAACTCATCCTTCTGTATTCAGTTCAGTCTTTGCCTGTTTCCAGAGGCCCTTGTAGCACCAATCCCTGAGGCTTTTGGAGATTCTCAGTGTAAACTGGGATTTTCCCTCACCCCTGAACAACCACCTTAGAATTCTGCCTTCTTGGTTTTACTAATGAAGCTCAACTTTTCTTTCTGTTTCATAGCTTCTAGGTTTTTATTGCTATTGTTTTTTCTGTCCATCTCTTAGCCATGTTAAAGTTTCAGTTCCCCTGCAGATCACATGCCGACATCTGAGATTTTCAGTTTTGGACAGGTGTTCATTCCAGCACAAATTACTCATAGAACAAAAAGTTATTAAGTATGTACCATGGGTCAGAGATAGTTAATTGTTTTCAAATACCCACTTATTTAATCCTCAGAGCAATTCTCAGATGTAGGGGCTATTATTATCTCCAATTTATATGAAGATGCCTGGCATTTTGTAAGTTTATAATATATGTTGAGGACTGCAATAAAATCAGCCAATAAGTGAGATCAATTGAATAATCACGAGTGCCAAGTTATAAGGCATTTGAGCCCACCCATGCCTGGGAAGTAAGCATTAAAACATTTACAAGATCAGAGTTTGTCTCTGGCCTCCTGTTCTTCTTTAGTATATACTGTTCCTTGTCCTGGTACCTGCCTCAAACGTCTAGAGGACAAATGTTGTCCTTCTGTTTGCCCTGCCATTTCCCCAAGATACCCGACCTGGAATGTCTTCTCTGCCTGCAGATCAACCAAATAGTATTTGTTTATTCAAAAAATGTCTATAGAGTACTTACTCAATGCCAGGAGTTTATGGTAAGAAAAAAAAATAGCTGTAATTCATAGAGACAGCCAAGTCCTTGAATTCCTACTATGTGCTTTGTAAGGGATAGAAGAGGTATGACAATATCTCTGCCCTCCAGGCACTTACAGTCTGGATGAGAAAGCCTAACAAGCACACAGAGAATTAGAGCATAGTTTGGAACTAAGTGGAGGGAGACTTTGCATAATGCAGTAGCTGCTCCAGGAAGGGAAATTGCAGCATGGTTGAGGGTTAAGCATGTACCACAGTAATGTGTACACAGACCGAGGATGAGAAATCAAAGATTAGGGAGTTTCTTTGTAGCTGTCTAACTTTTCCACTAGAATGTCAAGGTCTTGCCTATTTGGTTTCCCTGCATCATCAATGCCTAAAACAGTACTCAGTAAAGAGTTGTTGAATGAATGAGTGAATGAATGAATGAATGAATGAGTGTATTTTAGGAAAGAGGAGATAAAGGTAGATTGATGGGACAGATCCAGAGCAACTGGCTGTACTTTTCTGTCCTGAGAATATTGTTCTGATGTCCCAGGTGTTAGTCAATTATCTCAAAGTAATCTCTAAAAATCCCTTCTTGCTGATAGAACCTCTGGTTCTGTGATTCTAATCCCTGTAGAAATGCTAATAGTTGATAATTGGTTAATGTTGGTTAAAGTTGGTTTCCTCCTGGAGCTATTTGCATTTTAACATTGGACTCCTAAAAATGCCTGCATCGGTAGCTAGAGGAATTTTAGGTGCTGAAACAGAACCAGGGAGGAAGATATTTGGGGGCTGCCAAGGATGGGGCCCAGCGTATTAGCTCACATGGCTTTCTCTGCTCTAGGTACAGAAATCCACAAGGGTGATTTGGGAAGAGTGATTTGGGCAGCTGTTCTCTTACCTCAGGGAAGGTGGAAATTTTAGAGTTTCTTCGTTTCCTCTACCTCTTCCCTCCTCTGTACTCCCTGTGCCCTCTATTTCTCTTCTCTCTTCCTCCCTTCCTCCCTTGCCCCTCCCTTCCTCCTTCCCTTCCTCTCTGCCTCCTTCCCTCCTTCTCCTCTTATTTCTTTGTCCTTGAGTCAACCAATGTACATCTCATCCTCTCAACCCTGTGGCCCCCTAAGTTATGTTCCCATAACTTGTCTGCCAGCTCTGATTTCTATCAGTGATGGGCTTCTAGGCCTCAGCTCTTGGCTGTATGTGAGCCCCTAGATTTCTAAGAGAACAACTGGGCAGGTGGTCTTGTGAGTGTGTATAAGAAAACACAACACAGGTGGTGTGGGGTGAGGAGAGAGCAGGAAGGAGGTGTGGGGTCTAAATGGATAAGTAGATACACCAGTCAACTGGTCAGTTGTTGGATTAATAGGTCAGGGCTTTGGTTCCTATTGCATTGGTGCTCATTAATGTTCAGAGTGATGTTTCAGGCCTCACTAGTGTTAGTATCCCTTTCCCATTGTGCCTTCCCATGGGTCCTTTCTCTGTAATCCATGAACTCAAATAGGACTACAGAGAAAGGACTGCACCATGTTCTCAAATAGGATCCCCATGTTTTCTGCCTTGTGCTTGAATTCATGCTGTTCTTTTCACTTAATGTACCCCCTGTCTTGTTCTCTGTGTCACAAAATCCTATATCCTGAAGCATTTTTCTCACAAACTGTGTGAACTGAAGAGAAATTTATGCAAGAGTCTGAGGGGAGAGTTTCTTGGCAGAGGAAACTTCAAAAGGAAAGCCTCTGAGTCTGAAAATTGCCAGGTGGATTTATAGACCAGCAGAGAGACTAATCAGCATCTGAGTCACCTTTGTATTGTCCTCAGTGATGCTAAGGTCTGGTTGAATGAATCAGTTTTACTTCAGTGTTTTGAGGATTAGACCCCTGAGTGGTAAAGGAGACAGGTATTTGGTACTGTTTGGGATCCAAGGGTTTCACATACATTTCCCCCTTATTCTCAAAATAAACCAATGAGGTAGATGTTATTCCCATTTTAGAGATAAGCTGAGGCTCAGTGGGGTTGGTGACTTGCTCCAGGTTACAGAGCGAGTAAGTGTTGAGATGGGATTCTCTCTCATGTCACTTAACATTCGAAGAAGACTCTGGTCTTCCAGCTTGCAGCAATGATGGGCCAATGGGCCTTGGTTTGCTAATGAAATTCTTAAAATCTGTGACTGCTTCTAGCAGGCATCATCTAGACATACAGAAGGGGTCAATTTTGGGATGTACTGCCAGCTTTTGAGTCTTCCTCCCTCACCAGCCCTCGCCTCAGCCTCTATGCTTGCTTCGCATACTTTTTGGTTGGAACTAGGGAAGAGGCTCAGGTGTACCTGCTCACCTCCTTGTTTTCTGGCTATTCTGAGCTGCTTAACCTCTGCGGGCCTCAGTTTCCTATCTGCAAAGTGGATGCCCTATCTAGTAATACAGTGCAACTATGATAAAAATAACCACAATATTAGCCACAACCACCCTTTATTGAGTACTCACTATGGAGATAGTCTGCACTGCACTGTGATCAGTCAGACCCTTCAGCTGGCTGTGGCCTCCTTTGATTTCTGACTGAAACTGCACTAGTGATCCCAACAAAGAATTCCTAGCTAAGCTTTTCAAGAATGTCTAACTTGCAAAATCAGGGCCAAAATAAAATGATTATTTTAAATTGTTCTGTTTTGGGATAATTTAATCTGTGGAAATCTATAACCGTAACAGAACTTTTCATGAGTACTTTGTTGCCCCCTTGTTGACCCTCCTGGGTCAGTTTCCTTTTTATATATGTTCTTATGCAACAAGATTCCTGTTCTACAGGAATTGTAAACATATCTCAGTTTACAATTATATAATCTTTAGAGTAATTATTTGGTCATCTGTCTCTTCCAATAGATTGGAAACTTTATTGTAAAAGAGCTGTGGCTATTTTTGACCTGTGGTTGTATCTGTTAGGAGTGAACTTGGCTGCAAGTAACAGTGCAGTGGCTGTTCACACCCATGCTGAGGCCATACTTGGGATGTTGTATTTTCATCCTGATTCTTGTCACCTCTCTGTTCAAGACTGAAGCCTCAGCTCCACATATATCTTTATTCAAAAGCCCAATATGCAGGAAGTAAAAGGATAAATAAAAGGGCTTTGTCCCCACTCATGCAGATCTTTTAGTTTTACAGAAAGTCTCCAGTGGACTTCTCTTTATGAATCACTGATCACAACCGAGTCATGTGTTATGCAGCAGAGTTAAAATAGCAGGCCAGAGCCTGCTTGCAAGGTCAGCCCTCTGCTGGCATCTGCGAACTTGGTATTTGATCCATTCCTGAAAGCACAATGGTGGCTTAAGCTCCTAAACAGCTCATACAACCAATGTAATGGATGTTGAGCACCTGCTTTCCTTTGAGAGTCTGGAGTTTTGGTACATGCTGGGAAGAGGTTTGGATATGATCAGTCCCCAGTAAAAACCTTGGATGCTGAGTTCAAATGAGTCCCCAAGCAGAAACATCATACACATGTCACTGCATTTTTGTTGCTGGCAAAGGAACCATACTCCTGTGTCCCCTCACCAGATGGAGGTAGTGTAACAGAGTCTGTGCATGCATTCCCCAGATTCTGCCTTGTGTCTTCTTCCTTTTCTAAGCCTATTGGGTAGCCTTTTGCTATAAGAAACTTTAGACATGAACTTTTAGGAAAGCATCAAATTTTTGCATGTTCTTTGAGACCTAAGAACATGCATAGTGGGAGACCCATAGCAATCAAAGAAGAATGGGTCACATTACAATGACTAGTGTAGACCATTGTGCATCCTTTTGGTCTTGGGAGGGACCTACCCAGGCACCTGGACACATATTTGAGGTTCTGGGATTAACTGAGTGGGGGAGTAGGTATGTATGTTGGAGAGTAGTGTTAAAGCTTGGAATAGTTCCTGGCACATACAAGGTATATAGTACACACATTTTGAGAAAGAGAGAAAATGAATGAATTGAACAGAGCCAGATTTTAGCTTTGGATATCACTTATTTCAAAGCTTTGGTATTAGCTATTACATCATATATAGTTATGCACTCTTTCCTTTATACTCTTTCAACAGGAGTCCCATAAGAGGGCTCTCAAAAGGACCATGTGCTACACAGATGGGATGGTTCTCTGTCAGTTCACATGCAGTGGCTCAAGGCCAACTTGCTCTGCCCACTTGGAAAATGGGTAAAATAGCACTTACTTCCATCCCATCTGGTGTTGTGTTGTGAGTGGGTATTTGGGAAGTTCTGTTTGGTTGATTTGGATGGGAGTTTTTGTATGTTTTCTTAAACAGTTCCTGGATCAAGCCAAAAGAATTTCATTTTGAGAAGTCTTACTTTTAGCATCCTTGTGTTTTACATAACCGGTCTTCATGAGGCAAGACTAGGAACTTGTAGGCAGCATTTTCTTTGTCGGTGGCAATGCTGGGGAAATTGTCCACCAGGACGGCCTGGAGGGGAAAGGAGGGTGCAGCAGGAGCATGGTGCTGAGAGGAGAGTGAGGGGGAATCTTGTCCGAGGCAGGGCTGTCTGTGAGTGATGGGCAACTCAGTGCAGTGGAGCTGAGCACAGCACACAGTGCTCACAGGGGTTCCCATGGCTCTCCCAGTAAACTGTTGTCATCCCTTCCAACAATTTCCTTTCTGCTGCCTGTGACAGAAGAGAATATTTTGATTCATAGAATGTCGGTTCCAAGAATGACTTTAGATTTATATCAGTCCAAACCAGTCCAAAACCCTAACTTTACAGATAGAGAAACTAAGATACAGAGAAGGAAGAGGACTTGTTTAGTGTTACCACAGAAATTAGCATCAGAGCCACCTTGAGGAACCAGAACTGCTGATTGTCAGCTACTGTGCATTCCGTTACACATCAGAGGCCACCAATGGCAGAGTGTATACTAATACTATTCCTCTAAGTTCATACAGATTTTTAATAACTTTCTAGATCCTTATGATTTTCAGAGGTATACTTGTATTTAATTTTATTTTAAAAAATATTTATTTATTTTAGACTGGGTAAGGAAGGAAGAAAAAGAGGGAGAGAAACATTGATGTGTGGTTGCCTTTCAAGTGCCCCCTACTGGGGACCTGGCCAGCAACCCAGGCATGTGCCCTGACTGGGAATTGAACCAGCAACCCTTTGGTTTGCAGGCTAGTTAGTGCTCAGTCCACTGAGCTATACCAGTCAGGGCTTTATTTGCTTTCTTATTTAATTACTTTCCAAGAAGTTGCTCAGAATAAAATCTTCTCAGGTCTCAATGGCCAGGGTGGGTCACGGCCAGTTTGCACAATCACTGGCAAGCAGAAAAAACTACCGTGATTGGAGACCCAACAAGATCGGCTGGCTCCCTGGGACAGGTGGGGCAGGGCCTGCTGCTGTTGTGAAACATGTCCAGGGGTGTGAAGTAACAAGTACCAGTTCATATAGCTATCGAATGACAGAGAAAGGAATGAGATCCAGATCTGCCTCACTCTGCCACCAGTGTTCTTAACTACTATGCAAGGGCACCTCTTGTTCTTATTTTTTATATTCTCTCTGCCCCACCACTCGCCGGATTCCCAGCCTGCTTGCCTAAGTCACTCAGGCTGGTGGTTGCAGCGTGGCCTCCTTGCCAGGTCCATGTCAGCAATCAATCCCCATCTCCTGGGCATGAAAACCAGCCGATTAGAGCTGTAAGTAGGTGTTTAACAACACGGAGGCAGCCAGAGCGTCCGTCAGCAGTTTCTTCCCCTCGTTGCCTGGGCATTAGCAAATGTGCTGAGAGAGGCACCCTGTCTGCTGCTGCTGAGGGGAGGGAGTCTTCACCAGAGAAGGTGATATGAGCAAAGTAGGATGACAGGATGTCGGAGCAGAAAGGTCCCTTAGACCCTGTATAGTCCATCTGCGTCATTGTCCTGATGGGGAAGCTGGGGCCCAGAGAAGGGAAGGGATTGCTGAGGATCATACAGAATCATTTTTGCATTCAAGACTGGAGCCTAAATTTATCTACTGGTATTTCCAAGGTATTCCAAAGCCTAACTCTCTTATAATTTTCACCCATGAAATCAGTTTTTTATGGCAATGACATCTGAAAAGATATTTGGGGCTGTATTGTCTAGTCCCAGTTAGGTGTCCCCTGGCAACCTCCTGACAGGAGTGATCATGGACTTGCATTTGCACAGGTTAATTACTCAGGGGCAGATCTCGGGGCTTTCCATTTACAGACAGGACAGCCGCCTGTAGCAAACCCCTGCTCCTCTCCAACTTTCCATCTGTCTTTCCAACCATGTTACCTTTTCTGTTCTAATTGTTTAGGACAAGTCCTGGTATTGGAAAGTTCTAAAGGCATGTGAACCTTACAACCTCAAGGTCTAAAAGAGAGAATGTTCCCAGCATGAGAAGAAAAGTTAATCAGTAGGTCAGAGTGTAGGATTCCTTGTGACACTATGGGATGGCTTGAGATCGCTAATAACTCATGTGTACCCACATACACTTTGGGGGAGTCATAAGAATTTAAGCAGTGTTGTTGAAAGCCAGTAAGGATGACAACAGTAGCAACTGCTACTTACTAAGCCCCCTACTCTGTGCCAACCACTGTGCCAGGTTCTTCACATGCATTTTTAACTTTAGTCTTCAAAATATACTTCTTTTTATAAAAAATATATGTCAGTCACAGTTTACATTTTATGAGTTTCAGATATACAACAAACTGGTCAAACAGTCATTTCTTTTATGAGTTGTCCCCTGACATTTCACATACCCGCCTGGCCCCAAACATAGTTATTACAATATTACTGACTGTATTCCCTGTGCTGTACTTATCCCCAGCCTGCTTTGTAACTACCAGTTTGTACTTCTAAACTCCTCGAACTATTTCACTCAGTCCTTCAAAACACCTCGCCTCTGGTAACCACCAGTCTGTTCTTTGTATCTATGAGTCTGTTTCTATTTTGCTTGATCATTTATTTTGCTCTTTAGATTCTACATATAAGTGAAGTCATATGGTAGAACACACTTCTTATATTCATTTGTTTATTGTCTGCCTCTCAAGATTAGGAAACCTGTTTGATAGTCAAAGGAACCTTTTATTCACTGCTATATCCCCAAATTATGGAACAGTATCTGTTACATAGTAGAAGCATATGGATAATAGATACTGAATTAAGATCACAACAGTAGAGTGATGAGATAGTTATTGTTCTTTGTTGTTTTACAGATATGACAGCTGAGACCTAGTGAGACTAATTGTTAAAGGTAACTATATCAGTTTTCTTTGGTTGCAATGAATAGAAAAGTAATTTTGGTTTAAACAATGGGGTCATTTTTTCCCTTGAATGAGAGTTTTGGTGCTGCTGCTGCTACTGATTCCACTTCAGTGATGCCATTAGGAACCCAAGTTCTTTCTAACATTCTTCTCTACCTCCACCATCTTCAGGATGCTGTTTTTTTTCTTTATGTTTGTATATGCCTGGCCACACGATGGTTTTGACATGGAGTGCTTGCTTCAGACAGCAAGTCTGTTTTCAAGGAAGGAGCAAGAGGATGGGGGCAGCACTAGCCATGTGTGTTTCCTTAATCAGAAAAAATAAATGTCTTCACAGAAGCCTTGGCTTATATCCATTTAGGTCTCATTGACCAGAGTTATAGCACATATTTACCCCCAGCTGCAAGGGATGCTGGGGAAGTGAGTATTTGCCTTTCTCTGGCTTTATAGAGGAGGCAGGCAAGGGAGATGGGGGTTAGTAATAGTTCTGTATTAACCCACAAATGTAACTATCGGTCAGGCAGGTAGTAGTGCGGAGCCAGGACTGGAACACAGGTCTGCCCCCGAAGTCCATGCTTTTACCTACCAAACGTTCGCCAGCCTGACTTTTACTCCTGATCTCAATCAAAAACAATGAACTTAGGAATGTCTTGTTTTGTTCTGAGTCCTAGTTTCTTTATTTGCAAAATGAAGGAATGGGTTAAATAAAGTCTGCATTTTCCCTGCTGGCTAGAAGGTTGTATGCTTTCATGTCACAATCTGTCTGATGGCCTCTTTTAAAAGTCTTTTGGAAAACCAGAGCAAAATCAAAGGCACCATCTCAGTGGAGGAATATACTTCCCAGGATGTAAATGCATAAAATGAATTGATTTTTTGGAGTTTGTTTTCATAGATTGTGGTGTGTCTGTGTGCATCCCTTTGAGATATCTGATTCAGTTTTAGATGGTGACTGAAGATTGATTTTTTTTCTCTTGTGATTTGTAAAGCTCGATTGTTGTTGAGATTTCTGTTTAAATACTTCTTGTTCCACCCTTTCTCTTTCTGGCTCCCAGAGCAGCCCAGTCTGTATGTTTCCGCCTCTGATTTGATTTGCCACTGCATCTTGGTAGCAGTACTTTCTCCAGTACAGTTTAAGACCAGGGGCACAGATGCCGTTCCCATATCTTTAGTCAGCTGTGGGGCCCTGAGGAAGTCCCTGGAAGGCCCATGATTTATTTAGGATATTTGGAGCAGTGAAACATCTCCAGAAGGTCTTAGTTACTCAGCTCTCTGCTTGTTTGATCTCCTAATTAGCTGTCCTTCTTAATTCATTTTTCACTGGCTGGCACAGACTGCCAAGATGCATATTTGGCAGAACCTGTGCAGGTGACATCAGCAGAAAAAAGAAGGAACTTCAAGCAGTTAATGAAATTTTGGGATCTTCACACTAATTTTCCCCTCCTCCAGCCTTCCTATTCGAGGTACTGGTATCAGGGGAAGAACAGAACTTAACTATGGAGACACCAGTGAGGAGGAGGGGGATTGGGAGACATGTGCTGACAAGAGGCAGACACATTTGGGGAGGAGAGCTCATTCTAGGGGGAGGAGTCAGGCTGCTGCTTCAAGGGAAGGTGTCCACTAGTTTAAAATGCCCATTTGGGGGGAGATAATATTGATTGAAGTTATTGAAGGCAATTTGATTATCAAATTTTAAATGTATATATCCTGCTATATAATTCCATAGAGTTCCATAACAACTCCATTTGTAGGAATTATAAGATGGAAGTACTCACCAAAAAATGAAAATGCATATTTATTTCTAGTGAATTATGATGTATCCAAATAATAGACTATTGTATAGACAGGAAGGAGAATACACTATCTCTATGTGTACTAATGTGAAAACATGTCCATTATACATTCTAAATGAAAAATCAAGACACTTTACATTTTGTGTAGATACCATTTTTATAAAAAACAAGTTAATAGCTTATAATACAGAGCACAGACTAGATAGAGACTTAGCAAATAGACGAAGCTGCTCACTATTTATCTCAGCAGAGTGGGTAACGAGAAAAACAACTCATGCACTGCGTTATGTTTTTCCACACTCAGTTTGAAAATAATAACCCCCTATTATACTTATAGTTAGAAAATAATGGTAAAGGTTTTTAAAAATACAGTATAAATTTTGTTTGTGTGATAGATTTTCTTTTCTCATTACTCAAGAGACTTTAATGCGCATGGGAATTGCTGCACATAAAGGAAATGTATTAATTTCCCCTTTTATCTCTTTCTCTTTTCCCACTTTTTTTAGTCCTCACTTCACCTTCTAGAGCCTTCATTTCCTTCTAAGCCACCTTCTTGCTTGGACCCCTTCAGTCCCTCCCAACCCTGTCAAGCCCTGGCAGCCTTGTCTGAGTCCTGAGTTTGTTTCTCTATAGCTCCCACTGTATTTCCCATAGAAATACCCATAGAGACCACTGAGGTTTCAAGTACTTTCCAGAACAGCAGCCAACAGGACACTTTACAGGCGGAGAGAAGGGAACAGTCTGGCACACTCTGCTCCACGGACACATCCTCTTGGTGGCAGGGGTCACTATTTTCCTCCCTTCTAAAAGATGATGGAATTACATTAAATAAGTTCTAAGGATCTTAAGAAAATATATTTATTTACTACTTGAAGGTTTTCTCACTTTATGCCTCTAACATCTGCTAGAGAAGGGAAACTTTTAACACAGTTCTTTAAGACATGCTGACAGTGAAGCAGGATGGGAAGTCAGCATATTCCAAGTCTCGACTTCACTACCACCCCATTCTGTCATCGTGGGCCACTTACTTGAATTCCTTGGCTCTCAGTTTTCTCTGCTTGGTAGTGGGTGTCTGTCTCTTGCCTATTTGTCATAAGGAGATACTTGGGGATGAAAGTGGGCACCAACCTGGCTTTCATCCCAAGGGCCTGATGAGAATCAAATGGGCAAAGAGAGATCTGTGAGGGCCCTGAAAATCACAAAGCAGTTTTTCAAAGTTGGCTCTATTGTCATACAGAGCCAGAAAATCTTGGCTTGAGGCCATCCCAAGTGTTGTAGGAGGTCAGCAGCATCCTCAGCCCCCACTTAGGACAGCAAGGGCCTTACCCCAGCTATGACAACCAAAAGCATTTCCAGTCATTGCCACTGTCCCTTGGGTAGGTGGCCTGGTTTGAGTACCGTAGATGTGGAGTCATATAGTGACTTCAAGCATTATATTGTATGATTGTTAATTACACAACTACTTTGAGAGGGAGCATATAAAAAGAAGAAAAACTGACATAAAGTGGAATTCCAGAGAGTGCCAGAGATGACTCCAGTGAGGAACAGAAGATGATACACAAATGAAAATAGTGCCAAATACAGCATCATTTCTGGGCAGTCGTATTTCCTGTGGGAACAATCTGTACCCCAGAGAAAGATTGAGAGATCAGTATTGTTGAGGAACCCATCCCCCAAGACACAGGAGAGTAAGGGTGGATAGTTTTTGCCAACTTCTATTTATAGCTGGTGATGGGAGGAGATCTTAGAGCAATATGAAGAATACATCTTGTTTTACAAGGTCAGAGACTTGCAGAATTTCATGGATAATAAAGCATTTAGTCAGATCTCCTGTTCAGGTACTATACTGCTCTGTATAGTATTCTTTTGCTTTTCATTTTATATTCTATTGAAATATAATTGACACATACTACTATAGTGATTTCAGGTCTACAACATGCTCCTTATACATTTATATATCTTACAATGTGATCAGCATGATTTATTAGCTATTTGACCTTGAGCAACTTATTTACCTTCTCTGGGCATTTGTTTCCTCCCTTACTCTTTGATTCCAGAAGACCATCCAGCTTGTCCAGTTTCTTTTTTTTTTTAATTTTTAAAAAAGATTTTATTTATTTATTTATCTTTAGAGGGGAAGGAGAGGGAGAGAAACATCAATGTATGGTTGCCTTTCTTGCGTCCCCTGCTGGGAGTTGTCCTGCAGGGAACTGGCCTGCAACCCAGGCATGTGCCCTGACTGGGAATCGAACCGTGATTCTCTGGCTCACAGGCCCACGCTCAATCCACTGAGCTACACCAGCCAGGGCTATCTAGTTTCTTAATAACAGAAAAACAGTTGTGAGCAAGCCTAATCATTGCGCCATATAGAGTTCCACTGTGCTTCATTGTGAATGCCTCAGTTAGATGGATAGCAGCCCCAAACACTTTATTATTGTCCCATTTTGTGGATGAGAAAACTGAGGATGAAGAGGAGCTTTAAATCCAGCTCCCCCGTCTCCTGATGTCACTGTTTCACAGCAGAGCACTTAAGATGCAACACAGCATACACGGTTGCTGTTGGTTGTTTGTCCCTGTCTCACCTGCTAGACTGCAAGAAGCTTGAGCCATCTCTGCACCTATTACCAGGCTCCAAGGGCTGTGTGACATGCACTGTACTATTCTGAAGCTATTATGCTTTAGTCTTAGAAAATAAAGAACTAATGGTGGGATTTTTCATACTGGGACCCCACAAGTTAGCAAAAGGGCATGTAGAGAGCCTGGGTAAGTCAGAAATGGCAATCTTTCCAGGAGTCCAGTGACTAAAAGCTATTCATAGATTCATAAACTAGGATGAAGAAGAAACTGAGAAATCATTTTTTCCAGGGCCTTGGATTTGGAAATAAGGAAGTGCAGAGGAGTTAAGTACTTGTTTATGCTCACACAATGTTTGGGTGGCAAGCCAGGGTTGAGACCAGGCCAGTTCCCAGTCATTTCCTGCCATTGTCAGGGGGATGGTACTGTGTAGGGTGATAGATCAGAGTCGCATCTGGACATGGGTTACCTGGGCTGTGAACTGAGAGCAGAGCAAAGATGCTTCCCCTTGCTGACCCTCCTTTTCCAAAACCTATAGTAGTTCCTGCCTCAAAAAGTTGTTCTGAGTTTGAGTGAGAATAAGCCCTGAGCTCGGCCCCTGTCAGTGATGTACTAAAGACTCAACAAATATTAGCAGTTGTTATTGTTTTTTAAAGATTTTAAAGACATTTCTAGCTATATGTTTTTGTGAGTTTTCTTAAAATACAACGTGTATTCACTTTTTTTTAAAAAAAGTACATGGCTTCTTTAAATATTCTCTTTTGAAACCTACATACTGTAATAGATTTTCATCATTTTTGCTTATAGTTCTTTGCGTTCTGGCACATTCACACAGCCATGTAACCAGAAGTACGATCAAGATACAAAACGGTTCCAGCACATTTTCCCTTTTCTCATCACAACCTGTACCTGCCTCTAGGCCTGGCAACCACTGATCTATTTTCTGTTTCTTTATTTTGTCTTTTTCAAAATGCCATTTAAATGGAACCATATAGTATCAGTATGTAGTCTTTTAAGTCAGTCTTTCCCTTAGAATAATTCATGAGATTTTTCCACGTTACCACACAGAAAGAAGGGAGGAAACATGAAACCTGACAAAGTCAATTCTCTTGCTTTTGTAGCTCACTTCAGATCCCAGGGACAAAATGATCAGGTTTTAATTGCACCAAAGCCATCCCCAAGGACTTTAACACATCTTGTAAATGATGCTGCTAGTGGATCAAAACCCAGAGGCAGAGAGGATCCTAGGAAGAAATTGTTTACCCATCTCAATTTTTCTCCCTTATTAGCAGTGTATTGTCTTTTCTGTCATTTACCATCTACAAACAGAGCTTTCCCACAGATAATTTAGAAAACTTGCTTGAAATCTTCAGACCTGTGCACATCAATTTCTTTCTATACATAGAATGGTAGCAAGTACAAGGGAATGAGTCCATGGTCCATCTCTCAGTAGGCGAAATCTGGTGCACAATTTTACTTCTCTTTACCACACTTCTCTTATCTGTAAGAATAAAATATTATGCCAGCAATTCAGGGTTTCCTACATTTCTGGGTTATCTTCACTGGACAGTGAAGAGATTAAAATGGTGGCTCTTTCTACAGCATCATACTGCACATGAGATGGGTGGGGTGTTTCCTAAGGCATGGATTTGTGCAAGAGCACCACAGTGCAGTGTGTAATTGCTATATGCTAGGAAGTTGACTAGGTTCTGGAGATAACCATGGCAAGTTCAAAACAAATATTCTTGCCCATATGGATTAGTGGGCAGATAAAGCAGGTATCATAAATGTATAATTACAAACTGTATTAAGTTCTAGAAAGTTGTATAATAAATGGGCTGTTCTAAAATGGGTCCTCTGATCTTCTGACATATACCTGATCAATTTTATGGGTTGCCCCTTTTCTAAACAATTCCTTGGCCATTGGGAAAGGACTGTTTCTCAACAGGGATGAAGAATGTTCTCATCTACTCTTAAGAGTCAGGAAATACAGTCAAGTAGCTTCAGTGAGCAGTCTTGGGTATAGCATGAGGAGTCAATGTCATTTTGTCACCTAAAACATTAATATCTTAGTAAATAATGTCTGAATTCATTTCTGTATGAAGACTTAAAGAGTAGGAGTAAATTTGTGTTTGAAAAAACACACATGCCCTCTCTTTAGAACCGATTCTCAAGCAGTTGGGTCTTCTAATGACTCAGAATTATCATCACTTACATTAGTCTTCTGCCAGTAGGACTTATCAGTGGGAAGGACCACATGTCTCCCCTACTCTGAGTATCCCTTGGCTGTAGTTTTCTGCATTCTTACATCTGCTTTTATATTGTTTCTATTTTTTCATTGTTAGCTGTCAACCTACCTGTTCTCAGTGTGTTTACCAATGGAGAATTGTTTGTGAAATAAGAATAGGCTCTGAGGCAGATCAGACACCTTCCTTTAGCAGGGCATGTCAGCTTTAAGCATGAAGGATTTTGTATATTTGAATGTCAGTTTGGGGTAGCATTAATAGTTCAGATAAGCACAAAACATCTCTAATAAGTGAGGTGTTTACTGGAAATCAGAGAAATGGTAGCCAATTCAAATCTCTTATATTTGCATGGTGTTTTTTACTTTTGAAAGTGTTTTGTTTTCCTTTTTAGCTTACTTCATCTTCACTAAATCAGAATGGGAAGAGACAAATGTGTATTACACAAAAACTTATGAGCAGAATTGTGAAGTGATTTATCTCAAGTCACTTAGTGAATTGTTGACAAAATTATGGCCAGAACATAGGTCTCTTGACTCTCAGCATGAATAATTTAGAAGGGCAGGAAAAATAAAGAGAATAAGCTCAAGAAGCACACATTTTACATTAACCTATACTGGTGAATTTTACTGCAAGAAACCTCAAGTATTTGGAAAATAAACTAACTTCATTTTGGGTGAGTATGAATTTCTAGACATGCTTGAATCACCTGTAAATGCACGCTGTTGGCCCTTTTGGCCACTTGGATACTTTGAAGTCCTATTTTCTCTGTCAGAGTAAATTCGTTAGTGACTGCCACATGGGAAAGTTGGCGAAATATCAGAGAGAATGGGGAATGCATATGAAAGTGATAACTTCAAAATTAGGTTGCCATATCAGATAAAGAGAAATGCAACATGTCATGGCTTTAGCATTAATTTTATCTTTCATTTATTTTTTATTTGTTCAACAAATCTTACTTGGCAAATCTTATTTGGCATAGTGCTTTACTTATACTATGCCCCAAGGGTCTAAAGCTCACCGCAACTTGGTACCCCCCTCAAGTTGCTTATACACTACAAGCAAGGCTAATAGAAATGTTCTAAAAATGGGTTGTAGGAGATTTTCTACAACTCTGTAAATATACTAAATTTTATTAAATTGTACCCTTAGAGTGGGTGAATGAATGAGTTTTATGATACATAAATCATACCTTAATAAAGCTGTTTAGAAGAGCCAATTAAAGCAAAGTAATTACTGCTGTGATGGGGATAAATTTAGGGTACTGTGGGAACTCCTAAGGGCATCCAAATTCAAAGAAATAGGAAAGGTCTCTAAAGGAAGTGATATCTAAGCAGAGACCTAAAGGATGAATAGAGGATACCTGGGAAAGGAGATGGGAAAGACTGAACTGAGCAACAAAAAGAATGTGAGCAAATGTCTGAAGGCAAGCATGGACATGTGTGGTCTATATACTGGAAGAGGCAGAATGGTTTAGTTTTGCAAGAGGTCAGCCTCAGGATGGGGAGTGACACGAATTGAAGGTGAAGAGGAATTTGGAATTTATTCTGAAGTTGTTATGGAGCCATTGAAAGTTTCAATGCATGGGAATGTAATGAGTACCGTGTGCTTTGGAAGATCAGCCTTTCTTGTTTAGGGAGAGAAATTTGAGAGGGAAGGAAACCAGTAGTGCAGCTCAGCATATAAAGTTGCTCAGTGGATTTGAACTATGTAGATGAATTTATAAATAAGGTAGAAGTAGAAGGACTTCATGATAAATTAAATGTATTTAGTGAGAAAGTTGAAAGTGTCAAGGAAGATTCTAGTTTGTATTGGGGCAACTACATAGTTGAAAGTGTTATTCACCAAGAGAATGAATGCTAGGTGTACATCAGACATAAAGAAAGGAGAAGGTAGTGAATTCAGCTTTGGGCATCTTTAAATTTAGATGTTTATAGGACATTTAAATGGTAAGTAGCTATATATTCAGGTTAGAGTTACAGATTTTGGTGGTAACCAGCACATATGTAATTACTGAAGCCGACTAATTAAATGAAACTTCTTAGAAAGAGAATATGCAGCAATAAGAAAAGAGGCCAAAAGTAAAACCCCAATGAATGTAAAAATTCACCATGTGGGCAGAGAAAGAGGAAACATGGAGGGACATTTAGAAGAAATAGTTGGATGTGTGTGAGGAAGAGCATTATACTGTCATGGAACTAAAAACAAACCATTTTAAGGACAATCAACTGTTCAGTGTCACAGCTATTAAAGATTCATCTTAGAAATGAACTAAAACTTGTTCCTTGGATTTACTGACAAAGGTCATTCATGCTCTTGAAAACTGATTTTAATGGTGTAATATGGGAGAAAGCCACGTCACAATAGGAAGAAGAGTGGATGGGAGAAAAGGAGGTGAAACGTGGCAATAGCTAGCTTGGCTCCAAATGAGAGGGGGGAAACCAGATGTCTGGTACATGAGTATAGAATTTTGTCTGTTTTAAAAATAACACTGGAGAGACTTCTACATGTCTAATTGCTGCTGGAATGGATGGAGGAGATAGGCAGGGGTTGATAATGCAGGAGAAGGAGGGACTAATCTATAGGAGTAGAAGAGAAGATGAAGTCCAGAGGCTTCCATTGTCTCTGTGGTAGGAAAACAAGAGGATGACAGCATCATAGAGTGATAGGTGATAGTTGTCTCCTGTGAGTGAGGGTCAGGAGGAGTGGTGGAGTAGGTGGTTTGGAGGTCAAAGAAGGTTTGGAAAATCATCTGTGTTGAATGGGAAAGAGCATTGAACAAGGGATCATAGGAGAATTGCCAGAAAGCACTTGAGACAGTGACTTTGTAGTGTTGCTGAATTAGTAGCTTTTCTAGTAGAACTGTCCTGATGTAGGAGAAAGGAAGGCCAACTGTTAGATTAAACCAAGGTTGAGGCTTTGGATGAGCAAAGATAATTCAGAACCTTGATTAGGTGATAAATCACGAAGTCTCAGTTGGGTATTATGGAAGAACATACAGGAAGAGACTGATAGAAGAGATTCCAGGGGCCAGACTTTTGAAAAGGAGGATGAGCAGGTGTGGTGGAGCCATGGGGAACTAAAAGGGTAGGGGGAACTAGATATAGTGAGGGGCATTTGCATTTAATGTCATGGGTCAAACAGAGGGACAGTGGTAACATGGCTAGCAGTACGTGGCTGAAGGAATGAAGATGAAAGTCATTGGAGTTAAGGATTGAACTTTAAGAGGCCAGGGTATGGGATATAGTCAAAACTCTTCCCTTGTCTAGCCATATTATCTAAAATAAGGCAGGCAGTCAACAAACCTGTTTTATTTGTCTGTTCTGTGCCAGCATTGCAGACAGTGGTGAACAAGACAGTCACAGGCCCTGTCCTCAAGGAGAAACACAGTGAGTGGGGACTTAAAAGTATAAACATATAAATAAGTGATATACTTCAGGTACCACTGTATGCTTTAAAGATGGTAAGATCTCAAATAGGGAAATTAGGGTTGAGCATATGCAGATAGACAAGAAAGGCATCTTAGCCAGACAGACTAGCATAGGCGGGGCACAGAGGAAGCAACTTGCATCCTCTGAGGGCTCCAATCAGTTCTGTCTGTTTGGCTTACAGATACATTGGCCAATTGATTCTGTGCTCCACCCACACCCAGAGCCTACACAAGGAGACACTCAGTGCAGTGGTTCTTTGCCTCAGGTGAAAATGTAGACAGAACCAGAAACTCAAAAGGCTTAACTTGGGGTTTCTAGATGCCTCCACTGCCATTGTTTCTTTTACAAACCTTTAATCCAAGTTTGTTAAAATTCCTGAAACTTCCCTGGTCTCTGAAAGGCAGGATAACGACGAGATGATATTGAAGTCCTAAATTCCCAATGGCCCAGCTTAATCGAATGGACATATTTCATTAAACAAATGCCCCTGCCATCTGCTATACTCCAATTAGGAATGCATGAGGAACATATTTCTCAATTATGTTGGAGAAGATGTCTGGGCTCAGAGGCCCTGGCAAGCAGCCTTTCCCCAGGCAGCGCTCAATGGGGAGACCTGCCTTTAGCTTGTTGTGGCCTCGTGGTTTAATATGTCTTCTCTCCTCTCTGCCGTTGGCTCTGTATTACTCCATTCCCTTTTGGGTTAGAACTGATCTGATCCAATACCCCAAGCAAACATGCTACATGCTCATTTAAAAATCATTGCTTGTTGTTATAACAACTAACATTTATTGAAATCTTTGTCATGGCCAGGTACTGTGTTAAGCATTTTGTACTGATTATTTTATCTATACCTAAAAACTTCTCTATTAAGTGGGTAGAATTCCAATTGATAGATGAGGGGAAACAGAGGCTTGGCAATCTTAAACAACTTAGCCAGGGTCCCAAACTTGTCAGTGATGGAGCTGGACTTTGAACATAAGCCACCTGGCTCCGAGCCCACATTCTTACCCAATGTGAATCACTAGAAGTACCAAGCTGACAATGCAGAGTGATAGGGTGCCATCCTACTTCCACAGACCTCATGGTTTGGTGGGAAAGAAAATTAAAAAATAATCAGGATGGGTGGAGGCAAAGGAAGTGTTGAGTATGGGCTGGGAATGGAAGGCGTAGCCCCTAGGATTCCAAGTCAAAACAGGTATAATGTACTCAGAGGTTGATCTCCTGTCCCAGGAATGTGGGCTGCAGAGCAACCTACCACGTCTGCTTCCCCACTTGTGCCCTCGGCCCCCAAGCCTTCTGGTCATTTAACAAGTCAGTCGTGCTGCCCCTTAGGCTCGCCTCTCCCCCATCAGGGCTGCTGAGGTTGCAGGAGAACGACCTGGCATTGTGCCTTTCTACAGACTTATGGGCGCCCATCTCAGGTGCCTACCTCACATGGTCCAGTGAACCTGTTACCTGTTCCTGGTCCCACATTGCTCAGAAAACCTTTTACCAGTCTTCTTCACCACCCCCCAGTCTCATCACCTTGTCTTTGTTGTAGAAAGGTAGTTTTCCTTCCTCTTCACAGGGAAAATAGAGACCATCATACAGTGACTCCTGTAGCTAGCAGCACTTCTTCGCAGCTCCTACCCCCACCTAGCTTATTTTCTCCATCTCTGGAGAATAATAACGAAATCAACCTTTGACCTTCATTTCGAGTATTTGATGAGCCAGACACTCCTGCAGGCCTACATGCATCAGCTCCTTTGACCCTCACAGCCACAGTAGGAGAAGGGGACTGTTTTCAATCCTCGTTTTACAGACAAGACAGATGGGGCTCAGAACGGTTAGGGAGCTAGTCCTCAGCATTATGTTCTCATGGCTTTTGCTTCTCATTATGTTGTCCCCATGAAACTGCACCTTCTTATGTGATACCAGCCACCATTTCTGTCCTCATGGCCAAATCTGTATTTCCAGCCTACAGTGCTCCTTGAGCTTCTAGTTATTCATCTACCTAATAGACACCCACTGACATTTCAAAATTAAATTTTACCTCCATTCCCGTCACCACTTTTCACCAGAATTGCTCATTTTACTATGTTTTCTGTCTCCATGGATAAAACCACTATTAGGAATTGTGGTGAGATTAAGATGGTAAGTGAAATGATGGCACTGGGTTGTGTGTGAAAAGAACAAAGCTGTCCTCAGACAGCCACTGGTCTCTGCAAGATCCTCAAAGGGGGTTCATGCAAAGCAAAGGGAATGATCTGGTTAGTAGCTGTGGGTTTGGACCTCACACTTGGTACAGAACTGAAAGTGAATTAAGCTGAATGGATGGAGGATTCATTTCTCCATTCTTGGGTGGATCTGAGGGGTTTCAAAGTGAGGTGAGTTAAAAGATCTGTTTCTAATCTGATGCCCAAACTGGAATCCCTGCACTTGCAAGACAAGCACTGTGTGGGGCAATGAGGAGAAAGAGAGTGCATATAAACATTTGTAAGCTTTTACAGGCTTGGTCCTAGGTGCTCTCAAGACAGAGGGAAGAACATGGCGAGACGTTCTTCCAGGAAAGAAGTAGAACAGTTTCCAGGAGACATTCCTTTCTCTAGGCTCTGGAGAGAAAGAGAATCAGTCAGACCCTGACTGTGTAGAGTAAGGTGGAAGGGAAAGGGCCCATCGACTTCTGTTGCAGCCCAAAGGCTCCTTTTCAAAGGCCCTTTTTCTGGCCCTGGACCACTGTACAATGTCCTGGTCACCATTCCTTCTCTTTGGGGGTGAAACATCTTGTCCTTGACCCCACCCCTAGGGAGGAATGAGGAGGAGGCTTAGGAGGTTTATGTGAGAAATAGCCAGAGACTTTGAATTCCCACTTCCAGAGGTCCTTCTTTGATCAGCTGTGTGGCTTATTTTTTAACCTCCCCTCACCACCTTCTCTCCATCTGTAAGTTGGGAATAATAACGCTACCTGGAGCGTAATAATAACAACGCTACCTGGAGCATAATAAGCCATCAGCCAATGGGCTGTGTTGAGGGGGAGAGTGGGATTGTGAAGGTGGAGCTCTGGAAGCGGAGCACAGTTGTGGTTGTGGCCCGCTGTTGGGAGAGGAGGTAGATGGGGTCGCGATGATGACAGTGGCTGTCCTCGTGGTTGGGGATAACCCGACACTAGTTTGTCAGAACAGAAGACCACCTGATGTTTTACCCCCTCCTCTCACTCGTCACATTCACTACGTTGACAGCTCTCGATTTTATTTTGTTAAGTTATTTCAGGTCTCACAGTCCTCATCCTAGTTGGAACCCATGTCATCATTTCTTTGGGCCCAGCAGGTGAAATGACGTTCCCAGGATCACACAGTGGAGATCCAGGCCTGGGTATCCTTCCCTCAGCTTGCCCCACTCCACCATCTCGCCCAGGGGCAGCGGCCTGGTAGCTAAGAGCCAAATGACTTGGGGCTCCCACACATGCCAACCCCATTATCTGGGCATGTTGCCTACCTGCTTCTACCCCCCAGCGGAGTGGGCGATGACAGTATCTACACATAGGGTTGTGATGAGGGTTAAACATGGTCATGGATTTAAAGTGTATATTCCTTTCCTAGGGCTGCTGTAACAGAGTCCTGCAAACTGGGAGGCTTTAAACAAGAGAAATGTATGGTGTCACAAGTCCAAAATCAAGGTGTTGGCACAGCCAGGCTTCCTCTGTTGGCTCTAGGGGAGAATCTTCTCTTGCCTCTTCCGACTCCAGCAGTCCCTGGTGATGTTAGGCTTGTATGTGTGTCCCTCCAGGCCCACAGCTGGCTTCTCCCCTGTGCGTGTCTGTCTCTGTGTCCAAATTCCTCCCCACTGTTTTTATAGACGCAGTCATACTGAATTAGGGTCCACTGTCATTATATCATTGTAGGTTGATTACTTCTGTAAATGCCCTCTCTCCCCAAAAGATTACACTTACTGGCAGTTAGGCTTCAAACTATCTTTCTGGGGGAGAACACAGTTCAACTGTAACAAAGCACTTTGCCCAGTCTTGGGTACAGAGTAGATGCTCAGTGAATGTTTTCCTTCTTTTTACCAAGGAGCCTCTTCTGTCAGAGGAGAGCTCAGTGCTGAGGAGTGAGACTGAGGGCGTGGGCTTGGCTGTGGCTCACATCACACAGTTACACGCTCAGCTCTGGAGGCAGGTGGCCTCTGTGTCCTCAGGGAACGTCATCAACACTGTGACACTCCGGGTGTGTCAGCCACAGGGTTCTCCTTGGCTCCTCCTCTGGGATGCTGTGGAGGTGGCAGTTAGCCTCCAACCCCGGGGCAGTCAGAGCGAGGGCTTGCCCAGAGGTCAGAGGGTGAGAGGCGAGAGTGTGGGATGCCTCGGGTTCCACCCCACCCAATTTCTGCTTACTGCTCTTCCCGCCACATCCAGATCCTGCTCACAGCTCATTGTTGTGCTTGTTTTGTGTCCACTTTGTACAGGATTCTCTTCTTGATTTCCCTAGCTGTTGAATTGGACAAAACAAAGAAATTTTTGTTTTAGTTTTGTATATGTATGTGTCCACATATGTATATATGTGTGTATATGTATAAAATGCTGGTCTATGAAGTCACCATCATCTAAGGTTATTTACTCTGATTTTCTGTAATTGTCACTGAATTTAAGTACAGGTAATGTGTCTCTGTGTCTTTAGGGACTGGGAAATGACAGCATGAGTCCCAAGAATGATCTGCTTGGCCCTCAGATGCTTTGAACTGTGGAGTGTTTGGGCTTTGCCTCTGAGTTGTGTGTGTTTAAAGGTTCTCGCCAGGTCAGGCCATTGCATTGGATGTGTTGTTTGCCTCTGGCTTTAAGAGAGATAATGACGGGATGCTGAGAACTGACTTCTTCTCTAGTCTGTCCTTGGGCACGTGATCTCCAGTGCCTTCTGTTCACTCCCCAGGAAGTACACTGGACGTGGGCTCAGGGCCTGGCTCCTCCAGGTATTTCCGTGTGGATGGACAGCCTGATCTTCCCTGAGAAGACATGGTCAAGATTAGAGCCCAGATCTCTTACTGTTATTTTCTCAGTCTTGCAAACTCTGCTGTGCTTACTTGTCACCTCATGTCTCTCCACACCTCTACCCTGTTCTTCATCTGTAAAGGTCTGTGTTCAATTTCTCAAGTGTTTAGTACTTCTGTATGTCTCAGGGTTTTTGTATATGCTGTTCCCTCTACCTCAGAAGCTCTTTCTTTCTTCCAGTTCATCTTTCTGGGCTCAGCTTAAATGTTCCTTCCTCAGGGAAGCCTTCCTGAGACTTCCCCCAGACTTGGCCAGGTGCCCTGACACAAACTCCCTTAGCTTCTGTACCTTATAGCATCTAGCACAACTATATTTCAGTGGTTATTCGTGTGCTTGTCTTTTTGGTATCCGCCTCTTCTACTACCCTGTTAACTGCAGGAGAGCAGACACCTGCTTGTTCAAAGCTATTTGCCTGACACCATACTTGATTCAATAGACACTTAGTAACTACTGGTTGCCTGACTACAGGAACACTCTGTATGCCTACAGAATTTCATTTGGGGATAGTTATTTTACACACTGAAAAAGGGATAAGAAAGGGATAAGTCAAATCCAGCTAATCATTTTTTTAAAACCTGGACATTGAATCTACTAGACCGAGACTGGGCTCTGTGGTATGTGAACCCTTGGTTACTGGAAAGTCTAGGAGATTCTGTGTACTTTCTTCTAGCAGAGAAGTTGTCACGTAAGTCTGTCATCAGCACTGCACTAGAATTACAGCACAAGGTCACAACCCCACTACTCATTAGCTGAGGGATTTGGAGGAAGCCACTTAAATTTTGACTCAATAGACCGATCAGTCCCCAGATATATATCTAGTTGGTAGCATCAGCCTGAAATAGATTTGTCAAAATCTGTCAAATGCTGGAGGGGCGGGATCGCTGATCTCTGGAGGGCTCACACTGGCTTTGGGCGATGGAGACAGCCTGTCAGCAACCACGCTGCTGGTGGCTCTGGGTTCTGAGAATTAAACTTGTCGGAGGCATAAAGATTACCTCTGTTGCCCACCCAAGGCAGCCAGTGTGTCACTTACTGAGCCAGAGTAGGAACTGGCTCAGGAACATGCTCTGACCATTTCTGAACCTTACCCAGATATTTGTGAGTGGATATTTTTCCTCTTTAAAAAAAAATGAATGTGGACCATGGTGCTGAGGAAACAGGCCCAAACCGTGAGGGAAGAAGAGTCCAGACCAGCTGAGGCTGAGCCCAGAGCTCTGTTCTGGCTGGGAGGATGTGCGCTGGATAAAGGGAGCGCCGGACTGGGAGCCGGGAGCTCTGGGTTTTAGCCGCAGCACTAGTGCTGATGGCAGGGCAGGTGTACACTTTCTGGCCTCCAGTCTCCTGTTAGAGAAAGTGGAAAGAGTCAACTTTGATCACCTCAGTGGTATGTTGTCACGCTCCAATAAGCACTGAGTTTAAAGTATCTCAGAAACACAAAGCCCTCTACAAACAGGATTCCAGTGATTGCTTCTGTCACCAAGGAGGACATTCTATGCTTTAGATGTAGCCACAGTGTGGGGAGAGCCTTCTGGGATCCGTCATTCACCTTACTGGGACTCAACTTCTCTACCTATAAAATGGGACAAGCAAATCCTTCTCTATAGGTTCACTGATTTGCTATGAAGATGAAATGAGTAAAGTGATGACAAAACACTTTTAAAAGTGTTGAAGCTTGTCTCCTCTTGCTTTATAATCCTGTGCCCACCTGCCTTCTTCCTTTCCTTCCCTCACACCATCTTCACTGAGCTCCTGCTCTGCCTGGGACACAGCAGTCATCATGGAGGACACATGTGCAGGACACTTGATCCGTGTCATGCCTTCAAGGGATACTAGGGTTTATTTGGAGAAATAGACATGGAAACACATAAATGTAATATGAGGCTTTATCACAACATCGATTGAGCACTTCCTATGTGTAAGGCACAGTTCTAAATACCCGTATTAACTCATTTAACCCTCATTAGTGTGCAAGGGTACCAGTATTTTCCCTAGTTTTAATGAGGAGGAAACTGAAGCCTGGAGGCGTCAGGTAACTTGCCCAAGATACAGACTCGGGGACCTTAGGCTTTAGAGCCAGTGACCTTAACCACGGAGCACACATGTAAAGTGTGGTAGAAGCAAGGAAGAAAGGGGTAGTGGGAACCCAGGGAAATCAGGGCAAGCTTTAAGGAGCAGATAACTAGCCTAGTTTTCTAGGTGGCAGGAACGAGAAAGGCATTCCAGGCAGATGGCACAGTTGGGGGCAAAGGCATGGAGGGGTGCACTCCCCCGAGAAATCATGAAGCCCTCTGTGATTTGGCTCCTGCCCACATTTCCAACCTCCTCCTCTTCATGTCTGCCTTGTTCACTGTCTTCTAATGACACAGTCCCTCTTGCTGGTCCCTAGACATACCAGGCTGTTTGTTTTATTTTTAATTTAAAATAATTTTTTAAAACTGTAGTTCACATTCAATGTTATTTTCTATTAGTTTCGGGTGTACAGCATAGTGGTTAGACAACCATACACTTTACAAAGTGTTCCCCCTGGCATTGCCAGCATCCACCTTGCTAGGCTGCTCTGGCTCCAGGCACGCTGTTTACCCTTCCATCTCCTAAGACTCTCTCCTCCAGTTCTTTCTGTGACCGCTTCCCCATTGCAGGTGTCACTTCACTGAGAGACCTCCCCTGGCCACCATGTCAATTATAATCGCCTCCTCTCCCTTGGCTGCTAACTCACTCATTTCTTTCCCTAACTTTTCCTTCTAGCACGTAATTCTACTGGAAGTTACATACCTCTTGGTTGGCTTTAGTTTTGCCCGCCTTTCCTGATTTGATTATAATGTCCCCCAGGGCGGGAAACTCATCTTTCTTGTTCAGGACCATGTCTTTGGGACTTGGACTGGTGCCTGGTAAACTGAGACTGCTCAGCATTTACCGAGTGGTTAAGGGTAGGGTAGGGCATGGGGTTTGATGGGATAATGCCGTCCCAGTGGTCAGGGCCCATTCTTATGAGTCCTTTCCTCACAGGGTTCTATTGCCCCTCCCCCAGGGGGCATTTGGAATTGGCAGGCGCCTTTGGTTGGTCACAATGAAGCGGGAGCCTTGCTGACATTTAGTGGTTAGGAGGTCAGGGATGCCACCTTTTCTGTGAAATATAGTATGATTCTGCTCTGCACAACTGGGACAAGACAAGGCCCATCCAGATGACAAGTGCACCCCCATAAAATGGCCTTCAGGGGACAGGGCAAAAGCACTACTCCGGTTTTAGCCTTTGAGCAAGAAAAAGGGCTGGGAATGGTGCTCGGGTTTATTCAACTGCGTAGTACAAGTCTTTCCTGTGCCTCTGGGTTGCCTGTGCTAATGGAGGAGAAAAATGTGTCGTGACCTGCAGGAGGCTTTGTGTTTTGGTTAGTTAGGGTCTCACACCAAGCAGCCCTTCACATGTGTAACCTCACTGCTGTTTGCAGGAATCATGTCTCAGTGATGCTTCCATTTGAATCCGACAAGTCTCCTGGTGAGGTAGCAGAGCAGTAAGTGGAAACATTACGTATCTGTCATCTATCTGTCTGTCTGTCTGTCTGTCTGTCTACCTATCTATCTAACTACCTGACAGAACAAAGATCCTAAGAAATTAAGTGATTGTCTGAAGGCCATGTATGGAACAAATGGCAGATCTGATACTAAAACTCATGTCTCTTCATCTGCTGCTTTAACGCATGACCACAACATCTGCAGACCTTTATCATTGTTTATGGAGACAGGGATGATGATGATGACAAAAATACAATGGTTTAGTAGTTTGGGGCTCCATGTGTAAGGCACTGTGCTTTAGGTTCATCGTTTCATCGCATCCATATAGCGACTCTATGAGATAAAAGGAGTAAGATGTGGGAGGTGGGATTACTTTAAGTTGGTTTCAGGTAGAGAGTGATCTCATCTTTTCATGGCTAAGAGAAAAGTGAGGTCCCACTGCCTGCTCTGTGAGTCCTCATGCCTCAAAGATGATTTTTGCATGCCTCTCTCCCCACCAGGTACTGCAGAAAGCTGGGGATGTCGAAAACCTCTTGTGTTCCAACTGGTTTTCCTCAAGCTAGAGAAAGAGAATGGAAAGGGAAGGACAAATGAGATGTTAGTGCAGAAAGAGACAGGACTGGTGGCTCCTTGAACTTACTTAGACACAGAGTCATGGGTGTGGCAATGGCTTGGCATGTCTAAGTCCCCTCCCATGGCAAAACCTGCTCTTAATTTATTTCTAATGGGTAGTCAGGAATTGCTTGAAGTTGAAGATCTCTTCTAATGGGGACTCACTGCGTTCCAAAGAGGCCCTTCCCAGGGCTGGATGTCAGAAATGATTAGAGAGTTCTTCCTGCTGCAAGAGCCTTATTTGAGTTCTTGGGTCTTATGAATTTAGCTTCAGCATCTCTTCAGTGTTGGCGTTGAGATTCTCCTTTATAGGGCAGCTCTCCATATATGTGGAGCCAATTCTTACCCTGAATTATTTCATTTTCAGGGTGAGTGGTATGAATTTTTCCAGCCATTTATAGTCATCTGCTGTTTCCTTTCTCCTCATCTCCTGAATACCATTGTACAGATGTCAAGTTTGTCTGTAAAATTCAGAATGGGTAGAGAACATTCTGGAGGGAAAGACCGACAACAAACATGTAAACAAACACATGAGCCGGAGAATGACAGGCGGTGGTGGCCACTGGGATGGAAACAACACAGGCGAGATGTGTGTGTGGGGGGCGGAGGGGAGGAACACTGGTTTAGGCTAATGGGCTCTGGAGGTTGATTTTTATGGGGTGGGGGAGTGGGGGGCTAATAGAAGGTTATTAAGTTCAAAGAGCAATGCAGATGTGAGCAGGGTCTTAACATTCATTCGTGACTGTGGCAGGCTTTTAGTGAGATTTTAGTGAGTGGGGACTGTACGCTCGGTACTCCACTGCGTGGTGGGACAGAGTGGAGAACAAAGCAGAACAGCCCTTTCCTAAGCTGCCCATCCGTACCATGCTGCCAAGTCTGGTCTCTCTGTGTGCAGGAAATTCTGTCATCAGTGGCAGCAATGTGTGACTTGCAGCCAGGATTTCAGGACCAGAACTTTTTGTTTTACTTTCCATGTTTGCAGATAATTTTTTTAACAGAGGGAAATCGATGTTTACCTCAAAGAAGCTAGCCTTTTTATCATCCTACAGTGATGGCGGGGGCAGGCCTGTGGCTAAGATGGACCTGCTTTAAACCTGGCTCTGCCATTTAAATTGGTCATTTCACCTTCTAGAAGATCAGTTTCACCTGTTAAATGAAGCTAATTTGACCCCTGCTTTGGGTTTGGGGAGGAAGGAGTGAGAAGAATCACGTTATGTGTTTGACCCTGGTGGGTGACTAGTTTCCCCAGTCAGCCTAGGACTGTCTTGGCTTTAGCACTGAAGTCCCACATTTCAGAACCTCCTCGGTACTGAACAATCTGGAACAGTGGGTCCTCCTCGTCCAAGTCAGTGTTTAATAAATTGTAGTTATTAATAGCAACGACAGTAATAGTTTCGCTCATGGTAATGTGGGGTGAAATTTACAAGGTGCAGGGTTCTCGCGCTCAGTTGGGGCAGATTCCTTTTTACATCTCCCTTGCAAAGCGACATCTGATACCTTAATAACTCTGACTCATTGAACATAAATCACATCTCTTCTTCTCATGGAGTTTATAGCTTTTTGATTTAGGCTAACCACAACAATAGACCTGGCTGACCCATAACATTGGCTCTAATCTAACCCTCTGTAGCCTCAATTTCATCATTTATAAAATGAGAATAATCTCCTCTTCCCTACTGGTTTTAGGGGCAATTGGGAAGATCAAATGAGACCATAGGGGTCTGCAGTGCGAACTTAATCGCAATTATATAAATAGAGATTGATTTCTTTCTTGGCTGTGAATTCAAGGATAGGAACAGAGTTTTGGAATCCTGGGCCCCTTCACAGTTCCATCCATAGGAGCCCCTCAGTGGGCTTATTTGGTAATTGAATGAATGTGGGAGTGAATGAATGAATAACTGAAAGAGCAAAGGAGTGAGCCAACAAAGAAGCCTCCTCTGGTATCCGTTTCTCGTGGTGAAGAGGAGAGGATACGACCAGCCTCCTTAAGCCAGCTGGTGTGCACCAAGCCTGCAACAGCCCCACCCCCAACCAAGGACAAGTGTGCTTATCCATGACCCACCTTGTCCCCGGGCAGGCAGAGGTAAATTCCGCCCAGGGTCAAAGCCGGATTAGTGGCCCATGAACATTTTATTTCTCAACTGGCTGAGCACAGTAAATACCGATGGCAGTGTAATGTTGTTTCTTGTTGGGGGCAGACTGAGGGGAACTGATCTTTTAACTAAAAGAAAAGAATATTGGAGAGACAGTGTCACATCAAAACATGCCCACTCACGCTCATGCACAAACACACATAGTTGGTAACCCTCTTGGGATAAACTTCTCTTGGTTGATCATACTTTTAACCTCTCCTGAGTTGTGGAGACCCTTAGGAGAGTCTAATGGAAAACTCTGGGCCTCCCCCCCTGAAACCA
This sequence comes from Sturnira hondurensis, assembly GCF_014824575.4. Taxonomy (NCBI): domain Eukaryota; kingdom Metazoa; phylum Chordata; class Mammalia; order Chiroptera; family Phyllostomidae; genus Sturnira; species Sturnira hondurensis. Next base: position 5,084,263 of record NW_028076783.1, on the reverse strand, counting down.
CGTGTGTGTACACACGTGTCAGGTTGGTCCTGTGACGTCCTGGGACTCAGAGCCGCATGAGGAGCATCTCTGAACTCAGGAAGAGATGCAGTTGTGGTTCACATTTTGAATTTAGATTGCAAATATATATTGTTTGACTCTAGGGCACTTTAAAACCACTTTAAACTCAGATTTTCACATAAAAATCCAACTGTCTGGGACACTCAGGCTTGCACGGTGGCCATCACCTGGGCAGGGTGGGGCTGTCTTTTTACATTTTGTTTTTTTGGTAAACAATTTTTTTAAAACCTCACCCAAGAATTTTTTTAATAATTGATTTTAGAGATAAACAAACTGTGCGGGGTAGGGACAGAGAGAGATGTGAGAGAGAGACATTGATTTGTTGCCTGTATGTGCCCCGACTGAGGACAGGACCCACAACCTAGGTACGTGCCCTGACCAGACAAAGAACCTGCAACCTTTTGGTGCACAGACTGCACTCCAACTGGCTGAGCTACCTGGCCAGGGCTATGCTGTCTTTCCTAAACCCACAAAGAGCTCCCCAGTTTTCAACAGTCCTCCCTTACCTTCGAGATTTCTGAGTTTTGTCTCCCACCCTAGAATGGATTAAGATCAAGAATACTGCTTCTTAAAGATACCTCTTCTTTTGAGTCCAGGAAGAGAGATCTTTGGGAAACCATGAGGCCAAATACCCTTGGAAGCTGCCCTCAACGCAAATCTCACATGCAGCCCGCTATTAAAAAAAACAAAAAACCCACAAAGGAAAAGGTGTCCTGTTTAAATGGGACACATGGACCCAGTGTCCCTGCCAGGGACCTGTCCTGGCCTGGCTTCAGTGGTTCCCAAAGCACAAGTAGGGAGCCTCCAGGACTCCACAGGTCAAGTTTGAAAACTTCTGTGTATCAGTCAGAAACTCCCTCAGTTTCATATGACAGAAACCCAACTGGAACTATCTTTAGCTAAGAAGATAATTTATGGGTTTAGGTAACTCTGGGTGTATGTCCTCAGACACGGCTGGATCCAAGAGCCCAGATGATGTTAGGGGGGATCGCCATTGGTTTTTGCTTTCTTCTGAGTTGATTTCATTCTCAGGAAGTCTCTTCCCATCTGGAAGACAGAGGGCCACCAGGTTCTCTGCAGCTCAGAGCCCTGTTAGGAAAAGGTTTCTCTTTCCTAATACAGTTGTTCCATCAGAGCCTGGGATATGGTTTCATTGGACCATTCTGGGTGAGCGCCCATCCCTGAGCCAGNGAAGATAATTAATGGGTTTAGGTAACTCTGGGTGTATGTTCTCAGACACGGCTGGATCCAAGAGCCCAGATGATGTTAGGGGGGATGGCCATTGTTTTTTGCTTTCTTCTGAGTTGATTTCATTCTCAGGAAGTCTCTTCCCATCTGGAAGACAGAGGGCCACCAGGTTCTCTGCAGCTCAGAGCCCTGTTAGGAAAAGGTTTCTCTTTCCTAATACAGTTGTTCCATCAGAGCCTGGGATATGGTTTCATTGGACCATTCTGGGTGAGCGCTCATCCCTGAGCCAGTCACTGTGGCCAGGAACATGGGACCAGGCCTTGACCACATGTTATAGCTCTATTCATGGAGACTGGAGAATGGGGTCAGTGCCATATGAGCCTCATGGGTGAGGACTAGTGTAGGGCGAATTCCCTAGGGCAGTGCTGGGGGGTAATCCCAGAGAGAGGAGGCCTAGCGAGGCACCAACAGCAAAGGTCTTTCTACATTGACATAGGTCAACTTTTCATTTTAGGATGTGGCGACTCTGACTGTGGAAGGAAGTTGCCTGAGGCTGCGAACCTGGAGGGCAGGGCTGAAGCCCAGATCCAGAGCTCTGGCCTCTGATTCTAGTGTTCCTTGTCTTTCAGGCTCTGGCCCTTCTTTATCACCTATTTTTCTGTGACACTGATGGATCTGTTGTGGGATTACAGTAATCATAGATGACAATAAATCAATCCCTGGATCATAGAATTTTAGGGATAAAAGGGGTGTAAGTGGGCTTGTCACTGAAATGGGAAACTAGGCCAGGAGAAACTGACCAAACAAGGTTAACTGACAGTTTATAGAAGGTATCAAAGTGCCCTCACATCTCTTATCTCATTGGACAGTAAGAATAATCCTGCGACACATGGAACTTGGGTGATTTTTTTTCAAGTGTTTTCTCATCAGTGAGATCGTTTTATCCCCACAACTGCTCTGTGAAATGGGAGAGGACACGAATTACCCACTCAGGTGAACAGATACAAGGATAGGGTCAGAGAGGGTGACAGGCTTGCTCAGGGCCCTCCAGTGTGCCAGGGCAGACCCAGCTCTAGAACCCATCTGTCTGGCTCTGAGTACTGTCCCTGTGTCACACTTAAATCAAATCGTGAATTTATACTCCCATAACTTCTACTTAAGCCAAAATCTAAAGTAATTTGACAGACTGGCCACTATTACGGCTTTCAGATCTTACCATTGTTTCATGTATGTCCTGTATTGAGGCAAATGCAACAGAGGGCCGTAGAGCTTAATTCGCAGCAATAAAATTCAGATAACAGAATTTTGGGAAAATACTATGAATGGGTAAGATGAAACTAAATTTAGAGAATTTTTGGCCTAGAAAGAATTAGAGACTAAAAAGAAAGAACAATTCTTTCCTCAGTAAGTAAGAAAACTGAGGTTCAGAAAGTTTGTATCATCTACCTCGGGTCCTATAGCTAGTCCACAACAGGCAAGACATGGGTCCCCCATCTTACTATCACCCTAAAGAAGTTGGTGGTGGAGAGACAGTGCTCTGTGGGGTGAGACTCTAGAGGACCTTCTAAGAAAACTCTGCAGAACTCTGGGAGTGAGGGGAACACCAGCCAGTGGGGGTGCTCGAGGTGGAGTTTGGTGCTGCCCAGACATGGAGTGGGGCAACATTGATTCGAACTCTGAGAAAGTGCTTCTCTAATTTTCTCTCCTGTTTTCCGATTGCGTAAGAGGGACAGTCTCCATTGAACTCTAACCTGACCTTAACAGGTTAAAATCTCTAGCGCTTGCTAATTTCCCTTTTCAGGAGAGTATAGAGAGGCCTTGGGCTCAGATCAATCGGTCAGCAGGAGTGACTGGCCAGAATTTAATGGCACACATGGCAAATCACACTCATTTTCAGTTCATGAAAGTATATAAGGTTTCTTTAGAACTTAACTCAAGTTGTATTCAGAATCTATTTAAGTAGAAATGAGTTGATTTTTAAATGAATTGTATACACATAATAGAGGTCAGATTTGGGTAATAGTACACATATATGCAGGAATCAAGCTGCCAATGAGTAAGGGAGGTTGGGGAGTTCCCATACGACACGCGGGCTGAAGGCTGCCATCCGTGTCATGTTAAAGAGCGCATCATCTTGACCTCAGAGGGATGCAGATTGGACTCACAGTCCCAACACCAAAGTTAGTTATGTGACCTTGTACTAGACACTTCAGAGTCTCCGAGTCGAAAGTAAATAATAATACTTCCTTTACAAGGCTGTTGTGAGGATTAAGAAATATATGTGATAAACACAAAGCACAGTGCTTGGCTCTTAGGTGCTAAAGACATAGTAGAAGGAGAGCTGATAGTTATGATTGAAAGAAGGGAAAAGGAAGGATGGGAGAGAGCAATGAAGCTCCCGAAGCAGCCTTGCTTTTCATCTCCTGTCTCCTCTTTTGTTTCAGTTGAACTGGCCAGGTAGGTACTTCTTGGCCCCCCAGGGGTCTGTTTGTCACTTTCCACAAAGGCACACTGCCGTCCTTGAGGCTTTGTGATCTCGAGAAGATGGGGAAGATTGTCCCCAAGTTCCCTTGATGGAAAAGCAGCCTTTGGGGCACGACATGAGGTGGATTCATTTGTGATTCCTGTGTAGGAGGCCTTTGCTGCTGGGCTGTTAAAGAACAAACAAAAATATCCCTTAAAAAAATAGGCTCTGGTCTGGTGAAGCCTGAAATGTAATCCTGTGGTTCAGGCCCAAGAGAAAATCTTCATGAAGCTTTCTGAGCTTTGCGCTGCTGGGCTGTCGTTTGTTGATTTGATTTCTTTTAAAAAATGTGTCAAAATTATTATTTATCTTGGTTTTTGAGTTTTTTGGTTCCTCCTCTGGCACCTTAGACAAGTGCCTCCTCTGCCTCATCCTGGCTCTGTCCCCAGTTCCACCTGGACAAGTGGCATCCTTGCTGTGATTGAGGAAGAGAGGGTGTAATTGCATGTCAAGGTTCCCTGGTCAGCCTACAGGTAAATATTAGAGAAAGGGATGTTTTGTTTGGCATATGTTGGACAGCAATGGGAGAGTTGGCCTCATGGAGCGATGATCACTCTGCCCTTGAGAGCGTGCAAGTCAGAGTAGGTGATGTTGCATGAGGAGGCTGAGGGTGTGGGGGGCAGGGACGGATGTGTGGAGTGGGAGCTTAGCATGTAAGGCCTTCACGTTGCATGAATTGGATTCCTTTATTCTTATCAGTCATTCAACAACTATCATCTTGAGTGCCGGCCCTGTGCTGGACACCGAATGTGAATAGAAACGTAAAGAGACCATGTGGGTATCCTCAGGAGGTCACATTTTTTAGTTGTGAATGTGGTGAGTATAGACTTAATCATTCCAGTAAGTAATCAGAATAAATTGAATGTTTACTACATCCAAGGGAGGACTCCTTCTGAGATTTAGGGAAAGCATGTCCCTGCTTACACTTTGATTTTGGACTTCTGGCCCCCAGACTGGGAGAGAACAGATTTCTGTGTTCTAAACCACCAGGCTGGCGGTGATTTGTCACCACAGTCCTAGGGCATGACTCTCCGGCACCTGTCTTTCCTTCCCTTTCCACTTTTTGGGGGAGAGGGCTGTCATTCCAATAAACATGTAGAAGGATCTTATTGTAGTTTTAATTCGTATTTTCCTAATGGCTAGTGATGTTGAGCCTTTTTTTTACTTGCTTAGTTTGCCACACATATGTCTTTGTTGAAATTATGCAAATCTTTTTTCTTATTTTTAAAAAGTTGGCTTTTTTAGTTTTATTGAGGTTTGAAGATTTTTTAATAGATTCTGGATAAAAGTGCTCTTCTAGATATGTGTTTTGCAAATTTTTCACTAGTGTATGGCTTTTTGTTTTATTTTCTTAACTGTCTTGCAGAGCAGAAGTTTTGAATTTTGATGAAGTATAATTTATCTATTTTTCTTTTATAAATAATGCTTTTTATGTTATATGTAAGAAATCTTTGCCTAGTGCAAATTGCAGAGATTTTTACCCTATATTGTAGTTTAAAAATTCAATCTAGGGTTCATTGATTATCTTTAAAGAAATTAGAGGATAAATATCTAGCTTTCATTTTGATCCACATAGTTACCATTTCTAGTGTTCTGTATTTCTATAACTCTAAGGTGTTATTCAGTGTCATCTATCTGTAGTCTGAAAACTTCCTTTGCTACTCGGATATGCAGGTTTGCTGGCAAGTAGTTCCCCCAACTTGGTTTCTGGGGAGATCTCTTTGGCTTTCCGATGACTGCCTTCTTGTTAAATGTCCTCATACGGCCTTTCCCTGGTATATCCAAGTGGAGAGAGTGTGAACAAGCTCTGGGGTCTCTCCCTCTTGTATAAGGACACCCATCTCATTGGACCAGGGTCTGGCCCTCATGCTCCCATCTAACCCTAATTTACTAGGAAAGGCCCCATCTCCCAAAACCACCACACTGAGACTTCAAGGTGTGACACAGGAATTTGGGGGAAGCCACATTCCATCTATGACAGATAAAGACTTTCTTCATGTGTTCCTTGAAATGACAAGGTCACACAGTGAGAGTGGTGTAGGATCAGTCAAAAATTTGGATTCCCTTTTAAGGTGAAATTATAAGAGGCTTGAAATAACAACACAGGTAATTGGGACAATCTAGCAGAGAAGGGAGAGCCTAATACTCACACTCTATGTCACTGATACATGCATCGAGCCTTGGTATCCAAGAGGTTGGTGTTACCAATAAACCAATAAAGCATGCACACATGCACACACACATACATACATACACACACTAGTTCCTCCTCTGTGCCAAGCTCTATCCTAGGCTTTTCTGTAGAAATCTAAAACACGAATTCTAATCTCAAGGATTTTGTAATCTCATTCAGAGCAACAGTTGAATTACACTTAAAATAACTTTTGAGAACTGCGAGGTTAAAAATTTAAGAACTGGGTTGAATGATTTAAAACTGTGAAGAACTATGGTAAGTGAAATTCGGCAAGGACATGTGTGATGTCTGGGAAGGCTGTGACCCAGGAAGGCGTGTGGGTTTGGGCGAGTGGATTGGCCGGACCAGTGCTGGGTCTGCTGCGTTACTGATGGCTCTCCTGCAGGCTGCGCTGTTCACCAAGGTCCTGTGGTTCCAGCTAGGGCTAAAGGGTTTATCAAAGATCCCCAGGAAAGCGTACTAACTGGATTAGCCACTAACACGGGTTGAGGCTTTAAGTGGGATTAACCCCAAATGAATGAATTAGTTCCTCTTTTTTATCCTTTTTCTTCCTTTCCCTATAAATTGCCTCTTTGGCAGAGCCAGGTGGGACAGAGGATTAATACCCGGATTTAGTTTCTTAGAGTTAAAGGAATCTGGACAAATTTATTAAGTGACTTTTCTCTGTTTTTTTTTTTTTTACACCCTGGGGGAGAATCAATTCAATGGTGAGAAAATCTTACCTTTCAACCTGTATCACTGGAGTTTCTCTATGCCCCAACCTCATAGGCTCAACCTATGCTTTAGCATCCCTGGACATTTGGGGGAGGGCTGGAGGACAAGAAGACAGCTCCAGACAGTCTCAGTGTGGAGGCTACAGAATTGCTCTTTAGGAGACTAGTTCAGGGTGCTTTAATCAATAAGATTTATTTCTAGAGTTTTCCAAATTCTCAAATTCTCCAAATTCTCGGTACTATCATGGTTTTGTGGATGAAGAATTGTCAGCAAAACCTTCTCATCTTTTGTCCTTGCTTTTCCCCCCTCTTTCCCCTTATTCTTGCTACTTCCATGTTTACTGAGTATTGTTAAAGGAGTAAAACTAAGCTTTGTGTGTATAAAAATAGTAACAAGTTCATAGCTGATCCTTCATTCATGTTTTCCAAATTGAAATGAATGTATATGCATATTCTCTTACTGTTGGGAGCCTCTGACTGGCACTTAAGTCTGGTCATGTAATGGCCCCATTTCATCCTGCATTTGTCTCCCAAATATCTTCTAATCCAAAGATGTGCATCTCAGCTCTTCAGCACAGTGTGAGCCTTCCACATGCCACGTTTGACATGCTGATCTCTACGTGGATTCCCTTTTCTCTAACCCTGTCTTGACCCTTCCACTCTCTGTGCCTTCCCAGATAGTTTTTCAAGCATTATTCCACTCTAGTTCTTATATTTCTCTCCATTCACCACCTCCACTTGTTCTCTGTACTTGTTAATAATTAACGTGCACTCAGCAGGCTTTATCCTCTACTCCTGGCCAATGCTACTAAACTAGAATCTGTTTCCATGTGTGCTGGCCTCTGTCTGTTTCAGTATCATTGGGAACCTTTATTGCTTTTCTCCACATCACCACACACTGAATGATTGCTGTTGCAGCTTGTCCAGTCTCCATTGGGCACCTAATCCCAGTATTGCCTGAAGTGGTTTTAAGACGTTCTTCCTACAATCCCTCCACACTTTTTGTTGGCACAGACACCCAGTCTCAGCTGTGGCTCAGTGTGGGCCTGGGGGTGATGAGTCAATCTGTGACTGAGGTCTGGAGTCCATTTGGAGTTAAAGCAGAGTAAATACAGACAAAAATTATAATTAACTGACTTTTCATTTATTTACTTTGCATGAATATTTTGTTAACTAGCATATCCCCATTGCCCAGCAGAGAGACTGGCACATAGTAGGCACTTTAAGAGCTGTTGGAAAGAATTAATAAATGTCTTCAGTCTGTGGTCAGGATTAGGGCCCCGTATTGGCTGGAATTAAGGCTAATTCTATGCCAGGGCTTGATGGTTTCAGGAGTAAGCCTGGTTGTTTGAGGCTGAGGTCAAGTTTTATTCTTTGAGTGGAAGCAGGACACAGTTTGTGGTCATGCTTAGGGCTGAGTGGGAGGCTAGAGTTGTGAGCCAGTGCCTGACCAAGGGCTGCAGTAGGCAAATGGGTCCAAATGGGATCAAATTCTTGGTCTCTTGCTCAATGACCATTAAGTGCTGAACCCCAATATTCATTATCTATGGTGCAAGTCTCCCTGGACACACTGTACCTGACTTCACTGTACAACAGTAGATATACTCTACTATGTTGATACACCTATCTACTGCATGTCATTCAAAGGCAGTTTTCAACTGAGTTTTGGGTAAGGGGATTTCTGACTTCATCTATTGAAGGCTTCACTCCACAGCTTGGAAATGAATGGCCTAATTTCAAGTCTAAGGTTAGGGATTCTCCTGCAGTGACGGTTGGGCAGCAAAGGGGTGGATGAATTATGATTTTAAATCATTTGTCCTAGTTACACATTGGTGCCTGCCACCCCTGTTGGGGTGTCACTCTGATTCTGCTGCTGTGTCCAACTTGAGCTCCTCAGGCTGGCTATTGCCCCACTCACTTCCCATTTTCCTGCGTCCTCTCCTGGTTTTTAGCAGTCACCTTGCAGGGTTCTTGCTGAGGCAGCACTGTTCCCAAATGATTAATAACTTGGAACACATCTGTAAGCCTGGTGATGGATTAATCTTACTGGAGAAGGAGTAACTAGAAAGCCAGAAGAAAAGGAAGGAACCACTGAAAGCTCTTTACCCACAGCAGGCAAATGTTATTTCCCACGTAGATCATTGCTAGGATATACAGAACACCCTCCCTCATGGGCATCTCAGCTTCCTGGGTCATGTTACTAGTTCATGATCAAAACTTGTTAGAGTAGGATTCTGTGGTCTAACCTCCCCTGTGAGCCAAAAGACCCAAGTTTTGACCTTGAATTTGTCATAAATAAGCTGGTTATACTTTGCACAAGCCATTTAGTCTCTCTAGACCTCATTTTCCTCATCTGTAAAATGGGAACAATAGTTTCCATGAGGATTAAAAGATTAAAAGAGGATACATTTTCCAGGGCTTTGCAAACTGAAAGGTTCTCTGCAAAGGTTCTTTGCAAACTGAAAGGTTCAATGGAGCTGCCCATACAATGTTTTTTCACCTTAGAAGAGGGATGTTAGTATGATAACTAGAAATCATGAATAACATGAGCACGGCAAGTACCAGAATAGGTCAGGGGGATACATATTTAGCTGGGATGATGGGCATTTTTTCAGGGATTTTGATTGAAACATTCTCTCTTTTGGTTAAGCACAAACAGATGCTTATTCACATAGGTACATACACATGCAAACACAATGCAGATTTTTTCACAATAGAAGATGCAACTTGAGAACAGAATTATTATTGCTTGCAAATTACTGTAATTATCGATGAGCCATTTTGCTACAGATTGTCAGATTTGTTAGATTGTTAATATTATAGATTAATAATATATCATTAATGTATTATTATTATTTAATAGAAGGAAATATAGACATATTTGATTCAACTGTCATTAGCATTCTCTTTGAACCTATTATGAGTGAGGTGTTTTGCCCACACTCACTGATACAACACCTTGGATGCGGAGCCCGTGGTGCCTCGGAAGCCTTTCTTGCCTGTCACCTGTCATCTTGGATGAGGAACCTTTTTAGAAACCTCATCCAGTTCATAATCTTGGAGCACCTACAACATTGAGATTGGAGATCGTCTACAACAGATAGACATACTCTCTGTTCTCATGAGACTTGACTCTATCATCCTATTTGCTAGGTGCTGGTCTAAGCACTGTGATGGAATAGTAAACAAAATAGACAAGGTCCTTCTTCTCAGGGAGACACTCAATACACGAATAGTCAAAACTGCATTAGGTAAGTTTCATAGAGAGAAGCAAATAGGGTGATGAAGTAGAGGGCTCCTGGGGGGTTACTACTGATGGTGTGGTCAAGAAAACTCACCTCTGAGGATGTGACATTTAAGCTAAAGCTTGAATAGCAAGAAGGAACAAGACCTGCAAAGATTTAGGACAAGGAAAAACAAAAGAAAAAAAAAAGAAAAGGTCAGTGTAGCTGGGCACTAGTGGGCAAGTGGAAGGGTGGGAGATGAGACTGATAAGGTGAAAACTGTCTGGGAGGCAGTTTGATTTTAAGTACATCCGGAATCCACTCCTTTCAAGTAGTAAAGTGATATCCTACTTTAGTATATGTTTTAAAAGATTAGTAGCTTATTCTGTTTATTTGCAGACAATGGATTATAAGATTGAAATGAAAGCAAGCTCAGTGAGACATGCAAGAGGTAGGCATTTCAGTAGTTTAGATAAGAAATGATTGAAGCTTGGACTAGAATATTAGTAGAGGAGATGAAGAGAACAGGAAGAATTCAAGATGTAGGTCAGATTCAGTGGAAAAATTGGATGTTGGGGGCAAAGAGAAATTGCTACCATTGTATATTTTAATATGTTTACTCCTCCATCTCTATTTACAGACTGTGAGCTTCTGGAGTTCAGAACCTGGACCTTTAACTATCCCTTATCCTTGGTACAATGCTGGGTATTATGGGCATATGTTGAATGAATGAGTGAATAAATGCATCCATTTATAAAAGAATGCAAGTGGAACAAATGGTCTTGAAGAAAGTTATCCTTATTCTACTTAAATTTGTAAAAGCTCTATATTTATATTTAATATATATATATATTGCTTGTTTTTCCTCTTTGTAGCTGAGTTTTAATAACACCAGAGCAGCATGATAATTATATTAAGCCAAGTAACCCATGACTGACCAGTAATGATTGAAAGTCTGCAAACAGTGGGCACTTTACTTCCCCAAGGTAGATTTTGGGAACTTCATCTTCCATTTGCCTTTTAGCCAGTTAAAATCTGTTTCTCCCTACAGCCTAGCTTTTGGGCACAGGCTAGTTGTAATTGACTAAAATTGATTCCTTATTGAGAAATGAGGGCTAAGTAACCAAAACTGGAAATCTGAGCTGCAAGTTTCAGCAGGTCAGACTTTCTGCAAGGCCTCCTCAACCTAGGAAGCTAGGCTCGTTGAATGGAGACTGGTATGGATGGAGAAAGATTTAAATTGGAGCTGCTTTTCTGTAGCCTTTGGAAAGCTGCTGATTCATCTTCTAAACTAGGCCAGATCAAAAGCAAAGCTAAAGCAACTTTCTCAGGCTTTTGCTCCTTGAGACAAAAGACAGTCTGGCCTTTCACATACAAATAAAGTGGATGGTAGACTATATCATTTTATTGGGACTACAGAGACCCCACTGACTGCCTGTTGTCCTGCTAGAATGCTTGCAATGGCCATTTTGCCCTGGCCAGATAGCTCAGTTGGTTAGAGCATTGTCCCCATATGCCAAGATTGCAGGCTCAATCCCAAGTCAGGGCACATATAAGAATCAACCAATGAACGTATAGATAGGTGGAACAACAAATTGATATTTCTCTCCCTCTCTCCACCCTTGTCTCTCTCTCTCTCTGAAATCAATCAATAAAAAGAATGCCCATTTCTTCCTTGATTTAAATTATCAAAGACTCCCTTGGAGATGCTAGTGCTATGACAAAGTTGGATCACGTGATCTACTGTCCACTGCTGGTAATTTAGGCTGTTACCATTCTTAATCTCTGAGTATAAGTCCATGGGTTTGTTGACCCTTCTCCAAGTCAAAGCCAGGCACAAGCTAAGAAATCCATTCCAAGTTCTTCCAATCCCAGCGACAGTCCTTTCGTTGTCATGGTCCAGAAAAAACTGCTCAGGCCAGAGGAAGAAACCTGGTCTTTCTGAGATGTTGGAGCTTGAGAGCACATTGGAGGTCAGCTAAATTTATTCTCTGTGTGCCCAGGAATCCCAGTAGTTATTCTCAAAGCAGCTATCAAACCTCTTGACTGTTCATTTGGGAAAATCCAGGCCTAGAGAAAGAAGAAAGACTTGCCTTAAGTTCTTCATTGGGTGGCATATTTGAGAACAGAGAAAAGCGAGATGTCTTAATTCTCTCCCAATTTTTCCACTGGGGAAAGATGCCCCTTTAATTCACAATTTATCCCGATGTGACCATCTTTCTAATCACAGAATATGGAAGTGCCAGCATTATATTAACAAAAAAGAAGCCATTTTCTAGTCCCAAGTCATGGGCTGCATGGGGACTTGGGGAACTAAAAATAAATTGCCTATATTTATGTCAATTGCATTCAGGAAGATCAGAGTAAGAAGCAGTTGAGACCCATGAATATGGAGCTGGCTAATGAGAACTGAGCTGAATTCCATGGAGCTGTGAAGGGTTTGCTAAACCAGTCAACATCTTATATCTAATTTCAGGACTTTCCCTTCTCTCAAGCCATTTAGAGCCATTACAGCCTAAATGAGGACACTAGCCCAAATTAGGAAACACAGAGACTTATCGTTTTCTATTATCTACTAATAGCAACGTTGCCTGTTGGATATCCTTAGTTAATTTTATTGAACTAACAGATGAGAATGATATAGAATTAACATATAATTAAAAATAGAGGGTAGAACAAAAGTAGGTTTACAGTTGTGAGTACATGAAACAGAGTTGATTCTTGTATTATAATTTATTAATCACTGTATTATTTTCCATAGGAACAACTGTGAACCTGCTTTTGTCCCACCCCGTACAAAAGTGCATGCTTCTAATTTATGTGGAGATGTCAATGTTTTCTTAAATATTTTTTCTAAATATGTTTAAAATACTAATTTGCTTAATATAAAATACTAATGTGTTTGCTTTCTTATGGGAGCCATTTTAGCTTATGGCTTAGGTTAAACTGAAGTCAGAATGACCCTACTCCAACCATTGCCAGCTGCATAGCCCGAGGAAGTTTTATCAGTATTGTTGAGCCTCAGTGTTCCTAATAGTTTAGAAACATGGGCAGAATAATTCCAGCTCTGGAGATTGTAATAATCACAATCTGTTGTAAGATTTTAATCAGGCAATGCAGGTTCCATGCAAGGCCTCTCATGCAGGTGAGAAATAGTGTTTAGTGAATATTACTGTGACTATTATATTTATTAATATTGATGTTAGTCATTTCAAATGTTGGCTTCCCACATTCAAACTATCACAAATTTTATCTTAGTGGGAGACGACAAAGGCTATATAAGCAGAGGATACATAGCATCACAGTAAATATTGATGATGGTGAAGCATGTTGAGCTTAGCAGACCCAGGTCTGGCTTTGGAAGGGAGAGACTGGATAGTCATTTCCAGCAAAGCCTCCATGAATTTTGAATTATTTAAACCCACCCACTTGAAAGGACATGCATCCCACACTGACGTCTTAGGCCATTATTTTGATATATGGTTCCTTCCGAAGCGCTAACTCAGTGTAACCTGTGTTCCAGCCAGGTTGCAGGCCAGTCACACTCTCGCTTTACTGACTTGCCAAGCAGAATTATTTATTTGGCACCAATAATATGATCTGTATTGTGTAGCACTTGGTGATATTATCAGCTTGGGGTTATTTGGTTCCTTTCCTCCAAGGAATTGAGAGGACATTCCGATACACAGGGAAAGGATAAGCTGCCACATTGCTCTGTCTAATTTATAGCACTGGGCCTCTTACAAAGTACTTTGGGATGATCATAATGTTGAGATGCACTTTGAAGAAAATGACAGCGGAATGGAGAGGAACAAGAACAGAGGAAGAGGAAGGAAGGAGAAAACTGAGAAGAGGAACATGGAAAAGACAGATAATGAAAGTTCAATTTCACTGCTGTAGCAGGGCAAAAAGCATCACTGAGAAATGTTAGAGGAACCTACAGGGTGAAAGATGCCCCCGAACCATGTCACCATCATTTTCTTTGGGAGTCAAATTCTTGTCCTGGCATTCAAGGATGGCCATAGCTCAGTCCCTCCAACCTGTGCAACTTTCTTCTGTCCTCAGTCTCGCCTGAGTTAGACTACCATTTGTCAGGCATGGAATCCCCCCTTTACAAGGCAAACTTGAATTAAAATGAACTCCAAAATAATTTATCATAATCTCTGGTGATAAAGTCTCAGCCCTGGGAAGTTAGTGGTAAAATAGTCACATTTTTGTTACCTCCCCAAACAGTAATAATCCCTTCTCAAATAAGTGAGCTAGTGGGTGCTGAAACACCTGGGGTTATAGAGAACATAGTACCTCACAAGACGAACCAACCCAGGGTCAAGAAGCTCTGACTGCAATAAGGGTCTTCCTTATGTTGACTAGAAATCTGTTTTCTTCTGGTTGTTGGTATTATGGAGGACCAACTAGCTATTGTTCTGTGTACTTTATGTACATAATTTCCAAGCCTCCCAAGAATTTTGAAAAATACATATTATTATCTCCATTTATTTAAATAGAGGCAAATAAGACTCAGGGAGGTTAAATAGCTTTCAAAAACTCACATAGCTTGTAAGTGCTGAAGTCATGTTCAGGGCCAAGTCTGTTTGGTTCTATAACCTCATCTTTTTCCATTTCTGACTGATGGCATCCTCTCCCTGTTCAGCTACCCAAAACCCCACTTATTTTAAAGGTTTCCTTAAATCCCCCAATTCTTCTACAAACACCATCTTGGGCTGTTCAGCCTTCTGTTATGAGCCCTTTAGTTCAGTTCTATAAAATTCTTAAGGCAGCTACTCCCTAAGATCATGCACTGTGAAGTCTCTTCTACTGTAAACTTAATGCTTAGATAAACATTGTTTAATTATTTAGACTCAGGGAATACAAAAATTGAAAGGGGCATAATGAATAGTAGAAATGACAGTAGTTGGTAGCTACATGAGTATTTACTATAAACTATCTCTCTAAGTGATTAACTTGAACTAATTAATTTCATCCAAACAAAACCTTGAGAAGTATGCACATACATTATTTCTATTTTTTATGAATGAGGAAAGAGAAAACAAATCAGTTGATTTTCCCATTTTTAACAGCTACATATTTAGTCAGTTCAATCTAAAAGTCTTTGAAATGTAGAAATTATTTTTTCAAAAAACTTATTTGTCCACAAAACCTGACCAGACTTGAACTGATTTTGTGGCAAAGCCTGATCTGACCTGACATCACTATTTATATTCATCTCAGTGTTAATATGTATGTGTTTTACTGCAAGAATATTTGTGTGTTTGATTGAGAACTTCTCCAGACCTTGCTAGGGCTAAGGGTGTGTTATCTGATATTTGTATATTATTTGCCAAACCCTGCCCCCACCCCAAAAGCCTGTATTTGGAGACACATCTGGCCCTGCAGGCTTTTGCAGAAAGAGTTTAGAAATGTAGTTAGTAGTAAAATGGTCACATTTCAAATCAAGCAATTATTAGTTACCATAGCCTACTTTCATAACAACCCCACTAACTTTCTAACATTTCTATCCAAAATATAAGAAAACCAAAAGACAATATATATGTCATTAGTGGTGACATATATATTTTTCATATTTTAGCACCTTTTCAAACACGACACTTTTTCTGTGTTCATGTTGTCCCTCAACTGAACTTTCAGCTAGTCAGGGACAGAGGCAGCACCTGAGATGCAGGCATGTCCCTCCTGCACCCTCCATGGCTCAGTGGCTCAGAGGAGGCGAGCTGTGGGGTCCCAGGGACCCGTGTCTGAATCGCAGCTCTGTGCTCAGAGGCCAGCATGTGGCTGTGGACCATGTTCCTAACACACAGTGAGACGGCACTCTGAGGACCAAAGTGAAAGAAGGGTGTGAAGTGTGCTGCAGAGCAAACAGTGAACAAATGCAAACTTTTCTTCTTTTTTTAAAAATATATTTCATTGATTATGCCATTACAGTTGTCCTATTGCCCCCCTTCATTCCCCTCCACCCTGCACACCCTTCCCCCACCATCCCCCCCTTTTGTTTATGTCCATGTGTCACAAGTTCCTTGGATTCTATATTTCCCCTACTATTCTTGCCCTCCCCCCTATTTTCTACCTACCGTCTATGCTACTTATTCTCTGTACCTTCTCCCCCCTTCTCCTCCTCCCACTCCCCTGTTGCTAACCCTCTATGTGATCTCCATTTCTATGGTTCCTCTTCTGATCTAGCTGTCCTCTTAGATTGCTTTTGTTTTAGGTGGGTTGTTAATAACTGTTAGTTTGCTGTCTTTTCACTGTTTACATTTTTTATCTTCTTTTTCCTAGATAAGTCCCTGTAACATTTCATATAAGGCTTGGTGATGATGAACTCCTAGAATTTGACCTTTTCTGAAAAGCTCTTTATCTGCCCTTCCATTCTAAGTGATAGCTTGACTTGGTAGAGCAATCTTGGATGTAGGTCTTTGGATTTCATGTCTTGGAATACTTCTTTCTAGCCCCTTCTTGCCTGTAAAGTCTCTTGAGAAATACGCTGACTGTCTGATGGGCACTCCTTTGTAGGTGGCTGACCCCTTATCTCTTGCTGCTTCTAGAATTCTCTCCTTCATTTTAATCTTGGCTAATGTAATTATGATGTGCCTTGGTGTGTTCCTTCTTGGGTCCAACTTCTTTGGGACTCTCTGAGCTTCCTGGACTTCCTGAAAGTCTATTGCCTTTGCTAGAATGGGGAAGTTCTCCTTTATTATTTGTTCAAATAAGTTTTCCACTTGTTGCTCTTCCTTTTCCCCTTCTGGTACCCCTATAATGTGGATGTTGGAATGTTTAAAGATGTCCTGGAGGTTCCTAAGCCTCTCCTCATATTTTTGAATTCTTGTTTCTTCATTCTTTTCTTTTTGGTCATTTTTTTTCTTCCTTTTGGTCCACTCTCTTGATTTGAGTCCCAGTTTCCTTTCCATTACTATTGGTTTCCTGTGCATTTCCCTTAATTTCAATTAGTTTAGCCTTCATTTTCTCATCTAATTTGTGACTAAAATCAACCAGTTCTGTGAGTGTCCTGATCAGCAGTATTTTGAACTGTGCAACTGATAGGTTGGCTATCTCTTGGTCGCTTAGAGTTATTGGCTCTGGGGCTTTGAGCTGTTCTTGAGCCATAATGTTTTGGTCTGTTTGCGCCTGTTACGTATGAGGGGTGGGGCCTTAGGTGTTCACCAGGACAGGGTGACCCAGTTGTTGGGTTGTGATGCTGTATGTGGGGGCTGGGTCAGAGAGGGGCAATGGCATTTGTTCTGCTCTCTCTCTGATTTCAGTTCTCTCTGCTGCTTTCTGCAAGCAAATTGGGCCCTTCTAGTGCTGGTTCCTGGGTGTGTGGGCCTGTGCATCCTCCAGGACCCTATGGGTCTCTCCAACAAACTCTCTGTGAGCCTGGGATCCTCTCTTGGCACCTCAACCCTGAAAGTCTTTTCAATTGGTGTTTTCAGGCTTTACTTCCCATCGCTGGGGCCCTAGTCTGAGCAGTCTCACTGTCTGTCTCACTGCTTGCTCCTTCGCTTGGTTTATCTGTGGGCAAATGTGTGACCGTGGTCAGCCAACCGCCTTGCGCCCCCACTGGGCCCACCCATTGCCACCCCACACCTGGGATCTGCCAATCACTGCCTGCACTCCTGCGTCGGTCCGGTGCTTTTTCCTGCAGGACCCCACTCTGCCGCTGACTCTGCCCCTCTTACCAGTCTGGCTGAATTGTTCATTGTTGTTGGACTTCCATACAGTTCAATTTTCTGTGTTTTGCCTGCGTTTTTGTTACTAAAACTTTGTTGTCTTTAAACTTGGTTGTGCAGGGGGGCACAGTGTTCCCACCTATGCCTCCATCTTGGCTGGAAGTCTTCCAAACTTTTCTTCTTAATGAAATTTTTAATGATTAACTTTAACCTAACAGGCTTTGGTCTGCCCTTGTCTTGAACCCTCCAGTGTTAGAAACACCCCCTGTGCCCCAGGCCCCAGGCCCCACCTTTCACTACCGGGAAGGACGTGCTCTTCCGGGAGCTCTTTGTTTTGTTGTCAGCCAACCACTGGCTGCCCAAACTTAGTGAGGCCATCACGGGAGAGAAGGTGATTAATCTTCCATCCCAGAAAGCAAGGAGTTGGAGGCTTGACCTGAGAAACATCATTTCAGGCTGCATATACAGAGCAGGTCTTCACAGGAAAGCATTCATAGTTATTTCACAGAGAATAAGTGTTCAGCCATTGACGAACCGTCACTATCCAGTTACTGTCATAGTTTGGTACTCGTCGGCTTCGGAGCTCATCAAACCCTGTACTCATCGTATTTGGAGGAGAACAAAGTGTTCCAGCACTCAGCACTTGCTGGGACTTGTGACGCTTGCTAGAACCTGTCTGAGCCGTGAAGCTGCCTCACAAGAGAAAACGCTTCATTCTTCAGGGCTCATCGGTTTTGGCCCTTGTCAGGAGTTCCGGAACGAATTAATGATGAATCAGTCAGAGGTACCACTGGATTTTCAAACAAGGAATGATATTCCCATGAGAAAACCCTTCCCTGTCCTTTTAGGCAGGCTGCGTCAAGATGAATATACACTGAACAGCAGTGAGGCTAATGTGCCTTTTGTTTTCTGTGTGAGAATATCTGAGACGTGAACCAAGAGTTCAGGTTAACCCGGATGATGGACACCAGTGGGAAGACTGCCTGTGTGAGAATCACCAGGGAAGCTTTTAAAAGTATAGATTCCTGGCTCCACCCCCAGAGATTCTGTATCCAGTAGCTCTGCTAGGACCCAGATATTTGCATTTTGTGTTCCTGAGTGGTTTCACTACATAACCTGGCCCTGAATAATTTCTCTAAGCAAAATACTGGTTTACGAATGAAAGCCCAGTTTTTTTAGGTTTCTCATTTGTAAAAGGGAGGCCAGATAGCCTGTCTCTAAGTTTTTCTGGTACTGGTGATTTACATATATATTTCTGAATATAATCAGAAGCACCGCAATAGCAAGATATGGTTGTAGGCTGCACAGAAGGTGAGTGGGTTGTTGCTGTTTGCTAAGGTGGGCACATGGCTCTAACACAAGACAAACTGAGGATAATCCATCCACACAATTAGAACAGAAATCCAGAGAGCACCACCCCCCCGCTTTTAAAATCATTGTGGTAAAAAAACACATGATCTACCCTCTTAATAAATTTTAGAATGAACATTGCAATATTGTTAACTGTTGAATACAAGCATGATGTACAGCAGGTTGCTAGAACTTTCCCATCTGTCGTGACTTAAACTTTATACCCATTAAACAGGAACTCCCCATTTCTCCCTCCTCCTGGGCCCTGGAGACCACCATTCTACTTTGTGCTTCAGTAAGTTTGACTGTTTTAAATATTTCTTATAAGTGAAAGCATGCAGTATTTGTCCTCTATGACTGCCTATTCTCACTGAGCGTAGCATCCTCAGGGCCCACCCATGGTGTAGTACACAATAGGGTTCCTTCCTTTTTACGACTGAGTAGTTTTCCATCCTATGTTTATACCACATTTTCTCTACCTGTTCGTCTGTTGGTGGACATTTGGGTTGTTTCTGCCTCTTGGCTGTTGTGAATAGTCCTGCAATAAGCCTGGGAGTCCGAATGGCTCTTAAAGATCCTGTATTCAACTCTTGGATAAACATTTTGAAAGTAAAATTTCTGGATAAAATGGTAGTCCTATTTTTAATTTTTTGATAAATCTCCTTACTGTTTTCCATAGTGACTGCACCATTTTACATTCCTGCCAATAGTGCAGGGTTCCAATTTTTCCACATCCTCACCAATACCGGTGACTATCTGTTTTTGTTTTTTAAAGAGCCATCCTAACAGGTATAAGGTGATACCTCATTGTGAACTTGCACTTCCCTGATGACTAGAGATGTTGAGCATCTCTTCATGTATCTGTTGGGCATTTGTATGTCTTCTTTGCAGAATGTTTATGCAGTTCCTTTGCCCATTTTTAAAATTGTTTGTTTTTTTCACTATTGATTTGTAGTTCCTCATATATTTTGGATATTAAGCACTTATTAGATATATGATTTGCAAATATTTTCCCCATTCCATAGGTGGCCTTTGAGAAAGCCATGGTTTTGAAGCAAGAGAACAGATTCTTTCCTATATTCTTTCTCTAAAATTTCGTGGATAGTAGTCAAGCCCTTAACTTTTGTTGGCTCAGTTTCCATATCTGCAAAAGGGATAATAACACCATTCTGAACTAGTTCTTTTTAAAAAATATTTTATTTATTTATTTTTAGAGAGAGGAAGAGAGAGATAAAGACAGGGAGAAAAATATCAATGTGTGGTTGCCTCTCAAGTGCCCCCTATTGGAGACCTGGCCTGTAACCCAGGCATGTTCTCTGACTGGGAATTGAATCAGTGACCCTTTTGGTTCACAGGCAATCACTCAATCCACTGAGCCACACCAGCCAGGTCCCATTCACAACTAATTCCGTAGCTTATGAGCCAAATGACTTAATATTTATTAAAACACTGTACTATTCACTTAAATCATTAGCATTTTGCTTTCCATTAAGTCTCATGTAGTATGAGTTATGGAGAGCTAGTTTCTTTTAGGTTTCTCTGTAACAAGCACCATGAAGAAGATCGTTGTTCAGTCTCTGTTAGATGGTGGGCAGCTTGCTTGTGTGAGTTTTGAAATGCCTGACCATCCATCTCTCTAACCATTCATCTATTTATACAACCACCAGTTAAGAATATTTAACTTATCATAATTACCATAATCACACTAATTATAATGACATTTTAAGTGATTATTGTAATCATAATTACACCTTACATCTACATGGTCCTGTATAGTTTACAAAGTGCTTTAGTATGCATTATCATAGCCGCCCCGAGACAGTAGTTTGTCTCTATTATATGGTTCTTTACTGGAGGTGGCCCACTTAGCCCAAATTTTAGCTGTATCCTTGCTAATGAGAAGCAGAAATGGCTGTCTTAAATAATTCTGTATCTCTTTAACACATCATAACTTGTATCCTTATGTTAATATCATCAAGCTAGTTAGAGAAAGTGATTAATTGCTTAGAAGGTACCGAAGGCCCAGAGGAAGCCCATGACTTGACTAAAATTACACAGAAAGTCTATGAGTCCTGAGTCAGCTTTTCCCTCTAGACTCTGAATCCCTGTGTTCCTGATGAACCCCGGTACCCCATTCACTTAGGCATTCCTGTTTGCCTCATCCCAGAGAATTCCCATCACTGGCCCACTGCTACCTCTTTCTCTGCAGTGCCTGGAATGAAAAAAAAAACTGTCACTCTTCTCCATGTCCTAACCCCATTCTGTCACTCCTGCCTGCATGCTGGTGAAATATGCTTTTGGCTGGGGGGAAGGAAGAAAATTTGCGAACCGCCAACCCAGAGAGAGATGGTTGTGATGGGGGCCTGAGCAATGCATTTGACCAGGTTTGGGGGGAGGGGGCACTGTTCTCTGGGGAGGACAATATGCTCTGTAGCCTCTGTACTGGTAAAGGTCACCTTGTTTTCTGTGCCAGTTTGCATAAATTCATTTTATAAAGGGCTCTATATACAGGAATCAGAGTGTATTAAATATACAAGAATAATAGTATAAATGGAGAGACATTCGAGTTCATCAGTACAGCCGTGTGGCTTTATGGGTAGGTAAACTGAGGCCTAATAACTTATTAGGAACCTACACTGAGTTGCTGTACATGAGATGGCAGGGCAGAGCCAGCCCAGACCTCAGGGAAGCCTCGCCCGACTGCAGAGAGAAGGGGAAGCCACCAAACCTTCTCAAAGCTGGTTAGAAGTCGTTAGTTACCCTTCCAGAGCACCTGTAAAAACAGAAACTATGCAGCTATTTATTTACATTTTGTTTATTGTCTTTCTCCTCCACTGTTCTGGGGGATCCCTGTGGGGAGGAACTGGGTTTGTCTTGATTCCTATACTATCTTCTGTTCAGCACACTGCCCAGCACACAGAGAATTCTTAATAAATACTTGACTCAATGAACAAACGGGCAACTATGTTAAAAATAAATGAATCAACAAGCTGGGAAGAGAGCCTGCGTTTTAAGATTCCAGAGTGGAAGTGCTCCCTTGGAGCTGGCCATGACTCCGTATTTTATATCTTGCAACATATTTTATATTTAATGATGGCACAAATGCATTTTTCTTTCATTTTGTGTGCAAAGGCAAAATGTCTCCTTGCTTTTAGGATGACAAATACAGAGTGATTTAAAATTATATAGTATATGGCAAGACTGGAACAAGACCAAGGATTGGTTCAAAGGTGGGGACGTGAGCTGGTGGCATGGCTGACTGACGTGGGAGGCTGGTTGTCCCCAAGGATTGTTTTCCTGTTCTCTGTTAAATTTTCTGTTCTCACCCCTATCCTGACTTCTACCTTCCACCCCTTACTGTCCTTCTCACCTGACTCCTCCCTGTCCAGTTAGACCCTTGGCTGATGAGCCACGTGAAGGGCCACCCATCTGAGGGTTGCTTGGGGTTACAGCTTATTTTGTGCAGCTGCTTGACTTGCTGAACCCTCTTTAGGGCTCACAGTCAAGTCTCTTCCCTCCTTCTGCCCTTGTCCCCAGATGTTTGTGATCAAAGGCAGTCATGTGGCCCCGTGGCATGATGCTCCTGTTTTGGTCCTTCCTAAGTTACTAATTGGGAATAGGAGGATGGTGCTGCCATATCATGTAGTCTAGGTGGACTTCCTGGAGAAGCAGGACTTAGAGATGTTTAGATAGCTACAATGGACTGTCTGACCATCAGCCAGATTTTGTCTTTTCACCTTCTTGCCTAATTTATTGTGGAGCAATAAATTCCTCTGTGCGGTTTTGGTTCTTGCCTGCCTTCTTTGTCATGGTACTAGTTCTCATCTCAAAGTGCACTGTCTTCATTTAAGCACAGGGATTTGAAAATGGGTCAATTTCGGGCTGACACGATTTCTCCTTTCTGACCTAAGTCTGACCAGCCAGTAAGAGAAGGAACAGATCGAGGGTTACTGGGGGCTAGAGCTTCATATAAATTTTGAGTGGGCACAGTTCAGCTCACAACACTGCCCTGTGCTCAGAGGACTGGTAGGTGGCCAGGAGACCAGGCTCAGTAATGGTAAACTCCAACTGGTAGAGTGGGAAGGATGAGGAATGTGGTCCTGGGGATGAGTGAGCCATCTAGCCTGGGGAATTTAAGGTTTTTATACTTTGTTTTCCTCTTCCTGGAGTGATAGGCGTACTTTCAGTCCTGCTTTATTTTCATGAATTGAGATAGAATGAAATGTAAGGCTTTCATCCAAATTAAAAAAATATCAGCTGCACAGATATATGCTCAAGACATTAGCAATGGTGAAGGAAAGGTCATTACTATTATTTGGCTTTTTCTGTGGTAGCCATGACTAGATTATAGGAGTGTACTGACAAATCTATATTTAAGTCCCTGCTTCTGCTTTTTGCCAAATTTGCAGATAAATGGGATATCAACAAAAGAAAGCAACAAAAAATGTAACTGATTACACAATAATAGACACTTAATGCACCAGTCTGGTGCCAGGCACTGTTCTGAGTGCTTTGTGTATATGGACTCCCTAATCTTTACAGTGACCCCTAGGATGCAAGCACTGTTATCATATTCATTATCTGGATGAAGAAGTTGGTATGAAGAGGTCAAAGTAACTGTCCCAGGATCGCCAGTAAGCCGCAGAGCTGGGGGGAGAACCCGGGCAGTCTGACTTCAGAGCTCTGTACTAGGCTGTCTCCACTGAGGAGTTCAGAACTAGAAACTCTTCTAGAGAAATCAGTTTTCTGATATGTTTCAAGTGACCGTGTGGAAACATCTTGTGTTTATTCCATATAAGGCATTGGGGTAGATCTAGAATCAATGGCTGGGGGTGGGGGAGTGTTATGCAGTTTTCAACTCAATATTATGAAGAATGCTTTTCATAATATAACTTTGAAATAATTCAACAAGGGCCAGGCTACTGTAGCAGATATAGTTGACTACCTGTACCTACGACAGCCAATTCCCCCTTCTCTTTGCTTATAAAACTATTTTTGTTCAGGGGGCAGTGGGTCTGACTCCAAGGTGTGATTCACACTTGGTCAAGCCTAACTGTGGCCTCAATTTAGGGATGGGCGTACCATCCTGCTCTGACCAAGGGGATACCAGGGAAGTCTTTTAGGGCCTGGGGGAGGTTTTCCACTTTGGTTCAAGGGGAGAGATCTGTAAGGAGAAAACTTGTGGTGTGGCCCCCTTTCTTCTTGCTTTGTTAGTATCAGATGAGGAAAGGGTAATTGGACCAACGAGAAAACCATCGTCAAGCTCCTATAGGACAGAAAGACCCTTCCTTGGTGACTCTCTTGAGCCACTTACCTTTAGATTTCTTATTACATGACATGTTTCCTAAGTATGCTGAGTCTTGTGCCTCGAATCTTCCTGATGTGGCTGCCTTGGAAGGTGATGAGCTTAATGTCCTTGGAGGTATGCAAGTACAACCTAGAGGCCTACTTCTTGGGAATATTGTAACAGTGGTGCAGGCTTTAGATGGGGCTGTTACTAGAGGACAATTAAGGTCACTTCTAGTCCTAATAGGGCCTGGTTGCTTAATAGTCTTCATGTCCCTACCAAACCCCAGCTGAAGTCACGCTGCTTGACTCCCCAAGTCTGTACTGAGCAAGGCTGGCAGCCACAGTCAACTTTCCCTATGAGTCACTTGTAGTGTTAGGTCCTGATAAAAAGGCAGAGGCTGTGATGTCATGGCTCCTCCAATGACACAGCATCAGGGGACAGCCAGAAATAGGCCTTAGGAAGCCTTTGCCACTGGCACTCTCTTGTACTCTGACACAGTGACATTTTTCTTAGCTCAGACACCAGGCTGCTGGAGAACTAGAGGACTGAAATAGACTGGACGTCTTGTCACCCTCCTAGAATTACCCATCTATTCCCACAAAGTTCTGGGGACATCCAAGTTCAAACTCCCCCAGCAGAACATTGAGGACACAGGTTCCTGATCATGGGAGGCTGCTCACAAAAGAAGGCCCTGAGAAATGTCTTGAACTAGCTTTGTCCTCTATGCATTGCTGAGATCTGAGGCTGGAATGGTGGAGACTCTGGTCTGTGTCATCTGGCCTCCTGGTCTGATGGGCTGGTAGCTGCTGCTGAGGGTCGCAGCTAAGCCCTTAGCCATCCCAGCCATCTGATGGAATGCAAAAAAGCTGGAGCCAGGTCTCTGGTACTTCCGCTTAGAAGCAATCTTTTACATAATATTGACAATCATGACAGCAGCTAATCTCTGTTGGGATTTTAGAGGATCAACAGATAGTACCTACTTTCTTCCCTAAGTCTAAACCAATTAAAAGATAAATGTAAGAATCAGAAAAATGGATGTCAAAATGTTAGCTGTTTTATTGGTGAAAGCAGGGCTAGAGGATTTGGCTTGGAAAGGAGACAATAGATGCCTTGCTTCTGTACCCCAGAAAAGAGCTTTCACAGACCAGGTGGGGTGGGCAGTCACAGGCCTCCCTCACAGAGTGGGGGTCTCCTTTGGTGGGCCTAATGCATGGTCGAGAGTAGACCCCAAAATACCCTTCCAAGTGCACACACTGATAAACCTTACCTCTTTCTTGGGAGTGTAAGGGCAGGAAGGGAGGCCAGGAATTAGACCAGCTGAAGTCCCTGAATATGGAAGCATGGTGAGTGAGGAGTGTTTCTCCTGAAGGTAGTGGCTGAATCCTTAATATTTGCTACACCCTGTGCCAAGTATCCACATAGACTATACAGTGTAATTCTCCTTTCAGACTGAGGCCCAGAAAGATGAGGAACTTTCCTGAGGTGACACAGCCATTGTGTGCTGAGATGGGATCCACACTGAGGTCTGGACGAGTCCAGACCTGCCTTGTAAGCCCTGTGCTGCAGAGCCTCCTCCTCATGACTCTGGCTGGGTGCTCTCGGGACACAGAGGGACATCAAGTTCTTGATCAGGAGACTTGGGCTCTGGCCCAGGCTCTGCTGCTTCTTAGCCCCCACAGCTGTGACGTCCTTACTTGCAAAATAGGGCTTATGATACGTTTTCTGGGAAGCTCAGGAAGACTTCGTGAGGTCGGGTGAGAGCACAGATGTGCGTGGGGGTGGGGGAGCAGAGCTCAGAGAGGTGAGATGGCATGCCCGGGACCCACAGCTCATACACAGCAGAGTCAGGGTTTGAACCTCAGCAGCCCGACTTCAGAATCTGTTGTGCTAGCCACTAGAGCAGGGCTGCAGAAGTGTGGGCCCCAAGGAGGGCCCTGAGTTCGTACAGCACTCTCAGTGGTGTGGTCCAACCACCTGCCTTCCGGTCCCTCTCTCTGGCCTCCTGTAGAATGGGAGCATGGGTCCTTGACTTCCTGATGCCTCAGAGGTGCTGCAGCGCTGTGATGAGGTGAAGAAAATGCCTTCTTTGTGTGACGGAGCTCTGCAGGGAGATGATGAGGACTGCCATTTTTTGTGAGATGTGGCATTGGGGGCAGTGAGCTATTTCTGGGATAAATTTGTTTCTCAGACTCTCATGGACTCATTCACCTGAAGAATTTAAATATTGGTAAAGGCAGCTTTGCAGCACAGAAATTGAATTATTTTCAAATAGAATCTGCAATGAATATCTTCAGCTAATTCAAATAATTCAACTCCAGCCTAGACAAGCTTCAGATTTGTACTCAGCCTTATGGACATAAAATAAACACGTCAACTCTGCATATAGTACTTACATGCATATGTTTTTAATACTGTTCTAAGTGCTTTAACTACATTAATTTATCTAATGTTTGTAATAAACCCATCAGCAGACATATTATCATCTCTAGGGAAGCGGAGGCTCAGAGAGGTAAAATGGCATGCCTGCATCTCACAGCTTGTAAGCAGAAGAAACAGAATTTGAACTTGAACCTAAGCAGTCTGGCTTCAAAATCTATTGTCTTAACCAGTAAAGTAGGACATTAGAAGCCTAAGCCTCACCATCAAACAGCTTGCAGAACAGCTTATGACTAGTTGAGAGGCACGAGTTACATAGATGATAGATGAGTCAGAAAGCAATACCAGACTTTGCTGTATTGAACTATGTGTCAACGGACGCCACTGGACTATAACTTCAAAAGGACTCAAGCCAGGTCCTGGAAGTGGTGGGGACAGGTGGTGTTTGACTGAGCTTTTTGAGCAGTAGGATGTGAACAGGTAGATAAAATGATGGGACTGTCTATGTGCTACTTGGCCCTGTCCAATGGAACTCATTCCTCCAGAAAGCATTGGCTAAAAAATACCACTGACAAAGAAAATAGGTATGTGGGATAAAAGAAGACAGTTCTAGGAGTGAAGAAAAGACACTTTTCCAGACCACTTACTACTCATGTGCTAACTGGTGCCTCCGCGTCTTCCTTTGTCAGATGCAGGTAGTAATTCCTGCATTGCCTTCCTTACAAAGCAGAACCCATTTTGAACATCATAGAGCACTACATATATTTTCAATGGGGTGATATTTAAAAAATATTCTTGTTTTTTTCCTTTGTCTTTCCAGTTACATGAGCTTCTCCCTAATTAGTTGGAGGCGTCTTTTGCTTAGAGAAAAAAAAAGGGGGGAGTTTAGGAATGGCAGAGGTGGGGGTACCAGAAAAGGAGCATCCACAAGAAACCTGGGTAGAGGCTTGAGAGGGAGCTGCCTCGATTCCTTTGGCTGCCTGTGTAGCACGTCAAGGGCACGCTCCACCTCAGGGAGGCCTTGGCAGGAGGGCTGAGTGGAAGAGCCTGCCCCATCGGCTTCAAAGGCAGTGGGGAGCAGAGGAGAGAGAAGGGAGTCGGAGGACAGAGCAGAGGGACATGGCCCTAATTTTCTCATCCCTGTGCTGGCTTTGGCCCAGGAAGCAGGCAGCTCATTAGATAAATTAGGGCAAGACTGAGAGTAGATTTGCTTCTTCACCAGCCTAGGGCACAAGATGGACCTGCCAGGCCCACGTGGTGTAGGTTGCTCCCAGAAATGTCTGAGAGCACGTCTGGGGTCTTGCCAGAGTGAGTTCCGGTGGCTGGGACAGGCTGACCTGCAGTACAAGCGCCAGTTCAGACACACCAGGTGGGGAGAGTGGTCCAGCCTTTAGCAGTGGGGAGGTGAGGCCCATGTAGCCCCTGGCCTGTGCTCTGGTTGAGGCAAGAGAGCAAATGAGAGGCAATGTCGTGCCAGCCTCGATTTCTGCTGTGCTGGCCAGAGGGGTGAGCAGAAACCAGGTGGACAAAGGGTGTGATCCCTGGATGGATGGATGGATGGCCATCTCTCCACCCCTACTTATCACTGTGGGTGCTTGTAAATCACCCCGCACCATACTCTCCTTCTACCCAGAATTCATCTCGGTGGAGAAGCAGGGACAGGTTATTTGAGAGATTAAAAGGAATTCTTATTCTAGGGAGACTGACACGACCTAAAGTGACAATTTAGATAAGAAGAGATAGAATTTAAACTACATTGATCATTTCGTTCATTTTTCTACTGTCAGATGGAAGTTACAGACAAATGAAAGTTCAGTAACAGGCAAGAAGAGTTCATTTTCCGTCTTCATCCAGGTCGAAGTGTGAACGAAATTGTGCGATTCAATTACATATAATGTTATTGTTGTGAAACCTTTCTGCCTGAGAGTAACAATATAAATATCATATTTTTAAATATCTGAGGGACATCAACCTTTGAGTGAAACAAGATAATGTGTGTAAAGTTTCCAGGCACAGATCAAGTGCTGGGTGGGTATTAATCTTTTTCATGGTGTCTGGGGTCAGTGTCAGGATGCACAACAGCCCTGTTTTTGGATCAGGGCTTCTCGCCCTGCTCTCAGAGCCGGACCCTGAGTGCTGTGGGGCTGGACCCCGGGCAACGACCATACTTTTCCTCTCTGTCCAGAGCAGTGATCCCCAGATCGCTGAGCCTGCATCAGAATCACCTGCACTGCTTATTTAAAAATGCACATTTCTTCTGTTTCCCATTGTGATTGGGATTCAGCATTTCTGGGGAGGAGCCAAGGCATCTTTCGAAAACCATTACAAAATCAGCCCAGGTGGCACTGTGAATTCCAAGGGGCACCGCGGCCCGCCTTCAGGTCTGTTTCCTCTGCTGTCGTCGACTCCTGCAGATGCACGTGGGGTGGGCTAGAGAAAGTCACGCTCGGTTATTTGTTTATTTTCTAGGTTTTGTTGGTACAAAGCTCTGTGTCCGACCAGCCTCACTTCTGTCAATTCCCTAAATTCCCAGAGAAAACAGATGCAAGGCCCAACGAGCTTTTTGATGGCCCAGGTCGGAGAAGATGGCGTCTCTGCTTTACTTCAGCAGGACAGAGGCCTGCGTGTTGAGAACAAAGATTAAGCATCAGGGGGACACCTCAGTGTGGACAGGATCATTTTCTCATTTTCTCTCTGCTGCTGGTCCCGTTTTCGGGTCCCAGAGGCTCACGCAGCTCCCATTAACCCTCCAAAAGAGGATGCTTACTGCAGCACAGACTGCACAGCGGGCAAGGTGATGCTGCAGTTCCTGTAAGAAAAATCTTCTCTCTTTGGGGTCCCAGGTCTTCGATCCCACCTCTGTCCCCACTTTTCAGGTGCTATTGCCTTCATGTGGCCTCCCCAGCACTTTCTGAGTCAGCGTTTTCTGTCAGCCACCTGACCAAGTGGTGCCCTGGCTGACTCTGGCAACTGGCCATTGTGCTGCACGTAATCGTTCCAGTAAAACATGGCTGATTAGCATAGAAATCTCCATAAGACTTTCTATTCTAATTTGGCTGTTAGAATTCTGGTCCCTCTCGGAGGTCACGCTAACCTAGTTAAGGCTCTTGGAGAAAATGCTGTCGTTCCAGCTCATTGCATTTGCATTAAAATATATTGTCCTTCAGCTGACATGCTAACCAGCAACCCATCATCTGCAACTTTGTGCAGAACCCGAACTGCGGGGTATCATCTGTTATTGACGCTGGGATCCGGGAAGCTCGGTGAAAATATGTGATGGGCACTGGAACATTAAGATCCTTAGAGTTCTAGCTGTGTGCGCTTCGCTCCAGATACACTGAAAAGATTTTGATGGAGGGCAGATTGCTGCAAAGTGCAAGGACGCTAATGCTGTGCCAGTGTCGTATCCCATAGAGATACGTGAATGCATCATCAGACTGCCTGGTGGAATTTCCTGCTCTAGCCCTGGCCAGGTGCTCAGCTGATTGAAGCATCGTCCTGATACACCAGGGTTACACAGGGATACACTGTGCCTCCCCAGTCAAGGCACATGTAGGAATCAACCAATGAATGAAGGAATAAATGGAGCAACACATATTGATATTTCTCTCTCTCCATTCCCCTCTCTCTCTCTAAGATCAATAAATAGAAATTAAAAAAAGAAATTCCAACATTTGTTGTTTATTGCTTTGTTTATGATAGCCATTCTGACTGGTATAAAGTGGTATCTCATTGTAGTTTTATTTATTTATTTTTTATTTTTATTTTTTAAATATTTTATTTATTTATCTTTAGAGGGGAAGGGAAGGAGAGAGGAAGATAAACTTCAATGTATGGTTGCTTCTCGTGCATTCCCTGCAGGGAACTGGCCCCTGCCGGAAACTGGCCTGCAACCCAAGCATGTGCCCTGACTGGGAATCGAACCGTGATTGTCTGGTTCGCAGGCCCGCGCTCAATCCACTGAGCTATACCAGCCAGGGCTCATTGTAGTTTTAATTTGCATCTTTCTGATAGATAGTGATATCGAGCATCTTTTCATGTGTCTCTGGATCCTCTGTATGTCCTCCTTGGAGAACTGTTCAAGTCCTTTCCCCATTTTTTAATTGGGTTGCTTGTTTTCTTAGAGTGGAGTTGAGTAAGTTCTTCGTATATTTTGGAGATTAAACCTTTGTCTGAGGTATCATTGGCAAATATGTTTTCCCATACAAAAAAAGAAATTCCTACTCTACTACATAGGAAGTTTGGGGATTTGGGCAGGTTATGTAGTTTTTTTGTGCTGCAGTGTATACAAAACAGGAGTGATAACAATAGTACACATCTCAGTGGGTGGTCATGTGGCTTAGATGAGACCATCCCTATTGAGTAATACGTTACATGTGCTCAATCAATTTAGCTATTAATATTAACTAATTATTAATATATATGCTCAATCAATGTTTACCTTTTTGTCAATAACAATAATAAACCTACAGAATGGTGGTTACTTCTTCATGTGTCTCATTGATGTGATTCTTAACAATGTATTTGGGAAGAGAGATCTAGGTCTGGGATTAGCACAGTACATGAGAAGGGGTGGTTTCCAGCGCTGCAAAGATTAGGTCCTGAGAGCGAGCCTTTGCGTTCATGAGTACCCGTCACTGCAGGCCCAGGAAGAGGGTGAGAGATCACTTTTTCAGATGTTTTAGATTTTGTAATTGGTTGGGAAGTTATAAATTGCTTAGAATAATTCTTGATGCCATATAATAAGCCTGTAATAGTTTATTTATATTATTATTGGCGTTCATCTTTACATACCTGTATTAGCTTGCTTAACCCTCATGACAACCTAGTGGGAGAGGCACTGTGATTATTCAATATCACCGATGAGGAAGGCAAAGCTTAGAGAAGTTCAGTGACCCCCCCAAGGTCACACACTATATTTTGCTGTGTGTAATGCACACCCACATTTTATGTGCATTATACATGGGATTATTTTACCCCTGGCACATAATCATTATACTCATGTATAATGTGCATCCTTATTTTTCCCGAAAAAATTTGGGCCAAAAAGTGTGTGTTATACATGGCAAAATATGGTAGCTTAAATTATAGAACTATGATAGAAACCAAGTACGTTGGCTCTTTTGGAATTTTTGTTTGCTTTGTTTGACTTGCTATAGGCTGTATCTCTCAAAGCAATCGCAGAGCTATGAAAAATATGTTCCAAATTATATATATTTTTAAGGGAGAATTGGACCTGTTAGACATTCAGTGATGGGCAGTGAGTTTTGAAGGTCCTTGTATATAATATGTTGAAGTGAACTGAATGTTTGTGTCCCAGAGTTCCTGTGTTGAATTCCTAACCACCCATGTGATGGGATTTGAAGATGCAGGGCCTTTGGGAGGTGATGAGGTCGTAGGGGTGGAGTGCTCACAAACAGGATTAGTGTCCTTGTGAAAAAAGAACACAGCTTTCTCCCTTGCCCCTTCTGAGATGTGCGGTTACAGCAAGAAGACAGCCAGCTGCCCATGAACAAGGATGCTTACTCTCACTCGATAGTGGATCTTCTGGGGCTTCCCAGCCTCCAGAACTGTGAGAAGGAAACGTGTGCTGCTTCAGCCAGCTCAGTCTACGGTGTTGTCATTGTAGCAGGCTGAATGTACTGAGGTGCACATCCTTGGAAGGAAAGGGGTCACAGCCCTTGGTCCTTAGGAATTCCTTACGGGTTGAGCTATCACTCATTGTTTTATGGCCATGAGAGCTTATCTGCTTTACTCCCAGGCTTTAGACAAGACTGTGTCCAATTCTTCCTCAAGAAAAATCTAATTTTAAAATGTTCTTTAAGAAAAGAAGCATCTATATCCTCCCTTTATGACCTTTAAATAAAACAAGACAGAAAAAAGATTAGAGTTGGGAGAAGTTGTAAAGATCACTTAAACCAACTCCTTCATCTTGTATCTGAGATGGAGACCTGGGAGAGAGAGGAATTGTCAGGGCTTTTTAAAATTTTATTTTATTTTTATTTTTATTAACTACCATACAGCGTGGTGGCTAAGCGTGTGGACTCTGTAGCCAGGTGGCCTGGGTTTGAGTCAGTTCTGCTACTTAGCTGTGTGATGTCTTTAGGCCTCAGTTACCTTATCTGTGAAATAGTGGTAATGATAGGACTGACTTCATGATTGTGGTGAGGATCAAGCGAACAACTATGCAATGTCCTTGGAGCTGAGGCCGACTCAGAGTAAATTACATACAGGTGTTTACTAGCCTTGTTCTTGTCAGCACCAGGATTTGAGTCTCAGATTGCTTGACTCCCTGTCTCGTGCTCCTTTACATTTTCCCTCAATTCTCTTCCATCAAGATCTTTGTATCTAGCTGAGTTTCATCATGCCTCAGTTTGACCCATGCCCACTTGTTCTATTTGCAGTCTGAATATATGTGTCTGCTAATATCTTTCTGGACATGACCTTCACACATTATGACCATAGAACTCTGAGGTCACACAGACCTGGGATAGAGTTCCAACTTTACCACATAGGGTCTCCCTCCTTGCACCTCTGTTAGCTACCAATCTTGTGGGTTTCTGTGGCTTACTGACTTCCTCTTCACCTGCTGGAGTCATGGGGTTGCTTACATGCTTTACTTATGAGCTGAGAGCTTGATGAAAGTAAAGACC
This sequence comes from Sturnira hondurensis, assembly GCF_014824575.4. Taxonomy (NCBI): domain Eukaryota; kingdom Metazoa; phylum Chordata; class Mammalia; order Chiroptera; family Phyllostomidae; genus Sturnira; species Sturnira hondurensis. Next base: position 5,051,012 of record NW_028076783.1, on the reverse strand, counting down.
ATGCCTTAATCATCTCCTCCTCCTCCCCACCCCTCCAGGTAGATGCCGGGCTCTGGCTGAGCCTGTGTAGTAAGTGCTCAGTAAACATTAAGTGAGTGGGTTGTTGTACCTGCTACAGAAGGTGGGGGAAAGAGTGGGAGCAACCCTGAAGGGGCAGGGCTGGGACAAGATCCTGGAGCACCTGGGATTTGAGTCACGTTCAGCTTTTAGTATCCTTTGTCTGCAAACAAGGCAGAAAGAGCAAGAACTAGGACATTGTATCTCAAAGTGTGGGAAAGGCACAGAGACATTTCAAGTATGAACTCTGATAAATTGTATTAAATTATGAAGTGAGGCAATTATTCTCTTTTCAGTTCTATTTCAATCCACCTGATTATTTCAAGGAGATGTTCTCAATTGGGTGCTGGTATTCTAACACCTTTCTACCACTTTCTAAAGTACCTTTTTAACACACTTCAGGCTCGGAGCCTTGGCAGGTATATTGGTTATCGATTGCCATTTTAATGTATGCAGCAGGCATTCAACCAAACCTCAGTGCCTTTCAACAATAAATCTTTACTTAGCTTGAAAGACTGGATTTGCTCTCAAGTTTAGCAGTTAGATTCTCAGCTGCTGCTTGGCTGGGGCAGTAGGGCTCTGCTCCATGTGTTTCTGAGATGCTCCCGCCAGACCAACGGGGCGTGTTCTCATGTCTAGGAGCAGCACTGGCCAGAGAAAGTTCTATGCTGGATTCAGAATTGAGGGAGGGAGAAAAGGGCTCTGTCTTGGAAGCGACAGGGACTCAAAGTCATGTGTCAAAGAGGCATGGTTACAGTCAGGGATGACAGATCCATTAATGGTCTTAGTGTACCCACTGCAGCAGGCAAGATTGTATAGCTAGAATTTAATAGGGTGTTTGTAAAATTTTATTTTCTTAAACTGTCTCTTTGTGGCAAGTGATACAAGTTTTTAATTATGGTAGTAATATAAAGTTTTCTTACAAATTTTTTTATACTACCCAAGGACATCTTTTCATGACTTTTAGAGAGAGAGAAAGGAAGAGAGGGAGAGAGAGCATTGATGTGAGAAAGAAACATTGATCTATTGCTTCCCATATGCCCTACCCCCCCGACGAGGGCTCGAACCCATGACATTTTGGTGTATGGGATGGTGCTCCAAGTAAGTGAGTCACACTGAGCAGGGTTAAAATTTTTTTAAACAAATTTATTTGAGACAAAATAACTAGTTATAAAGAAAAAGTCTTTTAAAAAGTCACCCTTGTGCTACCCAGGTATGGCAAAAGTCACCAAATGAAGGCAGTGACCAGTATGGAAATCTCCGAACCAGGGTAATTGCAACTGGGACTGTGAGCATGGTATGCATGTGAGAGATGTTGCAGATTCAGCAAAGTAAGTTTGATAACCACATGGTTTCAGCTGAGTTTGGTTAAATAATCATGTAACAAGGGTCAACAACCTTCTTGACACACTGACAGAAGCCAGGGATACAAAGATAAAAAACTGGAGGTCCTCGTCTTGAAGTGGTTTGTAATCTAGTGACTGACAGATAGATCATTGCTAGCTGAGACACTCTGGAGAACACTGTATATTTAGTCCATGTGCCCTGGGTGTGTACAGAAAGGGCACCCAGCAAGTGTCCTGGAGGGGGCTCTAGAAGAATGGAGGTTTCCCTGGTAAGAAGGGGGTCAAAGGCATGGAGAGCACACAGTTCTCTTTGGGAATGTTCATTCTTACCCAAGCAAGGTGTTTGGGACAGGGGGAGAGACGGAGGATTTGGAGGCAGCTGGGTACTAGACGCTCTGTCTGCAAAGCTAAACAGCTTAGGGTTTCCTCTGTTAGGGACAACTGGGGGCCAGGGACAGTCTCATCATGAAGAGACATGTGTGTATATATGTAGACACACACACATTTATAGACATGAATGTATATGTATAAGACACACACACATCTGCTAGGAGGTTTTGTAGCTTCTATTTGCAAACTTTCAGTGACAGGGTCACATTATTCTACAGTTGAGCCTGTTACAGTCCTGATTTTCCCAGAGAAAAAAGAAATACTTGAAGGACACAAAACTGGCAATGGGGATTGTATCAGTAACCTAGGCAAGTGACACAGAGGGGCTGAAAGGAGTAAGGGGGTCTTGTGGACTGCTCCGCCTGGTTTCAGGAATTGTAACATTAACTCCCTGAGGCTAAAGGTGAGAGAGTGACCTCTGGAATCTGAGACGCAGGAGATAAAGCTTGTCTCTGGTAGCAAACGCTGCCTCAGTTTCCTCCCTGCCCCCAAGGCATGGTTGGAAGTCCAAGATGGGTAAGTCTCCTGACAGTGGGGAGCAAACTAAGCTAGACTTGACCACGTGGAAGGCCATCGTTGAAGGACTTGGGCGGGGCTGCAACAAAGAGCAAGCAATAGACACCCCCCCTCCCTCTATGTGACATAGCCTGAGTCCCCATGTCCTCTAGGAGATGGGCTTCCTGGCTCTAATCCCCTTAAACTTGAATACCTGATAGGGAGGGGTGCAGCTCCTTGCCTTGCTAGAGTATGTCCCAGGGAACAATCTGGCATCACAAAGACTTGATGATAAACCTGTGAAGTCTGCTCTGCTAGGAGTGCTTTCATTCATATGATAAGGGTCTGAGAGGAAATGAGTATGTCTCCCAGTTTCTGCAACTCTCTTCCTGACAGACACTGACTCAGACTAAGCCCTCAGATTTTTTTGAAATGTTATCTACTGTTTGATCCTTGCCACCCTGTATTCCTGTGTATTACAACCCAATAAAAGTCCCTGGAGGAAGGGGCTCAAGGCCTTTTTTCCCTGAGAAACTGTCCACCTCTCTTCCCCAAGCAGATCATGTCACGTCATGTTTACTTTCATCCGTGGTGGCCAGGGGGATTTGTGGGAAAAGTCACCCCTGCAAAGGGGTGTCTAGATGTAAAGAGGAATGAACACCTTTGGTTAATGCTAAGAGCTATAAAAATGTGAATCGTGGTTAGGGCCACTTTGGAGTCCAAACTTACTGCACAAACAACTCCCAAACCACAGAAGTATCTATTCTCCCCTTATAAATGGACAAAGCAATGCTGACACCCAGTGGCTGGTTCAGATTATTTGCAGCTCAGAGAGGATCCCGAGGGAATTGGCAGTCCGCTTGCCCAACCTCAGCCGTCACAGCATCCCAGGACCCTCAGCTGAAAGGGCAAGTCTAAATTCAGCTAGAAACGGCTGGCCATGTGATGTGTTTGGCTCCACACAAAGGATGGTTCCCAGTGAGTTTAATGCAGACAAAAGACCTAAATTAAACCTGCAGATGAGAACAGCCTTGCATCAAAGTCAGTCCCTTCTAAAGCAGAAGCAAAAGTAATTACCCTCAGAGTTCCTTGGAGAGCTCTTATCCAAAGCTCCAATACAAAAATGGAATACTTAAAGGTCAGGTTCTCAGCCAAATCAATAAATACTCTGTTTGTATGGCTGTGTCCCAGACTCCCTTCTTTGGATGAGAGCTACTCAGCCCTTGTTCTGACAGAGTCAAGACATGTTAGAACAACAAGGCACTTGTTCAGATGGGAACACAGGTCCAAAACTTCCCAAGGTCTCAGAGCAAGCTGGTCGGAAAATGAAAATACCAGTGTGCTTCCTGTCTGGCCAGATTTGATGGCTGGAGCTCCTGCAGCCATCCTGGACCATGTGACGAGAGCTGCATTCTAAAAATGATGGAGCAGAAAGATGGAAGGAGTCTGGGTCATGGAGAAATTCAGGGAGCTGCCATTGCTGTTCTGGACTGCAGACCTTCACATTTTTAAGAATCCTTATTCATTTTTGTCTTAGTCCATTTGGGCTGCTATAGCAAGAATATCATAGACTGGGTGAGTTAAAGGACAAGCATCTATTTCTCACAGTTCTGGAGGCTGGGAAGCCCAAGGTCAAGGTGCTGGTAGAGTCAGTGTCTGGTGAGGGCCTGTTTCCTGGTTCACAGACAGCTGTCTTCTTGTTGAATCTTCCCATAGTGGAAAGGGGTGAGAAAGCTCTTGGGGGTTCCTTGTATAAGGGCGCGAATCCCATTCATGAGTGCTCCACCCTCATGGCCTAAATGCCTCCCAAAGGCTCCACCTCCTAAGACTATCACATTGGGGCTTAGTATTTCAACATATGAATTCTTGGGGGGACAGAAATATTGAGTCCATGACAATGCCCCAAACTTCAGTTACCATCTGTGTTGATGCCCAGCATCTACTTGATACCACTATTTGAATACCACAGGGAGATGTTCAGAACCAAACTCAGGGTCTTCTCTACACACATTCGTTTTCCCACACTGTCCTGTACCTCAGTAAATGACACCTCCATCCATCGTGTAAGCCAGACATAGAGGAGGTATCCTTGACTCTTTCCTTCTTTGTGTCTTCACAACTGAAGCATCACAAGACTTGAATATTTGATTCCTAGATAGCCCTTATGTTAATCCTCCCATTACTAAACACCCTCCCCACCGTTGCTCCATGCCTTTCTGCTTGACTTTTTCTCAGGTGCTTCTTGCCACCTGACACATATTTTACTTGTTTGCTCGTTGTCTCTTTCCACCCTATCAGAATGTTAGCTTTTGTCTGCCATGGTTGATGTCCCACTGCTCCTTCCTCCACTGCACTTATTATATTGTACTTTATCATTTTCTTTGTAGAGCTTATCAGCATCTGAAGTTATATTTATTTGTCTACTTATGAGAATAGAAAACTTGCCTTTCTTGTATACGGTTATTGGCTGTTTTAGCAAGAAAAGAATTTTATCTGCTTGGTCCACTCCTGTATCCCCGGTACTCAGACTAGTGCCTTGTACAAAGTAGACACTCAGAAAATGCTTGTTGGGTGAATGTGCACCTAGTGGACCTATAGTTCTTGGGATGTGGCAGCATCAGTCAGGATGCATAGGATTAGCAAGTGCCTCTATTGCCTAGAACACACCTACCCGTACCTTGTACTCTGTGCTTTGTGACTATGAAAGCCAATGTTCTCTATGGCAAGGGCTTAGAAAGGTGGTCTGGCCTGATAGAGGAAAAAATGGTTTGAAACCTGGCTTCTGAAAAGGGAAGTAGGATACCTGGAAGATGAGGTCTCAGGCTAACCTGGTCTGCTCCCTTTATTTTCTGCGACTTTCTTTTATAGGCCATATTTGCAAGGAGAACGGTTAGTTACTGGCTCATGACTTGGTTTAGCTGGAAGTCCACTTGTTTACTGAAAAAACAATGACCAACTCCATTCAAGGGACTGTGAGGGAAGTGGATGGAAGGGTCTCCTGCTGCCGGCAAAGTTCATTCCTGCCCCTGCATTTGATTTCGTCTCGTAGCAGCAGGCGGGAGCTTGCCCTCTCCCTCCCTCCCCTCCCTCCTTTCTCCTCTCTCCCTCTCTCCCTTTTTCCTTCACCCCCCACTGGTTTAATAGATAAGGTTTATTTTTACTCCACGATGACCTGACATTAGTGCTCTTGGTCAGCCTGAGGATGCCTGTGAGATTATTTAGAGACCCAGACACCTTCTCTCTGGCAACTCTGTGCTTTTAGGGCCTCAGGGACCTTTGTAAATGGGGAAAGAACAGGAAGGATCACGCACAGCAGGTTTTTAAAAGTCAAGTGCATGATCTCTTTAGAGTGTGAATTATATAGCATCTCGCCCTGCCTAAGACCCACTTGCAATAGAATAAATCCCAAACCTCCATGGTGGCCTACAGGCCCCAACCCGGCTTACCTCTTTGATGTTGTCTCACACAGTTTTCCCATCCGCTCTCCCTCTGCTCCAAGACATGCAGGTTTCTTCTCCCTTGTTTTTTACTGTACTCAGCTTTGATCTGCCTCAAGGCTTCTGGGATGTTTGGCCTCTCTGCATGGACGCTCCCACTCAGCATGGCTAGCTTTTTCTCTCGACTCAGTGGAAGTCAGCCTAGAGGGATCCTCTCCACCTGCCCTTGTTAGTGCCCCCTTACTGCTTTCTCAAATATATCCTATCTCATTACACTCTTTATAGTCTTTTATTTTCTTTGTGGTACTCCTCAGTGTCTGAAATTATCATGTGTTTGTTTATTCATGAAAGTAAGTCTCCATGTGTTGTACCTGACTGTCCATCCCTATAGCTCAGACAGAGCCTGGCACCTGATAGGTGTATACCTAGTACATGTCCACTGAGTACTCACCACAAGGCAAGCACTCCTTTTCAGTGCTATACAGGGATTAACTCATTTAATTCTCTCTCTCTCTCTTTCTCTCTCTCTCTCACACACACACAAATCTATCTCATTAAAAAAAGTTTAAGCCCAGAGAAGTCAGGTAGCTTGTATAGGGTCACACAGGTGATAAACTATAAACCTGGAATTCTGATTCTGTGACCTTGACCACTGTATCATATCACTCTCCCCCCACCCCCGCATTGGAATCCCAGTTTTGGAACAGAACTTGGTGTCATGTGATCACTTCACCACCATGAGATGCTCTGTGACATTCCTTCAGGGCTTTCCTCACTTCATGACCATTCTGCGTCAGGCACCCACTTCCTCTGGAGTGCACCCACTTTCTAGGGAATGCTAATTTCCCCCTTGTATGGAGATACAGTCTGCCTCTTTGTAGATTCTCCCCAAAAGTTCAGTTTCTATCTGCTCAGCCTGCTGAGCCCCAGGGAAGCCCTCAGCAGTGACAAGGCCTTCCTCCCAACTCTTCTCCCAGGTAAGTACTGCCAAGTTCTCCAAGGGCATGGTGTGTCTTCCTTAGCTAGCAAGGAAGTGCACAGTCTGTCTGGGCAATATATGGGAGAACCCATGCTTTGCTTCTGTGCCTCTTCTGGGCAGCTGTGGATTGTGAGTCAGTGGGGTTTCTAAACCCGTCGTATCTGATCTCTCTGAAGCTCATGTCACAGCCAGGATGCTATAACAAAAAACCAACGTGGCACGAAGGCAATTCCTCCCCAGGACTCTGAGCTGGTACCTGCTGCTCCTTGGATGATGCTATTAGCATTACTTACAGCTCCTGTTCCTCCCACACAGCTTGAAATCACAAGCATGGGAGAGACTGATAAAGAAACCGGCTTATATATGCCTTTCCTTTCATTGCCGATAGGCTTGTCTCTTGTGGGTTTCTTGCTGNGGGCAGCTGTGGACTGTGAGTCAGTGGGGTTTCTAAACCCGTCGTATCTGATCTCTCTGAAGCTCATGTCACAGCCAGGATGCTATAACAAAAAACCCACGTGGCACGAAGGCAATTCCTCCCCAGGACTCTGAGCTGGTACCTGCTGCTCCTTGGTTGATGCTATTAGCATTACTTACAGCTCCTGTTCCTCCCACACAGCTTGAAATCACAAGCATGGGAGAGACTGATAAAGAAACCGGCTTATATATGCCTTTCCTTTCATTGCCGATAGGCTTGTCTCTTGTGGGTTTCTTGCTGAATAATGGAATTGTAAAGTGAGGAGAAAAATTATCATTGGGTCAGGGAGTGTGGAGATCCATTGAGATAGACTGTCTGGAGATTACTGATTCAGGGCTGAATAAAATGTTTTCCAGAGAGTGGGGAGGGAGGGGGATGAGAGGGGGGTGAGAGGGGGAGGGGGGAAGTCCCTGCGACATGTTACAGGGGAGACTGGTTGACCTGTGTAAAAATGTACACTCTGTGTATTTGTTTGTGACTCAGGCAAGTCACTTGGCTTCTCTGAGCCTCTTAAAAACAGGGAGACAATCCCTAGCTGAACCCGCTGGTGTGAGGTTTAATTATACTTTTGTCTTCTGTGTGCCATAGGTCCTCAATACACATTACTTCAGATCAATTGGACTCAACTGAGGTTTCTTTTATTTGTTAAAAGTCTATGTCCATGGGATTTGAATCTCCCTTCCAGGCATCTGAGCAAATCTGCCTATTAAATAGGGTAGCGCTGTGGTGAGGCTGAAGAATTTCTAGTAATGACAGCTGAAGATGCTGAGTGATGCTCACTTTTGCAAAGTGCTTTCTGATGTGCTATTTCATTTAATTCTTGTGACAACCCGATGAAGTAAAGATAATAATTTTACATTTTGCACATGAGGAAACTAGGACACACAGGTCACTTAACTTGCCCAAGATCCCAGTTAGGGTGTGACTGGTCAGCGCTGGAGCCCAGAGGCCCTGGACCAGGACCTGCCTTCCTCAGGTGTTCGGATGGAAGGCTGTTGGAATTTTCCTTCGCTGAACATCAAGTCCCTTGCTGGGCTTGTAGGAATTAACCTTGTGTTACTTGTGTCTGCATCTTCTGGGCTAATGCCTGGCACACAAGAGACATCGAATAGGTGTTTATAGCCTTTTAGAAGTTTTATTCATATGGGCAATAAACAAATTCTGCAGGAATGGAGCTTAATGGGCCTAGTGTACTAAGTAAGAGTTAATGAGTGAGTATTAGATAGTGAGTATGCCCTTCCCCACCCACCTCAGACCTTGCAAAGGTTATATTCAATACCTAGCCCCATTTGTAGCCTACCTGAGTTTTGGACCTGGGACATTAAAACTACTGTGAGAACAATTATGAGAGGAAGTAAAGTAGCTAGTCCAGAGAATGAGTGTTTATAAATAAAGGAAGAGAAATGTTGTGAGGATCAGACATGGCTTAGGGGACATATAGTAGTCGCAAGGAAGTAGGGTTGTGGGGGCAGTTTCTGATCCAAGCCATATGGATCTTTATGGGTTATATGTCTTTATCTATCTGCCCATGACTCTAAGGCAACCAACCATCCCTTACACTGTGTGGCTAGCATGAATGATGAGACTTCCAGTCACCCCTTGACTTATTATCTTTCCTGATCTTTCTCTCCTTGACTTTCTTGCCTTTTGCATCCTTTCCTATTCCTAGCCTCCAGAGCTCCTGACCCCTTGCCTCATCTCCCATTCCTGGTCTCCTTCTTTAGCCTGACCCTTGGGAACTTCTCTGGTTCTGATTTCCCTTGTTGGTTAGGATGGATTCTGGTTTTTGGTGTTTTTTTTTTCTGGCTGCTCTGAGAAACACACACTCACATGAGAATAATGCCCTTCAATTAGCCCCATTTCTCCAAATAAGAATTGATGCTAGGGCATCTTCTACTTCTGATGTGTAATGATTCTATTCACTCATCTCTGTATTCATTCTTAGTCTGGTTGAGCTGCTATAACAAATTACCACAGACTGAGTGGCTTATAAACAACAGAAATTTTGTTCCTCATGGTCCAGAGGCTGCGAGTCTGAGACCAGAGTGCCGGGATGGCAGGATTCTGGTACGGACCCTTTTCTGGGTTTCAGGCACCGTCTTCTCAATGTGAGCTCGAGTGACCAAAGCGGGCAAGGGAGCTTTCTCAGGCCTCTTTTGTAAGGATGCTAATTCCATCCCAAAGGCCTCACTCTCCTCATACAATCATCTTGGTGGCCAGAATTTCAATGTATAAATTTTGGGAGGACACAAACATTCAGCCTGTGATACTTTTCTTTAATCAATCAATACATGTTGAGTGTCACCTCCTGGCCGGGCACACCAGTGCTAGAATACCAAGTGTCTAGGGCACGGTCCTTGGCCCATGGAGCCCAGCATGTAAGGGAATGTGCTATGTAGCATGGTGGTTAAGAGTGTGTGGGCAGATATGCTTTCCAAACGCACACAGCTCTGCCACTTGCTAGGTTAATAACCTCTGTTATGTTGGTCAAGGTGTTTAACCTGTCTGAGCCTGTTTCTGCATTTGTAAAATGGGTATGTTACCTTGTAGAATTATTATGCTATTAAGTAACATACATTAACACTTATTAAGTGTTCCATTGATGTTGGATACAGTTTTTATTAGTGAGGGACAAATAAGTAAAAGGCCGTAAGAATATAGTGTGATCGATGCAATGGCAGGGGAATTATAGGAGACCCTTACCCAGGCTTCAGAAAGCTTTCTGAAGGAAGTGACAGCCCAGCTAACACCTTATGAGTGGTGAGTGAGTGAGCATGAGCAGTGATGTCAAAGCAAAACAGAGCATTCCAGGGGCAGGAAGAACACGTGCGAAGGCCTGGACGGGAGAAACCGCATGCAATCGGCATGTAGGTTAGTTAGTGTGGCTTGAGAACAATTTTGAGAATCAGTGGTAAAAGGTGAGGCCAGCGTCCTGCTTTATTTCTTTTTCTTAATCCTCTTATTCCTCCTGCCCCTTCCTAGACTGTGGCCCCTCTCTTTACCCTACTTTTTCCTCTTTGCACAGCTATGATTTGCTAGGGGCAAAGGATGCCCAAGAGAAAGTTCCTTCCCCTGGGTGACTTACTTACAGAACTGCTGATGCAGGTGCCCCATGGAAAACTTGGAGCCATATTCTATTTAGAGACATTTCAGCCTTACACAGCAGATCCGGCCACTGCGGCTTGCCTCATTACCCACTAAGGGGATGTCTGCATGGAAAGAAATGGTTTCTTCACCTTGATCCCCAGGCAGATTTGTCCTGTGCTGGCCAGTTTGGGGAGTGAGCAAGAGGTCACTGAGACAGACTTCCAACTTGCCCCTGGTAGCGACACGGAATGTCCGGCAGAGAGACACTTTGTAGACCACCTCTACTTTACTGTGACATGGAAGACTGAAAATTCCACTCCTAGGAGCGATAGGGTATAGGAGATGAGTGGGACTGGTGGGCTCAGAGTGACGGTGATGTTGACAGTGGGGGAGAGGTGTCGCCATGTTGTTCAGATTTGCCTCTCTGACCTACCATCGATGGGGAATATGTGGCATGTCTGCCTTTACTCCTCCCTTATGTACCCATGGCCAGAGGCAGCTCTTAGTTCCCCTTAGGTTGGGACCAAATGGGATACACGGTCTTGTGTGTAAGGAAATTGCCTGACAATGGGAAGTTCAAGTTGTGGTGGGCATTCAAACATCAGGAAGATGAGTCTACTAGATTATCTCCAATAGCTGTGTTGACTTTATCTTTAAACATGATTTGTTATAGGATCATTATCCTCTTTTAGGGGCTGGAAAACATTTTCACGTAAGTGATATGATTTGATCTTCACAGAGAAAAGATTTGTACTATTCCCACTTTACAGAGGGGCAGCAGACCTCAGGACCCAGTCCTTGCCGGCCATGCTGCAACCATGTTATATGGCTTATGGTCCTGCACAGAGTGCTCTGCCCATGGGGATTACCCATGTGTGCTGATTCAGCCTGCAAATCAGAAATGACAGGACCGTGCTTGACAGCTTCTTTGTGCCGTATCATCCCTGTCTGTTATTTATTGACAAAGCCACTATTGTACCAGCTCTAATTTTCTATTCCAATGCCTATGTTTCTTGCTATTTTTTTGACTTCTCATTTAAAATGTATATGCATATGTATCTGTATATATGCATATGGGTATTTCCTCTCTACAAGTTACTGGGCACATTAGCTGGTTGTTCTAGCAGTAGTTCCTAAGGGACCAAAGGTTTTGGGATTATTAACATGATGTCTAGAGAGTTTTATTTTTGTGATACTTTCTACACTGGTACTCCAGCATCCTCTTTATCTATCCAATTTTAGTCCATTCTTCAAGGTCCAGCCTAAATCTCACCTTCTTAGAAGGTTATCTAAAAAGGTTTAGGTAACCTCAGGTCATGGAGTTTTCTGCCTTAATTGATCACCTGTAGCATCTACTGAGTATTATCTTCCTTTTCACTTGTGCAAATTCTATTTAAAAATTGCTTTACATTTGTAAGTCACCTGTGGCTGCTTAGACTGTGAAATCCTCAGTCGTGTGTTTTCCCTTCCGTTATAAACCCCCAAACCCTTGCCATCGTGTTGGGTACTAGGAATGTTGAATAACTACTTGATGACTTTGACTTTATCTCTGTGGGCTTCAGTCTTCTCGCTGACAACATGTGAAAACATATTTTCTATTTGCTCTAAAAGAGCAAAAGCAGCTAACAGCTTTGGTTCAAGGACCCAGTGACCTTGGATTTGAATTTTGGCTCTGCCACTTTCTGGAAATGTGGCCTTGACAAAGTTTCTTTACCCCTCCAAGCCTTATTTGTAGAGTGGGGATCATGGCAGTATTTATATTGAAAGGACAACATGAAGGTTGAATGAAGTCGTGGGATTTTTGAGCCCAGTGCCCAGCACATCATTAAAGCACAGGGGATGTTAGCAGTTATTGTAAGTGTTGTTATTCTTCTCATCACAGGCTCTGTCAGGGAAAATGCCCTGGATTTTTAAAAATGGTTTGGAGCTCCGACTCTAGGGACACACACTAGTAAATCAAAAGCCCTATTTTAGGAATGTACACACACATTTGTGTGCTTGCACTTATTTGTTTATACCTAGCCTTGTCCTAAATAAGGATTTAAGGCAGCTTATTAGCATGCAGAGCATATAGCATGGTAAAAGTGCTAAATCTTACAATAAGAAAAATGATGCGCAAGAAAAACCAGGGAAGAGAAAAACGAAAGAAATGAGGATAGCATTTAAATTACGTGTCAGGAAATATTTTAACTCTGATGGCGGTAAGCTACAAATCTGATTTTAAATTTCTGAGGAGCAAAGAGTAGAACAAAATCAGTCACCCAACTTACAGGGCACAGAGGACAAAAACAATCAAGCTACTTATGAAAAGGGTTAGGGTTTTTTCCTAGTGGGATTAGGAGAGATTCTCCTATGGCTCAGAGAGGAAACTATGCAATATAACAAATGACATCCTTATGGTGGTTTTAAAATATACCCACAATTTGTTTTGAGACGCCTCTTCCAAAGGGAGGCTCTAATTCTTCCCCTCTTAAGTGTCAGAATTTTTATATGAGGACACATAAGACATTGTGGTTTTCTCCTTGCTCTCTCTGGGATCGATCATGCTTGGGGAAGCCACCTGCCATGTTGTGAGGATGCTCAAGGAGCCCTGAGGAGAGGGTCTCGTGGTGAGGGATTAAGGCCTCTTGCAAGTGGCCATGTGAGTGAACCATTCGGGAAGCAGATCCCTCAGCCCCAGTTGGGCCATCATGTGCCTGCAGCCCTGCCTGATATCTCGACTACAATCCCATGAGGGATTCTGGGCCAGACCAGTCAGCCAAGTTGCCTCCAGATCCTCTATGAGCAGAAAATGGTGAGATAATACATGTTTGTTGTCTTAGGCTGCTAAATTTTAGGATATTTTTTTACACAGCAGTAGGTAACTAATACAATCTTAACAGCTTCTCAAAGTGATCACAGTGAGGAATTTCAAGAGGATGCTTCTTATGATGACCCTCAGTTTATGACAAGCGCAAGTTATGTGCAAAGTGGTCAGGGCTCAGGCAGACATGAAAAAAAGACTTTGAGAGCTTACAAACTTTCAGGAGGAGACAGACAGACAGACAGATCATCAATATGGAAAGGAATGGATATGCCAATGAAGGTACAAGTTAAGCCCTGGGAGCTTAGGAGGAAGCATTGAACATTGTTGAAGGTTTTATGGAAGAAATGGCATTTGGGTAGGGTCTTGTAGGACTGCATATTATTAGAACTCCTTTGGCTACAAATGCAGAAACCTCACTGTCTTAGATCAAGTTCCCCAGGAAACAGGCCCTGAGATGAAGCTTTGCATGCAGGGAGTGTGTCGGGACTGATCTGGGGGACAGCATTTATGAGGCAGCAAGGGAAGTGGGATTCGGTGGGGGGAAGTGTTAAGGTACAGTTTGGGGAAAGTGGATTTGGAGAATCATCTGGAATTGAGACTAGGGGTCTGGGCCTGTGCACCCTCCATTGATCCATCGTCAGATGTGAGCTGCTTCTGCGGAGGAAACATGACCTTGGCTGAGGTGGTTTTTTGGAGCAATTGCTGGACTGTTGGCAGGCAGCACTCACAGGTGCCAATGGAAGGGGTGCCTTGGTATCCTTGGTCTTACAAGGATATTAGGGTGGCAAACCACAGCGCCCATTCTGCCAGCATCTGCTGACTTGGGTGGTCGTCATCATCTTTACCATCATCGTTACCATCACTTATTGGCTCAGATCTGAAAGGCCAGTGGACAGAGTAAGTCTCATGCATGGTGGGATTCACAATCTCCAACAATATTATCAGTAACATGCCTTCCTCTCTGGATTCTATTTTTCCTTTCTTTTTGGCTTCATTGCTACTCCTAAGCTGTGGCAGAAAAAGCTGCTGAAGGTCTAGGTTTATATCTTGCCACCTCAGCATCTCAGTGCAAAGTGCTATTTTTCTCATAATTTCTAGCAGAAGTTCTGGGCTGATTGTCATTGGCCTTCATGAGTCACCAGCATGTCCCTGAACCACTCATGGTGGCCAGGTGACTATAGGCTTTGACTGGCCCAAGCTGGGTTGTGTATCTGTCCCAGAGCCAGAGGGTGGGGTCATCCCCACAGAAACCTACATGAACTTAATCACATGGAAAGGGTGGATTCTCTAAGGAGAACTGGAGTTTTGTTACCAAAGGCTGGTAACTAGAAGTCTTCTATCTGTGAATGGGTTGGCAATAGAAGTGAAGAGAGAAGGTCCTTCTAAACCAAGGAGTAGCAATGACATGGACGTGTTAAAGTGACTGGCAAGTAGCATGTATTTATTCACAAATACATTCAATATGTAGAAATCTGTCTGTCTCCCCTGATACAAATACAGACCCATGCCCCTTTAGTCAGGGGAGTGAGAATGCACTAGAGTGATAAACTATGCAGCTAATGTTTCCATATGCACAGAGTCCAACCATAAGAGACACTGTGCTCCCCTGGGAAGCCTGTCTAAAGGATGACGGGCCAGGGGAAGGAAGCTGGGAGTAGAATGAGGTCTGGCAGGTTTTGCTTACAGCTGGAGCAAGCTGAGTGAGCCAGCGATTTTCCCTGAGGCTGTTTCATTGTGACCAAAGTGCCTGGGATTGGCTGTGGCAGGCTGGGCAGTCAGCTCTGAGCCACATGATGACAGAGTGTGGACCTGATAGGAATTTGTGTCGCTCTCTGAAGGATGGCAGCTTTGGTGATTACTGAGGCCACCGGGAGTGAGGAGTTGTTTGGTGTAATCAAAAGGTCATGGTGCCTAGGAGAGAGTGCCAACAGGGTGAGAAATCAGGAGGCCTGTGCTCGGCCATTTATATCTGGTTGTGGCATGGGCCAATTGTCTGTGCAAAAGGCAGACAGCTGTGAAAAGACGGCAACACGCTCTCAGGGGGACCACTCCTAACTTCATGTCAGGATACAAGGAGACAATAGAAGGTGTGTTTTGGTAGGTGCAGTGGTGTCATACCTTTCAGGGGCAGTGATCAGACACCCCAAGGGGAGGACCTGGACATGCAACAGGGAAGATTGAGTTTAATTAAGTCACTGACCTGTCAGATAGTTTCTGACCTTGCTAAGAGGAATCAAAGAGACTTTAACCATGACATTGACTGCACAGATATAGAGCTAGAAAAAGAGATCATCTGGTTCTGCCTCATTATTTAAAAAATGTGGAAAAAAAGTAAGCCTCAGTTGAATTGTATTTTTATGACTATATAAAAAGATAGTAACAAAGCTAAGGCCTGCACTCAGTCTCACAACTCTGCCTTCCTTGATTTGGAAATAACTCTCCCCATTAGGGGCTCAGACAGTACAGACCAACTAAGTTAATTTATGCTTCCTGAACAACAGGAAAAATGAGGAGGACAGAGTTAGCGAGGCGAGCACATGGGCTGCAAGGGGGTTTTGCAGGGCAGGTGGAAGGTGCGGCGAGTCTGTGTGGTGAAGATGCAGGTGATTCACCCAAATCCGTGAGAGGCAGTGTGATCCCAGGAAGAATGCTGGGCACCAGTTTCCTGGGGTGTTTTTATGAGAAACAGATACCCAGTCATTTGGGGAAAAGGTTTATCCCACTCTGGAAGACTCACGGGGAACTTGAGCTTGTGAAAGCTCTGAGAAGTCCTGCAGTCAACAAAACTGCTTAGCTACTTAATCAAGAGTTTCCCAAACACCTTTGAATTCCTTTTCCTTTTTTACTTTTCATGCATATAACCTGTTAACATCTTATAGAAAGTACAGCAGATCCACAAAGAACGTCGTTTCATTCAGTGTTGTTTTGTTATAACATTGATGAGATGTTATAGGAACTTATATTTTTTTTGTATCAATTAGCCTATGGTAAAATTGAGTTTGTCATGTGACATTTCGCTTAAAGTCACAGAACCTATCGACATCAGAAGTGAGGACCTACTGTACTTTGAAAAATCCTGTGATAAATAAATTGTATGACTTTGGGGATGTCTCTCTTTTTTTTTTTTTTAAAGATTTTATTTATTTATCTTTAGAGGGGAAGGGAAGAAGAGAAGGAGAGAAACATCAATGTATGGTTGCCTTTCGTGCGTCCCCTGCTGGGAGTTGGCCTGCAGGGAACTGGCCTGCAACCCAGGCATGTGCCCTGACTGGGAATCAAACCGCGGGGATGTCTCTCTTAACCTCAGTCTTTCTCCGCAAAATGACACGAGTAGATTAAGTGTTTTCTCTAGTTCCCTCTGAGCTCCTTTGATTCTATTATTGCACATTCATGGGGGTGAGGGGACTAAAACCAGAAGCAAGGGGCCAGGGTGAGTGTCCCCATGCCACCAGCATCTCTTGCCTGGACCGCTGCGGTAGCCTCCAGTCTGGTCTGCCCCTTCTAACCTTGTTCCTCCCAAACCGTTCCCTACCCTGCAGCCATAGACACTTTCTAAAATGCAGATAAGATTGCATCAGATCTCTGCCCCCAAACCTTTAGTGCTCCCTGCAAGATCCAAGGCAGAGTCCCTAAGACTTTGCATTGTACCAGAAAGCCTTTGCTAAGTAAACCACCAATACACAGTGAAATCAAACATTTTTTAGGTTAACCTCCCCTCCCCTACCTTATTATTTAATAGAAATGGAGGATACCAGAAAGACAAGTTTTGAATACTCAAAGCACATTCTACAGACCACATGGGAGATTTTAGAAATGCAGGGACTCAGGTCCTAAGGGAGACCATCTGAATCAGAATTTGCATTTTAATGAGAAGATCTGTGTGTACAGCTTGAGAAGTACAGTCTTAGAGAGAATCCAAGTCACTGTACAAACCACTAAGGAGGCCTTAGGGGCCAGTATTAAAGTACAGGCTTTAGAATCAGGCCTGATTTTCAGTCCAAACTGTGTTGTGACCTTGGGCATATTCCTTAGCATCTCTGAGCCTTGGTTTCCTCATCTGTAAAATGGGAGATTGTGCCTAGCTCACAAATACATTATGAGTATTCAATGATAGGACATTAGAGACAGCCTTTATCACGGTGTTGGCAGATGAATACAGTGGGAGTTTGGTATTACCCCTGGGGGTGTCCAGTATGTGGCACCGCAGTCTAAGGGCAAGAACACAGGAGGGGTGAGCCAGGGGTAGGAAACAGGGGTGGGATTTATGAACTCATTCTCCAAAGAGTGAGTGAACACCCAGGATGGACCAGGCCCCTGGAAGGAGCTAGGGTTACAGTGGCGAGCAGGGCACAGTGGCAACCCCTCCCCAACTGAACCACACAGCCTGGCATGTCAGAAACACACTCAGTGGGAGCCAGAGTGCCGCTGAATATATAGACTCGGCCACACTCTGTCCTTGTTGGTCACAGACCTAGCTGCCTCCAAGCCCCTGTTTCAGCCAATCCTCACCAGCTCTAAATTCTTCCAAGAATTTCTCCCTGGGGAAATAAAAAGGATTTCATTTCCCCTCTTCCTCAAGGTGTCCATTTGTCCATTTGGAAGGGGAAAACACCCACCAGCTCTCTTAGATGGAAAACATCTTTTTTATTCCTTCCCTTTCCTTATGTAAAACTGTAGTTTCTCAGGGCTTTCTGTGTGATGGAAACCTTGGCGTGTGTCTATTTATTGGAGACTTTTGGGTGACCCTTTCGTTTGCTGAGCAATCTTTCCTGTTTACACAGAGCTTGGCAGCCTCTAGGATGATTTTTCTAATAAAGACATCCATCTCTCCTAGCCTGGCGGAACTGGAGGCCCTCTGCGGTGGGTAAGGCTTGAAGAGAGGGGAAGGGAGGCAGTGTGGGATGAGCCCATCCTCCGATCTGCCCCTGCCCTCCAATTACCTACCTATGGGTGACATTCCCCGAGTGAGAAATTCCTTCCTCAGAAGGTAGTATTGATACAATCAAACATCGTACTGGTGTGAGGAAGGCTCGAAGAAACTGCTGGCTGGTTTCTATAATTTGGACAAAACTTAAGCAGTCCTGTTTAGTGGAATTTTCCAGCAAATAGTTTTGGAAGAATAGGGACTCGTCAGCTGCAAATGCTGTCTTGGGTGCTACCTGACTCTGGCGGTGGCAAGAAACAGCTTTCCGAGAGAGTCGAGAGGAATAAAACCCTTTGTCTGAGAGAAGAGCCACCCCCAGGCCTGAGAAATGGGGTTCCATTTTAAGTGAAGTAATTTCTTAAAGAGATACCTGAGAAAACCCGGTGGAGGCTGTGTGATCAGAGAACGTTAGCGTCACGCTCTTATTCAGACAAAACAGAAACAAAAGCAAAAGCAGGGAGGCCCCAAGCTGGAGCCGGAGGCTGACCTGAGACCTGTGGCCTCCAGGAAATAGGAAGTGATCGTTCACTCTGCTGAGATAGAAGACACAAAGTATGTGGGTCTCCTGCACGCTGTCTCCCCAAATGTGCTTCTTCTCTCCTTCCCTTTAAGTTTTTTTCTCAGTTTCTTAAATCTGTGGTTTGTTTTTTGTTTATAAATGCTAACAGTATGAGGTTCTTATTTATGATGTAGCTGTGAGATCTGGAAACAAATGCTTAATCTTTTAAGCCTTGGTTTCTCTATCTGTAAAATAATCCGTTTGGGTCAGATTATTTTTAGAGCTTCTTTCAATCTAAAAATTGGATTCTTGAGAATGCTATACTATTTGACAACTAGTTGCAATGACAGTTTGGCAATTAGCAATTAGCTGGCAGCTAAAACAAAGTATAAGGTACAACAGGAAGCATCTTAGTCGAGATCTCAAAAATGTTCCTTAGCTTTTAAAGCAATGTGACCCATGCTGCACTTTTGTCTATGGTGTGTGTGTGTGTGTGTGTGTGCAGGAGGACACTAATGAAAAGTCTATATGGAGTTGAGATTGATTATGTAACAATACAAGGTAGAAGGGATGAGTACCTGGCATGATGCCATTATTCTCGTGGGTACTTCTGATGCCCAAAGGTAGACATTACTAATCAATCTTATCACTCATCTTAGTCCTTCAGGGAGCCACTAACAAGGCTGTGATGGGACCTACTTGTCTCCCCTAGCACAAAGCATAAAACTCAAAACACTGGTACTATCAGCAACTCTCTCTAACTCTTCAAATACTGGATGTTCTTCTCGTTTGAACATTTGTTCACTCCTCTGTATTTTTTAAGTTTCTACTATGGTGATAAGCAAAGAACAAAACACACAAAACTCCCTGTCTTCATTGAGCTTTTATTCTAGTGAAAGCAGAGAAGGAGACAGACAAGAAGGAAAATATGCAGTGTGTTAAGTGTTGGCAAGTGCTATAAAGACTCCAGAGCAAACCCTGGCTGATGTAGCTCAGTAGGTTGAGCACAGGTCTGAGAACCAAATGGTCGCTGGTTCGATTCCCAGTCAGGACACATGCCTGGGTTGTGGGGCAGTTCCAAGTTTGGGGTGTGTGAGAGGCAATTACACATTGTTGTTTCTCTCCCTCTCTTTTTCCCTCCCTTTCTTTCTCTTTAAAAATAAAAAATATTAATTTAAAATTATTTATTTTTATTATTTAAAAATATTTTAAAAGAAAGAATCCAGAGCAGAAAAGGGGTAAATGAAGAGAATGTGTGTGGACTTGGAATTGGACTACAATTTTAAGTCAGGTTGTTATGAAAGGCCTCATTGGGGTGACATGTGAGGAAAGACCTAAAGGAGGCGTGAGAGGGGAGATGAGGATGAGAAGCCATCCAAGGTCCGGTACTGTTGAGGTTTCACAGAGGAGCAAAAATTGTTTTAATGTGAGAACGTTCACTGGTGAACTGACTACCAGTGAAATTAGCAGCAGTGCCTGCTGCTTACCAGTGGTTTTCCACCCACCCCGCCACTGTTTCTGTTGGCAGGTGCACTGGTAATTAAGAGATAATGTGAACATCAAACAATAACAATTCAAAGTATCTGTAAAGTAAAATCACCAACTACCGCTCAGATGATTGCATGATGCTGTTGAAAGTTGTTGGAAAAGTACTTGAATCATATGCAAATAAGGATCTGAATTTTCTCAATGAACAATTGAAGAAGAGAGAATCACTAAGAAATAAACAAAATAAGATCTTTTAAAGAAAATCTGTAATTGAAGGATTATGGGAGGCCTCTGGAAAAGTTTTTATTGCTGTTAAACATTTTTGAAAATATGACCCTGTTAATGATCATCTGTGAGCATTAACGTAAAGAAGGTTGTGTCTTGCTTCGTAATTTTTTGAAAACATTTGTCCCAAGCCCTGCCATACTAGATTTATTCTCTGTTGCTTCTTAGAATTAGCATAGAGTTACAACAGCACCCTAAATATAAGCTAGAGATCATGTATTTTAAGTATTTTGGTTTTGTTTTTAAATTGAAATCCCAATGGTATCTCTTCTACTGTTTTATATAACATTTTAGGATTTGTTTCAAGTGGATTCACTTTAAACTATCTGATATCCTTTACCAGTAGATTTTTTTTGAAGAGGCATGTTTGGAGGGGTGAAGGAACTCACTGGAGGTAACATGGCCTGAAGGTGGCAGAGACTAGGCGATGCCTTCTCTGTGCCTCCCAAAGGAGGTAAAGTTTGATGGGAACCATCCTCCAGCAGATACACGGTTCGAATCCCCATGGGAAGCCAGGGCTTCCAGACAGTTCATCAGAAAACCAGCATGGTGACTTTTTTTTTGGAAAGATTTTTTTCTTTTAGATAGAAATGTATTGGCCCCTAGGGGAAAACAGTAAATGTGGACATGATTGTGATTTAGAAGACGTTTCACACAGCATGTGGCATTCTTCCAGGGGCAGCATTCTCTCACAAAGCCTAGAGGGAGAGGATGGAATGTGCTCATTTATCTGCAGAATATTACGCTGATACCCTGAACAACTTCTGCCTTTTGGGTATAGTGTAAGACCTCTAATTTTAATTAGAGAACAGAGTGTATACAGCATTAAATAATGAACAAGCAATTTTAGGAGTCATACTTTCCCTTTCACTCCTAGGGCTCTTAGAGAAGAAAGAGATGCTTTCTTGAGTGTCTAGACTGTTTACTTTCAAAACACCTTGCATTTCCTCATTTGACATATAGCTTGAGCTCCCTGTTGTTCTGAGGAGTGCTTGGGGATTTCTGAATTTGCATTTTGCTTAAATCCACAGCAAGAGATATTTCACTTACTCTTCACTTCTAATATAGATGGATGGATGAATAGATAGAATTCGGTTTCCCTAAAAACCTATACATGGAGTGGACTTCAGAGATAATCTGATTTCCCTTTATAATTTTAACTCAGTGTTGTACGAAACACAGAGCAAGGTGCCTGGGTCATACAGCAAGGCAGAGACAGATCTCATACTTCAATTCGTATCTTCAGTGTAATGGTCAGCTGCTCTGATTCACCCCAATATTAATGTCATTCTTATATGCATTTGTGTGCTGTGATAGCCAGCATGTCCTGTATCCTATATGTCTGCCAGAACTATCTTTTACTTCATGAATCTCAGTACCTAGAGAGCAACATACCACATTCTGCAGTTGAACCCATGAACTTGACCACCTGACATTTTGGTTAAGAGTATGTCATGTAAGTAAGTTTTTAAACCTTTCTCTGCCTCAATTTCCTCATTGGCTAAGTAAAGGTAATAATAATACTTCCTTCTTAGGCTTGTTTTGAAGATTGATAGGGATAATTGACATGAAGCAATTAAATACTTGGAAATGCTTGTACTAAGCAGGATAGAGCTCAATAAACATTATTCATCACTGTGGTCATCTTCATTGTGAACTACAGTGGTGGTGGCATCTTCACCATCACTTCTGGGTTGTAATTGGCAGGTTGAAGTCAAAATCCACTGAATTACTCTTGGAGAATATCCGATCCAACCTTGGTCCAATGACTTACTTTTATTTCCAACATGCTGTGAGGCTAGCCAGTCTTTGTTCGAATACCTCTAGTGCCAGGGAACTAATTTCTTCCTAGAGTAGACCATGCTAGATCCAGAAACGATTTTAAATGCAACTAAAGTGGGCTTTAAAGTCCCTAATGTTTAAAATAAATTGCCTGTCCTGGTATCATTACTCACATCTGAAATGATTTATATACCAATTATTTAAGGGTTTTGTTTCTACTGTTTCGCATAAAGATTATAGATCAGTTGGATACTTGTGTTTTCCCTTGTCTAAGCACGAAGATTCCAGAATGAAATTTGGAACTGGCTGAAGAGGCAGGATGCACCAGCAGTCTTCATTTACAGCCTGACCTTTGTCACCAGTTGTCATTCTGGGTCGAGGAGGCCCGCTGTTCCCCCAGGCTACTCCTTTCCTGAGCCTGTTGCCTCTCTTGCTTCATCTGGCTGACTGATCACTTGTGGGTGTTTGTGAATCTGTCATATGTGCTGGGCACTGTGGTTGATCCCAAGGGTACAGTGATAAACAAGATAGATAGGCAAGTTATATGGCCTCCTAAAACTTAGAATTTTATAGGGGAAGCATAGCAAGCAAGTAAAGAAAGATGACAATTCCAGGGAGTGATAAGTGCTGTACAAGATTAAAACTAGGCAATATGACAGAGTGTTGTGTGGGGGTTCAGGAGACATTTAGATTAAGCAGTCAAGGGAGGAGGTGACATTTAAGTGGATATCTTCATAGTAAACAGGTAGTGGCCATATGAACATCTAGGAGCTCAGGGTCCAGGCAGAGGGAGCATTGGGCAGGCATGAATCTGGTGAGTGTGAGGAACAGATTGGCGAGCCTCCAGGGAGCTCCCAGGGCATGCAGCTGGATGGGTAACAAGGTCCAGAAGCCAAGGAGAGAAGGTTAGATTCTATTCTAATTGCATCGGGATTCCATGGGAAAGCTTTGAGAAGTAGAATAACACTGTACAATTTGCACTTTTAAAAGATCGCTTCGGCCTGCAGATGGATTGTTAGGGTGGCAAAAGCGGATGCAGGAGGTTAAGTCAGTAGAGTGCCACAGTGGTGCAGGCTGGAGCCATGGTGGTTGGAGACCTCTGTGGTGGTGGTGGAGCGAAGAGGGAAGATGCATAGAGCACCTGGGAGCTGACAGGAGCTGCAGGGGACAAAGCTCAGCATAGAAGGCAAGGGTAAAAGTAGAAGCTCAGAGAGCACTCTGCCCAGGCCCACAGTGAAAGCTGTAGGGCTGAGCAGAGCGCTGGCAGTGTGCTGGAGCAAAACCCGTCCAAGAATCATTAACTGACCATGGCCATCAGGTTAGCCAATGTTGCACTCAGGTTGCCTTACTTCGTCTTCCTCCAACTGAGAAAACATGCCCAGTGGGCTGTGAGCATATGAGATGCCAACCAGAATCACTTTACAGGGATGCTATCTTCCTTCAGCTCCATGAAGGAGAGATGCAACAAGTGACTAATTACAAAGCAGAGCAGACTGAAGTGGGGCTGAAGTGAGTGTATCAGCAGGGCCTGGGCCAGAGCGAAGAGAGGAGCGGTTGGTTTGGTGGGCACATCAGGGAAGACTTTCCAAGGAAGATGCTGTCTGTAGGAGAACCGGAATGATAAGAGACATTTTAGGGCTTTTGAAGAAATGCAAAAGGCATTCCAGGAATAGGTGGAGGACTAGGTTGTGGGTGGGTGGGGGGTAAAAGGGGCACATAGTAGGATCAGTGAGTAGGATCACAAAGTAGGGTCTCAAAGCAGACGTGTGGAATGAGTGCCTGGACTCCCACTGATGCTGCATCTGGGGCTGGGCCATTTACTCTCTGCCTGACACCAGCCCTTGAAATGGGATTGTCCCTGGGACCTGAGATGTGGAGCTCACACTGCCCAGGGAAATAAGCAGGAGCCTTTCACCTTGGGCAGAGAACTGAAGGGCAGGGAGGCAACCAGCTTCCCCCACGGGGCCAATATAGGTGATTCTTGAGACTGTGGATGGCGAGCTTGTCCCAAAGGTACCACTGGGTATCCAGGCTGCCCGGCAGTAAACCACACTGCTGCAGGCCTCGGAGCACAGAGCTGGCTGGCTGGGTGCAGTGTGTCTGTGGGAGCAAGGACAACAGATCCAGGAAGTGCAATGCATGTCACAGAAGCCCAGAGCTTGATGGAAACCCTGTACTGCCTAGGTGGGGAAACTGAGGCTCTGTGTGAGCCATCGCCCCCCACCTGACATAAAATTAGTGACAGCAAAGGTGCCACACTGTGACCCTGATTAATGGCCTTGAATTAATTTTCTACTCTGCCTCCCACTCATTCCCTGTCTTCGAGGTCAGAGCGTTTTGCAGCCTCAACTTGTATTCAGTCTGGTTCCAAGACAGCTGCTGGCATGTGCCACCGTGGTGCCCCTTCCACAGCCCTACCTTTGCTCCCAGGGGGGCACGCTGACTGCTGGACGGAAGCTTGATGGGTTCCCTTCCCCAAGGAATCACATCTTTATACTGAAGTCCTTCTGTGCAGGGAAAGGACCCTTCAGGTATGGTCCTTGTTGAGCTGTCGTTAAGGTCCCTGAGCAAATCTGCATCAAGCCCAGTTCCACTGCAAGGGAATGAAGCTATTCCTGGAGCTTGATTTAGTTTGTGGTGCCTCCCCAGAGGCTAAAGCATCCTTTTGGTCCCTGTAAGCTGCAGTCTAAATTGTTCCCAACATGATTCCAGGACAGAAGGTGGCTTTGGCTCCTGCTCTTTTCCTCCACCTCCCCAGGACCTTCTCATCTATGGTCAGGGTGGTCCTTTCTGTTGGAAATAAAAAAGGAAGAGACTGGCTGACCACAGGGAAGCTGGGGTTGGGGTCCTGTGTAGGAGGAATGAAGGGGGTGTGGGGTGAAGATGTGTGGATAGGTCCATAGGGAGAATGGTGGCAGGGACCTGAGGATCTGAGGTGGGGTGGACGTACATTGGGGCACTAACAGGCCAGGGCGGGGAGCACAGAGGTCACGTGGAAGAATCAGTGACCTTCACATCAACCCCGTGCAGTGTGCAGGGCTGACCTGGTTACAGTAATATACTTCAACAGATAGGAAGAAAAACTGTGGCTGGAGGCAGGATGAAATTGGGACTGGAGTCAAGGCGTGCAGTCTGAAATTTCTCCAGCACTTTCCACACGTTCCTGGGCCATAGTCATGTGGCTAGAGTGACAGTGTCTGATGTTCCAGGGACGCCACCTCCTGGTGAGCTTCAGGCACAAGAAACACACACTGAATCATGGTTAGAAATGTCCCTTCAGGCTCTATTATTTTTCCTCCAAATATAGCAGTGGTTTTGTAAACCTCAGAGCTGGGGTCTAGACACTGTCTGTTTGGTTTTCAAGTGTCTTCACTAAGCGTCATGTCCAAGGTCAAGTCAACAGTGGCACATTTGAGAGTCTGGGCTCCTTAGGACAATACTTCTTTTATTTGTTCTAGCAAATATTTAGGCAAAATAATAGAGGCCTACTTAATATCCTTGGCTCTATCTTTATAAAGTTGGAATAATTATCTTGGGCAAATTAAACAAAAGTATCTATCTAGTTCCTTATCTAGTCCCTTCTGTTCCTCACTCTTGATCCCCTTCAATGTCCTAAAAAAAGCATCATTATCATCTCCTAAAGGCTAATACATCATGGTGGATACACTAGACTACCTCCTGATCATGTGAAATTTTAATTTTCCTTCAAACATTTATTATACTCATTTCCATGTGGACCCACGGGCAGGCTGGGACATGCAGTAGGAGTGAGGGCTTTGCCGTAGGGCGCACCTCTCTCAACCTGCTCGCTCTGTGACTGCAGTCCAGTTACTCAGTCATTTGGGGCTTCATTCTCACCTGTGAAGCTGAAATGAGTGATGGAGAATGGGATGGGATCAAAGGGAGAAACAGGTGCCAAGCACATAGCCGAGGCCAGCTGGTTCACAGCTGGTCCTCACCGAACTTTTGTTTTCACGTCGTCATTGTCTCCAATTCACAAATGAAGAAATGCTAGTCCCAGAGAGCAAGGGAACTACATAGATAGTTGGTCCTTAGTCAGGACCAAAGCCCACGGCCCCGCATCCCAGATGCCCTTCACCTCCATATCTCTACTTAACCACATATTCTTCAGGCAGAAACAAACCTAAATTGTCTCTGGGAAAACAGGATTCATCCTGTTGCCTCCTTGCGACCTCAATTCCCGGGATCTCAAGTCATTATTTCTGCCTCCCCCGACCCCTCAGGACTGCACCTGGGAGTCCCCCTGGCCACGGCAGTGTGTATGCGAATTGCTGGGGAGAACACGCTTGTCATGTTCCCGCTCTTCCTCCTCTCCTGTGGGGCAGCCTGTCTTCATGAAAATGGGATGGGGGGGGGAGGAGGAGGAGGAGAAGGAGCGTTGGTTCGATCTTTATCATCATTTATCTGGAGCAAACGTGAATTGGTTTCTTTGGGAGGAAAACTTCCTCTGAAGACCCACAAGGAAGCAGAAGATAGTACAGCCCCTCAGGCGGCCCAAGGGAGGCATGAGATTACAGGAATCCCTTCCACTCCTGCTGGCTTTGAAGCACTCAAAGCTTTTCATTACTATCACTCTATTCGATCCATTTCAGCAGTCTCCTGAGGCAGGCAGGAGAGAAAGTCTTAGTCTTCACTAGGTAAACTGAGTCATGGGGGAATCATAGGCCATCCAGCGACAAAAGTCAATTATGCCTTTGTTCATTCAGCAAATATTGATGAGCTATGATGTGCTGAGCCTACCTTAGTCATGGGGAGACAATAGCAGACACTTATCTGTCCTCAAGAAATATGTGATAGTGGGAAAGACCAGTACAAGCACGTAAGTAGGAAATTATAACATAGCATGGTGAACACAATGATATAAATATGCCAGAAAATTAAAGGGAGGGGAGGAGGAATACCCAGTTTAGCCTGTTGGGAAGTTGTATCAGAGAAGACTTCCTGGAGGAGGTAACACTTGAGATCTGAAGATTGAAGAGGTGTAATTCAGATGAAGGGGTTGGGAAAACAGCATAAGCAAACACCTGACCTGGAGAAATGGCTTGTGAATAAAGAAACCAGGAGTGGGAATTCGAGGAGATGGTAGCATTTAGATTTTGGAGTACCTTGAATGCCTTGATTTTATCCTATAGTCATGGGGGATGGGGGTGGAGCACAGGGGCATAGAGGGTTTTAGGTAAGGGGAAGCAGGCTTAGTTTCACTTGGATTAGAACTCAGATCTTTGATGTTCTGTTTCAATACTCCGGTACCCCAACTTCAGCTCTTCATAGCTGGGGACACTTGTTCAGCCCTCATCATTAGGCTCAGCCTTCCTCAGGCCCCTGGAACCCTCGGTTGGCCCATGCAGGAGACAACATCTCTCAGGCCATGCACTTTTCTTCTGATCTGTGTCTTGGTTCTGCTCTTTGGGCTGTTCTCTTCTGGGGACCCACCCCTTGCCCTGCTCTCAGACCTCGGCAGAGCCCTCGTGCATATCCAGTCCTCTCCATCATTCTGGCTTTAGTCCAGCTCCCACTACCCTCGACCCCCATGTGGGAATGGCCCTCCTGCTGTGAAGTTCTGCTTTGATCTCCTCCTTTTCTTTAGCTTGGGGAGGAGGGGGGCGGATCTTGCGTCTCACAGCCTGGACTCTGGACTTGTTTCCCATTCCTGCTTACTTAACTTTCTAGTTGATACCCAAGTTCCCCTCCTCTGAACCCCCCTACCTTTGAGACCCACTGTCTGTGCTCTCTTCTAAGGAACGTGAGCTGCTCTCTGGGGTCCTAATGGTTGCCAACTGCATGGCCTTAGGAGACATCTGCAAGTCCCATTGCCTCGTCTGTAGATTGAGGATAATATAGGGCAGTGCTGTGACTTTTAAATGAGATAATGCATGTAAAGTACTTAACATGGGAAACAGTAAATTATTATGAGCTTTTATTTCATCAATATTGTACTAACTTTACAAAGCATCTCATTCAGACAGTGGAGAAAATGGAGCAACATAATTAGACTCTGCTGAAAGTACAAACACCATTTAGTTCATCTAATTTTAGGGGCTTTTAGGGAGGTGGAAGGGAAGTTGGGAAAGCTTCGGTGGCAGGCATGGAGGTTAGTTGTCAGATAAGCTGGGCTCCGGTCCACCCCAGCCACTAACTTCTCTGTGACCTGAGGCACGCATGGCCCTTTCTTCCTCCTGCTGTTGTTTCTCTCATGTAGTAGCTGATGCAGCAGCACTAGCTGGACACTGTCAGCTCCTCTCATCTGCGATTCTGCCTCTGTAGTCTACACTGAGTCCCCCCTCATCCTCTGCGCAGTCTGGACCCAGCACTGGGGGGTCTGGGGTCTGCTGTGGCCACTGACTACCGCCTGGGAGAGGAGCCCGTGGCTCTACTGTCCGTCGGACAGGGGGGAGCCCCCACCGCCCCACACTGGCTGCCTTTCTGCTCCATCAGAGGCCAAGGCTGGGAGCCTGGTGTGCTGCTCCTTTCTGCTGCCCTACCTACTTCCTTGAGCTCAAGACCAATCTAGGGCATTTGTTATGGGTTTTGCTGGACTCAGCACTCTTGTTTCTTGCCTTAGCTCCTCTGAGGGGTTTTGTGCCTGCTCAGCCAGCAGTTGGCAGGGGCAGAAGATGGGCCCCGGGACCAGAAGGGCGGGATGGAAAAGAAGTAAGGGAGGCCAAGAAGTGGGTATGCAATAGGGAGTGGATGGGCGAGTGGTGGGATGGAATGGCTGTGACTGTGTGGAGGGATGATTGGGTGGTGGAGAAAGGGGAGGGAGAGGCAACAGGGAAAACCAGCACCAATGCCCGTCACTGAGAAGGCACTGGATTAATATTTGCTGAGTTCACGTTCAAGAAAATCGGGAGAGGGAAGAAGAATTAGAAAAATATGAAGAGGAGTGAGAGTTGGGGCAGGAGAGGAAAAGGGATTGGAGGGAAAGAAATACAGAAATATCCAGAAAAATACAAAGAAAGAAAGAAATGGGAGGAAGGAGGGAGGGAAGAAAGGAAGGAAGGAGACAAAGTTGACAGGAAGGAAGAAGGGGAGGGGAGAAGTGAGGGATGGCGGGAATAATTGAAGGTGGTTGTGGTAGGCAATAGAGTGAGTACCCAATGAAATCTGAGAAGTGTGCTGCCTATGGTTTCTTCCAGACCCTTTGCTAGAGCTGCCTGAAGTTCCAGTATCAATATAAGAAATTGTGTGCGTGCGCGCATGTATTAAGACATTGTCCCCTATTAAAATCCAGAATTTCCTGAGCTTGGAGGAAACAGGAGGCTATCGTCAAGTCAGCCCTTCTCACGGCCCACCTGACAGTAGGTTTGGATGAGGTGCCCACGGAAGGTGGATAGGCGAGCCTGAGCAGGACTCTGGGCCACATTGGGAGGCTGTGGTGGACAGGTGAGGGCCACAGGGGCCTGGGTCCCACGGCAGGGAGGTGGGGGCCTGAGGAGACTCCCTTATGTGTGAGGTCCCCTGCCTTCTATGTCACCTGGCCTCTGCCCATCCTGAGATCTAGAGGGCCCGGAGGTGCCCGCTGTGGGATGCACTCTGCACGGGTGGTAGCAAGGGGATTTTTTGGGACCCAGGTGAACATTTCTTTTACTTGAATAGTTGTATTTGTACTGATACAGTTATCCCCAACTAATGTAAATGATGCTGGTTTTCCATTTATAATGGTGATAAAATTTCCTTGTTAAAATTTAAGTAATGAAAGCTGATGTAGAGAAAGTGTATTAAAGAAGCGATGACAAAGCTGGCATTGGAAGTAACAGATGGCCTAGTAAAAGCTAGGGGATGCATTTCCTGTTCAGACCCCTCATTTTACAGACGGGGCCAGTGGGGCCAGAGAAGGGAAATGACTGGCTCTGTGGAACAGACCTGACGGTGGAGCTGGGCTCGAAACCCAGGTCTCTCACTCCCAGTGCTGAGCTTTCCATTGGCCTGTGCTGCTCCGTAATCCTCCTCTGATAATCCTTCTAAAAGTGCCAAGCAGCTGATCCATTAATTAGGGGCCTGCTTGACAAATTCTAAACATCTTATTGCTTCCATTCAAGGATGAAACTAATACATTTGCCTCATAATTACTTGTCAAAATAGCTACCTTTGAACTATGTCAGAGTTCAACATGGTATGATTGTTGCGAGTTGTTCCTTGATTTGTAGAATAGGTGAATGTTGAGAAAAATGACATATAAATCAAATTTGTGTGAGTCGAGTTCCATTTTTCCATTCATTTGCTTTATCCTAGAGGTGTTCTATCTTATTTTTTTAATTCTTTCCAGTTGGTGATTGCTCTAAGACCTTTCTTTTCCTTTGTAAAGATGAGAACACTGTGCTGAGAGCCTGGAAGAAAGAGTATCGTTCTGCCAGGATCTCTCAGTGTGATCTTGAAACACCTAGAAACCCTTTGCACCCCACCTTCCCCAAATGAGATGAAAAGCCTCAGGGTTCGAGGAAGAGAATCTCTGTGAGCCTTTCTCTGTACCTGTGATATCAGAGGCTTTTCTGATATATGTCTTTGATTCCAATTGGCTTTCTCTCCTCTTTAGCCTCTTCATGGTCAAGATCACATAGAGGTTGAACCACTGATAAGAACAATTCAAATCAAGTCCATGTCAGGATTAGAAGCGTGGAAGCAGGGAGACCTGGGGAGACTGAGGGGTGATGCACTGGACAGCTTTGAAATTGTCTTTTCTGTACCCCTTTTCAAGGAATTCCCCCTTGCCCAGTCAGAATCATTGCCAAATGACCAATCAGCTGCATTGTGCAATGATCTCACCCCTATGACACTGCTAATTGGTTCAGGAGCCAGCAGGCACCTGTGCAAAGCTGTGCTAATCACTTGTCTCATGGGGAGTTTGACTCTAGTCCTGACAAAGAGAACTTAGACTCTTCTTTGAGTGTCTATACTGGTAAGATACGTGAGTAAAGCTTTAATGCTGTTAATAGTAATTTTTGGTTTTAGCCATGAATGCTATGATCCTTCTGGGAAGGAGCAGGCCTGACCTGAAACAGACACACAGGAAGAAAGAGAAGAGGGAAAGAATCTGACTTCTGATGGCGCTTAAGACTTCAGTCCTATTGTTTCTGAGGCTCAACTGTATTTTATCCTGACCTTCAGTGAGGCAACTCAAGGTCCTTATAAATTATTCCCCAGTACACTTTTTGTTGCTAAGGCTGGGTTTGTTCCCTGCCACCAAGGGGATTACAGCAAATTACAGCTGACCCACCCCAGACCCACTGAGTCAGAATCTCTGGTGCTGGGTTCCAGACATTGGGGCTTAACACAAAATGTCCTTCGATGACTGTCACATGCAGCCAGGCTCAAGAACCTGTTTAAAGTTACATGAAGACAAAGCAGGAAGCCAAACAGAGTGGAGTGTATAAGAATTCTCCTAATGATTCAACTTTAAATAGTCAAGGGCCCTTGAGTGCATTTTCATGTCTGGTCCTCTGTCTCCTCATCTGCTCAGCAGAGAGAGCATCCTTATCCAACCTGCTTCTCAGAGCTGCTGTTCTGAGCTAAAAAATCACACTGTGGCAGGTTTATGCTCCCCCAGGAAGCTGGCTTCCTGCTAGAGATCAGCAGGCAGGAAGCCAGTTAAGGCTTCACTAGGGAGCACTCCCAGGAGCCACGCCTGGGATAGGAAAAGAAGGAAGCAGCTTGGCAGGGAAGACAGAGTTCCCACAGGGAGCTCTGATGCTGGGAAGTCCCAGCTGAGTTGCTTGCATCGGCCTGAGCAAGGCAGCCTTTATTCCCATCAGTCCCCTGCAACAGACAAGACCCATTCTTCGGCTGAGGCCTTCATCCCTGCAGGGGCATCTGAGAGGCCCAGCTCAGAGTCAGCCCAATATGTGAGGCCCATTCTTTGAGAAGTAGAGGGGACTCCTCCTCCTTCCCCTGGAGCCTCCTCTACCTGTCGGAGTGGAGGGCCCCACTGTGGACTTAGACACCCACCCAGAACCTCCAGCCAACCCCTCTCCCAACCTCAGTCCAACCAATCTCCACATGGTTTGGCTTTGTCTTTGAATATTACTATTATAGTTTTGTCTCTTTGTCTTTGCTACCATTGCCTTGGTTCAGTTTGCCACCTTTTATCTGAATCATTCCAACAGATTCCTAATTGGTCTCCATGCTTCCTGGAATCTCTTTCTGGAATCCATTCTGCACATGCCTGAGATGTAGAGTGTCTCCGTGCCCTGCTTATAACCTTTCAGTGCTTCCCACGGCCCTCCCGAGGGCCGTGGGAAGCACTACAGCCCATGTCCCGAGGACATGGGCTGAAGTGTAGTGTCTCCTTCGGGGGTCACCCTCATTTGGTTCTGCTGTCCTGTTGCTCACTTCCTCACACCAAGCTGTTTATAGCTTCCGTCCTACAGGGCACTGCTCTGTGCCTTCTGGCCTTTGCATATGCTGTTCACTCCTCTTGGGATGACAGTGCCCTCCTCTTCTAGTTAATTCACATTCATCCNGAGATGTAGAGTGTCTCCGTGCCCTGCTTATAACCTTTCAGTGCTTCCCATGGCCCTCGGGAGGGCCGTGGGAAGCACTACAGCCCATGTCCCGAGGACATGGGCTGAAGTGTAGTGTCTCCTTCGGGGTCACCCTCATTTGGTTCTGCTGTCCTGTTGCTCACTTCCTCACACCAAGCTGTTTATGGCTTCCGTCCTACAGGGCACTGCTCTGTGCCTTCTGGCCTTTGCATATGCTGTTCACTCCTCTTGGGATGACAGTGCCCTCCTCTTCTAGTTAATTCACATTCATCCTTTAAGACATCACTTCCTCCAGGAAACAATCCTGGACTCTTGGCCTTCCAGAGATTTCGCCCAATAGAACTCATCTCTGCATGTTATTGCATTTGCTTCCTATTGTTAACAACTATGATTCTAAGATCTAACATTTACTGACTGCTGACTTGGTACCCTGAGCTAAATTCTGTATATAGATGATCTCAGTTAATCCTCAAAATAACTTTAAGGAGTGAGTACTACCATCATCTCTATTATACAGATAACCAAGTTGACCCTTGATGAAGTTACTTGTTCAAAGTCATGCAGTCGGTGTAGTTGGGATTTGAAATCAAGGCTGTTGACAGAGTTCTTGTTTCATTAATTTTTTCACCTCACTACCCAGAATGGTGCCTAGCATGTAGAAAAGATCTTTTCAATTAAACATGGTGCAATGTCTAGATCATGGTCTGTTTTCAATCATTGGTGTCCTGCACCTTGTAAAATAACTTTCAACCTACTTTAACATATATTATTATAATAGCAATACTAGTATTTGATGTAATTTTCACCCCTATAAAGGAAAGCAAATGGAGGCTTTTAATTTGTTAATAATGCCCTGGCCAAGAGGCCCCTGGGTTCTGATCCCGGACCAGTGACCACAGAGAGGCATGACACCAAGATTTGACCTAAAATTCACTACATTTGTTTTTTATCTCAGTAGAGGTGACATATGTTGGTTGATTTCTCCACATGGTAAAAATAGATCCTTATAATTTCTCTTAATTTTCAGATTGTGTGCAGTAGGTTAAAGTAAATAGCAAATACCTGTTAAGTGTCATTTAATCCTCCTGTACCCTCCCCACAAACCCCAGCAAAATAGGTTTTACCATTTCAGTTGTACATTTTTAGAAACAGAGGCTTGGGAAGTCAGAGTGACTTGTTCAAGGTCACACAGCTCACACGTGGAAGAGCCAGGATTCAAATTCAGGTGTATCCAATTCCCACTCTTTGCTGTTCCGCCCTGTCACTCTGTGGTCCTGCCCACCTGTGTTCCCTAAGTCTGGCTGGTCCCCAGAGGGCTGAGCCACTTCTTAATGGGCACTAATGTTCTCAGGCACCTTCAGTGGCTGGTGCAATGGCTCCCCTGGGGGAGGGAGATGGCTGCTTGCCAGCTCCAGCTCTCAGCCCTTTAATTAGGTAATTAGCAGGTAGCTCCCTGGGGAGCCAGGCAAAAACATTGTGGCAGAAGCTTGAGCAGAAAGGGAGCTGCTGCTTTGGTCTTGCCCAGGTACATTGTGCAAGAGGGACCTGAGTGTTTGGGAAATCTATGGAGACAGAAAGTGTGTTCGAGTTTACCAGGGGCTGGGGTGTCTGCGGGGAGGCACTGTCATGGTGATAGTTTCACAACGTTGTCAGTGTATTAAATGCTGTAGAATTGTACATGTTTAGATGATGTCATGTGTATTGAACCACAACGGGGTTCCATAAACATATGTATAGGCCAGATTTGTGGACTATTTGCAAACAGGTGCAGTTCTCCCACCCACCTCTGTGTGTAAGATGGTTTCTTACAGCTCCTTGGGCAGTAAAACACAAAAACAAATAGCCAGCAGTAACTGCCTGTGGCCTGAGTGTGGGTGTGGCTTGCTTTTACCCTCTGTTAATCCAGGGAGATAGCAGGGCATGGTAGGAAAAAGCCCGGACATTGGGGTCCAGTAGACCCGTGTTCAAATCCCAGCTTGCTATTTATTTACTGTGCTGTACAAGGCAATACTTAACTTAGCACTGAACTTTGGTTTCTTCATCCATAAAATGAGAATGATAATTGTACTTTCTTTATAGAAGTGGGTGAAGATCAGAATTTCTATCTATAGAGCCAGGTGATCATAAAATATGACCATAAATGTTAGCTGCTGCTTCTTTTTTTCCTCCTCCTTTCTTCTTTTCCTTAACTTCTCCTCTACCTTCTCCTCTTCCTCATAATTAAACAAAGAAGAAATTCTATGACTAGGAGAGAAGGAAGGACAAAGGAAACAAAGGCTTGGAAAAAAAGAATATTCTGTAATTCGTAAAGAGACAGCAACCGCAACAATCTTAATCATTCGGATGTATGTAGACAGCACTGTAAAGTCTTCCAATTCTCCTCACACTCGTGGTCTCCTTTATTCCTCACTAGTGTTTGAGTAATACTCAGAATAGACTCCTTGTCCCTACTAGGCAGATGAAGACACAGAGACTCGGGCAGGTCAAGTCAATGGCTCCAAATCGCTCTAGACATGGCAGAGCCAGAATTGAGACAAGAACAAGGACTAACTCACTTGAGGCTCGCTGCTTTCTGCAGCCTAAGCTATAGTTGGAGCTGCTGAAATAAATGTTCACAACATCTCTCATCAAAAAGGGTCACTGAGTTTTGTCATGCCAGGAGTCTGTCTTCCTGCAGTATCAAAGGATTCTGTGGGAATACCACACACTGTCCTAATGCCCTTCCCTGGGCGGTATAATCTAAGTAAAGATCATTAGCACTGTCACCTGGAGTCCTGAGTTCTAGTTCTAGCTTTGCTATGAACCCAGCCTTGTCCTGAAGCCTCCAGGAAAACTGCTTAAGTATGGTGATGTCATTCACTACCATTCATTCATTTTTCACTCAACAATTCTTTAGTGAACAGGTATTCGGCTAGGTGCTAGAAATAAATACAATAATGAACAAGCAAAACGGGGTTATTTCTTCTTCCCTATGGAGCTCATATTCTAGTGAAAGACACAAATAAAACTTTTATCCCCCACGGGGAAGAGAGGTGTCTATTTTCATATTGCAAGGCCCTGTCCTCCTGATGCACTTTTGAGAAAATCTCCTTCACACTCCAGCCTTAAGTTTTCTTATCTGAAATAGGAAGTTGGATCATTTAGTCTAGTTGCCAGGAAAGCACAAGAGGCCTGTCACCACAGCAGTGTTTTCTGGGGCTCAAATCAATAAGAGACAAATCAAAAATCCAATCGAAAGCCATATATGGAAGACTCAATATTTGAGAAATAGGCACCTCGAGGCCATTTTTCCTGGACTCATAGGAGTAGAACAGAAATAGAAACCACCATTTAAAAGAGGAGATACAACTTCCACCTTTTTCAGATGTTTTTTTTTCTTATTCAATTTCGTTTCTTTATGAAACATAAATACACCTTAGGAATAGAAGCATTGGAGAAGATTGAAAAATGATTGCATTTTCTCTTCCTCCCCCACTTTGAAGCTTAAAAGTCATATTCACTTTCTTTTTATTTACCAAGAACTGTAAACTTCCAAAGCTTGGTAAAAGTAACCAGGGGTATGAATTGTGTTTAAGAAAAGGTGAGGTCTCAACACCCCTCCACCCCCTGCCGCATCCCCGCAGACTCCTGCCTGGCCCCCAGGCTCTCCTCTTTGGAGGGGCTGCTGCTGCCCGGGAAAGACCAGTTCCAAAATCCCTCGAGCCCTTGGCATTCAGGCCTTGCCACAGCAGGGCCTGGAATGCATCCTGTCCCTTTACTTTTCCAAGGCAGAGTTCAGACTGTAGAGCCAAAAATTGTGGATTCAAATTCCACTTTTCTTCTTACAATGTGGCTTGGGACAGCTCAGCCTCTTTGAGCCTTGGCTTCTACCTGTACAGAAGAGACTAATCATGCCTGTCTCGCAGAAGTTTGATAGTCGAGGGCCAACAGATGCCTTGGCTCGGGGTAGATGTTCTGGAGAAATTATACAGGCAAATCTGTTCATACTGCGACAATGATGACTTCAACTTTTCAGGCTCGAGAGGATAAACCCTAATTCTCTCCCTTTCTTGTTAACTGGTGGACAAAACCCTCAGTGCCTGTGCCATCTTGGTGGAAGGTGAATTTCTCCAGGTGATATCTGGCTACACTGTGTCCCCAGAGAAGTGCCTGCCTCTCACTCCCTGTGGCTTGGTGGGGACAGGGTGCCAATCACAGGACCCTCTGCATCCCACAGGGTCGACAGGTGGGCCAAGACAGGCCCGTCAGATGTTTTTTCCTTTGAGCTTGAATCTGGGTGGAAACACGTAGGAGAGGCAGGAGCCAGAGCTGAGCCATCCTGAGGCTGCATTAGTAAAAGACAACTTATAATTCCACCCAAAGAAAGCTCGAGACCTTTCTTCTTTCCTGGTGTCACAAAACCATGACGTGTATGAGGGTCACTCATCCTCTTTCAATTCTGAGTCCGACCCAGTGCTGCTCCATTTAACTCCCCTTTTCTGTGCAGGAGTCAAAGCAGCATCTGTTGCTGAAAAACACTCTGATATATGACAAAAATACCCGACATGGATCAGGGCGCTCCCCTTTTAATGTGGTGTGACTATGTGTATTAATGAACACACCTGGAAGAGCAACGGTTAATGTCTTGGATCTACTAGGGTACACATGGAGTCTTTGGACCCAAAGGGGTCTCAGAGGGCATCTAATCTAATGTCCTCATGTAACACCCCAAAAATCCAAGACTAAGAGATGGAGTGTGACTTGGTCATTGTCTAAAGTCATTTGGTGGCAGACCTGAGTCCAGAATTTAGATTCCCTGACAACGAGCCTCGAGTCATTCTGCCTCTTGCCATCCTTACCTTATGCTTGTGGACTGAATGCTTTGAGCTCAGCTCCTGCAAGGCCACAGTAATAGTTGTCATCCTCATAAAAGCTAGTGAGCTTTCCCTTGTGTCATGGTCCACAACTGTGACCCTGACCAGGTCACTGGCGTTGCAGGCTATTTGTCGAGAAGGGAGGATGGGGCCAGCATGAGATAGTGAGGTTGGACCCCTGTCTTTGTAAGAAAGAGTCCTTTGATTTTCTGCCCTTTTGTGGATATCCTGACCCTAGCCACTAACTTGCCTTCTCAGCCCTAGATAGATGGAAGACTCCCATTTTTGAAATAACAAAATCTGGGAGAGAAGTCCATTAAACGCTGGAAGAAATAGGAGAGACAGTTTGCTTTTCCCATTGAAGGGCTCAGAGAATTCTGACACAAACCCAAAGGACAGGGACGAACACTAGCCCCTCTCTGAGTAGCAGGGAAATGGAAGGAAAATAGCCTGGGCAGTCCTTGTTCTTGGGAAGCAAGATGGGGGTTTAGTGTGGTTCTCTCTCTCTCTTTCTCTCTCTCTCTCTCTCTCTCTCTCTCTCTCTCTCTCTCTCTCTCTCTCTCTCGGTTTCTTAATCCTAGCCCAAGGATACCTTCATTGACTTTAGGGAGAGAGAAAGAGAGAGCAAGAAACCCAGATGTGAAAGAAACACTGATCAGCTGCATCCTGTACATTCCCCCAGCTGGGGGCTGAACTCACAGCATAGGCATGTGCCCTGATGGGGACTTTTGGCATATAGGGCGATGCTCCAACCAACTGAGACACACTGGGCCAGAGCATAGTGTGGCCCTCTTAACTCAGGGAAAGAAGCCAACACTGTCTAATGTGTGCTGAGCACTTCCCGTGGGGCCAGGCAGCAGCTTCATGGCGTTAAAGCCCCACAGCCACTGGGGAGGAAGGGTTTCCATTTTATAGATGAAGAAACAGGCTCGAGAAGGTGAGTCCGTTTGCCCAAGGTCACACTGCTGCCGTGGAGCCGTGCTTTAAACCAGGGTGATCGTCAGTCCCAGCACTTCTTCAGTACACTCTACAGCTTCCTACCCACCACAAGACTGAGCCCTGACTCATTCTCCAAGTCTGCAACAAGCTAGACAGTGTCTTCTTTCTGCATGTACAGACTGGGAGGAAAGTTCGACTTGGCAAATCCAATCATTCCGTTTTCCTCCTCCCATGAACCAACCTTTACCAAGTGCTTGGAAAGGGCCACTTAAATCCATAGCCCAAGAAAAATGTATCTTTGTGATTAATAAGTGTTAAAATGAGGAGTGACACGGTAATAAAATGGGAAAGGTTTGGGGGCCTTTGGGGAATGTGGGCTGCAGTTTCAGTAATGAGGCTGCTATTTGGCGGTCAGAGAGGTAATACTTTGAGATGCAGGTGGAATGATTAACAAGGTGGATGCATCTGCCTGGAGGAAGGAGGGGTGGGGAGGAAGCGCCTGTGGGAAAATGGCTCAGGGTGGGAGGCCACGAGCGTTTTCTGCTCTGTCTGCAGGAGCTGTTCAGGAGAATTTACAGGAAGCTCAGATGCTGGGAGTGGTTCTCTCTCTCCTCTCTCTTGTGCTCTCCCTCAAATTCATTCAGAGTGTGTGTGGTGGGGAACAGGGACGACGGGAGAGAGGCCAGAAGAAATAGAGGGATGTGTTTCTTTTTTCCAGAAGTTTAAGTTCAATAACTCTTCCTCCATTTAGCTGCAGGGCTGGCTTCCTGGAAAGTGAAGTGATAACTGTTTTAGGGGACACTAGGGTATGATTAAGGGGGGGGGGTTACTCTGATTATATATAGCCAGAGGACCTAGGAGTACACAAATCCTGAAAAAGATATATGCAAAGATAACTCTAATATTAGCTGAGTTGTTTTACCTTAAACCCCAAAGTAAGGGTGGGCTGGGTCAGGTGTTAGCTTCCTCTTGTTGAGGCCAGAGGTGTTCAGGAGGAACGTGAAGCCTATATTTCCCCCAAATTTAGGTACCTGCCAGTTGAACACCAGGGAAACTTATACCTGCTGATAACGAAGAGACAGGAGCAGAGACAGAGAAGTTTGGAAGGATGGTATCCTGCTCCCACTGCTTCCTCGGGGAAGCTGAGGCCTGGCCACTATGCATGAGAAAGAGAAAACATTCAGAAAGTGGAGGTGGCTGAACTGAGGTCCTCCAGGAGGTGGTATCAAGCCTGTGTATCTCTGAGAGTACCACCTTCAGAAGAAGCAGGCCAGTCCCTTTTCTGGGCTCTGGCTCACTGAATAATCATGACCCTTCTATGTGTCTGTTTGGGGGTGGAGTGAGGGAGTGGAGAAGGTGGTGGGGTTCATGCCTTACAGCCCAGTTCATCCTTGGAAGTGGGGCAGCAGCTGTGGAGGTGCCCACAAGGCCAAAGGGAAAAGAGTTATTGCTACTCCCTGTGTTCACAGTCTCCTTCCCTAGTTACATCTTTCTGGATGAATGCAGTGGGCTCCCTCATCACTCTCTTCTGCTTATTGTCGTAATGATCAACTCTTATCCTGTCACTAAATGTTCAAAAACATGCCATGTTCCTTGCTAGAAACATAGTCTGTTGTTTCTAGCAAGCAATGGACCATTTGGCCTGCTTTCTGTTTTTACAAATCAAGTTTTATTGGAATGGCCACACTCACCATTTGCATATTATCTGTGCTGTTTTCCTGCTGTAATGTCAGTGTTAAGGGGTTGTGACAGAGAGCTTCTGGCCCACAACACCTAAAATACTTATGTATGACCCTTTATTTAAGAAGTGTGCCACATCCTGGTCTAGCGAAATGTGCCCAAACTTCTCTCCCTAGAACTTGAGCTCCTTGCCAGCGCGGCCCCAGGTAACTCCCTTGCTTTGTTTACCTCTGTTCCTCTTCAAGCACCT
The DNA here is from genome assembly GCF_014824575.4 of Sturnira hondurensis. NCBI lineage: Eukaryota > Metazoa > Chordata > Mammalia > Chiroptera > Phyllostomidae > Sturnira > Sturnira hondurensis. The sequence continues at coordinate 5,010,741 of NW_028076783.1, read as the reverse complement.
TATGTCCTAGACAAAGTCTTCATGAATCTTGTTTAAGAAAATCTTGCCATCTTCAAAATTATAAAGATGTTCTTATAAATTTTCTTCTATAAGCTCCATTGTTTCTTTTTCTACCTCTGTATCTTAAATCTGTCTGGAAATGCTTGTGTGCGATGGTATGCGTACGTAGGGATCAAGATTTGTTTTTTCCCCATATGGATATCCAACTGATCTAATTTTTTTTATTGATTAAAATAGTCTTTACCCACTCTACTACAGTCTCACCATCATCAAATATTAGTTTGTAATTTTCTTGCATACTGTGCAAGGAAACCTCTATGTATATATTAGAGTATATATTCATAGAGTATATAATCTATGATAGCATCAAAACCCATCTAATTTCTAGGAATAGATGTAGCAAAAGATGCATAACCTTCTACACTGAAAACTATAAAACAAAAGATAAAAGAAAAAATAATTATAATATACAAGGGGGAACCCCCAGAAAAACAGAATTATCTTCTAGAGGGCGGGCCCTTTATAGCACAGGCTTCGTCCATGAGGTGAGTGTTCTAGGATCCAACCCAACAGCATCAGTTTACCAGCTGGTGGTGTTGTGAGAGGCTGCATTTGGCTTCAGTGAACTTTTTTTGAAGACTCTTTCAATGCATTTGTCCATTTCGTGATGGGTGATTTAGAGCACACCTGACCACACCTGCCCATGTGCTGAGTGTTCAGCAGTTTTTGATCAAGAAAACAACATGACTGCCATGTTCCACCCTCCCTAACCCAATCTTGCCCCAAGAAACTTTTGCTTTTATTTCCCTGGATGAAAAAACCCTCAAAGGGAAATATTTTGCTGGTGTGGAGGAGGTGAAACAAAAATGGCAGAAGCACACTTAAAAGGTATCAAAATCGAGAAGTGCAAAAACTATGTTGCACAGTGGAAGAAACATCTCGATAGGTGTCTTGCATCAAATGGAGAGTGCTTCGAAAGTGACTGAAGTTTAAACATATAGGAATACATGCACACTTTTTATAAATACATTTCTTTTTTTGAGTCCCCCTCATACGTGTGCATATACATGTGTGTTTGTGTGTGGGTTCAATAGCTTTCATAATCAATGTCAACATTCGGTAGCATGTGTATGCAGCTTTTTCTTCTTTAATATTTCCTTGGTTTGTGTTGGTACTTTAAATTCTCATAAAAATTGGGATTAGACAGTCAACTGGTATTTTAAAATCTGATTAAAAAATCCAATGAGATTTTGAATGGAGTTACATAGAATTTGTAGGTGAATTTGGGGAGAACTGACATGTTTACAGTATGCCAATATGTCTAATCTATAAACATATTTCTCTATTTACTTAGGTCTCCTTTTGTTTTTCTCAGGAAAGTTTTGTAGTTTTCAGTGTAGAGAGGTAGGGATTTGATGGTTTTGGTGATGTTGTAAATGATATATTCTTTCACATTTTTATTTTTCTAATTTCCACTGTTACCAACAGGTGAAAATTTAACTAATTTTTGTAAATTGACCTTGTATCTAGTGACCTTGCCTAATTTACTTATTAATTCAAATGCTTTACTTGAATTAGATTAGATAGATTTTATCTTTGGACTTTACATGTATATTTTCCCTGTTTTCATGCCTTTCCTCTCCTTGTTTCACGACAGCAGCCAGACCAACGCGATGTTGCACGAAAGCAGTCCTGACGCACAGCTGGCTCCTCTGGAGCTTGGGCGTGTGTCGCTCACCCCGACATGACTTCTCACTTCATCGATCTGGTCCTGAGAAACTCCCTTAGCGAGAGAAATTAGTGGGCTGGCAACTGTGTGCAAGGGTCCCTTAGGGCCGGGCAGAATTATTTGTTGCCTCCTCTTCCCTTACTGTATTTCCGAACGGATCTTCAACTACATGTGTACGACCAGAGTCTGCTCAATAAGATTCTCTGGGTTGCGTGAGTTCGGAGCTCTTTTCTTGGTGTACAGGATGAGGACACGATCACCAGTCTTACACACTGAATGTTGAAGACTTTGTTCGCACTAGTTTATTTGGTGTCACCAATGATTCTGTACAGTTGCCATCATGATTTCTTTTGTACAGACAAGTAGCCTGGGGGTTCGAAATTACACATTTGACCCAGAACACTTAACTGGAAATAGTGGAGCTGGGTTTTGAACTTAGGCAGTTTGATTCTAGAGCCCTTAACCACCAAGCCATAGTGATCTGCTTACAGCCAGCTGAAATTTGCCTCCTCATCATTTCTTTGAGGCCATACAGAATGAGTGTCTTCTCTTGCCTATGAAAACCCTTCACGTGCTTGATGGTGGCTTTTATCAGCCTTCTGAGTATTCTCCAGATACAACAGTCCTTGTTTTTGTCATCCCTTGCCTGACAAGCTTTGAAAACCTCCTTTGCTTTTCTAGTTAGCAGGTTTCTTCTCAAAATTCCTCGCAGCCCTGGCTGGTGTGCCTCAGTGGACTGAGTGACAACCTGCAAACCAAAAGGTTGCCAGTTCAGTTCCCAGTAGAGGCACGTGCCTGTGTTGTGAGCCAGGTCCCCATTTTGACGCATGTAAGAGGCAACTGATTACATTGATGTTTCTCTCCCTCTCTTTCTCCCTCTTTTTCCCTCTCTCTCTATAAATAAATAAATACATTTTTAAAAACCCCTCTGCAGGCATGGTGGTCAGGGCAGGTCATTATGGTGCTGGAATGATTTGAACTGTACAGAGAGCACCTTACCCTTCTTTACTGTGAGCTCTATACTCCTTGTAATGCATCTTTGAGATAGAAGCAACTCTGTACAGATTTCAGAGATCAAAGATTTTTTGTTCCAAGCTTGGCAAAGCTCTGTACTACCTTTGTGACATTGGGCAAGTCTCTAGATCTCCCACAAGCCTCTGTTCTCTTGCCTATAAAATATGGGACTGTGAATGACACCCTGGTTACCCCCTAGAGAATAGTGGGAGACTCATTGGCAATAATGGATGGGGATGTTGTTAGCAAACTGTGAAGAGCTCTATCAATGTCAGTTATTTTTAGCAGACACATCATGCTGTTGACACATAGTGAGTGAATATTTGTACAGAGTGGAGCTGAATTCAGCCATAAAGAGAGTGAACAAAAGGAAATACAGTAGTGTTCAGGCAACATAAAGAAAAAAAAAACATGAGAATTGGGCTGTGTGAGGGAAAGAGAGGTCAGAGTGCAGCTGGCCCCAGAGAAGGAGGACAGATGCAAACCAGAATATTCATCCTTAATTTGGGGGAAGCTGCCATGGTCCACAATGTCCAAGGGGACCAGGACATCATATCAGATCTGGCAACCTGAGATGCTGAATCGTATGTTTTCTTCCAGTGAAATTGTGAGGCAGAATCATTTCTTGCTTCCCTTCCCCCTCATCCCTAATTATTATAAAAATTCCCTGTCACTGCTTTGCAACGGTCCACAGCCTAACTAATTTAAAAATGCAAATGAACGCTCAATTACAGTCAGCTTTGGAGCCCATTTCCTGCCCATGCACCTAGAGGAGGTGGGCAGCATTTCTACAGCTGGAAATCAATCTCGGGCACCCTGGGTAATGTGATGGTGACCAGTGGCATCGATGCTGACGTCACGAGATGGTCAGTAGATGGGGGGTTCCAGCAGCACTGTGGACTCCCCACCTTAGGCCAATGGCGTGCTGCAGTGGCACACCATTTCTCCTGCAAACCAAGGGGCCCGCCCCCCTGCCGTCTGTCTGCCACAGCACAGGGCAAGTGATGAGCCTGTTCTCGATAGCTCACCAGCTCCCTAGCTCTGGACAGGTGGTTGGACAGCTGTGCTGGTCCACCGTCCCTCCTGGCTGTGAGCTTTGGGTCTGAAACCTGTTTAATGATTCTGACGATGAGGACAAAAGGGACCCTGCCTGCCAGCTAATCCTTATGTGACTGGGTCCCACAGTGCATCCCTGGGACTGGGCCTCAGGGACACCCTGCTTTACATGCAGGTTCCTGGCACTCGCCTCAAACCTACAGGACTGGAATTTCTATAGGTGGACCCCAGACGTGTCTCTCTCTCTCTTCTTAATCAGTCTCTTAAGGTAAATCTTATGCATATTAGAGTTTGAAAACTACTGTCTACTTTTATAAAATTATGGACCATTGGAGTAGAAAAAAGTCCTAGAGACTGCTTAGCCTAGTGGTTTTCCAGCTTGGCAACTGCACGTTAGAATTATTTGGGGAGATTTTAAAACTTGGTGCTGGAGGGTTGACTCCACACAAATGCCATCAGAATCTCTGGGGTGGGGACCATGGCCATGAGTGTTGTTTTATTTTTATTTTGTTTGAGCTCCCCAGGCGATTCCAGCATAGAACCAAGCTTGAACATCACTGCTGCAGCCCAGCCCTTCGATTTTACAGTTGGGGACAGTGGCCGCCCACAGAGGTGCCATCTCAGAGAAGTAGTAGGGACCCTGAGAGAGTCAGTGGTACAGACAAGATTTCCTGACTTCTGATTGGTATTGCTTCTTTTCATGCATTTTATTTTTTATTTATTTTATTATTTTTATTGTTTTTTTTCCATTACTATTTATGCCTCCTATACTCTCTTCCACCCCCCCGCCCCCCTCAGTCACCACACCATTGTTCCTATCTGTGAGCTCTTTCTCTTTCTTTTCTTTTCTGCTCCATCCCATCCCTCCACACTCTTGCCCCCAGAGTTATCAGCCTGCTCTCTATGAGTCTGTCTCTGTTTTGCTGCTTAGTTCAGTTCCTACCATACCAGCTTTCTTCTCTTTGTTGAACCAATGACAACCCTGTTTCCCTGTGTTCAGTTTCGTCCTGTAAAAAGTAAAATAGTGCGTGATGGTTTTCTTTCTAAGCCAGAGAGTGTTCCCTTTCTCACAAGGTGAACCTTTGACCTCACCCAGAATGATCCCTGGTTGGAGTTATGACCTAAAGGTCAGCCGCAGCCATAGACTCACCCTCACTTTACCCTAAGTACCCAGAGGCCTCCCTGTCAGCTGGAAAAGGCTTGTTGGAAACACAGGCGTGTAGCTCTGGCATTAGCCCTGCACAGGTGACTTTTGAGCAAGTCATTAAACCTTTTTGGGGGCTCCTTGTCTTGCCCCACACAGAATACACACAGCCACACTGAAGTGTTTTACTGAGAAAGGGACTGTGTTTCAATAACAGCCTGGTGATAGACATCCAGGAAATACTTAATGAATTAAGGGATTAATTCAGCATTGCAAGTATAAACATCACAGGATCACTTCCAACTTATCTTCTCCCCCAAACAATTTATACATTAAAGCTTGTTTCAAAAGATCAGTCTGCAGTGAAATTTATGTATATGCATGTATTTCCAGCCCCAGTGAATGGCTTAATGCTACCTAATATACATTTTCCACCACAAGATTTTGGTGAACAAAATAACTTGAACTATCTTTTAGAATGTGACGTAATGGAATTTCCTTGAGGCAGGTCGTAATCTTATCTTCACTTCACCTAAGTCCTTTGGACTTTGTGTAGGAAGAATGGGCAAGAAATGTAAAGGATGAGAAATATACTAAACCAATGAAAACGCTTCTTGTGTTTCATTAATACATAAGTTGAGGTTCTAGATTTTGTAACTTAACAATGTGTCTTTTATTTAGAAAGATCACTCAATTATTGGTAGGATGTACACCTTGAATTATTTTTTCCTAAGTTCTTCCTTTCAGTCAGTTATACCAACAAGCATATTTGATCAAATTTCAAACTTGGAATCAAATGAATTTTCAGTTCATGACCAGGGCCAATGGCCTGTGGATGTGACCAGGACATGGTCTGGACAGTCACTGACACGTGTCAATTGAAGTGAGCCAGGTGCTACTCTGAATTCACCCTTGTTCTGAAAGAGACACGCCCCCTGCCACCCTGGGACGTGCCTGACGGGAGAGCCAGGCAGCAGTGGCTGAGTGATCACAGATGGAGCTCAGAGAAGAGCTGTGTCTCTGTGACAACGTTTAATGAAGAAATCTGGCCCGGACGGGAAGGTCGGGAAGGTGTGCCCGAGGGAAGACTGAATGGATGCCTACGTGAGGAGGGGCAGGGATGAAGGGGCATGTTCCGGCACGGGCAAAGGCCCTGTGGGAGGAGCGAGCTTGAGTTTGAGGAGCTGGAAGGACTGGAAGCTGGGAGGGTCGTGGATGTGACGGACGTAGGGTGGTAAAGAGTCAGACTCTGACTCGTGGTCCGCATGTAAGAATTGGATGAGGAGGGTCAGTCTAACGCTGACTTTGGGGTTCACCGAGTGATCTGGGTTAAGGCTTAATCCGGGCGTGATGGTGGGACCGTGGCCAACACAGGAGTAAGTCTGCGGCCGTTCAGCCGTGCATTTCTCTACATACACTTAATGAGTGTCTGTTGTGTTCCAGGTGGGTGGGAGGCGGGCCAGGCCAAAGGAGTGAAAGTCACTCAATAGTGGTGGTTAAACCTGTCAGCTGCCGGCAGACGACTTGGGGTTGCATCGGGACTACAAAATGTGGAAATTTGTTCATGTCATTTAAACCTCTCGAAGTTTCCATTTTATCGCCAGTTAGAAGGAGAGTAAGAACAGATTTTTCAAAGGATGGTTGTGAGGACCAAATGAGTTAGTGTGTAAAAAACCACCATGGACTACCAGACGCATCACAGATATCTAATATTAGCTACATGCCAATCAGCTACAGCCATAAGGAAAAAATCAATCCTTGTTTCTGAGTTGGGGCTTTAGACACTGAGGAAACCCCTTGAGCACCTCAAGGGACGTGTGTGTGGGGGGGGCAAGGGCAGGTTTTCTGCCAGCTGTATCATCCACCTGAGGGACTCAGCTGGCACCTCTCTTGTCCCTTTAGACAGCTTGCCACTGGCTGGAAGGGTGGCAGTGGGCCAGTCACTGAGTTAAAATAGAATTTTCTTTGCAAATTGACAGCAATGAAGTTACCAAACTGCTGTGTTTATTTTTCCAAATAAAAGACAGATGTTAAGTCTATGATACTAATGCAATTGAAGATCAGGAGTAAATGAGGAGGGGTGTTGTGCTGTTGCTTCTGTGCTGGTGCCAGACCCACTGCCCGCTCTCCATACCCCCGACTAGGTGGCTGGGCAGAGAAATTAGGGAAGAAGTTCTGCTTGCAGCATCCCTGTGCTCAGGACTGTGAAGATGAACTGGATTCGTAGAGTGAGGGCAGCTCACCATTGGGAAACTGGGAGCCCCGTGTTCTCTCTGAGGATGCTAATGTAGCAACTTGGATTTCAATTAAGATTCTGCTATCCCCATGATAGAGTCCTCTTAATCCTTCATCAGAGGTGCTGCCTGAGTAACCAAGCCTTGCTGCAGGCTGCAGCTGGCTCTGTTTAACCCCTGCTTTCCTGCCAGAGCTCTCGGAGACAAGCTCACCTGCTTGGAATCCACATGTCCCTTCCTGTTGCCTGTGTGTGAGGAATTGCAATGCTACCACGTGGTGTGGGAGGCTGGCTGGAAATTACAGTGCTGGGAACCTCTACAGGAAATCCCCGGCCTGCCTGGCCACCTGGCTTCCCGTTTTGGATCTTTTCCTTGCCTTGGTGCTCTGAATGTAACAGTGGCTCTGAGCCAGGTGGAGGTGGGCTTCTGTCTCTTGCAACTCCATTAGTCCCCACTCAAGTCATGCCAAATTAGAATAGTAATGTTGCCCTGGCCATGTGGCTCAGTTGGTTGGAGCATCATCCCATACACCAAAAGGTGGTGCATCCAATTCCTGGTCAGGGCACATAGCTAGGTTTCGGGTTCGATCCCTGGTTGGGTTGTGTACAAGAGGCAACTGATCCATGTTTCTCTCTCATATGAATGTTTCTCTCTCTCTCTCTCTTTCTCTCTTTGCAAATCAGTGAAATATATTTTCAGATGAGGCTTAAAATTATTTTAAATAACAATACTTGATGTGAAAAATTGCAGATATTTTGTCAACCTTTGTGAAAGGAGCATCTTTAAAAAAGACTGCGTTATAAAAAATATTAGTCATGTAACATCTAGACACTCTGAATGGAGTTTAAGATGAGCACTGGGCAGATTCCCACCCTAAGCCTCTCCTGTGCGTGTCTCCCCCACTAAGACCAGGTCCTCCTCTGCTTACTCAGCAGTGACCTCTGTTCACTCTGAAGTGCAGAGTGGAACTCTGTCCGGCAATGCTGATCATCCTCACATCCAGGCAGGAGAATGAGCGTCCGTGACGGAAGGTTGGGAACGGTGTGCTATCTGAAGAGAGTGGAAAATAGAATTCCGCTTGAAGAATATTGGCAACTGAATATTATTTGCAGAATATTGATTTTCCAGTGATGTTATAACAGCTTTCTTGACAGAATTGTTTAGAGAGTTCTTTTCTGTAGGCTCTTGATGTGGCACTTCCACTTGAGTGAATTCGTAGGCCAACGTCATTGACGGCAGGCGGAAGTTGCTGACTTACAGAGCCTTTGAATTTCTCTGTCATTTCTAGCTGGAGTTGAAATTCTCCCTGATGTCTTCACTTAATGAGGACCTCAGGGTGACCTAGAGACTCGAGGATGTCTGTTTTTATCGGAGAACACAGCAGCAATGAGGTAATTGTGAAGATGAGGCCCAGCTTTCACGACAAAATGCCCGTGGTCTTGAAAGAAGTTGAATGATGCGGGTGTCATCATCCGTGAAGGGGGTCAGCTGCCCTCTGCACAGAAATGTGGAAGGTAACAACATTTCTTTTTTGCTTCAGTGAAAAGCATTGCTAACCAAGCCTGGGTTCAGTCTCTATTCCCAGCACCCCCGAGCTCGGTGACCTTCTTTTTCTGTGCCCAGTTTGCTCAGCTGTAAATGAGGTGTTGGACCAGAAGTTCTCAGGATTCCAATGCAGTGGAGAGGGGCTGGAAGTCCTGGGGCCTGAGCTTCAGGCCCATGTTCACCACTGACTGGTCTTCAGCTTCCAGACAGAGTTTGGATGAGATGCCTTCAGGGTCCTTCTCAGTTCTGAAAAGTAGATGGTCCACCACTTGAGCAGGAAGATGGTAATCAGATTCTGGCCCCTGGACCAGTCAGCTACAAGCTGCCTCATGCTGAGAACCTCACAGAACAGAGTGAACTTGTGACAGAGGATGGTTCATCCTGTCCCCCAGTAGTCACTTCCCCTGCATTTCTTTGGACCACTTTGGGCATGCTCAGAGGTTTGGGCCATGCTTTCTGCTCAGCTTTGCAAAGCAAATGTGAACAAATGGCATAACATTGGGAAGGCCATTTCTGTCTGCACTGGAAGATGTTTGGAAATTACCATATGCTGTAGGAGACGAGGGGAGTGTATATGGGAGAGACATATGATAAAGCCAACTTAGTTCGATAGTTCAAGTGAAAAAGTTTTGGGCTGCGGTGGCAAGTTCATATAACTGCATCATAGCAAAAGTTAATGGAAGCTCAGCTAGATTCACCTATCGTGATACAGGAAGTGATGGTTACAGCTCTTTGTAGGAGGGAGGGAGTGCCTAACTCCAAAGGATGTCCCTGGAAATGGAATTCAGTTTTGTTTGGGAGGGGACTACTAATACAGGGCATGCCTAAGAAGAGAGATACAAGAGGAGAAAGGTAAAAAACAACAATGACAACAACAAAAAAACACGTTCTGTAAAGAATAGTCGAAGATCCTGGGTAAGGGTTGATCAGCTGAGTGACAGGGAAGAACCCGTGATGAGGGGGGCATATGACTAGTAAGAGGAGAAGGGCAAAGACTGCCCTTCCAGATAAAACAATAGTCAGTGGTAAGGAGGCAAAAGTGCTGGCTCAGGATGAAGGAAAAAAACATTAAAAATTTTACAACAGTGGAAGGAATTTTTGCACTGAGTACCAGAGATCCTTGTCTTGGGGCTGGGGTTGGGTTGGGGGTGTTTCCGTGGAGGCTGGGGGGTCTGCCTTCAGAGATGCGGTGTTGGATGGGAGATTAAGGAAGGACACTCTTTACCAATTCCTTTATTTTATGGTGGATACATCATTATGATTAAATCTGGAAGTTCTGGTTGTGGTACCTTTGTGAACTGGCGATGTGACCCTTACTGGATCATTTAACCTTTCTGGACTTCAGTATGCTCATCTTGAAAGTAGAGATGGCAACCCCTGTCTGACAGTGTCCGACCATGATGTTACAGAAGGCTTGTGAGGGTAAGATCAGGCTCGTGAAAGTGCTTCAAACAGGACCCGCAGCGTGAAGGGCACATTCACCTTGTTGCAGTTCTCTGGCCACTGTCTTCGAGGCTCAGGGTCAGACTTGCCTGGGTTGGAACCCTGGTTCCACCTCTTGCTGGATATGTGATCTTTGGCAAGTTATTAAACTGGGCCTGTTTCTTTGTGTAAGTAATTGGGCCGGTACGAATAATATTGATCACAGAGGGTCATGGTGAGGATTAGAGGCATGACGCATGGGCAGTGATTGTGGCAGAGCCTGCCACAGAGCACGCCTTCCACGAGACTTTGTGCTGCTTTCCATGGCTAGGGCCTCAGGCAGCGTTTATGTCTGTGTGGCGGGTGGAGCCAGCAGCTGGTGGAGCTGTCAGGGTGCAGGGCAGCAGTGCAGCCGTCTGGGGGGCTTGAGCCCACCTCTGAGTGCCCGAGGCGGCAGGGAATGGCCATGCAGATCCCTCAGGGGAGCTGCAAACCCAGCCGCTGAAATTTGTCAATTTGGCGACCCCAAAGGTTTTCTTTATTTTGGAAGCTCATAATATTCCATCATAAATGTTTCATAATTGCCTTATGAATTATTCACCTGCAACTTAATAACCTTAAATTTGATGGGATTATTGTTTTTATGGGAGAAACACATTACCAAGCTGGGACCCAGCTGTGAAGAGAAAGTGCTGACGTTACCAGTTTGTTATCACTATGCAGTGGGAGTTTTTTTGTAACTATGAAATATAGAACATTAATAAAAGAGCAAATGAAACACTAAAAGAGGAGGAAGACAATTCTTATATTGCTCTTAAAAAGATTTTAATCTCAAAGCTGTGTTGGCAAAGTTTTTACCTATTGCCAAGAAGCCAGGCCACCTCCATTTATATTACAGTGGTGTCATTTTCAAGGAAAATCATTCTTTGTTTCCCTGCATACTTATCTGGCCTTTGGCCTTCCTGTACGTTTATCCATTCCTCAAAGGTTATTTTAGTCTGTATTCGCTAGTAATTTTTAAGTTGGTATCACCCTCTCGCCATCCTAGACTGTTGGGGTGCCAGTTCCGGAATGCCCCTGGTGGTGTGGAAGCAGAGTGTGGGGATGCAGTGGGAGGAGCAGTCACTGGGAGAGCTGCGTCTGCGTCCAGACTGTCGTTTGATTGATGGGCAGCCTTAGCCATTCCACTGAGTTTTCTCAGCCTTGGTTTTCCTTCAGATAAGATGAGGATAGTGATGTCCATTCTACTGACCTCACAGAAATCTTGAGGAAGTCCCGTAAGGTCAGAGATGAGACAGTCTTTTAAAGGTAAAGCACTATACAGATGTAAGGAGATGGCCCAGTAACGCAGGCGAGGACAGGCCGGGGTGTGACTATAACTGAGCCCAGGGGAAGGAGGAGCAAGTAGATCAAAAGAGAAAGCTAGTGCCTAGCAGATAGTGGTAAAGTAGCTTACTCCATTCAGTTTTGAATTTTTATTGGGAACAGAAAAGAACAAAGCAAGACCAGCCTGTCCTCTAACACCAGGTAGGGTGCTTACTCGCCAGCTGTTATTAAAAAAAACACACACAACTTTTATTGCAAATCATGGGGTGGATATGTGTGCCCTTTTCAGAATCAAAGACTAAAAGGAAGACAACAGGGGTCATGAAAGGACTATTTCAGTGTCCCCATTTTGCAGATGAGAGCACCGAGACCTGATGAGGAGGGGAGATTTTGGCCCAAGATTTCATGGTGAATTAGAGGCAGAAGCAGGGACCAAAAGCCTGATCTTTGATTTCTAATACTAGGCACTCGTCTGCCTTAGAAAGTGTCATGAACGTGCTAGAAGAGGGGCCTGTGGAAGGGAGGGCAGGGGGCTACTAATAGCAGTGGGTTGGAGGCGGGTGTTGGGCAAGGTTGGGGGCTGCCAGAAGGGAGCTGGGAAATGTGATTCTGCTGTAGGCAAATGAGACTCTCAAGCAGAGTTTAGAAATCAGTGGGGCAGGTTTTTTTTTTTGACTGACTAGAACTGAGTCATCCAATTAAAACAGGAATGGGTGCCCCAGAGGCTGCAGCTCCTCTTCTTCCCCACAGTTTGCACTGACTTCTAATAACATTTTATTAAAATTCTCTGGGTCCTGATTAATTTTCCTGGCTACTTTCTTTCTTATTGCTCTCCTGGCCATGAGATGAGAACAGCGAGTGCTTTAACGAGTGGAGTGAACAGTCGGGCTCAACTCATTTGGTCCAAATGACTCTTCGTCCTCTGTGATGGAGCTTTAGGGACTTGTCCCCATGCCTTTTGGGGGATGGAGGAGATGACACCTGCTGGTGTCTGTAAGGATAGGGAATTACCATACTTACCCCCTGGGGTATCATCTATAAGAAGATTATTGATTTGGTCACTTGAGGATCTGCCCATTGGCTAAGGGAGGAAGACAAGTCACGTCTGCTGAGCACCTGCTGTGTGCTTAGCATTTTTTTCTGTGTTTCTTCTCTGGGTTCCTGGAGGGTCCTGGGCCTGTGCATTCTTCTGACACAGTGCTGTCAAGATCTGTTTTCCCAAAGGCTCTGCGAGTAACACAAGGGCAGGCACTACTTCTTCCTCACGGCGGATTCCCAGTCTCACCAGAGGGGCAGTGCATAGCAAGTGCTCAGGAAACAGGTGAAATGAAATAGGTGTTCATTTAATGAATGACCCTTGGCTGACCAACACTATTAGTGTTCACCACCACCCTTACTTTCTTCTTTTTTCCATTTTACATGCCATTAAGGCAAGGCTCAGAGGGGTTGCCTAAGGTCACACATGTAATACATACAGTTTTGCATGATGTAAAAAAGAACGAGATCTTTCCACTGATCAAACATGCTGTCCACTTTTAGGGACAATGTCTTTTCTCTGGAGATCTGCTGACTTTCAGCCTTACCTCCCAATGAATTTCAGCTGTAGATCTCAATGAAGTGTTGCCTTTGAAAGTTATGCTTTGGACTTACCCTCATTGCAGACAAGATGCTACAGTATCAAACTTACCCTGTACTGAAAGTATTTGATGGACCAAGAGGTGGCTTCAGAAATGGCAAAAGTGGATATAGTGGCATATAAACTGGAGTCTTAAGGAACTGTGGTTATTAGAGGGGAGTATAATTCAGGAATTATCTTGTCTGTACAATATTACGGTTCTCTCTAACCCTGCCAATGTACACGTGAAATTCAGTATAATTATGTAATTATTAGTATTGAATAATTATGTAATTATTACTATTCTTCGTGGTTGTGGAGGCTCTACAGGATGACGGAGCTATGTTAGTTAATGAAGCAGGCAAGAGGGGGTGACTACAAAACCCTCCTATGTAGAAGGACTCAGAGGAAACAGGGAGGAAATAGAAAAGCAGCACAAAGAGGCAAGTCTCTGGGAGCCAGATCCAGGATGGAAACGCTTAAATGGAACGCACTTAAAAAGAGAATTTTTGTTTGGTGAGCATGGCTGAGGGATGGGCTGCAAGGAGTCAAGGGACTTTTGTGCAAATGTCTGTCAGACTTGCGCATATTTATTTCACTGGAAGGGAGATGCATAGTTTTCACTTTCCAGAGTGGCTAGCAACTTTTGAAAGGTTATGAACCAGTGGTTGGGGCTAAATAAAAGCAAATCAGGGAGTCCTAGGACCAGTGTTCCAGAATGGGAGGGAGGGGCCTGATACGGTCCCAAAGGTTGCATTTGACAGATGGGTGTATGGGCAAGCTCTAAGGGCTAACATTTATTGAGTCAGTGATATGTTTACAGTGTTACTTTAAGTCCCCTTTAAGACCCTTTTCAACACTATGTTATGGAATCCTCACAAAAGTGCTTTGAAGAGGACCCCGTATCGTCTCCAGTTTATAGGTGAGGGAAACTAGGCCTTAGAGATTATGTAAATCACCCTAAGTCACATCATTTACAAATGACAGAGCTGTGATGGGGACTGGGCCAGCTGATTCCTAAACTTGTCATCCTAACTGTAGTCTGTATGGCCTTTCTAGAGGAATAAGAGGAGGATGTCCATCAGGACTGGTAGGAGATGGCATTTTTGTGTGTCTTCTGAGGTCATGTGGCTGTATGTCTTCATGCCTGTCTCCAGAGGCCTCAGGTTGAGTGACTGAGTTAACTGTGGGAAGAACCCTAGTGGAGAAGGGCAGGGGCTACGCTAGTCCCAGAGAACCACCACGGGAAAGTTCCCCCACGGCGGCACAGCAGCAGGAAGTTCCTGGAGATTGGGGTAGCCGGGGGAGCCTTCTGTTCATGGGGGAGCTTTCTGGAGCAGGCTGCTGGAAAGACTGTGAGAGTTGAGGCTCCACTTTTAGAATTTACCCAGAAAGGGTTGCATGGGTGCCCCTTTCCACCATTATGTGGTCCCAAGTGGCCTTTCTGGGTGTTTCTCTGTTGTTTAAGCAGCAGCAGCACAGGAGGAGGAGTGGGCTCTTGAGCCACATAGGCCTGGATTCCACTCTCAGCCCTGGCCCCTCCTGCTGTGTAGCCTTGGTCCAATTTCTTCATGGCATGGAGTTGCCTTTCCCTCCCCTGTGAACCTGCAGTTAGTGCCACCCAGTGCCACCTCCCTCACAGGGCTGCTGTGAGGGTTAAATGAAAGGATGAAGATAAAGCAACTTGCAGGTAATAAGTACTCAACATATGGTAGCTGTTGATTTCCCTCTGACCGCAAGGAAGACCCATGTCCACCATCTGCAGAAATGTCCCCTGACCCAAATAGATTCCTTTTTTTTTTTTTTTTGGCCAGGTCCTTAAGCTCCTTCTTAATGTCTCTCCTCTAATGCAAGATGAAATTTGCTTCTTCTAATTCTACATGCACTATATATTTTCAAGGAACCAGGGAGACATAGCTGATTGTTAAACTTTTGTCATATACTGTTCTAAGAAGATTACTAACTTAATCCTCACAGTGCCTTTTAAGGTTATTATTATTATCCCCATTTTGCAGACTAGGAAACTGAGAAAGCTAGTTGCCCAAGGTCATGTCACTCGTGACATAATTGTAATGTAAACCAGGGCAGGATGGCTCCAAAGCCTGCATTATACGGCTCTTGCATGATATGGCTCCAAAGCTCTGCTACTATGCCTTTTTAAAATAAAGACTTTATCTGTTTTTAGAGAGAGAGGAAGAGAGGAAGAAAGAGAGGGAGAGAAATATCTATCAGTTGCCTCCCATACATGTCCCAGTCAGTGAACAGGCTTCAACCCAGGCATGT
Source organism: Sturnira hondurensis (assembly GCF_014824575.4). Lineage (NCBI taxonomy): Eukaryota > Metazoa > Chordata > Mammalia > Chiroptera > Phyllostomidae > Sturnira > Sturnira hondurensis. Next base: position 4,995,373 of record NW_028076783.1, on the reverse strand, counting down.
GCCTCTACTGGGAATTGAACCGTTGACCTTTTGCTTTGCTGGATGACACTTACTGGTCAGGGCCACACTGTCTCTTGAGGGGTTCTTGTGACAATTCAATGATTTACATAAAGAGCTTGGCCTGGTGCTTTATACTTAGTAATTTCTTGGCTTGTCTTCCCTTCCGTCCACCTGTAGGAGAAAATGGGGCTGTGAATACCCTTAGAGAAATAAAGCCAGCATTCCTCGCCAGGGTCCCTCAGCGGGATTTCCGATGGTCCAGAAAACCCTTTACATAACAGACGCAGTGTTTAAAGCCCGCCAGGTCAGGCATTGGCCCAGCTTCTGTGGTTTACCAGCGGCCCCTAGTGGCCAGTGACTCCAAGTGCCTTGCCTTCTTCCGTGCTCTCTATCCGCTGGCTGCGTGCCCTCCAGAGGTTTTACACGCTCCACTATTTCCCACTCAATACGTTCTGCAGTATTGGACAGAAAACAATAGCAGAGTCTAAAACTCTGGGCACGGAGGCTTTTACAATGGGCCATCTAATCTATAAAATCGGGAACCCAGTCTGTCACTGAGGCCTTTTTCTCTTTTTCATACCCCTGTCCACAAACCTGGGAGGTAGCTGGTACCATTATCCCTGGTTAGCTGCTGGGAAAACTGAGGTTCAGAGCACTTAGGTAACCAGGCCACACACTGGTTAGCAGGAAACCCACTGCCCCCCTCCCCAGGTTTGCGTGGGCACAGGTCTATGTGACCTTTGCTTGGGAGGCCTTGGCAGCGCCTGTGTCGTTCACTGGCACGGCAGTGGCCTGGTCTTGGGAATACTAAGGAAAACGAGCACTAAAGGATTCATTCTGTGCCAGGAGCATACTAAGTGCTCTTATATGCTCTTGTATACCCCACTCATTCTTCTTAGCCACCCTATAAGATAAACATCTTCAGCTGACGAATGAGAATGTGGACTGTTAACGAGGTCAAAACTGCCAGAGGTCACAATTCAGCTGGGGGTTAGGACCCAGGTTGTTCTAATCCAAAGCAATCACTTTAACTTAGCTGTCTATGTTCAGCTAAATTTTAGCTGTCTAAAATTTTGATGTATTTTCTGTATGTTCTCCTTGTAGCAAATCCAGGTTGTTGGTCCTTAGTATTCACTCACCTAAAGCATTCCCTTCCTGCTCCCGACCACGTGTTAATGAGAATTTGGCTGATAAGAGCTCAGGAGACTGTGGACGTGTGCTGGTCTGGGTTCCCCAGAACACAGACTTGTAGTTAGGAGAAACCCCACTCCTCTTTCTTTGTGTGTCTGATGCCCTCCGATACCCTCTTTGACGGCCAGCCAGTCATTTCCTGAGGTCCTGCAGGGTCTCAGAGGGGAGGCAATGTCAACGGCCAAGTCGAATGGTCATGAGGCAGGCTTTGGGGTCAGGAGACGGCAACAGTTCCTACACAGTTCAAGACTCAGTTTCCTCATCCACTAAGTGCGCACAGTGGTGCCTACCTCCCGGCTGTTGCAGGAAGGAAGTGCCACAATACGTATGATATCCGTAATGCAGGGTAAGTCTCGCTGTTGCGTTGATGAGTGAGAGAACACACGGTGACTTATTGACATGGTTTGTTAGGCAGGTCACCACCAGCAGCACTACCCAGGGGGAGTGGTGGCCCCTTGTCTGGTGTTCACGGTGAGATTAGGTTGTTTCTTTTGCAGCATAAAATGGACTTAGGGGTTGAAGTGAGAAACAATGCACTGAGGGAAGACAGCCAAAGCAAAGAAGTCCCTTTCCATAGGGATAAAGTGGGCGGGAGGGGTGGTGACAAAGCCTTCATCCAGAGCCATACCAGCCAAATTTCTTGCCAGAAGAGTATTGAGTCTTGGGAGCAACAAGGGACACAGCCATGAAGGAATTAATTTGCCTTGAGAGGAATTGCCTTGACTTAATGGCTTTATTGAATTCATGGTTTTTAGCCCATTGATTTCCGTTTACTTTAATTCAGGACTATTCGGGAGCTTTGCCATTACTTTACCTGGCCGTAGTGATTAGCTAGTGTCCCTGCTCCTCTGGCTCAGCCCCTCTCCTTCTTTCTTGCCCCCAACTTTCTGTCCTCATTTCCCTCATCTCAGCGGCTGGGCTGGGCATGGGTCTGTGGTCCAGGCAAACCCTCTGAATTCCTTGCTAATTGGAAATAATGGCATCAGGCGGATCATTGAGGCCACCTCACTCTCGGGCTTTGCCCTGGTTATAATGAACCTCTGGCTTTAGGATTTGTTTTCTTAACATCGAGCTTTGAAAAAAATACTTTTAATTTGGGGCTTGTTTTGGATGGTTGTCCTATTTAGCCAAACTGGGAGTTTTTAGTAATGTTTTCCAAACTTCAAGGTACAACAGAATCAGCTGGTCTCTTGTGTTCAAGGGCATTTCTGGGCCCAAATAGTTTGACTCAGAGGGTTATTTTTCATTTTAAAGCCAGGGAAACTAAACTTCAGAAAGTGTAAGTCATGTCTGTGAATCCTGATAGCTGGTAAATGATAAGACTAGGATTTCAGCCTCGGCAACTGACTCCCGGGGCCGAGTCCTGATACTGTGTGATAAGAAATACTTTAAAATCGATTATTTATAGGCCTCTTCTATAGAAATTTAACAAAAATAGAATCACTAATCATTGACTGATTATATTAGACATTCATTAATTCCCATAGAATGAGTAAATAAATGCTCTGTTAACACGTGACTTTCAGTGAATCCATGGGTTAAATTTTTTTCCTGAGTCTAGAGAAGACAGGCAAGGTACAGATAGCAGAAGTTTGCTCAGTGAACACTGGTGAATCTGGTAGAGAATTCAGTCTCTTTCATAATGAGTGTGCTGGTCATACCATGTGCATTTCAGGGGGGAAAAAAAACCCCTGGTACCTTCAGGTGTGCAGGCGGCCAGGACTCTCAGTCTTAAGACATTTGTGCTGTGGAAAGAGGCAACAGAAGTAACCAGCTCACAGTAAGACCCGATTCTGGGAAAGGATAATGCTAAGAACTCCTTTGCTGGGGATTGTCTTGAGTGTGTTTGGATGAGATTAGGATCAGCTAACTCACTCCAGAGTCTCAGGAGCCTTAGGCTCCATGGGTTGACCATCACTGACCATAAAGTGATGTAGCCAGAAAATATGCAGCGCAAATCAATCCTGCTTTCCTCGTTTACCACGGTTTACTACGATATCCTTAGTGAGCATTACTATACTCTTTCCCTCTCCCACTCAGTGTTATGGGTGTTTTTTAATCTCTGAAATGCGTGCCTCCATGTAGGAGGGTGCTCTAAACTTGAAGAGTAGCTTTAAAAAAGCAAATAAGCCAGGTGATGAAAGACAAATACCATATGATATCACCGTTAACAGGAATCTAAACAAAACAAACAAGCAAGCAAAATATGACCAATGACACTCAAATAAGGAGCAGGCTGACAGGGTCCAGAGGGGAGAGGGGAGAGAATCATAGGGGAAAAGGAGATGGACTCACATGAACAAGTATAAAGGACACATGGACAATAACTAAGGGTTGGGGGCGGAAATGGGAGGGAGGCGGTGAGCATGGGGCAGGGGCCGGGAAGGGTTGGGAATATAAGACAGAAAGCTGTATTTGAACAAGAATTAAATAAAAAAATTATTTAAAAAATTAGTAAAAAGCAAAAAAAAAAAGCAAATCTACCCTCATCATTTATTATTAGTTGCCATGTTTGTTGTTATAAATTTCCTTAAATCAGGGCACACCTGGATTTGTAGGAAAGCATGGAGGAAACTTCTTAAATGAGGTCCTAGGATTCATTTCCTATCCAATTCACACAACTATTTAATACCTTGTCAAATAGATGTTGATTGATTGGAATATTATACACACAATGGAAGATGATTCAGCCTTAAAAAAGAAGGAAATCCTGCCATTTGCAACAATATGGATGGATCTGAAAGGCATTATGGTGAGTGAAATAAACAAGACAGAAAGACACAGAAAGACAAATACTTTATTGTGTCATTTTATGTGGAATCTAAGAAAAAAAGAACTCATGAAAAGCATAGAGTAGAATGGCAGTTTGCAGGGGACTGGAAGTTGGGGGAAATGGGGAACAAACTTTCAGTTATAAGATGAAAATGGTCTGAGGATCTAATGTATCACATGGTGACTGTATTTGCTAGCTCTGTATCCTACCGGAATTTGCTAAGAGAGTAGAACATCAGCATTCTCATATAAAAAAAGTAAGTATGTGAGGTGATGGATGTGTTAATTAGATGGTGTGATCCTTTTATCATGTTTACATATATCAAGCCATCATGTTGTAAACTTTAAATATATTACTATTTTATTTGTCAGTTGTACTTCAATAAAGCAGGAAAAAAGAGAAGTACTTGAATAATTAATATCAACTGAGCTGTGAGGACTGCTGGGTCTTCAGTGGCCCCGGCTTGTGGGAAAGGACAGCCGAAGACTGGGCAATAGTCTAATTTGTTGCACCCAAGAGGCTGCTCCAGGCTAGAAAGAGGCCTGTGTTCAGCGCGTAAGGGAATTCAGCACAGGCAAGTCTTTTCATTTGCAAAGAATTGAAACCATTCCAGTTGGTTGAAGTGCAGGAGAGTTTTGAAACTTCATAGGGATGTTTCACAAACATGAAACTCAGTGATATACTTGGCATCAGAAAGGCACCTGATTTGCTGAGAAAGTCCTTAGGCTTGAGTTTCCTCCTTGTCCGTATTTCTCTCTCTCTAGTTGTCTAAAAATGTTGATTGGTTTCTCTGTAATACAACTTTCCTTTTTTATTGAATTTATTGGGGTGACATTGGTTAATAAAATTATATAGGTTTCAGTGTATAATTCTATAATATATCATCTGTATATTGTATTGTGTGTTCACCACCCAAGTCAGGTCTCCTTCCATCACATTTTATCCCCCTGTACCTTCCTCCACCTCCCCCAGCCCCCTTCCCTCTGGCAATCATCACCCTGTTGTCTGTGTCCACGAGCCAACTGAGACAACCTGCCAGTGAGAACAGGGAGGAAAATGAGTCTATCCGTGAGTCCACGTGACCTTTCAGGAAAATCATCCCCAGTGTTTGATTATAGTGTTTTCTTTGTCCAGACTCTCAAGGAAGAGCACTGGTTACGTACTAGCTAATTAGTGGCTTGGCTTTCCTCATGGTGCCTTTTTGTGTGTTGGCTGGGGTTTACAGTGGATCACGTGCTAAAATACACCCACCTTCATTCAACCCCGTTCAGCAGGGTTGGGAGGGAATTTCTCTGAGAAAGAGATGGGGGCTTATTCATATCCCATTTTATATCCCACAGTGAGTCCCAGGAGGCTGTCCTCTTTAAGCAGTGACATTGCCTGGAAGCACAGAGGTGTCATGTGTCTGCCCCTGTCCTCTATGTTAAGCAGAACTCAAACCAGTAGCTGAGAGTTTGGGTGACAGAATTTAGTCACAGAGCAAAGAGGTTGGAATGTGTGTGGTCAAGATTCTGGTCCAGCAGGCTTCAGCTCCGAACAGAATCCCAATCTTGGAATGGGAGTATGTACGTAAGATCAGGAACCGAGGTCAAGGTGCTGTCAAAATCACCTGGGAGCTTGATTTCAGGGTACCCACCCAGATCCAGTAGTCTGTTGAGAGAACTCTTTTGACAAGATCCGGGGTGAAGTGAAAGGAGGGCAGATTCAAGAACCTTTGACTGACTAAGTCCTCAGCCTCCTGCATAGACCAGAGTCTAAGCCAGCCCATTGCACCCAGAGCCCGGGTCCCCTTCCTTGCAGTTCAGAGCTCTTCCCTTTATTATATCTGCCTGCTCTCTTTATAGTTGAGGAAGGATGTCGTAACGTCCTTTTGTATCAGAGAAATAGGGTTTGTCTTGGTGTGACAACTAGCTTTTTTGCAACATGGTTAGGCTGGGTAGGACCCAGGTTCATATTTTAGGAGATTGAATTTTTGATATGATCTATGTGTCAGTAATAACAGGGCCCTATCAGTCAGAAAAGTTTAGACTTTAACAATTAAAGTTTGTTTTTAGTGGCATGCACCAACAAAAGTTTTTTATTGCTAATGTTACATGTCTATACCACATCTTCTGGGGCCCTACTATGAGCTTCTCTAACCCCTGGTCAAAGGCTAGTTGCTGGGGCAGAGGGAAACGAGACCAAGGAAAAACATACCTGGGCTTTTGAAGCTCCCATCTCAAAGCTGTCACACACATCAGTACAGTTCCCACTTCATAGGCTGAATGAAGCCCTTCCCTCACACAGGTGAAAGTGCAGTCCTACTATGGGCTGCAGCAAAGAGACCCATACACCGAGCCTTGCACAAGGACTTGGACTCATTTTCTTCTACATCCCCAGCATTCATAATAATGTCTGGCACATGGTAGGTTCTTTAAAATATATTGAATAAACAAAGGGAGGAAGAAATACATGAAAGTAAAGTAATTCTTATCCCTCGGGGTAAACGCTGGTTCCGGACATAGTTGTGAAATGATCTTTGTTCGAATATTTTAGAAAATAGCTCCAGGAAGGACTACATTTGGGAAAATTTTCTTCAAGTATGGGTTATTTATGATTGAAAATTCCAGAGCTTGAGGATTTCCCAGTTGCCTTTTATCTCGGTATGGGGGTCACTTTTTCATGTTTCTACAAAGGGTGTTTGGCAGGTCAGCTTGAATAGTTGTCTGATTCTCAGGGTATTAAAGTGTGCAAGGTAGAGTGTAGGGGTTGTTCACGGAATTCACAAGAGAGCAGAGAGTAAAGCCCCCGTACTGAAAATTAACTTTGCAGATAGATGTCATGGGGGCCCCCTTTAACCAAAATTATTGCCTTGCTTGGGGTTAACATTGGTTCTTACGTGAAACGGCCAAAAGAGCACACTTAAGCAGCCATCCTGGGAGAAAGACCTGGCTCCCAGCTTTGCAGGCCCATTGAGATTAATGGCCACTTCCAGTTTCCTGCTTTGTCCTCAGTACCCGTGGATCCTCTGAGCCACTTTATGCCACAAGAACAAATGTTTGCAAGTGCTCCTTCCATTCTGGGGAAATCTAAAGCCTGGCCCATAATTTGGCTAATTAGTAGTTGATCATGGGGAAGATAATGAGTAGGGAAAATTGAGGGAGCAGGGGACAGAGTTGCTAGGAAACAGATTTACTTCTCACATCCAGACCAATAAACTAAAGAAATGGGGTGAATAAGTCTAGTTACTGACAATCTCAGTTCCAAGGACACACAAGCACAGAAAAGTGGCGCCCTGATGAGAGAGCACCAGGCAGAGGTGGGGGGACAAGCGGAGCATCGTGGTTTAGCAGGGGATGGCTCTTCCTATAGCAGACTGGCTGGTTAAATGAGGTCATTGATGGTAAGGGCTTAGCACAGCATCTGCGTAGGGAAGGGGGTCAGTAGATATTAACCAAAATAATCATTAGCATTATAAATATATATAAATGTGTAAATAATAAGCTACTGTTAGTCTCATCATCTTACAGGTTCTGGTTCTTCTGTGCATGGCAAATGTGTCTTTTGTTAGTAGTTAAACATTGAGTCTTTGTCTCCTCTTCCTACCTCTACATGCATTGTTGGAAGGGTCAGTGAGGGCAGGGGTACATAAGCAACTGCGTAAACTTCAGGAACATTTATGGACATAAGTTGTTCTAATCATCATTGCTAACAGCCAATCCTGAGACCCAAGAGGGATTTTTACAGAGATCTCAGGGCTGCTCTCTCCTTTCTCAGTGCCTCAAACCCCGGTCTTCTGAGCAGCCAGCCAGGAACTCAGACCTCTGTTTCCTCCTCCCAGCAAACCTGCTGCTGCCCGCGTGGCTGTGTGTCTCTGCACCGCGGTCTGGGAAAATGCCTCAAGAAGGAAGCTTGTGTGAGTGGGACAGTTCCCTGCTCTCAAGGCTCATAAACCTGCATTGGTTGCTGTCCGATGTCTGAAAATAATAGTTTGATGTATTTTGTTTCGGTTTTAGAGCAGAGATTAAGTCTGATGCCGGCCAGCCCATCGAGGCCAGAACTCCAAGTTGTCCTAGCTTCCTGGATGCTTTGACTTTATTCTGCTAAATGACACAATGAACAAAGAATTCACCAAGTAAACAGAAAAATTATTAAATAATGGCACCTTGTGATAAGTTCTGTGAAAAATACAAACAAATACTGGCACTGAAATAGGGAAGAAAGATGGGGAGGGAGGGCTGGATTTTGGACGAGGCTGTGCTGAAGATGTTTAAAGTTGAGGTTTAAATGACGAGCCGGGCCTTTCTTATATGGAGCAGAGGGAGGCAGCGAGAACAGAAGAGCATGTTAAATAGAAGTATGAATTCTGAATGAGTGATGCTTGCCAAAATTTATGCTGTACAAATAAGACCTAAAGTATTTCATTTAATCTGAGTGCTGTGTTTTAAAATAGGTAACTCACTCTAAGTGCTATGAGAAGGAGGGGCGGGAGACCTTGAAGGGGGAGGAATGAGAAAGCCAAGGAAGGGGTTGGGTTTGGGGCAGCATTTGGGAGAAGGCTAGGTGAGTGTCAACTTCAAGTACCTGACTGCTGTCATGGAGAGGATTGGCAATATTCGGGTGCATATTTGGCAAATCAAATCTAGCCACATAGCCTGCAAACTAGGGATGGATTATTTTAGATTTTTAAATGATTGCATTTTAAATGGTTATGTTAGTACAGTAAATCCTCACTTAATGTTGCTGGGGGGTTCTGTGACTTTGAGCAAAACGACTTATAACAAAAGTAATTTCACTATAGGCTAATTGATATCAGCAAGAGTTCAGTTCTTATGGCAGCTCATCAACGCTGTCACTGAATGATGTTGAACCAAACGGCATTATTCGAGGACCTGCTGTCTCTACACCATGACCCCAATTTTGTTGCTTGGCCCACAATGCTTAAAGTGTTTATTACCTTGGCCTTTTAATGAAACATTTGCTGACAATGTGCTCTGGATAACTGCAGGAATTCAATTCTCTGCAGCTGAAGAAATGAGTAACAAATTGGAATAAAAAATTCCCTAAGGGAAAGGTATCTTCCTGGACGGGGTGCTGGAGACACCTTCCTCACGGGTATTGTCCTTGGCCCGCATCTCATCCTGGGCAGTTTTCCTCCCACACAGCTCATGCATGAGAAGACAGCCTTTGGCTTCTTGAGAAGAACGGGGTGGCACTGGGCCAACTGGCTGAGAATCTGACTCTGTGAAATTGGATGGCTTTCTACTTGGATGAGACAATAGTTTGATCTGAAAACACCCAATTAGTGACTGTAACTAATACATTGTTTCACTGAATTAAATTATTTTATCATCCCTCCAACAGGATTTAGAGCACAGATAAAGGTCTTGAGTAACAGGTTAGTGTGTGAAATGAATTTGTTATAGGTCAGCAATGACCAGAAGAAGACTGGTTCATAGTCTAGTCAACTAGGCTAATTCTTCAGGAACTAGGTAATGAGCCTCAGTACAATACAAAACGAAAATACTAATTTCAGAGCAGTCTTTCCAAAGCCAAAACCAAAACCAAAAAAGTGGTGGAATGTCCCAGAATGTGGTATAGACTTCATTCATTTGTTTATCAAGTAAGGAGCTCATAGCCTACAGGGGAGATAGACAAACAAAATACATTCCAATAGAATATGGGACCTGCACTTGGTTTGTGTATGTACACCATCATGTCCACAGTGCTACAAAACATAGAATAGGCATGTAGCTCTGCTTTGAGGCCCTGAGGGAGGCCAGAAAAAGTTTCTGGAAAAGAAAGTGCATGAATGAAATCACAAAGAATGGTTCAAGGTTACTCAGAGGAAGGCAGTGGGGCAGCTGTGCAGGTATGTGGAAGGATTTAGGCAGTAAACAATCTGAGTCTTGAGAAAATTTAGTGCAATTTGACAACTTTAGGGTGCTCTGTATGACTAGATCAGAGAACTGAGGAACGATGCTGGAGGGTCAAAAAGAGGCAAGGCCGCATTGTAGCTAGGAGTTTGGATCTCATCCTGAGGGCCACAGGGAGCTACTGGGAGATATTGACCGTGACACGACTATATGTGAGTTTTAAAAAGGTTGTCTGGTAGCATAAAGGGGAGTAGGGTGGTGCAGAGTAAGACCAGAGCTTGGAGAAGATGTGAAGATAGCTGTTGCAGTTTTCCAAGTGACAAATGATAGTCATGAAGCAGTAGCAAGACTGATGGGAAGAGGGGGATGAAACACCAGGGAGGTGGAACTCACAGGGTTGATTATTCTTGGATGTGTGCAGTGAGGGAAGAGAGGCTGTGACTACCATTCACTTGTATCCTCAGTGAGATGACCACCACTGGACAGATGCATAAAAAATCACATGCCAGGAAAGGGATGGTTAGCCATATAAACAGTTCTGAGAACCATGGGAGTGATGTCTCGGAATCAGTGAAGGTTTCATGACCGAATAGGTATTTGAGATCAGAAAGAGTTGAAACTTTCAGTGCCGCCCACCACCACCCTACCTCTGTGCAGGGGAGAGGGACTAGAGATTGAGTTCATTTGTCAATGGCTAATGATTTAATCAACCATGCCTATGTAATGAAGCCTCCATAAGGCCTGGGTTCAGAGAGCTTCAGGTTGGTGAGCAGGTGGAGGTGCTGAGAGAGTGGTGCACCTGGGGAAGGCGTGGACGCTTCTTACCCTTGTCCCCGTGCCTAGATCTGTGCATCCCTTCTGTCTGGCTGTTCCTGAGTTGTATCCTTTTATAATAGACAGGCAATCTAGTAAATAAAATGTTTCTCTGAGTTCTGTGAGGCACTCTAGCAAAGTAATCAAACCTGGGGAGGGGCTTTGAGAACCTCTAGTTTTATAGCCAGTTGGTCAGGATGTAGCAGCCCGGGCTTGTGACTGCGGTCCGAAGGACAGGGCCGACTGAGAAGTCTTAGGGTACTCACCTGTGGGATCTGAAACTGTTGCTGGCTGGGTAGATCATGTCAAAATTGAGCAGAATTGTAGAACACCTGCCTGATGCCCAAAGAATTGCTTGTTGGTGTGGAGAGCACACCACACCCCGTACTGGAAGTGGTACGAGAACCTATGTAATAGGTGCTCTGTATGTATTTGTTGAATGAATGGATATTATCGAACGGTTGAATGGTGGAATGTCAGAGTTTAATTGTCCTTAAGAAACTAATCTAACCATTGCAATTGACTGATGGAGTACCAGAAAAAGGGCATGACTTACCTATGTGTTTTTTATTATTTATTCATGTTGCCCAGTATGTTTTCTTAGCTTGATCATTTTGGCAATGGAGAGCAGCCTAGAGATAAGAAAATGCCCATGTCTGTAAATGGCTGAGGCTAATTTTTCTAAAATTACAAGAAAATCTTGTGCTTTTGGTAAGCATGCCACTGAATTACAAAAATAGCATTAGGTTTTATTTATTACTTTTACCCTAACCCTTTCCTAGTTTACTTTGTACATTCTGTTCTACCTGTGGACAATTGAATCTTCAAAAATGTCAACTTTGATCATGTATTTTTTCCCCCACTTAAATGTGTCATCCTGTCTTCAAGTGACTACAAAGGGAAGACTGAAGTGCTCAGTCTGGCCTCGATCTTTCCAGCTCTATTCCCACGTCCTGGCCCATGGGCCCGAGCTTCTCCAATTCAGATGCACCTGTGAGTCACTTAGGAGATCTCAGAACAATGAAGATGCTGATTCAGCAAGTCTGCGGTGGGAACCAGGTTCCTGCCTTTCTAACAAGTTCTTCTATGATGCTAATATAGCTCGTGTGGGTAGGAAGGCCCTGGCAATATTGCGCCCTCTCCTACATGCCCTCATCGCATTTCATTGTTATATGTTTAGTAACTGTCTTTCCTTCACTGCAGAGTATGTCCCAGAGAGCCTCATTGGATCTGTCATTTTCATGGTTAAATCCTTTGGCATCTATCAAAATGAATCTGAAATACTCTTGATTTAGACAGGACCTTATTTACCCGTCCCTCTTGAACCATAGGCAGTGAATTGAATCCAGAAAGTGACCTTTCTTTCCAGGGAGACATCATGACTTAGTGCAGGGCTGGGACAGGGAACTGGTCTCTGAAATAAATACCTGCTGTAGCACAAAACTTCAAGCAAAGTTCTTAGGAGAAGTAGTACATTATTCAGACCTTGCTCCTTCCCTCCCCCTGGGTATTGGATGCTTAGCATAGAACTCCCACTGCAAGCCCTTTGGCAAATTGCAAATGTATGAGAGGAGACAAGAAATACCCCAGGGGCATTTCTCAGGGTCTACGGAGGCTCCACAATTAGACTAACGGCTTATAGGACAACTAGAGTGTAGCCAATTGAGAAGGATTGACCTAATTCTTCCTTTTTAATTACCTTAATTTTATGCATCAGGTAATTAACTGAATGACTTAGTGATTATAGATGCTTTTTCTGTCTCCAACCAGGAATGGAAACAAGTTGCATCGGAAATGCAGGTGGGAGAAAGAGGAGAATATTAGGGCTTGGGCATTTTGATAGGCATCTGAATGAACCCATGTTGGAGTGCAAAACTCACCGTGGCATTTTACATCTGAACAATGTATTTGTCTGCCTGAAAGGAGGAAATACAGGGAACTCCCCAAAGTAGCTTCTAGAAATAGATCAGGATTTCTCAGCTCTGGCACAATGGATATTTTGGACCAGAAAGTTTTTTTATTTTTGGAAGCTGTCCTGTCCATTGCAAGGTGTTTAGCAGCATCCTTGGTCTCTACGCATGGGTAGCACCCCCGCCCTCACGCTATGACAACCAGAAACATGCCCAGACGTTTCTCCCACCCCCTGCGAGAGAACGGGAGAGCATCATCCCCAGGTGGGAGCCCCTGGACTCGACCACTGGTCCAGAGAAAGCTGTGCACATCTACCTGGTGGCTGCAACAGCCACACAGGGTGTGTGGCAGCAATTCCACGGAGCACTGCCCTCATAGATATCAATGTTTGGGGCTAATTATTTAAGATTTTGGTAATATTTGCAACGCAAAGCTTGACCTTTAATAATGAACTTTTATAGGCTAAGAGCCTCCCCGTTTAAATACAACACGAGGAATTTACAAAAGCCATGTGCCCAGCAGAAGACCTGGTGACTTTAATATCCAAGAAGCCGATCCACTGCTCACCTTGATCTCCATGGTGTCATCAGTAGCTGTATCACCTCTGAAATCTTCAGGCGTCTTTCTTTCTGATCACCAAGTCCTATGCTTCTGACTTGATTGACCACCTGGTTCTCTGAATACTGTTTGACCCTAGCTGAGTCACCAATGTATCAACCTCACCATTTTGCATCACTGACTACACTCCCTCTTATCTATATTTGCCTCTCTATCCAGGTCAGAGTCTCTTGCCCATCATGTTAATCATTCCTTGTAAAACCCTTCAATAACCTTGCGTTACTAGCCCTATGATGTGTTTGCCTGTCTGAAACCAGGGCAGAATGAATTTCATTTTTTTACCTTTTCTGTATCTATATCTAAACAGATACACAACAACACTTAAATGGAAAGGCCACCCAGTATAGTAACTAATCCATTTCAGTTTAAATTCAAGACCACAAACCTTGGACACTTACACCACCTAGAATTCTCATCCTAGTGAGTCTGTTTTCTCCTCTTTGGACGAGTCTTCCATGCTTCACACCCTCACTCTGATAACTGCCTAGGAAAGAGAAGCAGCAGGAGCTCCCACGTGCACACTTGGAATCCACACGGTGTCTTTATTCCTACCCGTAGTCTCTATTTTTCATCCTCTCACTGCCTTTACAGAGGGTCAGTCTCCTCTAGTGCTTTCTATCCAAGTTCCTATAACTTCCTCAAGCATTTTACTTCTATCATTTCATCTGCATCACTGTTTCCTCCTTTCAGTCATCTCCACCACCTGGAGATATACTCTAGTTTCTCACGTTGTACATCGGTCCAAATTCTGCTTCTTCTATCACATATTTCTCTCTCTTGTCCTTCAAAGGAAATATTCTTAAAGGATTGGCCTAAACTCACTGGACTGGGTCTTAAACTACCACAGTTTCTTTAATCTCCTTCCAATATGGTTTTACTGTCACTATTTCCCTAAAACCACTTCTGTCCACGATCATCATGTTGCCAAAACTAATGGGCCTTTCTTTGGACTCCTTGCTCAACAATTACTGTTGACCACCTTCTCCCTTCTGAAACTCTCTCTTGGTGTCTAGAATACTGCCTTCTCCTAATATTTTCTTGCCCTTTTATATCCTCCCTAAAATATTTTAAACTATGGTTGACATGCAACATATAATATTACATTTATTTCGGGTGTACAACATAAGGAGTCCACATTTATATAGCTTACAGAGTGATCACCACACTGAGTCAAAGAACCATCTGCCATATTCGTCATTATTACGGTGTTATTGACTCTGTTCCCTGTGCCGTATATCATATTCCTGAATGCTTCTTTTATTGTCTTAACATTTTTTTTTCTTCACAAACCTACTGTTTATTATAAGAGTTCTCCACTGATTAGACCAACTCTGTCTGCATATTTTCCTACTGGGACCCCATCCACCTCCTGGCTTTGAATGCCAGCTGGATGGTTATGGCCCCCAGACCTACACGTGCACCCTCTATTCTTTCCTGTGCTCCACACTTACATACCCATCTGACTCTTTGCTCTTTGTGATTGGATATATGATATGCATGTAAGATTAGCATTTTTAAAACAGGGGTTCTAAATTTTTCTTTCTTTTCCTTTCATGTTTCTCCCAAGACTTTCTCATATCACTAAATGGCACCTTTAACCACCTCACAGCCCACTCAGGCCCAAACTGCTGGCATCGTGATGATGTTTCATTCTGTTTCTGAAATGTATCTGCTTTCCCTGGTCAGAGAGTGACAGCACTGAAAATTTGTCAATGTTGGCAAGACAGATTTTGTTCAGACCACTGTGGCAGGAGAGAGAGACTCCAGTGTCAACTGAGCTCAACTCCAACAAAGAAAAAGGTAGTTGAGGCTTTAAAAGGGAAAAGAGGAAACCAAAAGGGGCTACAGGGAAGTGAAAAGGGGGATCAGAAAGGATTCAGGGGGCTATGGTAGACATGAAAACTTCAGAAAGGAATAAGTGGAGAATTACCAAAAATGGTTTAGCAGTGTGAGTTGGAGCGATGCACATTTTGTGGTTTGGAAGCATTTCTTTTTTGTGTGCAAAGATTTAGCACGGGTCTGGGGTGACTTTAGAAACGTGACCTAGCAGGTGGAAGCCAGGTTAAATTAAAGTCTCTTAGCACAGTGTTCATGCAGTTCCTTGTGCCACAGGTCACAACCTCTTCACTGCCACCAGATTGTCCATCATTTGTTATCTGGACCTTTGAAAGGGCCTCTTGGATGGTCTCCTTGCACACATTCAATTAAATCATGTGTTCATTCATCATTAGGAAAATGCAAGTCCAAACCACAGTGATGTATAACTTCATACCCAATGGAATGACTGTTATAAAAAGGACAGGCCACAACAAGTGTTGGTGGGGTCACAGAGAAATTAAAACCCTCGTACATTGCTAGTAGGAATGAAAAATTGTACAGCCACTTTGGTAAGCAGTATGGTAGTTTCTTAAATGTTAAACATCGAGTTACCATATGACTGAGCAATTCCATTTCTAGTTCTCTATCTAAGAGAAATGAAAGCACCTCCACACAAAATGTGCTGAAATGTTATCATCTGTCCATTGTGCATCAGCAGTTGGGGGGGCTTTGCTCATTGCAGCCACTCAAGGACCTTGGATAGGGAAGCAGCCACCATTACTACCAGCATTTGTTAATTGTTATTCCAAAGGGAAAACACAAGTCTGGCAGATGTTACATCAGCAATTAAGTGATACACATTGCTTCTGCTCATAATTTAGAGGCCAGCATTAATCACAAGCCTGATCTAACTAAAGAACAAAGAAGTGTCATCTACATGTGCCTGGGAGGTGAAGACCCGGAAGTGGTTAGCAGGCATACTAACGGCTCCTCTACCCGTGCCCCTGACATTCCCTTGGCTTGGAATGATTTTCCTTCATCTCTGGGTGGACCTGGATCCTGCTCAGCCTTTAGTTTCCAGACTTTCCTGGGAGGACTCCTGTGACAAGTCTGTTCCAAGAGTGCCTCTATCTCTTGCACAATCCTTTAGAGTTCTTTGCCCCAGCCCCCAAGGTGTTATGACCCTGCTTATTTCATGATCTGAAATTGTTTGGTATATTTCTTTGCTTGTTTTCTTATTGACTACCTTGTCCCACTAGAATGTAAACTTTTCCAGGCTGTAATTTGTATTCTGTTTCATTCACTACCAAATCCCCAGCATTTGGAACAATGCCTAGCAAGCTCATAATAGAAAATCGATAAATATTCATTAAATGAATGAATGAACACGCTCTCTTACCTCCTGAGCATTTTTCATGCTGTTCCTTCTTCCTTTTCTTTCAAACAAAATACTATGCATTCTCTAATGTTCAGCTTAATGTCATCTGTGCTGTAAAACCTTTGATTTCTCTATAATTATTGGTCAGAGGTAATTTTTAACTCAGCCATGCTCTCATAACATTTTACTTATCCTTTTTTCATAGTGGAGATACTCTGCCTTATGTTTTTGTAGTTGTGTGCATAATTCTTCAACGTTTCCTCTCTCATACTTTGAATTAGTTGTATAGAGCACCATTAAAACTAAGTGGTATGTCTTCCAAGTAGTTTATATCCGAGTGCCCAGTCCATTCTACAAACAGTTGCTGAATACCTATGTTCCAAGGAGTGTTCTAGGTGCTGTGGACAGAGCAGTGAACAAGGCGGACACAGTCCCTGTCCTCACAAAATGCATTTTCTGTTGTAGCAGACAGAGCAACCAACAACTTCAGTTGCAATAAGCACTTTGAAGAAAATTAAAGTAGGATAGATAGATAAGGAAAGGGGGTGTTGGTCAGGGAAGGATTTTTTGAGATGTGATATTGAATTGAGATCTGCATGAAGTGAAGATTCAAACCATCAAAACATCTTGGAGAAACCTGTTATGGGCAGGTTGGACAGCATGCACAAAGGCCATGAGATGGGAATAAGCTATTGTGTTGTGGGTGGAGTGGGATTGGGAACAAGAGAGAGTTGTTTGGGAAACATAAATTTTTTTTCTTTTACTGATTCTAAAGAGAGGGGAATAGAGGGAGAAAATGATGGAGAGAAGCATTAATGTGAGAGAGAAACATTACCTCTTGCACATGCTCCGTGTGAGAAACAAACCTGCAACTCAGGCATGTGCCCTGACTGGGAATTGAACCTGTGATCTTTTTGTTCACAGGACAACACCCAACCAACTAAGCCACACAGGCCAGGGTGAGGCCACCCTTTATACAGGGCCTCTGTAAGCCATCAAGTGGTGTTGGGTTTTGTTCTGAATGTGTTGGCACATTATCAGTAGAGTTTGAACAGATAAAGATTTTTTTAAAGCATCAAATCAACTATCACTCCATTTCCTGTGTAGAGAATAGTCTGTGGGGAAAAAAGTAGAATCAAGAAAACTAGTTACTAAGCTATTTTACAGATCAAATAAGAGAGGAGGGTTTAGGTTAGAGTGGTAGTGAAGAAATGCTTCGGAGTGGATGGAAAGTGAGTGCAGTATCCAGGGAGCCACGTGAAGAGCATGTCTCAATAAGGAGGAGGATGCAATAAGTCAATGATGTGGGGAGGTCTACCAAAAAGAGGCCTATTATTTGATACAAGGAGTCATTGTTGAGCTTAGGAGGTACAGTTTTTCTGCAGTAGTGGAGAAGACAGCTTCACTGGAGTGATTTCAAGTAATGGTGGAAGATGAGGAAGTAGAAGCAGCTAATATAAACTCCGATGAGATTTTGCTGTAAAAGATAAGCAGATAAATGGAGATGAAGTGTGTAGTGTGCATAAAAAATGATTAATGGATCAAAAAATTAAAAAGCAACACTCAGAAGGAAAGGTAGAAGAAAATGGATCTATTTGTAATTATTGGTCACTCTAATCTTAAATGGAAGCTTGAGGCTGGCCTTTCTCTCTACTCCTTTACCAATCTGTGTCCTCATCTCTCTCTGCCCCCCACAGATCAGGGATGAAATAGACTTCAATGACAAGAGGCCACCTTGCTAATGGTGAAGATTCTAGAAGCAAGCATAAAAGAAAAATGTGTAGATTCACAGTGGACAAAGGCTCTCGTTGCTTTTAGGTTTGGTCTCTCTTGTTCCCATCCTTTCATGGCCATGATACTTTTTTCTCCCATTTTGGGTTTCTTCCCAGAGCTTTTGAATTTCACTTTCCAGAAAGGCATTATCCTGGCTATAATGCTTAATTTTGGAGATAAATACATGGGGGAGGGGAGAGAGATGGATATCAAAACAATAAAAAGCAAAGCAAAACAAAAACTGACTTTAACTGGTTTGTGTTTTACTGGTTTAGAATTAATTAATTCTCTCCATTTTTTACCTTCCATACACTTTTTCTTATCAAAGAAATAAGACCTTTAAAAAAAGGATTAGGTTGTAGAGCTAGGAAAAAAATGCAAAAAACAAAAAAGAAGTCACTTGACTGTTTTTAGTCTTTACCAGGGATGAGCAAACCATAACCATTCATGGGACAAAGCTGGCTTACTGCCTGTTTTTCTAAGTAAAGTTTTATTGGACCACAGCCATGCAGATTCATTTACATATTGTCAGTGGCTGCTTTCCACTACAATGATGTGTTAAGTAGTTGTGAAAGAGAGTCTATGTCTGTAAAATACTAGAATATTTACTATTTGGCCCTTTACAGAGAAAGTTTGCTGACCCCCTTAGTCTACACTAACATTTCCCAAAATGTACCCCCAGAGAGATGGTCTCATTGAGATGCACCGAACTCACAGGCCCGGAAACTCCAAGTTAAACATGGTCAATGAAGCAAACTCACTTACTGCAGGACATTGCAGAGCCTTTAATATGCCACTATAATAACATGAGTGTCTAAAAGGGGGATAAAATGTGCTTTGTAGGTTTAAGAATGAAATCTAAGGGAGCTTAGGATGGTGTTATGGTTGTGATTCCTAAAAATGCCCAAATCTGGCCCAAAAGACACCCATTCTCTTCACAGAGTCCTTGGAAAAGTAACATCCTAGGGAATGTGCAGTGAGAACAGTACAACGCCACTTTGTTTAGAGCTCTCCAGTGTCCAGCCCCCAGTGCAGGGCTTTCCTGCCAGTGACCATGGAAGCACGTCTTTGTAACTTAAGGCAGACAAAGGGCTTCCTGTCCTCCCCCTGGTTTACAGCTTGGAGTTTTATCTCACACTAGACTCATGGATAAAGGAAGTTGAAGGAGATGGGTGGGGAGCAATATGGCAGGTTGGGGGAGCAATATGGCAGGTTGGCGGAGCAGGCCCTGGCCTCACTTATGTGCTTGGAGGAGGTGGAGAGGAGAGGGAGCAATCCCAGTCACATCTGCTGCACACAAGCAGCAGTTTCTAAATGGAAGTGTGGGAGAGGGGGTGGAGCCTTGTTGATGCTTTTAAGGCACAGTGGTTGCATCTGATCATAATAATGGTCTGGTCAGTATTTTAGAACTTTGAACAGAGTGATGACCAACTCCTTCCTATATGCGAGTCCTGCTCCTTTGTAGGTACTGAGGACAGTGAAAAGGGATGGGCAGTTGGGGATCATTAAGAGTGCCATGGCATGGGAGAGAATGCTGTAGTGTGTCCTTCTATAACTTGCTGATTTTTCCTAATTTGTCTGAGTTTAATATTTTTTCTATTTCATAGAATTCATAGTGAGACCAATCTTCTAGGACACATGGTTGGAGAATGTTGGCCTAAACCAGTGGTCCTAAAACTTTAGTGGGCAGAGAATTTCTGAAATTCTTGTAATAATTTATATCCCTGTATTCCACCTCAGAGGTTCCCTTTCAGCAGATGCAGAAGGCTGTGTAGTCTTAACGACCTCCCCAGGGGTTCCCAATCAGGCAGTCCTCTAGCTGCATTTTGGGGAACAGTGGTCTCAACACTAGCTGGAGAAACAAAAGGAATCTTTTTTATTAAACCCTTTTTTTAGTGTTTGCACTAAAGCTAGCAATATACATTTAAAATGAATCCAAGTCCATTTTCACCCCTTTTGACCCACTCTAACAATCTCTGTCTTTTAGTTGGTATATTTAGACTGTTGACATTTAATGTGATTATTGATATTGTTGGATTAATATATACCATATTCCTTAATGTTTTCTATTTGTTGTCCTTGTTCTTTGTTCCTAGTTTTGTTTTTCATTCTTATTTTGCCTTTTGTGGTTTTAATTGAGCATTTCATATGATCCATCTTTTCTCTCCTTTCTTGGCATATTAGCTATACTTCTTGTTCACTGTTTTTTAATGATTGCAAAGGAGTCCTTAAGCTGTAGTCCTGCCCTACTTTGAAGAAAATGCTGGGGTAAAACTCCAAGCTGGTAACTAAGCTTGGGTTTCACTCCAAAACCACTTACCTTTATGGGGAACCTCTAACACAGGGAGGCAGTTGGTCTAGACTTTTAGATTGAAATTTTGGCAAACCAAACTGAGGCATGATTAACAGATTGGACCTAGAGAAATTTAAGAGTCTTAAGGACTAAGGAGTTCTTTGTGTTTCAGAAAGAGCTGAGTCGTTTTCACAAAGGAAGTTGCATCTAGAGGCGGTCATATGGTAAAACCTCAGAAAAGTGAAGATTCAGTTCTCTGAGTTGTTTGAGTATACTTTCTGGAGAGTTACAACATCTTTTCTGTAAATCACTAAGAACATTAAGGAAGCTTTGGATGACAAGAAGATCTTGCATAGTTTACAGACAGCTCACAAGAGAAATGGAGACTTACTGGCACAACTAAAATGGAGCTGTGTGCAGGGGAAATGGTTTGGGAGGTAGCAAGCCAGAGATGTACAAGCCTAAGATAGATTGTGGAGGAGACTGAAATGCCTCATTAGTTCTAGGATTCTAAATTGTAAAGTCCTCACTAGCTCTGAGATACTGAGTCTCATGAATAATCATCACATGCCATTTTGTTGTTGCTGTTGGAAGACAATGACAGTTTTACATTTTATTTCTGTGAAAATAACTTATATGTCCACTTGGGGGTAGTAGTATTTTTTTCAGTATCTCTAGGGAGTCTTCAGTATTTCCTCTGCAAATACATTGGATGTGATTGGAACCAGTACCAGCTGGGTGTTGTGCCATTTCTTCTATTTTGCAAGTGACAGTTTGTTCTAGTGCATAAAAAAATAGCATGCACAAAGGAATTATGGGCAAACACAGGTTTCACTTCCTTTTTTAAAAATTTATTTCTTGTAATGACCAAAGAGTTAGCAACACACAAGCAAAAGTTGTTTTATTGGCAGATGTACCCAGAGGCTGAATGACATTTGAGTTAATCCTATAATGGTGGTCACATTATCTTCTCTTCACTTCACTCCACTTCACTTCACCTCACTGCACTCACTTCACTTCACCTCACCTCACCTCACTTCACTTCACTTCACTTCATCTCACTGCACTTACTTCACTTCACCTCACCTCACCTCACCTCACCTCACCTCACCTCACCTCACCTCACCTCACTTCACCTCACTTCACTTCACTTCACTTCAGTAAGATAGTCCTAAACTTGTTTGAAAGTTCCTGGGTTGTAAAGATTTGCTAACACTTGAATAATTCTTCTCCTCTTAAACAATTTCAAGATTTTTATATTTCTTTCTACTGTCATAACAGTAACATAACAAGCCACAGCAAAACTTCTAAAATATTGCATCTTCATCATCTCACAGTCTCTGTGGAGGAAGAGCCTGGGTGTGGCTCGGCTGGGCACCCAGACTCGGGGTCTCTCTGGAGGCTGCAGTTGAGCTGTGCACAGGCCGACAGTCACTTCAGGCGTGACTGGGATAGGACCCACTTCCACACTCACTGGCAGCTGGCTCTCCAGAGAGAATGAAGAGAGAGGGAGAGGGACACCACGCCCAGGAGAGAGGCCAGGGTCTAGCCAGGGTCTTGCTGTAATCTAATCTCGAGAGTGGTGTCCTACCATTTCTGTCATAGTCTAATTATTAGAAGGAGGTCAGTAATTTTACCCCACACACAGGACATGAGTACCAAGAGAAGAGAATGCTTTTAGGGGTACATTTTATAGGCCCTGCAATACTGGTACAGGTTAGACAAGTACGTGATTTTGAAGTGTTTCTCTTTTGGAAAAGTACGGAAACAATGTTCAGTAGTGAATCAGATTTCTGATTTGTGGGTGGAGTAACCAGAACCCATCTTGCACTGGTGTCAGGAGACATGGTTCTGTCCTCCCTCTGTGCTGACCAGCGGCAGACACTCAACCACGACAGCCCTGAACGGTGGCATCCTTGTCAACAGAGAGGCCATTTGGTTATGCTCTGTAGTCTGCAGCCGTGCCACCCTGAATGTGCCTGCTCTTGTCCGATTACATGCTCTGTAAGTCCCCTTCTAGTTTGGACATTCCTTTCCAACAAACAGATTCTATTTGAAGGGACCCTACCCTCTTCCCTTTTGGCAACAGTTTCTCAACCTCAGCACTGTTGACATTTTGGACCAAATAATTCTGAGTTGGTTTTTTTGGTGGTTGGGGGGTGTTGTTGTCCTGGCTATTGTAGGATGTTGAAATGCACCCCTGGCATCTCCTTATGAGAGTCAGCAGCAGCCCCCCCTTTTTGACAATTAAAAATGTCCCCAGACATTGAGGACCACAAATGTGGTCAGAGCCATACTTAATCTGGTATACAAAAGTGATTTCCTTTTCTAAAATACCTTGTTTTTTCTATAAGAATAAAAAGCTGTAAATTAATTACTACACATGTTAGTAACTTACACATATTCACAATTTAAAAGGAAAGTGATCTTTTGAGGGAAGAGTTCAAGGCCTAGATATGAGAAGGTATTTCTTGTGACTGTGTCAGGGGCAGGTGGGGGTGGTGATGAGACACTATTCATACTAGGCATGAATCATACTTATTCCAAAAAATAAATACATACATAAATAAAATTACCAGAGAGTGATTTCCAGGAGCTACAGTAGAGAGTGTGTGGGAGTACACACAAGTCCCGTGATGGTTAATTTTACGTAGTAACTGGACTGGGCCACAGGTGTGCAGCGTTTGGTCTAACATTAGTCTAGGTGGGTCCAGGAGAGTTTTCCAGATGGCAGTGCAGGTAACCTTTCATTTCTGCCTGTGTTGGGCACAGCGCAGCCATCAGTGCCCCTGAGGCTGGTCTCCTTGTCCTTCGTCTCTGAGCGGGTGTCTGGGCTCGCAGGATCTCAGCGGCTGGGTCCTTAGCCCCATCTTCTAACTGGGGGAGCCCAATTCAGACATCTCCTTCCCCAGATGAGGACAGGCCAGGGACCTTTACAGGCAGGTAAGATGCTCGGCCGTCCCTGGCAGCCTGGTGGCTGTGGGTTTGCTGACTGCCCCATCAAAATATTGATTAGCCATTCGTGCAACAGAGCAGCAATCTTTCACACACCTTCATGCCTCCATTACTAACGCACCCCCGCAGTCAGTGATGGAGTCTTGGGCGGCTTGCTCACCTGGTAGAAAAGGCTACAAAGTATGCCCGACCCATTTCCTGGTGCAGAGCTCACTTAGCCGTCTTACATTCAGATGCTGCCACAGGGGGTCACATTCGCTAAAAACTTAAAGTAAAATGGCATTAAAAATATTTTCATAAAGCAACCCCCCCCCCGTTCCCATTTATTCTTCTCCTACAAACACTTATTATAGCACTTCCTAGGCATCAGGCATGACCCTAAGAGCTTTACACATAGTACATTAGTTTATTTCACCTTGTGTAACCACCACGATGTACAGACAGTGATTGTGACTGTTTTGTAGATGGGGAAACAGGCACCGAGAGGTTCCATAAACTGCCCCAGGCCCCACAGCTGGCCGTGTTATTTATAGGCAGGATTTGAACCCAGGCTCTGGTGTTCACGCTCTTGACTGGTGCTATTTGCTCTCTGATCTGTGCTAATGATGTTGTGGGAAGTAAATGAAGAGGCAGTGTTTGTGGGTGACATTAATAGAGGCTTTTCCAGAGATGTCAGTGAACTAGAGTTGTGGGAGTTCATACAGTTCTGGGCTCAACCTCACCGTACCACTGACTACAAGGGTGTCCCTGGTCCTGACATGCTGCTCCTTCTGGTAATATCATGCATATCCCCCTGGTGGGGCCAGGGCCTCATGGTGAGTGGAGTCTGGGCCCCCGACTTCAAGACTGCTATGTGACTTACCAGGAGAAGCACAGAGACCAGGCAGCCATGTGTCTCCTGACCATGCCCCAGTCTAGGCGGGTAGAGGGGCCAGCCCAGCTCACCCACAGATTCCAGAGTGAGATGTCAATACTGTTGTGTGTCTCCCTCAAACATTGTTTTTGCTTGTCTGTCTTTCTAAGTGTGAAGTGAGGGTAAGTTTCACTTTGTCAGCTGGGAAGGGGGAGTAGGATCGATACCCGCCTCTCAGTCAAGCTGTGAGAACTTAGTCAGGTGAGAGTCCAAATGGATGTATGAAGTAAAACTTTTTTCAGTGTCTATTACTAAAGACTTGGTAATAAAGTTAAGATCTATACTATAATTTTCAACATTTGCAGAGGGAAATATGAAATTATGTTAAGGTATTTCTTCTGTTGGTATAATATTCAAATAATCAAGCTTTACCCAAGCCTGATTCTCTATGTGCTCACAAACCATTCTTACCTATGCATCAAGGTAGGCTTCTTAACATACGAGTTATCTCATGTCTTTGAAAATAAGAAATTGCTGTTCTTTTTAGTTTTTTTAAAACATGCTCAGTCAAGGCAATCTAGCCTGCTGCATTTATGGTGTATCTTTTTCACATGTGTATATTTCACCAGTGGCAGTGTAATTTAGGCAGATGCAATGAATTCTAGGCCATGTGTAGATTAGTTAAAACTTTCAAACATTGACATTACCTAGAAAATGTTTTCAAAGTATCACACATATGTACCTCTAATGCAGAGTTCAACTGTGATTTAATGATTTAAAGGGGATTTAAAAAGAAAGGGGATAGATTGTTTGGATGGACTGAACCCTTGCTTCAGTCCTGCTGAATCCAGCCCTCCACCTTGTTTTATCTGGCCCAGCACCTAGTTTCTACCCAGTGGCAGCACCGAGCTCCTTGCCCCTAGTTAAGGAGCAGTTACATTTATATAGTCCTAAAATTACATTTGGCCCTTTGAAGGCAACCTCGAGGCTGATGTGGCCCCCAGTGAAAAGGAATTTGATACCTCTGCTTTAGATTAGTTTATCTCTTACCTCTGGGTCAACATCTGGCCCACTGAACCACAATTTTAAGTGGTTTGTAATTATAACTGTTACTGGCCATCTATTCTACAGACAAATTACATGCATTACAGCAAGATGACAAGTTGCTATTGTATTATAGTTAGTGGTGTGCTGATGTGTGGTTTTGGCTAGTTTCTAGAGTGTAAATGTTCCCACTGTAGCTGATTTTAAGCTACCAATCATTTGACAACAGCCCTTCGAAATTCCTATATATGTAACAATAAACTTTTGCCAACCAGCCCTAGCCAGCAACAGTACATCACTGCACAGCTTGAGACTTATCCATACTAGATTCTTATGCTGGAATAATGATACTTTTTAATTATCCTGCAGTGCCTTCATTCAGCTGCAGTTCTTCCATTAAGAGAATGTCCTTATGTATGACTGTTGAGGGCACTTTACAATAGCGATTATAATAATTTAAGTCATACGCTACTTTGAGAGGCTAATCAAAGCTATTAACCTTGTTTCCAAGACAAAAAGTACACACTGAGAATTACGAGTGCAATTTCATGGGATTCTTGGACCTCCTGACACTTGTTCAGGGTTTCAGATGAAGAGCCTCTGTCGTCTCTCCGAGCCAGACAAGCCGACTTGGCCAGCAGCTTTCTGAGCGTCAAGCTGCAGGCCCCGAGTCTGTGAGTTTCTGCAGAGCTCAAGCCTCTGTCTCACTGTGGCAGAGTTAGTTTGCCAGCATTTCGTGAATCGTGTTTACTATCTGACTGAGCTCTTTCAGCGTTGTTCTAAAACTCAGAGATCACAAGGAATTAGAGAGGAGATGAAGAGGTGAACTGCTGAGGAGCACTGAAGAATTTAGTTCTTGTGTCTCCCTTTGTTCTACTAATTTCGTGCGAACAGTTATAAAAACTAACTCCAGCACATGCAACATTTCAGTTTTCACACCAAAGTATAAGCTTTCTATATCTATACGTGTGTGTATATGCATGTGCATATAGACAAAACCTTGATTAACAATGATTGTTTCCCCGCTTTTAATCACAGACATAATTAAACCTGTTGGCATCTGACGTGGCCAAGCACCTTTTTAACATAGTTCCTCGGCACTTGTGTTTGTGTTTTGTAGCACACCTCACAATTAGATTTAAACAATGAATTCTGTAGTGCTTTTCCAAAACAACCCCTTTTACTAGGTTTAAGGTCGGGAAGTTCTCAACCTGACACAATGCACACACCCAATGGGCACTAAGTGAAGATCTCCTGGGTGGAAGCATTAGTGAGGACCTGGGAATTTGGGGGTATGCATTTGTAGGAGACAAAGGTAAATGAGGAGAAAAGAAACAAAAAAGGAAGAGCAAAGTTTTAACAAAGCGGCCAAATTACTAACTTCAATTTTAGTGTTGTTTCTTTTCCTATCATCCACTGTAACAGCAACGTCCTTAGTCCGGGGCACTGGGAGTTGATTTTGGGGATAAGGGCCCTACTAGATTTTCATCAAGAGTGTCTCTGCTTAAAAAGGCAGGAAGCAAATTCTTTTTCTCCTCCATTTCTGAGGTTTGGCTAAATCTTTTCAACTTAGTCTTCGAATGACCAGAGAGAATTGAGCTCACCAAAATAAATCATCACTGGAGAATTCTAATTCATTAAAGGTGGCTTGTAATCAGCAAAAAGGTTTAAAAATATTGAATCACTTAGAAGACATCTGTTCGGTTAGGAAATGGTGACATCGGAGACAGAGACCCCCAACTTCCAATAGGATGGGTCGTTCAGTTTAGGGAAAAATCAGCGGCTAAGAGCTGGGACTTGCACAGCCCAGCATCAGTAAGCCCTGGAGTTGGGAGGGGCCTTCTCGCAGGCACAGCGGGTATGCCATCGTGAACTGCAGTGATTAAATGGCCCCCTGAAGGTCAGGCATCCTGTCAGAAACAGTCTCCTGGTTCTTACCGTGCAGTGCACACTTTCCACGCATTTACTGAGCATCTACCATTGTGATGGACGTGTTGCCAGGGCTCCAGCTGTGGCAGAAATGGACACAACACACCTCACGCCTTTGATGAACTTACATTCTGACAAAGCCATGACACAAATCACAAAAGTACAAAGCAGAGTGAAAAAAAGTGTAAGAGACATAAACGGGCAGAGAATTAAGATACCACAGCTTTTCAAATACCGTATGTTGCTATATATAATGTGCACTTTTCTTTTGCTCAAATTTTTGGAGGAAAAATAAGGATGCACATTATACTTGTGTAGTGTGTGAAATACCTTGTATCTGTTCTTGTGTTTTGTAATTTGTTACATAAAATTTCTTGTACCATCATGCATTCAAAAATAAATGCTAAAATTCCTTTATAATACAAAAATAAGTATCTACATACAAATGAGTAAATAAATAAGTAAGTAAATAAAACAGAATAGAATAAAAAAATTAAAATAAAAGATTTTTTTCCCTGAAAGTTTGGGCCAAACACATGGGTGTGCAATTACACACAGCAAAATGTGGCACATGAAGCAAGGCTCTCTGGAGGAGGCCCTACGCCCAGAGGGATGGTGAAGGAGGGGTGGGGCAGCCACATGTGGAGGCTGGAGGTAAAGAGGGCATTCTGTAAGCAGATATGGGCAGCTGGGAAAACTGGGGCACATTTTCTTCTTATGAAAACATGGTTTTACCAGAATATACTGTTTGAGATAATATAATAGAAGATGAGTCAGGACAGTAGATAGTCCCCATATTATACATACACGTGGAGAGTGTTGTATAGGTGATGTAGGATCAAGTAGCCTAAAGTCAGGGGTTTGAGACCAAGAGTTACCATTTGACATGTCTTTTCATCAAGACAGCAGTAGACCACACTTCTGTCTACTTACGAAGTTGGAATGTAGACATCCAAGTCTAGACCAAAGCAGGAACACAGATAAGTTTGCATTGGTGTAGTTTGTGTCTCTTGTGAACTTCCACCACCGCCTGCTGCCTCATTCCATTCTTCTCCAAGTAGAACTTGTATCCGACCTCGTTCCCCTGAGCACTGACTGATAATGCCTCAGGGATGGGGACAGTGGGCATGACAGTTGTCAGGAGCATTTCCATGTTAGCAGGAGGACTCTTAAAGTAAAAGGCTCTGGGGCTCCTGGGAATCCCAATATAATGGTAGAAGAGGAGGCAGCAGGGAGAATAGTTTGCTGTGGAGCCACACTGGCACGGACCCTTCACCTCACAGGCAGGAAAGCAGAATCTGCGTGTCTCCCTTCTGTGGCTGACAGGGACCATTAGTTGTTAGAGTGACAGCTTGACACAGAGCCTGTGTGACTCAGGACCAACCATTCCCAAGAGTGGAAAACACTCACAGCATAGCTGCCATGCTTGGCTTGTCGTGTTCTCTTCATAAACTAGTGAAGGGGCTTCAGACTGCTAGGATAGAGGAAAAGGAACTAAAAGAGGGAGGTTCTGGGTTTTAGATCCAGATTTAAGCAGCACTTTTCACATTCATTTTTTAGAAACACCTGGCAATGGACATGTAGTTCTCAGAGCCATTTCACCTCCCTAGTATTCTGTGAGAAGGCATAATTTTGGGCTGTCCTTCATGGAGGCAGAGAGGGACGTCAAGCCTTTGAAAGCTCCTTTCTTGGTGCCTGTCTGATACAGAGGGCTGCAGGGAGGTGAGGGCTGCAGGTTGGCAGCTGACAGGGGACCTGGGCACCTGCCTCTTCTGTCAGCTCCACCAGG
Source organism: Sturnira hondurensis (assembly GCF_014824575.4). Taxonomy (NCBI): domain Eukaryota; kingdom Metazoa; phylum Chordata; class Mammalia; order Chiroptera; family Phyllostomidae; genus Sturnira; species Sturnira hondurensis. The sequence goes on along the minus strand of NW_028076783.1, from coordinate 4,966,380 downwards.
GGGCATTCTGTCAAGATGTTCCGCTGGGCAGGGGGCCCTGATGGATGATGCTGAGGGTGCCACTGCTTGCAGGAAGGAGAGATCACATTCTGGAATGCAGTTCGGAAGCGGTGGGAGAGTAAGTTATAGATTATGGGGTTGACAGCTGAGCTCAGGTAAAAGAAGACACCTGGAATGCAGGAGATTAAAGACACAGGGAGAAGCATGACTGTTGAACAAAGGCCTAGAATCCCGGTGACTGCCTCTTTGGGAAGTGATAATACATACAAGATTCTAATTGAGGATACAAAATACTCTACCACCTGTGTACACAGAAATCAAATGCAGAAAGATTAAAGCATCGTGGCAGAATTTAGGCTGGCGAGGGATCTCACTGAGATGTTCTGCAACATCCTTTAATCCCCACTTGTTTAATTAAAGAACATGTTCCCACAGTATTAATGAGAGATGCTTAACTATCAGAGGAAGAGAGATGCTTTTGTCCCATTGGAGTTGTGCTTAATTCTATACTTTGAAACTTGCAAGTGATGGAGAGATGGTAGATAAGTCAAGGCATCGTCCCTGCTGAGATTCCTTATTTGCTTAAAATCTCTTCAAAGAAATATTTCCCAATGCTCTTTCTTATTTGGCTTTTTCCTTCAATGGTTCTTCCTACCTAATTTCCAGCTTTATTAAATAACTTCATTTTGCCATTTACTTTCTCCACTGAATGCCTTGCACAGTGCCACTTTCTTGTTTGGTATAGGCTCACCCTTTATTACCATGTCCGATTTTATCTCCCTAAAGCCCAAGAGGAGCCTAAAGTTGAGATTTGCCTAAAGTCAGAGAAATTAGCTTATGATTGTGGGCCTTGTTTATTCGGTGGCCTTCAATTCTTTCTCTGCAAAATGGGAATGATAGTACAAGCCTAGCCCACCTCTCTGGATTATTATGAGGATAAAGCTGAGATGCTATCCAGAGAGGGGCTGAGAATGGCTGAGAATATAAAGAAAGTGATGGGTACTGTCATCAACATGCTCATCATGTTCTCATGTATTCAGTTCAGGACACTGAGAGAGCCATATGCCTTGTGCTCAGAAGCGGGGAGAAAGAAATATAGAAGGAAAGCATTTTTATGGACTGTTAATTCATTTGATAAATATAGATTGAACTCTTATTTTGTGCCAGGAACATTGAGATACATTAGAATGTTGTGTATTTAGACTTCGTTTTCTAACTTTTACAGAGGCAAGCTCTGCCTAATGTCAATCATTAATAATAAGATAATACCAAATAATATCTGTTAAGAGCAAAATATGTGATACCAACAGCCATGCTCAGGAAAGTCACATATGGCATAAATACAAGGAGTATGATGGTCATGAAAGATTAATGGGGGTGGTTGGACTCTAGCCAGACCCTGAAACGGATAGGAGATAGTTGGGGAAGAGAAGAGAGAGGACTGAAGGTAGAAGACATAGCATGTACAATGTGCAGTCGGGAATAACGCAGAGGGGCAGAGCTCTTTAATTAACCAGTTTGACAGGCATGTGGTCAATGGCTGGGAGCAATGTAACTTGAGGATCAAAAGGCAGGGTGGGGGTCATTTCTGTAGCACTCAAGGTTTAATCTGGTTGGTACTTATAGGGGAAGGAGAGAGAGACAATATCTTAACAGGAATGTGATATACATGTCATGATTTGGACATCTTAAAATGGTTGTCTTGATATATTTGGAAAGGTATAGTCAACTAGACAAGTCTCATGAGATCTCATCGTGTTTTCTAATTTATTTAAATACTTCCATTTTTCTCAGATTAAAGAGCTATACATATTTTTTGACATTTTGCCTATAATAAATAGTTTTACATGGCAAAAAGTTCTAATGTCCAAGTATAAGCTGAACACAAGGCCTGATGAGTAGAGAAGAGGGTGTAGAAAATAAATAGTATACACGGTATTCAATATACATACGAATGTTCTTGTTTTTGCTCTGTGCACATTTGGAGCTTAGCTTGCATAAACTGACCTTTTCTTTCCTCTATGAACTAGCTGGTGACCAGCAGAGGTACAGGGACAGGCATGGTATGAACCTGAGGCCAACAGACACACTGACTGAGAAGAAGGGAACTACATGGCCATTCTCTGCTCCATTTTAGCTAAAATAACTCTGAACTTGAAGTTAGATGATTTGGTCCCAAACCTGTTTTCACTATTTGCCAGCAGCGTGCCTTTGGGCAAACCATTTTTTTCTTGTGGAATTATTTCTTCAACAACAAAATGGGCCTGATAATGTGCACTTAACCTCATTGTGATAATTATAGGAAGGTATAGAGCATTTCAGAGCTTAAAAGCTTTTCATTAGCTAGTATTTTATTTGCTTCTTACCATCAGCCCATGGTTTGGATAGAGCAGGTGTTACTGTCATTTTATAGTTGAGGAAAAATTGGCACAAAGGAAGCCATGTCCTTCAGAATAGTAATGGTGAAAGTGAAATGCAAATCCAGGTTCTCTGACTTTGTGACCTGTCCACCTCTATCTGTACCATATCCTATGGTATCTTCAACAAGCACATTAAAGTAGCCCAAAGGCAGACCTTGATGCCCCATCAGGCTTTCGTAAGGACCAAACACTTGCTGAAACAATACAAGATTTCAGGGACCTGGATATTTAGTAAACAAGAACCAATTCAATCATGTGTCCATTGGGAAGAAAACCAAAGGAAGCACTCCTTAGACCATTTTCCTGCCGTAGTCATCATGTGTAGAGTTGGGGTCTTCCATGTAGCAGCATCTAAAGTACTGATCTGGCGCATTTATGCTGGGCCACTAAAATACTTAATTGATATTTAAATAAAATAAAAATTACAGTATGGCAGGCCCCTGTGATAAATCCAGACAGAACCTACTGCTTTAAGCAAGATGAAGAACCTGTAGTTACCTGGATGTTTGTGATGCAACAGAGGAGCTAAGATTTTACCTGACACCACGTGGATGAGGTTGAACACAGCAGCCAGGGATTCAGTCCACTCCTCCACAAAGCTGAAGAAGAGCCGATCAATGTGGAATGGGGTCCAACAGATAGCAAACACTAAGACCAAGACAACTGAAAGAGAATGATAAATGGGAGAGCAAAAGGCACTCAAAATGAGGATAGGTGTCAAATGCCCATGAGTCCATCCATTCCTTCTAACATTTCCCCCTCTATCTCTGTTATAATTACTATAGATCAACTAGAGCATGAGGCACCACTATTTAAAATATTTAAACACAAGAATGAATTATGTAGGATGTGGGATCAGTTTTCCATATGTGTAATGTTAATTTCCTTTAGAACATTTAAAATAGGGTTGAACTTATTCTGAAAACATTCTGTTGTGGACAATGAATTATGTTGTGTGAACACTGTTGGAGCCACATAAACTGGTTATATAAATAAAATGGTTGGGTTCAAGCAACTGGTGTCCTTTAAAGTCATAGATTAGTAAACTAGTCAATATAGTATGAATTTATCTTGTTACTCTAGAAAGAATTAAAAGCGTTTCTGAATTGAGTCATTTAAACTTCTGTAAGGGTGAGCGGGGAGAGGAAAAGAGAAAAACTGTGAGTATAACACTGCTTTAGAAGCATCTTTTGATTGGAATGGAGATGTGTCTATTACATTGGATGTTTCTAGGGCATAGAATTGCTTTCAGTTTCTTTTTACTTTTTATTTTAAAATAATTACAGAATCACAGGAGCTTGCACTTTCTAATTTCTTATTTTCAGCTCCCAGGACAGCAATTGGTGCTACCGCAGCTACTCTTTGGGGTGTTTGATCTCCACAAATACAAATGTATTTTTTTCTTTTCTGAAGTTATGAAATACTTCCCTTTCCCAAAACGTGATGCTTGAGATTTGCCTCAAAACAATCTTGTAGGGATGAGGGGAGAGACAGGGATATAGATGAAGCACTAGTGGCTGTGAGTTACTAATGTTTGAGACTGGCTGAGGGTGTGCGAGTGTTTGTTTCAGTTCCCTGTGCCTGGGAGCCCATCTGCGCACCACGTACCATCGTTAATAGTGCAGGTATTTCCTGTTGGCATTAAACACATTCAGAGTATGTTGTTTGTCTGTGTGGCGTGGTTTCAGGATTATCTGGAAGTTCCTTCTGAGTTTACCCCTCCGAGAAAAAGTCTCTAATCTGCCCATTACTGTCTATAATTCCCTTGAATGAAAAGTTTGATTGCTTTTAAAACTGAACCTCCCCACCAAAGGCTTTACAGAACATTTACAGAACTTTACAGAACATTTTATCATCGTGACTTTAATGTGAATGTGCTTCAAGTCTTTTTGTGAGAGTAGATTATGATTAAGGAGAAAGTGGAGAGATAACGAAGACACAAGATTTCTTAACAGGGAAAAGCAAGTGCCAACAGGGTCTAAAACATTTCCAGGAAGATGACAGAGTCAAAATGACAGACTTTTGTGACTTGCACAGTTTTTCTTTGCACATAATGCTATATAGTTATGGTGAATGCTTCATATACGTATTAGCCTGGAGGATTTGTTTCTTTTAGGTCTTAGGTTTTGACTTGGAAAGTATATCATGAACCTCTTTTCTCCCATCACTGTCTCCTTTAGGGTAGGGCTGGACCAAATATTTTTATAATATTATTTTGAGAGAGTATGGATTAGTGCCTAATTTTTATAATTATAGAAATTATATTTTATAATTATAGTTATAAAATTATAATGGTAAATTTTAATATAATCCATTGCCTAAATTATAATTGTAATTTTATAATTATATAAAATTATACTTTTATAATTATATTATAAAAATATAATTTTAAAAAAGATTTTATTTATTTATTTTTAGAGGGGAAGGGAAGGAGAGAGGGAGAGAGAAATGTCAATGTATGGTTGCTTCTCGTGGGTCCCCCTACTTCTCATGGAATTGGCCTGCAACCCAGGCATGTGCCCTGACGGGGAATCGAACTGCGATCGTGTGGTTCGCAGGCCAGCGCTCAATCCACTGAACTACACCAGCCAGGGCTAGATATATAATTTTTAAACATCTTCTCTGCACAAAAGTGTTGTTTCATATGAAATCATGCAGTGTCATAGACGGAGTAACTACAAAGAGATGCTCCTGGACAACTGTCTGTAATCTGGAGTTAAAGACCTCATGGAGTCCAAGAATGAGGTTCAGGGGTTCTCTGGTCCCCTGAAATGAGTTGTAAAACATTTTGTGTCTGTGCATTTGTACATTTTCTGAGTGGAACATTCACAGCTTTCATTAAATTTTTAAATAAATTCTTAACAAAATAGGTTAAAAAGCACCTACTTATTTTAAGGGGGGAAAGAGATGCTCAAAAGCTCAAGGAGTAGATGTGATTTGCCAGGCTCCAAGCAATGTGTTCCAGAGGATGCAATTCAGTGTGTGGTTTTGAGTTTTAAAAACGTAAATATTCAATGGAAATCAAACAGGTCCTACAAACTTGAGTGTCTAGGAAAACCAGATAACATGTTTCAGGAGAGTTTGGTCCTGGTCCCAGAAGCACTTTCTCTGCACCAAATGCAACTTTTTGCTTTCATAAACACAAATAAAAAAATGGAGGACTCACATAGCATTTTGGTGACTGATTTTCTGGAGGGTCTTTGAATATTTGCAGTTATTTCTTCTGCCTCAAGGGTTTGGTCTCTTGTTAGCTGCAGGGAAAGTGGAAAGAAATGTCAAGAAAGAAAATATTTTTTTCCTGTGTTAGAGAAGTGTTACTCTAACACTCATTCTGCAGACCAAAAACTGAGCTATAAAATAAATGTAAGAATTGTCAAAACTTAACAATAAATTAAAGGTGGAATTGGATCTAGGCCCTGCAACTCAGCTAGATGAATGGATGTGGCTAAATTGCAGTGTGGCCATCTCTCATCTGCTATCTGTAAAACCCCTGTTGTATATATAGTGTGTGTTAATAGGCATTCCACGAAAAAGGTGAAATTATGAAGTGAAAAAATGTTAGATAGGCTTTTTTCATTCATTCATTCATTCATTCATTCATTTATTGAATAATTTTGTTAGACATGTATTAGAACATAACCTTTCTGTTATATGTTGCATAGGCAGCAGAAAACCAAAACCGGTATTATTTTTGTTTTATGAGGTCTATAGTCTTCATTGTGAGTCTGCATGTTTCCTATGCTAATGGACATTAAGATTCTTCATAGGGGATAGTGTATCACCCTTCCCTCATACCCATGTTCCACACCCTCCATTTCTCACCCCAGCCTTACGGAGGATAGTGCTTTTGTGACTAAACAATACCTTCCTCCAAATTGTACAATACCAGGTAGCATCTTGAGAAGCACAATCTGGGAGATTCTACTTTACTAATATTACTAATAAGGGTGTATGTTTTGAGTTTAGAAGTTAAAAATACTTATCCTTGTTGGAAGATATAGCAATTCTTGAAGTAGCATATGAAATTTCTAAATATTAATACTGCCTGTACATGCAACCCTTTCATGCTTGGTTCAAGTCCCACCTACTCCTGGAAGGTTTTGGTGGCCAGTGTAGCCCACCGTTCTCTCCTTCTGAACTCCCATAGCACTGAAGATCTACGTTATTCATCTAGTTGTGGAATTTTCTTCTCTTTAACTTATATATTTTTATTCATGAGTATAGTCAGCCAGATGAAGGAAGCTTTAAGGACTCATAATAAACTACCACCACATATTCAGAAAATAGTACAGTTTATCTTTGCCAATTGGTTCTCTGGGATTTATTCTCCTCTTTTCTTGTCAATAGTGCCCCAATCTTCCCTTAGAGAATTTATTCCTTCTCCATTCTTAGCAATTAATTTGGATGGGCACGATCCCTTTTCCAGCTCTCAGTTTAGTCCCTAGATAATTTAGCTACTAACTATTCTTCAGTCACAATGGTGGATAATTGGGACCAGTGAGATTTCAGATATTTGCTTATACCTCTAGGAATGGAAGTTTCATTTCTCTTTTATTGGGGCTGCTAGAGGGAGCCCTTCTTGTTCTCTGCGTGTGAGATCTGGGATTACAACAGCTATATTTTTTCCCACCAGAAGGAAAGTGCTTGGAGACACCAATGAGCCACTGTGTAGCTCTTGAGGTTGAAACGAACATCATAGAAAGACAAGCAAAGGAACAAAAGCCAACTTAATTTATATAGTTTTAGGGTAAATTAGGATTGCTTTGTTGAGTTTTAAGTAAATATATTCCAATTTAAGCTGAAGAAGAAATTAGTGTGGTTGTATGTAACAGTGGAACAGACCACTCTGTGAATCAGTCTGCTTCCAGGGCTGGGTGGCATTTTTAGAATATTTCATAAAACGTGTTTAAAGTTAAATAAAACTTGAAAGAGAGGTCATTAAATGTTGCCTCCAAAGTCCAACAGATCACTGCCCCATCTCCCTACCAAATACGGAAACTCCTAGCAGTCAAGTGGCTCTCAGGACCCCACCAACCCTAAGGTCCATGGGGATGATGAACACACCTGGCCACCTCTCTCTCAACTCTGTTGGTGACTATATTGACTACATATGCCTGGGTCTTCACAAAGTGAGAGATTCAAGTTCCCATGAGATGTGACCCTTCAGAGTCACCTAGAACTTGGAAAGACATAGGGGGAAATATGGAATACGGTGCAGTTGTTATGAATAGTGGGAGGAAGCCAAGGGGGACAAGATGTTATTAACATGATAGTAAAACCAAAAATGCAGGTAGAATGCCTATCTCTGTCTCTGGCACCTGACACCCGGGAAGCTACATGTTATTGTCCTGAATCCACTCAAAAGACCAAAAGGGATCTTTGATGAGATAGAGTGTTCTATTTTTTTTTTTGATCTATGGGCTTACACGCATAGGTTTCTGAATCCCTTCTAGAAATTCTTCCTCTCAAGGTACACCTGCCCACGCACAGTGCTTGTGCTGGTAGGAGCAGCACCTTCAGAGGTACAGGTGCAGGTGCACCTGCTTCAAATTACAAATCATACTGATAATTCCTCTTTAGTTAAATCTACTGAAGTTTCTAATTTATTCACATCTTTTTAAAAAATGTGTCATTATTAAAAGATAGTTATTAAATTATTTAATTTCAGTCCATTATTAAGAATAATGGAAGGATATTGAGATCTAGTCATTGTATCTTTGGTTGGGTTTAGCAGTTCTCACTGGGAATTTCTCTACCTCAAGAAACAATTTCCTTGAAACATAAAGCAAACAGTTCATACAGTTCTTTTATGAACAGGCTTTCTATACAACATAGTTTGCTCTGAAAAGAAAATCATGATGTATTAATCACTGCTTACTTTTCAGCTCCCTTAGGTTAGAAGAACACAACTAGCCATTGGGAGGAAGAGTGAAAGACTGAACACCTGTACATGTTACATGTTGTTCTAACAGAGTTCTAGGGGCTGACACAGTAGAATAGGATCCAAACAATTTGTCTAGCTAATAGTAAATGCTACTTTATTTTTGAATGATTTCATTTCCCTTCAGATGTTTGGCGAAGTAAGATATTCAACCATTAGTTATTCCCACCCACCCCAAACTTTTATTTTAAAAGTAAAGTCACAAAAAGAGGAGTGAAACATTGTGGCTACTGTGTAAGAAGTTTGGAAGTTTTCCCACCCCCCTCCCTTTAGCTATGGAGGACAAAAGGTGAAGGGGAGAGCCATGGGGGACAGATATCATTCAGGTCGATATGTGATCCTGATCAGTTGTTTATAGCGTCACAGTCACTCCACCAGCTTTTCATGTGTATTGTCTGTGGAGACTAAACTTCAGAATACCAAGATATTATCATAGGTCTTGTGTAAATATCTCTATGGTCTGAATAAATTTTTAATTAAAAAATTGTTTTACTCTGTTTGGCATGGATGAATTCTGTGACAGTTCATAATGTATTGCTCTTTGACTCAAACATTAATGCTGTGTGCAGGTGATACAAGGAGTTTGCAAGAGCTTCACTAGAACTTCCTCCCAGATGGGAGGAACTTGCTCTGGGATTGTCTACTCTCTGTCTCCACCAAGGTTGAAATTTGGAGAGCAGCTCAGTGGAGACTTGTGTCCTGCATTGAAGCAACACTACATAGTCATCACTGAGCATACATAGGACTCTCCTCCTCCATCCCTGGTCCTGGGATTTCATCAGTCTTTGGTTTTTTGCCTTCTGAAGGCAGTGGGTCCCAGAGTCCATCATAGCTTTAGATTTGCCAAGGGAATTGATAACTTAATAATCCTCAGAGTTGCTTAGGCCTTTTAAAAATCACTTAGATTGATTTCCATCAAGATGAAGGCATAGGTAGACACACTGTGCCTCCTCCCATAACCAAAATAAGGATAGCAACAATTTAAAAACAGAAAAACAACCACTACTGACAGAAAACTGAACTGTATGGAAGTCAGACAACCAAGGAGTTAAAGTACAACCATTCATCCAGACCGGTAGGAGGGGCAGAGTTGGGAGGCTGGGCAGAGAGGGGTCATGGGAAAAAAAGCAGCAGTTGGCAGACCCAGCAAGGAGGTAGATTGTTGATGGGCATGGAACAGTGCATCTGGTCCCACATTGGCATACAGATAAACCAAGCGAGACTGGACATTGAGACAGACCATGTAAACCAGGGTCTCAGCAACTGGGTTGCCCTGCCCAGGTGAACACCTGAGGCTCCACCCCTCACTCTGTCACAGGCCCATCAAGACAAAAAAAAATGGCCCAAATGAAAGAACAGATCAAAGCTCCAGAAAAAATACAACTAAGCAACTAAGGGATAGCCAACCTACCAGATGCACTGGTAATCAGGATGCTCACAGAATTGGTTGAATTTGGTTGCAGATTAGATGAAAAAAATGAAAGCTATGCTAAATAAAATAAATGTATAGTAATCAATAGTGATGGGAAGGAAACTTGGGCTCAAATCAATGATGTGGACCAGAAGGAAGAAAGAAATATCCAATCAGAAAAGAATGATGAAACAAGAATTCAAAAAAAATGAAGAGAAGCTTAGTAACCTCCAGGACATCTTTAAATATTCCAACATCCAAATTATAGGGGTACCAGAAGGAGAAGAAGAACAACAACAAGTGGAAAAGTTATCTGAACAAATAATAAATGAGAACTTCCCCAATCTGGCAAAGGAAATAGACTTCCAGAAAGTCCAGGAAGCTCAGAGAATCCCAAAGAAGGTGGACCCAAGGAGTAACACACCAAGGCACATCATAATTACACTACCCAAGATGAAAGATAAGGAGAGAATCTTAAAAACAGCAACAGAAAAGGAGACAGTTACCTACAAAGGAGTGTCCGTAAGACTTCCAGCTGATTTCCCAAAAGAGACCTTGAAGGCAAGAAGGGCCTGGAAAGAAGTATTCCAAGTCATGAAAGGCAAGGGCCTACATTCAAGATTGCTCTATCCCGTAAAGGTTTCATTTAGAATGGAAGGGCAGATTAAGTGCTTCTTAAATAAGGTCAAGTTCAAGGAGTTCATCATCACCAAGCCCTTATTTTGTGAAATGTTAAAGGGACTTATCTAGAAAAAAGAAGATTAAAAAACCATGTACAGTAAAATGACAGCCAACTCAATAATTAATCACACCTAAAACAAAAGCAAACTAAGCAAACAACTAGAACAGGAAGAGAACCACAGAAATGGATATCATACAGAGAGTTATCAACAGGGGAGTGGGAAGAGCAGAGAGGGGGAAAATGTACAGAGAATAAGTAGCATAGATGGTAGGTAGAAAATAGGTTGAGGGCAAGAATAGTATGGGAAATGTAGAAGCCAACAACTTATAAGTATGACACATGGACAGAAACTAAAGGGGGGGAATGTGCATGGAAGAGGGAGTGCAGGGTGGAAAGGAGTGAAAGGCAGAAAATGGGACAACTGTAATAGCATAATCAATAAAATATATTAAAACTAAATAAATAAATTACTTAGATCAAAAAGGCCCTTTGAGATAATGTTCCCAAGTCTCTTGTTTTGAAGGTAGAGAAGTTAAGTCCGGCAATTAGGGGAATAATTTATTTTTTTTATTTTTAAAAGATTTATTTTATTTATTTTTGGACAGAGGAGAAGAAAGAAAGAAAAAGAGGGAGGGAACCATCAATGTGTGGTTGGCCCACAATCCAGGCATGCACCCTGACTGGGAATCGAACCAACCACCCTTTGGTTCACAGGTTGGTGCTCAGTCCACTGAAACACACCAGCCAGGGTGAGGGGAATAATTTGGATTCATTCATTATTGGAGAGAAAGATATTGAGGCATGCCCAAGTATAGAATTGGACTACTTCTGGGGAAGAGAAATCACCATGAACCACGAGCACCTACACAAGGCCAGGTGTATCTCGGGAATCAGGGAGAATTTCCCTGAGGGAATGTCAGTGAAGTGTGATTTAAAGGATAAGTGAGAATTAGAAAGGTGAAAGGGACTTTAGTGGTAGACAGTAGGAACATTTCAGGCAAATTATATAGCAAAAGGCATATAGCATATGCAAAGGCCTTGAGGCCAAGGATGCAGATGAGGACCTATGTCCTGACTTCAGTCTAGAGACCTTTAAACTCCTCTAGGAGTGACTTTGGAAGCAGGGTCTCTTCCCTGTGTCACTTGGGTAACACCTCATTCTTCTGAGAACAGGACACTGGAAGGGGCATTATACTTACGAAGCAAACTCAGGTGGTTTCTAAGCTGTTGTTTGAGCTGCCACTTAGCTCCTGATACAAGGTAGCTGTAGCGTCATGACAACAAAACAGAATGAAACTCAGAGTAATTGGTAATGGGGGGGTGTATGTGTTTCCTACTCAAAGGTAAGTATTTCCTCCAAACTGACCCAAGATAGGTGATTGTTTGGTGTTGGACTAGATGGTATTGATCAGTTTGTGGTGGAGATTTCTCACAGGACTCAGGGTATTTGGAATCATGCAGAAGTCCTTTTCCCCCGGTGAAATGCACAGGGCATTCTGAAGACATGATTGTGAGCTGGTCTGGGGTGACATGTGTCTGGGAACATAGGAGCCAGCCCTCTGGGAGGAGACAGGCGCAACTCTCTGTCTGATTAGATTTTCTCCTGTGGCCAGACATCTGTGTGCTTAGAATTTGTTTTTCCTACTTAAACCTTGCCATTCACCTTAGGCCCAGTGGGTATTCTCCAATGATGTGAGAGTATATTAATGATCACATTGCACATCGCATCGGAGCCATATGAACATATACAATGTAAATGTGATGTCTATTTTGTTTTTATTTCATTTATAACTCACATTGCTCCTGCTCACAGATTTTTTCCTTTTTTTTTTTTAAGAAATCATAGACTGTTAGAGTATCAGGAGCCTTAAATATGATCTGATATGACCTTTTCATTTCATAAATGTGAAAACTAATTCCAGAAGAGAATCATGTGGATTGCCTAAAGGCATAGTATATGTGAGCTTCAGACCTGAAAGTCTGAATGGTCTCGTGACTGTTTCCTCCCCAAGCTGCTTCCTTAAATGGATATAAAAAGCCAGACTTCATCTTCATGTATTTGGATGAAGTAGGAGAAGAATAATGTAGTAGAAGAGGAATTATGTAGACTCACTCTTACCCTCATCAAAAATAGTTTCTCTCAGCTAATTTAGATCCAGGAAAAAAAGAAAAAAGAAGAAGGAAACCAATTTATCATTATGAGCACAGGAAAGGAAGCTTGAATTATAAGATATGTTGGAAACTCGTTGATAATTTTCTATTAACACCGGCTGTCTCTTATTCACACTGTCTTCCGCTCTATTTTATATATTCTGTTTACCTCCCCGTCCCTAAATCTCCACCTTCTCAAGAGAAGTTCAGGTTGGTCTGATTTAGGCTGTGTTTTGCATTTTAATCTGGCATTTCAACCAGAGTCAAAGCAAGCAGAGGAAAGGTCCTGACTTTAAAACTATACACATTTGTCTTGGAGTGTAAGATAGGCAGGGATAGTTTATGTCAGGCCAAGTTCTGACCAAGTTCGTGCAGAGGAAACTTTCCACGCAGCAGTAGATCTGGGCAGGAAAGTCATCGGGGTGTCCATCTAGGGGTGACCACCTGTGCTATTTAAAATGAGACTCTATTTCAGACCTACTGAATCAGAATTTCTCTGGGGGAGAGGCTTGCACATTGGTATCCACAGTAAGGTCTCTAGGTGATTTGTTGGAACACCTAGATTTGAGAACCACAAATACAGAGGCAAGAATAGAGAAGGTGAGTTAAAGGAAATAATGTATCATTGTGGTTCCTATTTGTGCAATTGAGGCATGTCTTGTAACTTCTGCGTTCCCCCTCTGAGCTCATTCTCTTTTTTCTCTATGCTCCCTTTCTATTCTGAATTTTCTCCAGTTCTAAGTTTTTCTTAGAAAACTTTGAGTCAGTGAGAAAATAAGGGATGCCGCCCTAAGCCAGCCACCGTGCATACTCACTCTGAGCCCCATGAGGTAGTAGAGGATGCTGATGACAGTCATGGGGAGGATGTAGAAGAGGAAGGATGTGAGCTGGATGATGAGATTATAGATCCACATGGGCTTGATTACCGTACAGGTGGCAGAGCCCTGGATCACAGACCCATTGGGGAAGTAGTGGAACTTGATGCCGTGGATGCTGGTGTTGGGCAGAGAGAAGAGCACAGAGAAGCCCCAGATGATGCCCAGGACCCGGAGGGCCCTCCGCCTGGTGCTCTCCAGCTTGGCGCGGAAAGGGTGGCGGATGGCCACATAGCGCTCCACGCTGACTGTGGTGACACCGAGGATGGAGGAGAAGCACACAGTCTCAAAGAGGGCTGTCTTGAAGTAGCAGCCCACGAGCCCAAAGAGGAAGGGGTAGTTACGCCACATCTCATAGACTTCCAGGGGCATCCCGAGGAGCAGGACTAGGAGGTCTGAGACAGCCAGGCTGAAGAGGTAGTAGTTGGTGGGTGTCTTCATACTCTGGTGCCGGAGAATCACCAGGCACACCAGGAGATTCCCAGTGACCCCAACCACAAAAATCAGTGTGTACACCACAGTTATTGGGAGGAAGAGGTGGCTGCGCTGGGGCCCACAGAAAAAGGTCAGATAGTCCTCGGTGCTGTTCAGGTATTTCTCCAATGGATCTTCCAGGTCGTGCTGGGGGATCCAGGAAACATTCTCATATTTTTCCATCACTGACATTAAAATCCAAGATCTAAGTTTCTTTTGATATGAACCTCTGTTATCTGGTTTAGCCCAAGATAAGCCAGAAAGGAAAGAGAAAGCAGACAGGAGAGCACAGACCAAGTGCAGGAGGCGGGAGAGGGTGAGTGCTTCTGCAGGGATCTCTTTTGAAGAGCCCCCAGACAGAAGCCCCGCCCCTCCCTAGGCTGTGGGCCAATGAGTGTGTGTCAGAGAGAGCAGAGGACAGCCTTGCGCGCAGGGAGCAGGAGAGGAGGGGAAAGACATTTATTTCTCTGAATTGGAAGGAGCTGGCAAAAACGACGCTGAGGGACGGTGACACTAGCTTAAGGTGTGGGCACTCTGAGCAGCGCATTTTGCAAAGCTGTGGGACCCTGGGTGGAAATACAAGTTAAAATTGTAGGGTCACGGGCAGAAGAGTTCAAATCTCCATTGATCCTTGTCACCTGTTCAGCATGACAAAAATGGGAGATCAATAGATCTCAAGTTATCTTGTTCCTTTGGAAATTTAGGGCTCCCTGGGGAACGCATGATCAATGTGCCTTTTTGGTTTCGATTGAATCCATAATAAAACTGAAAACCTGAAAGAGCACTCGCCTGTCATTCAGCCGTGCCTGCTCTCTTGCTGTAGCAAAAGGCAGTGAGATTTAGAGTTAGTTACACCCACAGACATTCTGTCAGACTTTGGAAAAGTTACTCAAACTCTTGGAGTCTCCTTTCCTTATCTGTAAATGGGAGGTTTACTCATTCTCCTTAACAAATACTTCTTGAAGATTGACCATGTATAGGGCAGTGTTCCAGGCTTTGTAGAAACATCAGTCACCAAGCAAGACAAAATCTCTACATGCATGGAGCTTTCCTTATAGTGGGGAATTCTGAAAATATATCAACAAAGTAAAATTTCTGTTGTAAAGAAAAAGGAAGATAAGGGGCTATACAAAATAAGGATGGAAGCATTCTTTTATGAAGGATGCTCAAAGAAGACATTTCAGGAGATATCATTTGGGATGAGTTCTGAATAATGAAAAGTCAGTCATAAAGAAGCTAAGGGAGGTGTATTCCCAGACAAAAGTAATAGCAAGTGCGAAGGTCCTGAGGCAGTAACAGCTTGATGGGTTTCAGAAATGTGAGGGATATCAGTAGAGCTGAAACTTAGTGAGTGGACTGGAAGGGTATGAGTGATTAGATTGAAGTGACTGGCAGGGACAAGACCATATAAGGTGTTCTAGGACTTTATAAAGAGTATGGCTGTCATTCAAACAGCAGGGACTTTGGATCTGATTCAACATGCAGAGAGGAATCTTTGGAGGGTCTTGAGCAGGAGAATTAAGAAGGATGAAGTTTTAAAAAGATGGAGGGGGGAGGCCAGTACAATATTTCAAGTAAGAACTATTAGTGACTTGGGTTGCTAAAGTAGTAGATTTGAGAATTATCTTTAAACTTGGGGATATTTTTGCATGGGATGATACATAATATGGTTGACAAGATTAAATGAGATGACACAACACACCTTATACTTAAGAGATGCTTAATAAATGTTCATTGTTCTTTCCCTTCTATTTGTTTAATTGATGAAGCAGACTGAAAAAGTGAAGTGTTCAAAATAATCTGTGAGGTACTGAAACTATCAGGGACAATACTTTGTAAAGTATATGATTGTCTAACCACTATACTGTACACCTGATACTAATATAAAATAATATTGAATATAAAATCTAATTGAAAAAAATTTTAAACAGTAATCTGTTAGTCAAGACAGGGCAATTTATGCTGCTGTAACAAATGACCCCCATATTTCAGCGGTTTAAAACAGGAGTATTGCATTTCTTCTATATACCACACAGTTACCATTGGCCAGCTGGAGGCTCTGTCCCACAGTATACTCACTATGGGACCCAGGCTGATGGAGCGGTCATTTCTGGGACTTTGCTGATCATTGTGGAAGAAAGAAAGGGTGCTCTAGAAGGTCTTAAGTAGGTAATTATATGCTCTAGCTCCAAAGTCAGTAATACATGCAACCTTTGATCATAGCTCACAGCTTATTGGCCAGAGCTAATCGTCTGTCCACTCAGACACAACAGGCATAGGAAGTGCTGTCTGACCACGTGCAGAAAAGGTGGAGACCCAGGAAAACTTGTTGAACAGCCATAACAATGACACAGACAAACACAAAGTCATGGCAGAGTGAGAATTGGATGTTTGAACATTACAAACTTAAACATGTATTTTTGATGGTGTAGGACACAAATGTAAATATTGGGGTGTGATATCTCTTTGAGATGTAAGGGTCATTAAAATGATAAAGGTGGGCAGTAGCAGATTATAAACTGCAGGCTGGGGGAGATACATGATACATAGGATGACAGATGAAAGATTCAAAGGCATCTCCACATTGTGCCTGGGTAGGTCTAATCAAGCAGAATATTATCTAGTAAGGGATGCAGGAGCAGGCTCCATGCAGAGAGATGGTGCAGGAGTGACAAAGGCATGGACTCTAGGGTAGGCTTGGAGTTCAAATCCTGGTTATGCTTCCTGCTAGCTGAGTGACCATAGGAAACTTATTTAACTTTCATGAGTCTGAGTTACCCCATTACCAAAATGAGTGAGCTAGCAGTGCTGCCTTACAGGATTGTTAGTAGAATGAAATAGTTCCTGGTGAAATGTTCAATATATATATATATATATATATATATATATATATATATATACACACACACACATATACATATATATACATATATACATATGTATTATTTTAAATAATGCAACATTTAAAATACCTATTTAATAATGAGCTATATAATAAGATAATTTTATAATGAAAATGTTTATTTTTACTCAAGTCAAAAAGACTATTGATTGCAGGGTTGAAATACTGAGAGATGTGCTTGGAAGTGTGAGTGTGGAGAGGCCTTCTCAGTTTTAGTGAACTGTCAATGCAGGACAGCAAGTCAAAGTAGCGGCTAGGAGAGTGGGGGCACACCCATCCCCACATCACAGTTCTCTCCCTCTCCTTCAAGTCGAGTTGCAATAAAAAAGAATATAAAAATGCCAACACTTTGCAGTGTGATAGGTGCTCTTTCTACTTCTCCCTGAGACTCTCCTGCTGTGGTTTCTCATTAGTTATTTCAAGAAAGAGTCAAGGTCAGTGAAGAAAATGGGGTATGGTTAGTAAGGTAGCATTGAATGGAAGTCCTAATCTCAGCAGGTGGAAAACCTGTGCATAAATTCCAGGACTACCACCAAGTGTTCTCTGTTTGGTCTAATGTGTCCTTGGGCAAGGAATTTTATATGTGTGTAGTTCAGTGCCCTCATGCATACGAGTATGGGTTGTTGTGAGTTCCAGTAATACTTTGGGAAAATTCTTGGTAGGTTCTGAGAGATTTTGTGGTTCCTCACTTAAATTGTCCCTCTTCCCACTAAAGATGTTGAGATGTCTTATTCGCTGTTCTATTTCCATGGCTAGCATAGTGTTGCCACACAAACAGCATAAAGGGCCCTGGCTGGTGTAACTCAGTAGTTGAATGCTAGCCTGCAAATCAAAGGGTTGCTGGTTCAATTCCCAGTCAGGGCACATGCCTGGGTTGTGGGCCAGGTCTCCAGTAGGGGGCGCTAAAGAGGCAACCACACATTAATGTTTTTCTCCCTCTCTTTCTCCCCCCTTCCCCTCTCTAAAAATAAATAACTAAAATATTTTTTAAAAAGAGTATAGCCCTGGCTGGTGTAGATCAGTGGATTGAGTGCGGGCCTGTGAAGCAAAGGATTGTGGTTCGATTCCCAGTCAGGGCACATGCCTGGGTTGCAGGCCAGTTCCCAGTGGGGGACGCATGAGAGGCAGCCACACATTGATATTTCTCTCCCTCTCTCCTTCCCTTCCCCTCTCTCTGAAAATAAAGAAATAAAATATTTTTTAAAAACAGTATAAAGAGTACTCAGGCAGGCTTGGTCAAAGGGGTGGATACATATATGAAGGAAAGCAGAAGGATGGAAGAAAGAGACAAGACAGCAGGCTGGCTGCTTGTATAATGTTAGAGTTTTGCTTGTGATAACCAGGTTTCCTACGGTCTTTTTCTGGCCTTCTGATCTGAGTTTCCTTCCATGGGTTTTACAATATAATGCACTAAACTGGTTACCAGTGTAGAGAAAACAACTGGGCTCTGTGGTCAGGTGGATGCAGATTTAATTTTGCTGCTTGAAACTGTATGACCTTGGGCAAGTTACATGCCATATATAAGCATCAGTTTTCTCATCAGTAAAACATGATCAGCAATTCCTTATTTAGGATAGTTATATGAGAATTAAATGGCAAAATACCTTAGCATGCTGTTTTGCATACAGCAGCACTAAATAAATGCTGTTTTCCTGCACTAACAGTTTAGGAAAGTTGACCTACTAATGCAAAGATCTGATCAATGGCTGGTATACTGGTACACTGTAGGTATATGATAAGTAGTTTGAAGGAGAATGTGTAATTGTAACTAACATTGATTTTTGTCTTCACTCACATTTTAGCTGAAGGTGATTTGTAAGTCTGTGGTTTTTATATGATTAAATTTTAGTTTTTTATCTTCTTTTTAAAAAATGTTGGTTGTATAACTTTGTTTTTTGAAACTGAGATTTTTTCTTTGTTTTGATCTACGATTAATTTTTGTAAATGTTGTAGGAGAACCTGAAAAGAAGGTATATTTTTGATATGGAAGAACATCTGATCTATTGAACACATCTATTAATTTTATGTTATGGACTGCATCAGTTAATTTTCTTTGTTGAAAAGCATTAACAATGCTGTAGAAACAAACAAACAAGCTAATACAACTTGTTTACCTGTGGCATACTAGGTAATTCACAGAATTGAAGGGTGAGATAAATAGCCTAGCCCCAAGCAGGAAAGAAGACAGGTTAGCTGTGAGGAGCCAAGCAGCACACCCTCATGGACAGCATCTTTGGGGTGCTTTCTTCTGTGATGCCTAATTTTCTACTATATTCTCTCCCTTTGGATCTCTGCCTAAGAGTCAAATTCACCACATAATGAATGGGATTGGCTTAGCTTAGATTTATTGCCTAGTTCTGTGAATTACAGAGGAAGTCAAGTTTCCTGCCAGAGGAAGGGAGAAAAAACCAGACAGGCGGTAACAACACAGGTCCACTGCCTGACCGGTGAAGGTTACAGCTTTACGTCCTCATCTCGCTATCTATTTCTGATCTGCTGGACTGGGCTGTGGATGTATTTAGGACTCACAAAAATGGAAACATGGTCTGCTTCATAGGAGAACATGGCTGAATTCAGGGTTCTCTCTCTTTCCCTGGATTTGCTCATCTACAGAGAAAGAGAGTATGGCACAGCCCCTAAATTATCATTTCCACCAGCACCACCACTGAT
Organism: Sturnira hondurensis; assembly: GCF_014824575.4. Taxonomy (NCBI): domain Eukaryota; kingdom Metazoa; phylum Chordata; class Mammalia; order Chiroptera; family Phyllostomidae; genus Sturnira; species Sturnira hondurensis. Next base: position 4,946,854 of record NW_028076783.1, on the reverse strand, counting down.
TGAGCATTTTATTCACTTATTAACATTTTAAGCTCTTTATTAGACACTATGCTGGGTAGAGTTCTGCCCCTGTGAGCTTGGAATCTAGTGGCATGGCAGTCATTTAATCCCATAAGCACCTGAGTTGATACACGATTACAATATTACAATGAGAGGAACTGTGATAAAAGAGAAACCATTGGATTTAGAGGACCTGTCATATGAAGACTTAGTGTTGTCTGTCAGGGCAAAGAATTCTCTGAGTTTGTAGCAATACTGGAGGATATGTAGGAGTCAGCTAGGTGAAGAAAGGTCAGGGATAAAACTCTGGGCAAAGGGATGAGTATGAAAGGGTCCATGCCTGGCAGAAGCATGATTTATTTGAGAAAACAAATGCAGGGTCATGTGACTAGAGAGCAGAGAGCACATGGCAACTGGGTGAGGTCTGTGCAGGACCTTATGGGTCATTTTAAGTATTCTGCTATTTAGCCTAAGGGTAATATGAAGCTACTCGATCATAAGCATAGAGGTGATATTACCAGGTTTATATTTTGAAACAACACTAGCTGCTGTATGAACAGATTTGAGGGGATAGGAGTATATGTAGGGCATATCAGGAGACAACTGTGAGAGTCTATGAGACAAAGGGGGGCTTATGCTAGGGTTGTGGGGTAGAGATGAAGATAATTCAACAGACTTGGGAGATCTATAAGGAAGTGAAGCAAAGCAACTTGGTGGTGGGTTGGATATATAGAGTGTAGGAGGGGACACTGACAACTATGGTTCCTAGGCTTTGGCTAGGACAATGAAATGGAATACTCATCCACTGAGTGATCTGTAGAATAGATAGTCATCCATTCAATCATGAAAACCAAAGTCCAGGCCTGTTCACATTGATAAAGAACAGCAGTGTAGGTCTGAGCTTAGGGGGAAAGAAAGATCATGGGATTAATTTGGGCATGCTGGCTTTGATCTGCCTTTGTGACAGCTGTGTGTAAAATTCCAGGGGATGTTGGGCATAGGTGTCTAGCACTTGTAGGGAAGGTCTCAACTAGCAATAGAAATGTGTGACAGTTTGCTTTTAAAAGATAATTAAAACTGGTTGTATAGGTGAGGTTGAGTAGGGAAAGAGTATAGCTGTGAAGGGGGTGTAGCTTGGGCCTGAAAAAGTTTCAATATTTGATAGTAAGAAAGAGGATAAACCTCTTAAGAGCCAAAGAAAAGAGGAGTAAAACCAAGACTGGGTCAAGAAGGTCAGGTCCTAGAGGAAGGACCTTCTTAGAAGAAGTAAAGAAAATCAGTAATGTCTTTATGAGAGGTATGTAATTTCAATGATGGGGGAGTGCGGACTGCACAGATATAAAGACAGAGAGAAGAGAGGAAATAGGGAATTTACTAATGAGCAGCAGTTACAAAAATTACTTTGAGAAGTGTGGCTGTGAAGGGGAAGAAGAGAGATGAAATTGTGACTAGAGGGTGATTTTGAATTAAGGGAAAATTATTAAATAACAGAAGAGACTTATTTAAAAGCAGGAAAATGCATTTTAAGAAAGAAATGAAGAAGAAAAATGAGAGGCAGAAGGGAGAGAGAGAGTGAGTGAGAGAGAATATGAATGAATGAGAATGAACGGATGAGGTTGAATGAGTGAATACTTAGAGTGAGGGAACACTGTGTATGTAAAATTCCTGAAAACTCGGGAAACAGAGCACACTCATCACAGCTAGGGGAACTGGCCTTGGATAAGAGGAAAATACAGCTTGTCCATTGTGAGAGAAGAAGGGATGGTTTTTATATTTTGCATCAGAAAGTCAAAGGACTTTGGCCTGTGTCTGGTGGCTGTAAAAGGGGTTGTGTATGTGTGTGAAGTGCTTGGCAATACTTTCTGCTGGAAGTCATCAAAGAGGTGACAGGGAGAGGAGTTGGAATGGAGGAAAGACCAGGGGTTGGGTGGAAATTTGAGAATGGAGATGATTCAATTAGGCTTATCAGCAAGTAGGAAACTGAGTTCACAAGAAAAAGTACCCCTGGTTAGTGTGGCTCAGTGGATTGAGTGCCAGCCTGCAAAGCAAGGTGTTGCTGCTTCAATTCCCAGTCAGAGTACATGCCTGGGTGGGGGGCCAGGTTCCTATTTGGGGGCGTGCAAGAAGCAACCACACATTGATGTTTCTCTCCTTCTCTCCCTCCCTCCCTTCTCCTCTAAATATAAGTAAATACAATCTTTTGAAAAATAAAATAAAATCCATTAAAAAAAGAAAATGTAGTAAGTTGCTGGCTGACCCCTTTAACTGGTCAATAAGTCAGTCAGCACACATTTGCTGAGCCAGGCATTATCTGGCACTCAGGATACAGCAGGGAGTAAGAGGGAACTTCCTCCTCTTGAGGAGCCTACTTACTAGTGACAGAGGTGATGAGTGATATAAGCTTCCATCCATGCATCTGATAGAGATTGGCCAGTGCCTACCATGTGCAAGACCTTATGCTGCATGGTAGGGATAGAAAGATAGAATGAGACCATTGGGCATCCTCAATGGATACTTGCCCCACCCCTGAAAGAGTTCAAGCTCTTCAATTCCTTCTTATTTGCTGCAAGTGGAGAAAAGATAGACTTGGACCCTGCAGCAAAATAAAGCTCCTTGGTCAGAGGTTCACATACCACCAAATGGGTCCCCATACACGGGCACATATAAAATATGAGCGATATATAAAACACATACTTACATGATGAAGATACCATTAATAGTAGATCACAGGGGCCAAGCCTAATGAGAAGGTCATACATCAGCATCAAAAATGCCTGCAACATTCAGGTCTTGACAAGGGAACTGCATGTAGTCCATTTCCTCTCCTGGGGAAACCCTTCCAATAAGGCCGAGGATACAAGCACTGCCTTGCCCTTTACCCTTTACAGGCTCTGTCCTTGTTTATGCCCAGCTCATTATACAGCAGCTGTCTTCATTACCATCTCATTTTTTACTGATTGGAAACATTGCCATGGTGATACTGGAAGATAGGCCCGAACACAGACCAGCATGATCTTATCCCAGGTAAGAGGCAGTGGAGCAGTAAGGAGTCATAAACCTCTCTCCCATCTTCCTCAGGTACATGCTTCTTCAGTGAAAGGCTATTGGAGTTCATGGAGATGAGCCCTGAGCAGCAAATGGGATGGACACAGGTCTTCACACAGCTACTTTATTTTATTGAAATTAGTCTGTTTCTCATGAACGTATTCTTGAAGACTCCCAGGTTAGCAAAGACGTAGCCCAGTTCCTTGAAGAACTGACAGTCTTGATTGCCCCTCTCCTGCATAGTCTTTGGTACTTGAGGCATCACCAATACACACTGCTGGTAATAGATGAGACAGGGAAGTGCATGGGTGGCTTCTTGTAACCCTATGCTACCTTTAAAAAAGCTGACTCTTGACCTCTGGAGAGGACTTAATTTGGGTGTTTGTATACAAGATCCTGAACTGTTAGTACCGCAGAATGCTTAGAAATAATCTAACATGACTTCTTAACTTACAGATGAGGGAGCAAGGCCTAGAGATGGGATGGGCCCTTTCAAGGGTCCCGGTAACCAAGGGGCAGGTTCAGGGAGCTGGAATGAGGAGCATTTTTTTCTTTCTGTATCTTTATCTGATATGTTCACCCACTAAATTCTTCTTATTAATCAAAGACTTTCAGAACACAAACCTTCCTATCTTTGGTGGGGAGGAAATTGATGGAGGTGAAAATAAATCCAGAAAAGAAGTAAATAATGTTTTTCTCCAAACATTATACTTGATTTAGCCATTTAAAGCCACTAACCTGAGCCTCCAAATAAATCCCAGCTCACCCTTAGATTGCTATTAATACAGCCCCAAGGGGATAGACAGGTCAGTGCTCAGAGCTGGCTTCTTAGCCTGAGTCCTATCACGTTGACTGCAACTCTCTTGCCCTTCCATCTCAATTTTCTTATTTTTCAAATCCATTAACACAAAGCATCAGTTGGTACATTTTCACCTGTTCCTTCGAGACCTCACGTGCCATTGACTTGAAACTGGCTGACTCCACATAATAGGATGATAGCAGAGTCTTATTGTGACACTGAGTTAGTTTTAATTTAAACGAAGCCACGTGGGTCCCTGAGAGACACTGGTGAATCTTGGCAGGAAAGATGTATTTTCTTAACAGAAGGGGTAATTTGTGCTGCTCTTTTTACCTACTGTCAAAGGCTGAAGATCTGAAAAGCTTCCTGTTTGGGAAGAGATTTATTAAGAATTATAATGAAGTGAGATTGGGGTAGACATCAATAGTTTTAGAAACAAACACTGACTTCTCGTGGACGGAGAAGTCGTTTTAACCTCTCCCAGCCTCAGTTTTCCGGTATATGAAGATCAGACTCGAAACTACCTCTCCGGTTGGGGCTGCTCTGAGGAATAGATGAGAAGATACAAGAGAACCAGGTAAAGGGCTGTCATGTTCTCCAGCCTTTACCAATCACCCTGTCTCTTTGGGGACACTCAGGAAAGCTCCTTACTTGCAGAGTTAGTTCAGCTCTGATTGCTTCTTCAAAAGGATTTTATGTCCATCCTCTCACTTGCCATTCCCACTGGTGATGTGAGGTAAACCTGGGAGAGAAACCTAACTTGTTCAAGGTTTCTCCATGCACAAAGCTGGGATTCCTGAGTTTTAGTCTTGTCTGGGATTAACACTGGTCTTAGCCTGTCTGATCTTGAGGAAGTGAGCTTCATAAAATACAGAAACAATCAGGTGATTTCCCAACTTGAAATCCTGCACTAGCTTCCCTTTGTTGTTAGAAGAAATCCAACATTTTCAATGTGTCCTGCAAGGTCCCAAGCATTTGGCCTCTCCTCACTTCTACCTCATCTTTCTCCATGCTGGCTCCTACCTAATGCATTTTAGGAACAGAAGGCTTCATTCAATTCCTCCAAAATACCTTCTTTTCCTGCCTCAGGGTCTTTGCATGTGCAGGGACTGCAGCCTACAATATTCTGTCCCCTGGGGCCTTTGCAAAACTGCCTTTTTTCATATTTCAGTTCTCAGCTTAAATGTCACTTGCTCAGTGACTTGCCCTGAACACCCCACCTAAAGCAAGTAGACTCTAGTATTTTCTGTTATAGTCCTTGGTTTGTTACTTTCACAGAAATCTCAGGTTGTAATATTTTTTTGTAATAATCACTTTCTTCTATTGTGTTTATTTGATTTATGTCTTTTTGACTATCTACCCTTTGGGGATGTAAGTTTTTGTGAAAGTAGGAACTATATTTCATTTACATCAGTGTTTCCATCACCTAGCACAATGACTGGCACCTGGCAAGCACTCAGTACAATTTACTACCTGAACAAAGAAATGAAAAATGTCACTCTCTGAGTCTTAAGTTCATCATAGATATCAATGCACTATAACAGTATGTAGCCTACTTATTCTCATGTCTACAAATGTGAGAGATATGTGACTCTTCCCTTTGGTGGTTAACACTCCCTGGTCTCCATCAGACATGCTTCTTTTGCTTTGGTTTTCTTTCTTTTATATTATTTATCTGACTGTTTGAGCTCTATGTTCAGTTTAGTATTGAGAATTTGCTAAACTAAATGTTATAGTGGTGAGAACACTGGACTGGAAGTCAGAAGATATGAGTTCCAGACTTGGATGTGCTTTTGCTCACGATATGATCTTGTACAAGTTAGATGCCTACTTTTGGACGTCAGTTTCTGCTCTGTTTATAATGAGTCTTTGGGAATAGATGAGCCAGAGAGACCATCTCTCCCTGGAGTGCTGTCCAGCTTAGACTGTTTTTTATCCTTCTCTCAGTTAACCCTATGGGAAGCCTCTTAAGGCAACTAGTTTTTAAAATGATGGTGGCCACCTAGATTCATGTTTGTGTATATGGGTTAAAGATAGAAGTCCCATTGATTAATTTATCTCTATGCTATAAAACTTGTGATCCCTGAGCAAAAACCAACCCTCCAAACATCTTTGCAATGCACAAAATATTCTGAGCCCTTGGTGTGTGCTGGGTACTTTCTGGAATACACTGGGAGCCAAGAGCTCTGGCTAAACTAAAGGGAAGAGTGTTATGTCTCCATGTTGTTCTCCATCTGCTGTGTTTTGTGGGTCTGCCAGGATTTTCCCAGCATGACTCCTCCAAATTTCCCATGTCATTCCAGATTATACATATCTCAGCCCTGGCAGGAAGGCCCTCATTTAGAACCCATTTTGGAAGTAGCAGAAATGTTTGACATCAATTCAGTTTTTGTGTTTATCACTCTGCATCCAGTGGCAAATCAGAGGGCGAACAACCAATAACACATCTTATCTCAGGGGTGCCTAGAATTTCTCTCTCACACTACAATCAACTATGTTAGAATTTTTCTAACTCTCACATTCTCATTTTCTTAATAAATAAATGGAGGCCCAGAGAGGTCATGTGGTTTACTTTATGTTTCCACAGCTAATAAATGACAAAGCTTTCTGTAATACCTGAAATATTATTATATAATACATTTTTTTTAGTTTTGCTGCCTTTTTGACTGTTTGTTTCTGTTTTTAATAATACCCTGTTATTAAATTGGCATTTCTCTAGGGAAAAAATCATGCTAAACTAGAAGCAATTAACATTCTATTCAGGGTAGGTGAAAATCAGTTGTTAGTGAGGTCAAAGTGTCACCCAACAAAATGCCTGGGGCAGGAGGGGGACCAGAGTCCAGAGTAGAGTGGAGAGCTCACCCTGAATTTCGCTAGGTGGAGTTTGTGAGAGACTCTGATAACTGACTTGAGTGTGGTGTGGGAGGAGAACCTACCCAAAGTGGGTTAAAAAGAGAACAGGCTACAAGGCAGTAAAAGGATACTAATGTTTGACAGGATTTTTCTAGGAGAGCAGGGAAATGAAATAGTTGGAGAGAGACATAAGGCCAAAGGAGAAATCTTTAAACAATATAGATGGAAGTGCAGCATGTTTATTTGCTGCTGGGAATGACCCGAAATTTAGGGGCAAACTGAGGACTAGGAGAAGGAAAGGTTGGTCATCACAGCAAAGTCTTGGGTTGCTGAGGGGTTGTTACCTAGTGCACAAAGAGAGGGCCTGGCTTTGTACAGGTGCAAGGACAGTTTCTGTGGGGAGAAACAAGTACCTTGAGAGATTTGGTGGTGGAAAGGGGTGATCATTCCCTTTTGGTTGTTTTGATTTTTTCTACATGAAATAAAACTAATTCAAGGGCTGAGAGGAAGTGAGTGTTGAAAATTTCAAAGATGACAACATCCATCTCAGAGAATGGCAGGGAGAATTAGGGGAATGCGGTGAAATCATTCAGTCATGCTAAAGGTTCACGTGAGTTTGGTGGCCATAAATTTAAAGAGAGACAAGTTAGACCTATAGGAAGTTTTCCTTCACCCCACTTGAGCAACTACACTTGAGTGTAGTTGCAGAGTAGGTAGAGGACTGAGTTAAACTGAATTTGGGGTTTTGCCAAGCAGGGCCATAGGAGGAGAAAGGGGCCAAAGACGTGGCAGTATTTACAAGGTGCAGCTATAGAGAGTCGCTGTGGAATCCAAAAACGACAAGGAAGGAGCCAAGGACACAAGACAGGTAATGAGACATAAAAAGTGGTGGGGCCAGTGGACTGGAGATCCTGCTGGGGGGAGGGGTCAAAGGATTTGTAGAGGAGACTAAAGGAGATTATTAAATTAGTTTAAAAACTAAGAGTACCTGGCTGGTGTAGCTCAGTGGTTTGAGCAGAGGCTGCGAACCAGAGGGTTGCCAGTTTGATTCCCAGTCAGGGCACATGCCTAGGTCGCAGGCCAGGTCCCCAGTAGGGGGCACATGACAGGCAACAACATATTGATGTCTCTCTCCCTCTCTTTCTCCCTCACTTCCCCTCTCTCTAAAAATAAATAAATAAAGTCTTAAAAAACCCCTAAGAGCAGATGTTTAAAAATTATTTTATAAGCCATGCAGTTATCAGTAAAAACAAGGTCCAGTGTATGGAGAAAACTGGAGTAGAAGTAGTTAAGGGTGATGATGAACAGGGGTTGAATGGTGGCCATGAATTGGTGTGTAAGTGGTCAAGAATGCTAACATAGTAGTGGAGTAGAAGGTGAAGAGTAGTGATGTATGGTGGTGAGACAGAGGGGCAGAGGGTGTCAAGAGCATATGTTGAGATATAGTCTTTCCTGTAAGTCATCCTTTGGTCCCTGCTCAGATTGTCTGACCCAGGCCTTAAGAAGCCAAAGCACTGAGCCACCTATATGACTGCCAGTCCTACAGGTGACACTGGCACTGAGAAATAGTGGGGAGCCAACACAGGGGACTGTGCTCTTCCATCAGACTTCATTAATGCAGGTTCACTCAGCTTTTACTAATGCAGATTTAAACCAAATCCATAGTAATCTAATAACAGTACTAATCACTGAGAAACAAACCAGTAATAACATCACATGAGTGAACCAGGGGATAACAAACCTGAGTCCCAGAGTCTCCATCTGCAGGTCTGGTAGACAGCACAGTGAGCACGGAACTGTCAGTGTGTTATAAGGAAGAATCTCCAGAGCCTGATGGGTAGCAGGACAGATGAAGTCCTCAGTCCAGCAGATCAGAGCCTCCAGCTGATGCCAAGGGAGATCAGCATGGTATGGAGCAGCACTCTGGTGTGTGGAGCTTGGCTATCTCAGCAGTGGTCTGGAACCTGCCTCAGTTATACCCTTGAGAGTGATGCGCTCCACCCTCTGGGCCTCTTGATAAGTGTCTTGGTACCCCTGGTGCCAAGTGGGGAAATTCCCTAGGAGCCTATGGATGGGTGGTTCCACTCTGCAGACATGGTTGTTCTGATCACATGTGCAGATATCTTAGCTGTGTCTCCTTACCAGGTGTGCCTGGTGTGATTTCAATAGTCTCTCTCTTGAACCAAAGTGTCATGGCTGACTGGCAGCCATTGTGGTTGACGTGAATGACTCCATTTTTTTTGTATACTTTATGCTATCTTGACCAGACCAATGTCATTTTATTGGTCCTGCTCTCCTCAAAAGGGGGAAGAGTAAGACAGGGAATTTGAGACTAAGTCTTCAGGAATTAAGGAAGCTAATGGGAGTAACAGGTGACTGCAACAAAGCGGGATAATGAAGGGGAGAGCTTGGTGGCATGTGCTTCACAAATGGCAAGATTTTTGAAGGAAGGAGTAGGAAATTGACTCTAAATGATTGTGAGGAGCATGGAGGGCACTTAGCCTCACCTCCAGGCTCTGTGCAAGTTGGATGTGGAACTAAAAATGGCCTTCATTTGAGAGGCCTGTGAGGAAAGCAGTTTCCCCAGAAAGGAGCCAGGTTTCACAATAAGTACATGACTCATTATGTGATAGAGAAGCTGAAAGGAGATTTGAGATATAGGGAATTTTTCTAGTATGAACCATAAGTTCTAGAGGACACAGTGAAAGAGCTGGAATGGGAGGTTAATAATGGCGATGAAATCCCAGTAAAGGATACACACAGCTTATCTAGAGTAGAACTCCTCAAACTTTAAGGCACCTACAAATCTCCTTGGGGATCTTGTGAAATTTCAGATTTAATAGGTCTTGTGGGAAGGAGGGGGACAGGGGCTGAGATTCTGTTATTTCTAACATGGTCCAAAGTCACGATGATACTGCTGATCTGATGACTGCATGCTGAGGAGCAAGGCTTTTTAGGCTTGGACCAGTGTGAGTAGTGTCAAGGCTGGGACCTGGGCAGGGGATGTCCAAGGTCCATTTGATCAAGGACACTTGGAACTGTGCACTTTCCTTCATTTCAGCAATGTTTAATAGTTGCTACCATTTCTGGAAGATCAATTTTTCTACCTTTGATCCTCTGCTGTCCTTCTCTGAATCCGAAGCACCCGTGTTTAATATATATTTGCTCCACTGAGGGTATTATCTTTGTTTCACAAGTGTGTGCATTATCCAACAGGATTATTTGCTCCTTGGAGTCAGACACTGTGGGGAATGGTGAAATATGATCAGATCATGAGTCATAACACCTAACTTTAATTTCCATTTCTACCATTAACTACCTATGAAAAGCAGTGGAAAAATCATTTACCTTTCTGATCATTTTTATATGTGCAGTGGGGATAATCATGCCTGGCTGTCTTTTATGAAATTCAAATAAGTTACTTGATATAAAAATGTCTTATAAACTACAAAATGATATAATATGATGATACTTATTACCAGGCAAGTATTTCTTTGGTATATACCAGCATGGCATCCTGGCAAGCGCATGGTTTAATTGATTAGTGCCCATGCCAAAACAGTAGTGAAATATTTTTAATATAAGCCCCGAATATTGTGTTTCATAATTGTTATCATTTGTTCTACCTGTTTTTTGTAGTCAGTGGTAGCAGAAGACCGGCATGAAATAGTTATTGGATTATAGAGTGGGCATTAACAAGGTGGGTAGAACATCTACACCAGGACACAGTGAGTGAAAAGTGGAAGTAATTTCCAAAAGTCTGTGGAATGAGTTCTTTCTAAGGACGCTTATGTCAATTACCAGGAAGCATTAAGGTGTCAGTTCTTGTTCCCTTAACAAATTTTATAGCGACCTCACTGCAAATCCTTCCCTTGTCTTCCTCTTCAGATTACACCTTGTACACTGCTTTTGACTGATGGTTGATTCACGTAGGCCTGGCCTCAGCCAAGGGAAGACTGTTAGAGACGGCCAAGATGTGATTAACCTTATTCATTTATTTTGTTCTGGAACAAAATTCTCCATTTGAAAGTATGTTTTGGGGACTCGGGTTAAAACTTCCTCAAAGACTTCTCAGGTGGGTTACTATATGGAAAAACAGTCTTATGAATACAGTATGTTCCAGTAAACATATTTCTATTAATTTGTGCGTGTTCGGGGAGGAGGGTCTTGCTTCAGTGAGGATTGACTTCCCCAGGTCTCTGGAAATAAGACAAAGAGCATGGATTTTGGAGTTTCAGTTCTGAATTTACCTTTATTAGTAGTTAGATCTCAGCCAAGTTACTTAATTTCTATGAGCCTTGGGTTTCTTATCTGTAGGACTGGGACTAGTATAGAATCTGCCTCAGAGGACAATTGTATTGAGACAACGTGCATGAAATGTGTGTTCTAATCTTTGGCTCATTTTAATTTGATTGCTAGGCTTTTACTGTTGAATTTAGGCACTCAGAATTCATGCTCTTCATCCAGGTTCTTACACAGTAGTGATAGGAATAACAATAACCAGAAACACTTATTTTAGGCCAACATGGATACACTCACCAGTATTGCTGTATTGCAACATAATTTTGCCACCTGAAAGAAGCCAGATCCCCCTTCCCAAAAAGCACTTCCTATATATTCCATTTATATACAATTTTAGAAAAAGCAAACTATAAGTACTGAAAGCAAAGCAACGGTTTCCTGGAAAGGGAGCAGGAAAAGGTAGGGGAGAAGACTTAGAATGGCCCATGAGGAAATTTTCAAGGGAATGGATACTCTCATTGTCTTGCTTGTGGCTTCACAGATGTATACGTTCGTCAAACTTACCAAATTACACACACGAAATTTATTGTATGTCAGTCACACCGCAAAAAATGCTCTCAGAAAGAGAACTTCCTGTGACTCCCACCTCCACTGCCTTCTCTGTGCTTTGAAGACTGGGAGGCTCTCCAGAATTTCACCCCAGCTCATCCATGAGCCTCCCCTGTGACTGACCCTTCTGAGCCTCTGACACTGTGTTCATTTTTTGTTTTTTATCCCCTCCCCTGTAAAGTCGCAAGGTGTCTGTCTTCCTGCCTCTCTGTTCATGGTATTCTCCCTCTGTAGAAGGCCTGCTCCTTTGTTGTCCTGAGAGCTAATACCCCTTTCTAGGGAACCCCCAAACATCTTGTTTCATTCATTAAGCATCCACTTGTTGGGTACCTGTTATGTCACAGCCTCAGGCTAGGAGTTAGGCCCCCTTCAGTGACTGAGAGAGCCCTGCTCCTACTCTCAGAAGGCTCGCAGTCAGCTCCAGGCACTTCCATTGCTGCACACTTACAAGCGCATCCATTTTCATCAACTTAGCCTTTGAGCACCTTCTTTGTTATGGGAGAATTTTCCTTTGGGGGTTGTTGGTGGGAAACAGGACCCATTTTTTTTCCCTAAGGGTGTTAGGATTGCTCCCTGAATACAGCCACATGGTTTAAGACTGCCAGTTAAAGGCTCCCAGCTACTGCTTGGGAATTTTGATGGAGGAAGGCAGAGGCACAGCACAGTGTGGATGGTGTCAGGATCTGAAGTTAGCGGCACAAAGCAACTGTCCAGTGGTGGCTTTGCCAGTGTCATTGTCCTAAAGAGACAATGTCTATGGGGAATATTTTGGTTCTTGGCCATTTGCAGATCCTTGTTTTTCAGACTTTCTCCAGATAGCTACTGTCTCAGTCAGTTCTGGCTGCTACAACAAAATACCATCGACTGGGTGGCTTAGAAACAATGGAAATTGATTTCTCACAGTTCTGGAAGCTGGAGGTCCAAAATCATGGCGCCAACATGGCTGAGTTCTGGCGAAGGCCCTTTTCCAAGATGTGGACTGCTGGCCTCTCTCTGCCCTCATGTGATGGATTGGGCTAGGGTGATCTATGGGGACTCTATTATAAGAGCACTTACCCCATTCATGAGAGCTCCACCTTCAGTGTGGCGGATCCTGTGTGTTGTGGCTGCTAGAGAAAAAATACACATGGATTACAGGAGTCCTATGCAGGAAAAGTAACAGCATGGCCACTCTCTGAGAGAGAGACGGCAAGAGGGCCAGAGTGCCAGTCCCTGCCTGGACAGACTTTTATTGCTTCTCTGGGTACATTACATGGAGAGTAGTCCTCATTTACTCTGCACAAGTTCACTGCAGGGTATTACCTTTTACAGATAACAAAGGAAAGAATGTGGCTAATTACTTCAAAGAGAAGAGTGTTGCAGACCAAGGGGAAAAGTGATTGAACTGGTCACACTCCATACTTGGGAGGTTTAGCTCAGATTTTAGGAAGCTGCAGTAAGCTCTTTCTGCCTCAATTCAGGGTGAGGGAGTTTTAGCAAAAGCAAGTCTCATAGCAGTCTAGGTACAATGCAGGCCTCATTTCCCCATGGGAAAACCTGCCTGCAGGCATGGTCCTGTGTGCCACTCACTCCCCACTGGTTTTCCACATGGGAGCTGAGATACATTTCCATGCTATGTCAAGTAGTTCCCTACACTTCAGGACATAAGCATTTACCCTCATCACTTGCTGGTCTACCCAGTGTCTTAATTTTAGCTTCCTGGGCATAATGATATCATCTAACCTATTGGGTTGTTATGAGGTTCCATAGGATAGTCCACATAGAATGCTCAGTACAATGCTTGGCATACAGAGGTGCTCAATAAATGTTAGCCATTCCTGGCTTACTAAGGTGCCTTGATATATAGATAAAAATCCACTCCAGCCAAATGTGGTTGACTAATGCTTACTGGAAAGCATCAGTGCTCCAGAGTCTTGGAGGGTGACTATATCACCAAAGAAAATGGTTTTGTATGGTAATATTACATTATCATATCAAAAAAGACGGAAGTTCAGAAGCCCAAACATTTGTGCGTGTGTGTGTGTGTGACAAAAATACACCAAAGTGTGGAAGCCCAGCAAAAGAGGCACATCAGCGATATAGGCAGTGAAAACTCAATGAGTATGCAGGTAGGCAAAGCAAGCTGAAGGGGAGATTCCTTTTCGGGACAATTAACCATTGGGTCATAGTTATGTAGGGAAGAAAGCTGGACCAGCACCAATCTAAATGCTAAAATGACAATTTAATTCTGAGATCCTCATTGGCCCCCACCACATACAGTTCTCCAGAGGTAGAAGTGAGTTCAACTGTGAGACACGGGTGGCTGGCATGGCTGAGAGGGGCATGAGAGCTGTGATGACTGACAGGTGGACATTCACAGAAAGCATAGCTTGGCTTATTCATATTTAGTCTCTCATTGTTAGCTCATTCTTACCTTACATCTTGGGGTCTGACAGAAATTCAGGTAGAGAAAAAAGTCACTGAAACAGCATTATTCATCAGCTGGAAACATATTAACTTCGTTAGTCATTTAAAGAAAATAAAATATGGTTAGGGCTCATTCTCAGAGTCATTACCCATGATGCAATGGTGATGCTTTTAACACCATCACATGAAACATTCAATGCTTAAGAAATTTAAGAAAAATGGAAAATTGCCATTCCTCTTAATGAGTACAGAGCCAAAAATACCCTCTGTCATTATGCTAATTATCTTCTCGGCATGTGGACTAATAGGCAGTATTTTCCCTGTGCACCTAATGGTACATTGGGTGTCTGCGGGCGGAGCCCATTCAGTGTTCAAGGGGGAATAGGGACAATGAAGTGAAGGAGGTGCAGTGTTTTATGCAGCAGGTTTGATTGCAATTATAGACTCATTGTTTGCTAGATCCCAGCTAGTGCCCCTGTGGCAGAATCTGCCTGTCTCCAAGCTTCTGCTAGAGGTCAGAGAGCAGCAGAGGACAGGTGAGAGTGGGAAGGCAACATGATGTGACCTGAAGGAGAGGGCTGTCAGAGGGAGTCAACCTCCAGCTGAAGTTGGAGCTGGATATGGAAGTTCAACACGAATGGAGGCATGGGGTTGCTCAAAACAGGCCATGGGGTCCTCTGGGGTAGGGGTGGCCTCTCTTCCGGCCTTTGGTTCTCCCTCCTTTACTTCCTATATTCATCCTTTCCACCATGCCCTCACCTACACTGTGAGAGCAGTAGGCATCGAGAGGCTACAAAATGAGCAGGACCCAATTCCCGCCACAAGGAAGTTAGAACAGCACACTTCTAATGATCCAGATGACTTTGAGCAGGTCTCTTTACCTCTTGGTCCTCTAGCTTTCTCTCATTAAAATAAAAACCTAAGGACTAGAGGTGTTTTGTAAGGTTTTCATAGGTCTGAGGACCAGGGCTGTATAACTGATGGGGCTGTGATTCCATCCAGATCTCTGACTCTAGAATTATGTTCTTAACCATTTTGCGATTTGGTCACCAATAATTAGAGTCATTATTACATAAATGTGGAGTTATTTGCTTCTCTTACCATTTCCCTACAAGAGGAAGAGCCAGGACAGTACAAAAAGCACAGCCAGTCATGGTGCAGGAGGCATGGCCAATAAAAAGTGAGAAAATCTGTGAAAACCAACTTTCCTGGGCTGTGTGGGCCAGTTATGGAGATTAATTTGCTTTTCCTTGCTTGGTTTGCACCCATGCTGGGCCTGCCGCTGAGAGACAAGGCAGCCCTGATTCCAGTTAAAATTACAGAGGCTCAGGAGTGGAAAGAATTGGAGAGAGCATCCAGTCACCCCTTGTCTGATGAAGGCACCCTCTCTGTAACATGAGCTGTTGTTTTGTACCCATTTCTGCTGTGACACCTCCTTGAATAGGAAATCACTACATCCAGCCTCCAGGTCAGCTCTGCCTTCCAGACTCCTTGGCTCAAGCTTGGCTCATCCTAGATTTGTTCCTTTCTGTTTATCAGCAAAGAACCAATGCACTTGTTTTTCCATATTGTGAATGTGTATCTTTTTGGAAGCAACAGTTATAAATCACATACTTTACTTTCCAGTCTTGCTATCATCCGTTAACCTGGTTATACCTACTCATTCTTCAGGCTTTAGTTCACACATTACTCTCCTGAAGAGACCTTCTCCAGTGCCTGAGACAGTATCAGGTCCCCTGTTTTATGCATCCAGATCACCCTGAATTCTCCTTTGCATTACATTGTATGCCAGCCGTTATATAATATGTTGAATGTTCTCATTTCAACAAGATGATAAAGCTTTGGGGCAAGGATTTGTCAGTCTCTTTTGAACCTGTAACCTAGGCACTGTGCTTATTCATTCCATTCCAAACTTTTGTGGATAATCCTCTAGCTATCAATAACAGTACTTGTGAACAAGAGAGATTCAGTTCCTCACTGTTTGGAATTTGGAGTCTAGTTGAGTGTTCATTCTTTTTCCCGCTCAATTACTATCTCATAGCCATTGGCGATAACAGCATTTTGCTGTGTGACCCCTCGGTACAACATTTTTCTAAGTACAAGTTGCTGCAGAGCAGTAGTTCACAGGTGTTCTCACTGCCCTGACTTAGTTTACAAACTGCACTTGTCCTCGTTTTGCAAATTTAAAAAACCGAGGCCCAGCAGTCAAGCAGCACTGGCACAGTTGAATGACATCAATGGCATCAGTCACAGCTTTGTTTTTTCAGCCCCCGATTCCCTGTGCAGTTCAGGTTCCACTTATCTCAGCGCATGGGATAATGACAATGTCGGCCATGGTGCAGGCATGGACTTGGGGTCAGAGTGACTTGGGTTCTATAGCACCTGCCACTTACTAGCTGTGTGCCCTTGGTTAGCCAGTTAAACTCTGTGATTCTTAGTTTTCTGAGAAATGTTAATTCCTACTTCATATTTTTAAAAAGGGGATTAAATGAGAAGTAGTAGCATTAGCATGTAACAATTATGTGACACTTATGAGCCAGAACTATTGTAAGGACTTTACATACATTAACTGATTTAATCCGACTGATGAGGTGGATGCTGGTATTATCCCTGCCTTACAGATGAGGCAGAGGCACATGGAGGCTAATGAAAGTGTGCAATGTCACCCTGCTGGTGAGAACAGCCTCGAGAGAGGAACCTTCGGTGTCTGGCTCTGTAGCCCACGCTCTCACCAGCCTGCCCGTGACTGCCTCTGTTTAACGCATGCAGGACCCTCAGCACGCCGTCCTGTATGAGGCGTCTCAGCCTGGCTAACACAGCCTTGTGACAACCCTGCATTTCCTAGGAGATCCCATCAGATGAGGGAAGCATTGTGAACATCGCAGCACTGCTTATTCATTCTCTTGATCCAATGGGCCCTAAGCCCAGGCTTATAGAAGTTCTAACTGACCAGATTGACAAATGAATGGAATAAATAGGCAAAGGGAAAGGGAAGGCACGAAGTCTAATGAGGGGAAATGAGTATCTGATGAAAAAACTGTCTACAAGCTAAGAGTCGGTTTTCCACGCGAATCCCTTGGCTCTGAAAGCAACAGAGCTGTCGGTCGGTGTCAGTGACTACACTCATCAGTGCCCTCTTTGTGCCAGTCACACCAGGAGTGCTGAGAATTGGAGCTCTCTTGGAAGAGGGCAGACCTGCTCTGTGGTCCCTAGCTCTCACTCCAAATCTCAGGTGTCTCTTCAGAGCACAAGGAGCATTTTCTGTGCTTTCAAACCCGGTTTGCTGGTTCTTCTGTTTTGCAGAGGGGACTGCTCCCCTCCCTGCTTCCCCATGCCATCCCTGTGACTTTGCCGCTCTCCCTGTCCAGTCTTTGTTTTTCTCCTGAGGGTTTTATGTTCCCTGAAGGGCCACCCTGGGTGCCAAGTCATATTTTCACTCACTCACTCCACAGATATTTCCTACCCAGGGCTGGGCACTGGAGGTAAATACAGGAGAAGACAAACAAGCATGGGCACTGCCTTTTGGGTGATGGTAGTGAATTTTGATTGTAGGTTCTAGGGAAAGATTTTAAAGAGTTTTATGTAAAGATCATGATCCAACTTGCATTTTGAGACAATCGCTCAGGCTGCAACATGCAGATGAGTTGGAAGGGACAAGAGCTGGTGATGTGAAAATAACAGGCAGGAGATGATAGAGATACCCAGACCCCCAGCCTCACTGTTTTTCTCCCATGAATCCTCTGTCATTTGAAAGTTTCTTCCTGTAACCCAGCAAGTCCCATCTTTAGCTCCTTGCTGAGGTCCGCACCTGACCACCATCCTTCATGCCCTGTGGAGAGCCTCCCGCACACTCAGTGCTCACTCTAAAGATTCTGGATCTCAGCACTGCAAAGTCGAAAGGGCCCCTGGAGGAAATCTAGTCCAATCACTAGACCTTACAAGGCTCAGGCAGGTTAAAAATTTGCCCAAGAACCTGCATTAAATGAATGCTAAAGATTAGATTTAACACTCTAATCTATAGAATTAGAGTTATAGAATAGTTCTATAACTCTAATACATTAGAATTAGCATTCTAATTCCACCCCCAGTTGATGAGTGGTCCAAGGAATCACTGAATACAGAAATCTTTACCCCTTGTTTACAGTTGGAATCCTATCATGAAACAGGAGAGGAGCCAGGGTTTGAGAAGAAAACGATAGGAAGAGAAGGGATAGACTTAAACATGAAATAAATAGCTTGCCTGCTCCTCATACAAGGTCAGTTCACATTCTCATAGCAGTGAGGAGACCCAGTAGTTCTAGACTGGTCAGGTCAGAGCCAGGGGGTCAGGGACAGGCTGTGACTCCCTGGGTGAAAGTCTGGAAAGGGGTCATTGAGCATCTTGGTGATAACGGAGAACCTCCTTTTGTCCTTATCTCTTCCATTTTTTCTTTGTTCTCCTTCTAGGCTTACCCAGGACCGCAGCTCTTCCCTCTCACACAGCAGTGTTTTCTTTCATGTTTTAATTCATGCACAATGAACTCAGCCTTTTTTATGTGAATGTCTTTGGATTGGAGACCAAACATTTGCTTTAGTGATCTAGCTCTCCTGTTCCATGTAAGAGCTTGAAGAAATAGCTCAGTCTCTCTGAGAATTTGTTTATCTCTGAAATCATCTAAAAAGTGGTAATGAGCTGACACAGCTACTGTCAGGCTGAAGGCAGGCCAAGTTTTTCTATGCTCAACCTGTAGACCACCTGTGTCAGACCCTCCTGCAGGTCTGATAGAAATGCAGATTCCTGGGCCATGCTCTAAACCTTTTGATTTAGAATTTCTGGCAACTCAAAGTTGGTGGTTTCCAAGTGATTCTGATGTGCATTCGGGTTTAAAAACCACTAAATAACTTGAAAAAGTGCCTTATACTTTGTAAGGCAATGTGTAAGTGCAATGTTAAGAAAATTTATTTTTATGCCCAAACTGTCCTGGTCTTTGCCTCTCTCTGCTCACAAATCTCTTTAGAAAACAACCTCAGAAGGGGTCCCTGGCAGCACCTTGTGAAGGAAAGCAAAGAGCCACCTGACAGGACATTCTGCAGTCTGCTTTAGGCTTGACTCACCAGTGTTTAAAGAAAATTTTGTAATGTTGTTGAGTGTGGGTAATAACCGGATGGGGATTCAGGCAAGAAGACTCAGACACGCTGCTGAGCAAAGGAAACATCTCTGCAGCTGAGAAATAGCAAAATGAAATTAAGCTTAGGGTTCTCTCTGAATGCAAGACCTGTGCTCTAAGATTTAAAACATCTAGTTTGCTCTCACAGAGAAAGTGAATAATGAGTCTATACTTTCATCATTTCTTGTCTAGATTTCTGCTATCCTTCAATTACTGTCTAGTTGTATGGCTTTTCTCCTATCTCTTTGTATCTCAAAGTCAGGGAGGAGAACCTAGGCTAAATCATTTCCTTGACTCCAGCAAGAGGCTGTTGGCTTGGCTAATGTGGGATATGCCTCATGGGATGGCAGTGAGCAAAGTCCCTGCACTGAGGCCCCATCTTCTGGTCCAGCACTGCCTCTCTCTTTAGGGAAGTACTGACCTCAAGGTTTGCTCAGGTTTGTGCTGCATGGAAACTGGGGAACTCCCAGGCCAACTGTCTGATGTCTCAAGAGATATCACATCCCACTGACAGAGGTGTCCTGATAGAAGCTTTGACTTGAAGATCCACTTCTTGCATTTTGTGCTTTTAAAAAACATTTTCTCTAAAGAAATTAGATTTTTTTTGAATGAGCACAATGGAGCAGAGAAAGCTATAAAATACCTGGGATTTATGGTGTAGCTCAGGGTTGATTTTCCCCCAACTCATCTAGGCTGAAATTACTGCAGTTTTTTTCCCTAGAGCTTCTTTGAAATTTATTTTCAATTTAAACAGAGTACCTGTAAAAATAGGATGCAGAATGATACTGCAGTTTCTTATGAATAGTCTGGAAACCCAGACTGCACCCTGCTTGTAAACAAACTGAAAACTGTTTGTTGTAAAGCCCCATTTGGATTGAGACTCCAGTTTTCTAGTCACTTTACCCAAGGGCTCTATTATTAACTCTTTATTCGGTGGGTCCCCCATCAGTGTCTTAACAGGCCTCAGCACTGCTTTTTAAGGCACACTCAGGAGGCCCAAAGATGCAGCATGGTAAAAGAGTAGTTATGAGGAGATCCAGATTTTAGTTCTGATTCTGTGTTTCTGCATATTTTGTCATAATGAAATCATAACCTTTTGGTCCTCAACTTTCTCATTGATATAATGGGAGGAGGTTGAATTATGTCAGTGTTTCTGATCCTGTGTTTGTTAGAACAGAACTAAAATACCTAAATTAAATTGCATGCCTGAATCAACAATTTATATACTTTTAATGTGTTGTGTATCCCCTAACCTGATTCCAGGGTTTAATATTTAGAAAGAAAACTATAATATCCCAAATCATGTGTATTTAAAGGCCTGTTGCCCAGGCTGGGTGGCTCAGTTGGTTGGAGCATTGTCCTGTATGCCAAAAAGATTGTGGGTTCGATTTCCGGTCAGGGCACATATCAAGGTCGTGGGTTCTACTCCTGGTCCGGGTGCCTATGGGAGGCAACTGATCAGTGTTTCTCTCTCTCTCTCTCTCATCCTTCCCCCTTTCTAAAATCAATAAACATATCCTCAGGGGAGGATTAGAAAAAACAAAAATAAAACAAAGGCTTGTTAATTGGGTTGCTAATCAAAGGACTAAGTAAGAATGCGGAGACCTAGGTTTGCAGAGAATCACTGTATAATCTTGCATGTGCCATTTGCACTCACTTCCTGTCTCAGTTTTCTCATCTGTCACATTCTCCTTCAACATCCTCCAGCTCTCCTGAAAGTCAAATGAAGTTTACACGTGTCTAAGCTCTCTTGGTCATGTGATTCTGATAACCATTCACAAGCAGACAGCAAATTCATGGAGCTTCTAAGTAATTTTAACTTTTTTTTCAAATAAAATATTATCAGAATGCAGAGTTTAGTTTGAATCTGTGTAAAAGAGGAGAGTGACAGGATTGACATAGCTGTCTTCTTGTCTGGAGCGCAGTCATGTCTGGAGCGGCAGGTTGGTTTCATCTGTGGCGCTAGTTCAGTTGATTGTAGTGGCTGAGGAACAGGAAGAGGGCTAATGGTAAGATCTGGGATCTCTTAGCCATGTCTGGCAGGCCGCTGGGAGTGGGGAGTAGCAGCATGTGCCCCAGGTGTAGGCTGACTCAAACCTGCTGCACCCACCCTTTTGAGAGGATCCACACACACAGGTGGAGCTGGAGCCAGAGGCTGTGATGTTCTGCCTGTTGTGTTGTGTCTTGATTGTGTCTGTGTAGTGCTTGGGAAGTCTACAGGCCAAAACCATAAAAAAACCCCACATGAACCCAATCAAAACTGGTATCAGTGAGCCCTGGCTGGTGTAGCTCAGTGGATTGAGCATGGGCCAGCGAACCAGATGATTGCGGTTCGATTCCCAGTCAGGACACATGCTTGGGTTGCAGGCCAGTTCCCGGCAGGGGCCAATTCCCAGCAGGGGATGCACGAGAAGCAACCATACATTGATGTTTCTCTTCCTCTCTCCTTCCCTTCCCCTCTAAAGATAAATAAATAAATATTTTTAAAAAACCTGGTATCAGTGAGAAACATGTATACCATGAAAGGGTTATGTGTAGTTTGAATGTTCTTCCTTTTCTTATCCTGGAAGTTCTTACATTTGAAGTCCTTTTCCTGATCTCTCTTTTTCATGGTCCAGTTCATGTTCTAGTCCTTGCATCAAGCTCTTAGAGGAGTTCATAGCTTACCTTTCCCAGAGCAGGTAAGATGCCCCATGGCACCTTGCGCAGGCATAGGCACACACTAAGTCATCAGTAAGCAGTAGCTGGATAAACCAATAGATGAATCATGAACTATAGTATAGGAAATAATAGTATAATATATAATACATATAAATATGTTATAAGTTAACGTAAACACTCATGATATAGTCATAATGATAGTTAATATTAATTTTATTTGTAGTCAAATGTATTCTTAAAGAAAATTTAGGGCAAAGTGAGCAAGCAGGACCCTATTGCTGTCCAAATGTCTTTATTTTTTCTGAATACTAAAAAGTCCATTGTCTGGAAAAAAACCAAAACAAACAACTTCACAGGGAAAGGTGAACGAGGACCTTTGTGAACCTCATCAGGAAACGCTGGTCTTCAGAGTTTGCTGGTTAGCCAAACTTTGAAGCTCAGGGCAGGAAGCTCTTAGCATGAAAAAGCATGGTTGCTCAGGACACTACAATTGTATAATCAGTTTTGTGTTAAAAAAAACAACTGGAGTCAAAGAAGCAAAAATATTTCAAATAGAAATGGATCGGGAAACAGTTGTTTTAAAACTTATTTTCTGAGTTTTGCAACAAAGATTTGCTGCATCGACTCAGGCTGGACCTCTGGGGAAATAATGAAATATTTCCACATGGGTCCAATGTGTTCTCTCTCCCTCCTATTGAGTGCATTAGCGTGGGCATCCTAATCTATTCACTTCTTTCTGGCTTTCTTTGTGTTTGTGTTCAGTTTCGTCCTCTAGAATACGAGCATGATAACAAATATGTAGGTTTGTTTTGAGAATTCAATGTGATTTGTATGTAGACAAGCTTCATAAATGAGGAATATAAAATACAGTACAACAATGTCATATTATCACATTTCTCATCTGAGTGTGGATTAAATACCTTCTTCTAGGAAAATATAGACAAGGTCAGGGAAAAGTGTGGTTAAGATGGATAACCTAGTTAGGTGTGAATTAGGAAACAGAATAATCTGTATGAAGTCAATTGGTTTTTATGGCAGTGTCTCATCTATTAGAATGTAGCAGCACAGAGAAAAAATCTGGAATGGCCCTCCTTTCCTTCTACCCTTGCCAGAGAGCTAGAGGTTTCTTTAACCTGAAGTTTGAACACCTACTACATGCCAGGGAGTGTTTGAGGTACTGGTGAACAAGACAGCTGAGACTTCTCCTCTCGTCAGAAAGGATGATGAGAAAGGGAGGAGGAGACAATCAGCACATTAATTAATAAGATGCTATCAAATATTGGTAAGCACCATGGAGAAACAAGCACAGGGCTGTGATGGAGCACGGATGCAGTAGGGAGAGTGCTGTTTATGAAAATCTCCTACTGTGGGCAACACCACTGACTGGTGGGCTAAACTGCTGCACTCAGAATCCACTGCCACGTTCATGCTGAGATACTCCTCCAAGGGCTGCCCCCAGCAGTGGCTCAGCATGGTGGGGAGACTGAGGCCAGCCCAATGCCATGGGATGCAGGATTCCTCCTATGCTGATGGTGGCTTGAGAGTGCAGCATCCATCTTGCCAAAACTTTGTCAGAATTGCAGCACAGTCTAAGGTGCATCCTACTTAACGCTCCTTCCTTTCCTCTCTCTTTTTAGGGGTCAGAGTTACATTATACAGTGTGATGGCTCCCAGATGTGTCTCCCAATACAGCTCTTGCATATCTACCATTTCTTGGTTCATGCTTCTTGGTGGACTTCAGTTAACTCGGGGGAAGAATAGATTGGCAATTTCAGTTTGTCAGGCAAGGCCTGTTGGAGGAGGGGGTAGTTGAGCTGAGATCTGGAGGAAGAGCATTTCAGAAAGACAGAAGACCAAGTGTAAAGGCCACAAGTCAGGAATAGGCTTGGCTTGTTCAAGAAGCAGGGAGAAAGACACTGAGTTGAGATGTGGTGAGCAAGGGAAGTAGTGCTGGGAGGGAAGTTGAGAGAGGGAAGCAGGGACCCAATCATGTTGTATCTTATGGGTCACACTGATGAACTTGGGATTCACGTTAAGTATGACAGGAAGCCTCTGGAACATTGTAAGCAGGCAGGTAACATGACCTGAGAGTGAAGCCACTTTCTGCGAACACATATGAGCCTTTTGACTTAGGTAACCTCGGGAGACTGCAGTGAGGTTTCCTCAGGCAGACCTACATCTGCCTTAGCCACTGCACCTCTGCCTCTTCTTCCATCTTCCTCCATCCAGTAAGGTAAGAGAAGGAAAGTTTTGACCTTGATCACTGGGGGAGCTGAGAAAAACCTACCATAATGAGCTTACCCATGGTCTTTATATCTTTGATGTGTCTGATTTTAAGATCAGACTTGGGAGAACAATGTCAGGTTGGTCTGCCTATTGTTACAATAGATTGTTAATCCAATCTTTATAATTGTTAATCCAATCTTTATAATTTCTTGTTGGATTTGAGGTTTTATTCAACAATGCTTTATCTCTCTTCATGCTCTCCTAATGTGGTATTTTTATTCTTTTTACAGACACTGTCTGCACACAGTACTTTTTGATCTTTGTTGCATTTGCTTGCATAGGACTCTGGCTTGTCTAGATCTCTTCTTGATGCAAGACATTCTTCTATGTGTATAAGACACTCATCATGATGTTTAACAGGTGAAGTTAAACACCTGTCACTTGATGCTGGATTGATGGTGTCCTGTCCCCCCACCCTTTGGGACAGGCTTACATGTACAGACTCTTGTAATCACAATAATGGCAGACACCCACGCAGAACTCCAGGAGCACAGCCTGCGGAGCATGGCTGGAGAGTATGCCCTAACGAAGCAATTTTCTTGTATTATAGGAAAGTGATCACTCAACCAAGGATGAATTATTTATTCAGTATCTATCATGGGCCAACCTCTGACCTAGGTGTGGGGATACAATGGTGACCTGTATATACAAAGTTCCTGCTTGTGAACCTTAGTTTCTGGTAGAAGGGAAAGTGCAGAACTAAGGGAGGGATCAGAAAGCCTGGGCTTGAGGTCCAGATCCACAAGTAACTTTGAAGCTGCAGTCCGCGGGCACGTTCCTGACGGTAATTCTAAGGCTCAGCTTCCCTAAACAGGGTCAGACTGACGCCCGCTGCCTCGGGGTGGTTGTAGAGGCCCCGGAAGCAGTGAGACATTCTACTTCTTTTCTGTTCTATTTTGTTTTCAAATAGACTTAATTCTTTAGAACAATTTTAGATTTACAGAAAAACCGAGAATACAGAGGACTTCCATATACTTCTGCACACAGCTTCCCCCGTTTTAACACCTTATATGAGCACGGTAAATTTATTATAATCAATGAATTAATGTGAACATATTACTATTAATCGAAGTTCACACTTTATTCATATCTTGTTAGGTTTTACCTAATGTCTTTTTTCTGCCCCATGATTTCGTCCAGGATGTCACATTATATTTAGTTGTCATGGACTCCTCTTGGCTGTGGGCACTTCTCAGGCTTCCTGTGACTTTTGAATAACCTTGAGAGTTCTGAGGAGTACTGGTCAGATACACTGAGGGGGCCCCTCTACGGGAATGTGTGAGCAGCTCTTCTCAGGACTGCATTACAGTCACGGACCTTTTGGAGGAAGGTCACAGACATAAAATGCCACTTTTATCACAGCGTCTTCAGGCTAC
The DNA here is from genome assembly GCF_014824575.4 of Sturnira hondurensis. Lineage (NCBI taxonomy): Eukaryota > Metazoa > Chordata > Mammalia > Chiroptera > Phyllostomidae > Sturnira > Sturnira hondurensis. Next base: position 4,921,430 of record NW_028076783.1, on the reverse strand, counting down.
GTACTATCAACATTATTTCTTACTGTGAAGTAATATCATACCTGTGAGGTTCTTGCCTCGGTTTGTACAGTTGGTAAAAGGCAGAACAGAAGCTTCTAACCCCAAAGCTTGTGTTCCTCAGTTTATTCAGAATTCATGCCTTCCCCAGCTCTCAGTAAATAATAGAAAAGTCTGATATACCAACCAAATGGTAATGATTTTATTGACCCAGAGCTTCTTGATTTTCTCGATTGTCTTTGTCACTACACTCATCCCCCCCACACAGGCAAAGACAATGGAAGTTCAATCCGCTATAAAATAAATGAGAAGGGAAATTAAAGGGTCACTCCTTTTCCTGGCTGCCTCTTACCTCGTTGCTTTACTTACAGAACATTGCTAAAGGCTCTGTGTTTTGTAATTACCTTTTATTACCCTTTGCCCTTGCTTTTAACTTTTTTGGATGATGTATAAAGTGTGTTTCAAATTAATAACCATAATGGTATGTAGCAATGGAGTGTTCATCATATAGCAGACACTGGCTAAGTAATTAATTTGCTTCATTGATTTTTCACAACCCTCAGAGGTAAATTCTATTATTCCCATTTTGCAGATGAGGGACTTTCAGGGAAAGTTCTGTAACTTGCCTGGGACTCTGCAGTTAGTAAGAGGGAGAGATGGGGCTCAGGACCTTTGAAGTTGTCTTTGTTCCCTACCTTATTAATGACTTCCAGAGATGCCTTACCTCCAGAACCAGCGTAGTCACTGTAGGGAGACAAGCTTGGTATTGAGGGAAGAAGCCCAGCCAAGCCACCAGACAGACTGGCAAACCTGTAAACACAGTTACTGAGCAAAAGACGTGGAACCTAAGGGAAGAGGGACTAGTATTTCCCCCTGGTGACACACTCTAATAACAGCAGCTGCTCTGGGGCACTGGCCCATTATGTTGAAGTGATAATAGTGCAATTAGCTCTTTCTTCATCTTCCCATGTTAACCCAGGGGTAAAACGGCACACTGAGCAAATATACTAAATTACATTGAACTTAGTGTTCTGTTTGAAAGTCTTAGCTGCTGGTTGCAGGGAGATTAGCAGGTTCCAGCAAATCTTTTTGCTCATACTCACTGCCTGCCGCCCCCCCGCCACCCCCCCCCCCCCCCCCACTGCTGCCATCCTAAGGAAAAACCTCAGCCACAGCACTGATTGTTTTCATCCGATGCAGCATGACTTCCTGCAGGCAGCTCTGAGTTGGATCTGAGAGGTTTCTAGAGAGAACTCTCAGCATGAGTTAGCAGAGGGAGCCTTACACAACGACCAACAAATGTCTTTGGGGAAGAATCTTTGCACAAGGCTGGGTGTGGGGGTCCGCCAGGCCTTAAGGGGGCCAAGAACAGAGTTCTCCACTGTGAAAATGGTGGACGAACTTGGTTTCTGGTCCCTGGAGCCGGCGGGTACCTTGACACTTTCCTAACCTTTTAGTTCCCAGCCTTGAAGGACACAACAAGGCTCTGGCGCAGGTGTCATGTTCCCAGATGGTNCCCCCCGCCCCACTGCTGCCATCCTAAGGAAAAACCTCAGCCACAGCACTGATTGTTTTCATCCGATGCAGCATGACTTCCTGCAGGCAGCTCTGAGTTGGCTCTGAGAGGTTTCTAGAGAGAACTCTCAGCATGAGTTAGCAGAGGGAGCCTTACACAATGACCAACAAATGTCTTTGGGGAAGAATCTTTGCACAAGGCTGGGTGCAGGGCAGTGCTGGGTGTGAGGGTGACAGCCATCTACACTGAGAGGACAGTTGCCTCGGGGTCCTGATCTCATCAGCATCACTGGCATGACAAGGGCCGTGCCAGTCAGGAAGACTGAAGGGGGACCCCCAGCACTTCGGTACCCTGTTCCCTGCAGAAATTCATGTGGTGTCTGGTTCAGTGGTGATCTGTGAGCCCCAGAATTTGCCGAGTGTTGCTAATATGTGGCTCTGTTGAAAAAACCAAATTGGAGAGACTGAGGTCTTGGGCCTATTAAGGTCACATTTACACATTTGACAAAAGTTCACTAGTGACTTAATGAAGTGTCAAGCACTGTACTAAGTTCTGAGTTCATGAGGAAAAATGAGAAAAATTCTAAACCTCAGGGACATCACAGTGTGAGATTGAGACAAACAAGTATGTAGTGATGTGTGAAATAGTGTAATTGGTTAAAAAAAGTGTCAAATCAATGTATCGAAACATGCTTCTATTATGATCCCCCAGCTACAGCAGACTGAAAATGAGAGGGGTGTCTGTGTGTGGGAGAGAGAGGAATTGCTGGAAGGAATAAAGGGAATTCATTCTGACTTACACACGGTGCAAGGGCCATGGAGGTGAGGAAGGAGGAGGAGCCGGGGCAAGTGCAGCTGGAAAGGTGTCCAGGGGCCAACTCTTCGTGCCATAAGGTTTATAAGCAGTTTAAGTTTTTTGGGGGGATGGTATTAATAGTAGTTCGTTTTTTATATTTTGGGATTTGTTCCCCTTATTTTGTCATTCGTAATTCAGTTCTTTCAAAATTTTTTTACCATCACTATTTTGAGTCCTCTGCCCCCTGCAAATACCATGCTGCTATACATGTTCATGAGTCCTTTTTCTTTTTTTGCTTGATCCCTCCACCCCCTAATCTCACTCTCATAGCTGTCAGCCTGCTCTCTATCTATGAGTCTGTCTCTATTTTGCTTGTTAGTTCAGTTTGTTCATTAGATTCAACATATGAGTGAAATCATATGGTGTTTGCCTTTCTCTGCTGGCTTATTTCACTTAGCATAATATCCTCAAGTTCTAGCCATACTTTGCAGAGCGTAAAATTTTATTCTTTTTTTTATAGCCAAGTAGTATTCCATTGTGTAAATGTCCCCTGGTTGTTTTATCCACTCATCTATTGATGGACCCTTGGGGTGCTTCCATATCTGGCCATTGTAAATAATGCTGCAATGAACATAGGGGTGCTTATGTTCCTTCAAATCAGTGTTTTGGGTTCCTTTGGATATATTTCCAGAAGTGGGATTGCTAGGTCATTAGGTAGTTCCACTTTTAATTTTTTGAGGTATCTCCATACTGCTTTCCACAGCAGCTGCGCCAGTCTGCATTCCCACCCACAGTACAAAAGAGTTCTCCTTTCTCCGCATCCTTGCCACACTTGTTTGTTGATTTATTGACGGTAGCCATTCTGACAGGTGTGAGATTATATCTCACTGTGGTTTTAATTTGCATTTCTCTGATGATTAGTGCAGTTGAGCATCTTTTCATGTGTCTCGGGGCCCTCTGTGTGTCCTGTTTGGAGAAGTGTACATTCAGGTCCTTCGATCATTTTTTAATTGGGTGTTTTGTTTTGGGGTTTTTTTGGTGTTTAGTTTTGCGAATTCTTTATAAATTTTGGATATGAACCCCTTATCAGGTATATCAGTGATTATGTTCTCCCATTCTGTGGGTTTTCTTTTTATTTTGTTGATGTTTTCCTTTGCTGTGCAAAAACTTTTTAGTTTGATGTAATTCCATTTGTCAATTTTTTCTTTTGTTTCCCTTGCCTGGGGAGGTATACACAGTAAAATGTTACTGTGAGTAAGTTTTTATGTCAAGGGCAAAGGGAGGCTGTTGAAGCATTTTAAGCAGGGAGTGGATTAGGGGAAGAGGAAGAGTACGAGTTGAGTAGCCTGATCATATCGGCACTTTCAAAATATACTCCAGTAGCTACGTGAAGAGTAGTTGGTGTGTTCAAAACTGGAAGCCTGAAGACAAGTTAGGAGGCTGCTAGTGCATCCCAGGTGAGACATGAAACATGACAGTGACTTGGACTGTGGCACCATGTATGGTCATTTGCGCCATCATTAGCGATAAAATGGGGGACTGCTAATTTAATGAATGTGGCAGATGAAGTAGAGCAGGACAACAAGGACACTCCAATTTCAGCCTTATTAGCCATGTGACATAGAAGGATTATTTCAACTCTTTGGACTTTGGTCTGAAAAATGAGGGCAATAACTCCTACTTCATAGAGCTGTGTTGAGGTCAAATTAGATAATATAAATAAAGAATGTAACACAGGGCTTAGTGTATAAATGGTAATTTCCTCCTGACTGCCCCTGCGTGCGGCAAGGATTTAAGGTGCGTTCCTATTGGAGAACCAAGTTAACTGTAGGGAAAGTTAGGTTTTCTGTCTCTGTGATTTGTCTTTTCTGTTTGCCCTCAGCTCTTTTACATTATCGCATTGCATGTAAGTAAACACAACTTTAACTCAAGGATCTTAACACAATCAAAAGTTTTGTTAACCCTTCCGATAGGGAATTTCCATACCCATAGAATGGAGGATTCCAAATAGGTTATGACCAGTCTATAACCAGTGACTAACTAGGAAAATCATTTTCTCTGGGTGTGTCTGTGTTCTTTTGTCCTTCTCTCTCTCTTTGCTTCTCTTCCTGTTTGAGTCTTAAGTCAAGGGACCTAAGGAGAGAAGAAATACTGGGAGTTCAGTCATTCTAAAAGGCTCTCCCAGTATCGACCTTTGTTTGCTTCATGGGTTTCCTGGAGCCGTCTTTTCATCTCTTTCCTGGGCAGCCTCTATGACGGCCCCCTTTCCCCTGAGCACAGTCCCCATATGTTTCAGGTAGCCAGAGTCATTTTCTCAGGTCTGCACTCATAGAACCCTGCGGTGTCCACCTCCCTCAGGCTTTCTCTCCAGTCAGCTCAAGATAAGGAGCCTTCTCTGGGGGCAGAGAGCCGGCCCTCCTCACTGCAGGCGTGTGTCTTTGATCCCAGCTGTGGACCCAGTTTAGGATGGTATTTCCAGGGAAGTCCAAGCTGATCTCAGAACTGAGACCCTGAGTCCTAGAACTGAGGTTACTGCATCAGGACCAAGGTTACACCCCATTTTATTGTGGACAAGAAATACCTCAGAAGCTTGTTAAAATACAGGTGCGTGAGCCCTGGGCCAGCTATTCTGAATCAGCATCTCCTGGGTTAGGTCTAAGGAATATTTTAATATTTATGTATTTATTATTTTAAATCTATTTTTAGAGAGGGGAAGGGTGGAAGAAAGAAGGGGAGAGAAATATCAATGTGTGGTTGCCACTCAAGCGCCCCCTACCGGGGACCTGGCCTACAACCCAGGCAGGTGCCCTGACTGGGAATCAAACCGGCAAGGCTTTAGTTCACAGGCTGGCATTCAATACAATGAGCCACACCAGCCAGGGCTGGAATCTATATTTTAAAAAATACTCTGATCTAGATTTTTAATTTCTAGAGTATAATTCATAGACCAGAAACATGGATATTGCCCGGAAGCTGTTGAAAATGCAGAATCTCAGGCTCCACCCCAGACTTCCTGAATCAATCTGGAATTTTTAACAAAATCCCCAGGTGATTTGTTAAACAATAAAAGTTTTAGAATCACTGTTTCAGATCAGTGGTCTCCAACTGGGGAAGATTTTTGCCCCTCCCACACCCAACCCAGGGCAATAACTGGAGATATTTTTGGTTCTCATAACTGGGGAGGTGCTACTGGCTACTGGCACATAAGTAGGCAGAGGCCAGCAATGCTTCCACACATGCACAAGACAGCTGCCCGCAACCAAGGACAGACTATCAGACCCAAAATGTCAACAGTAACGTAGTTGAGAGGCCCTGGGCCTCATGACTATAATGAAGATGGTAGACTAGTCTGGGAAGCCAGCCATCTTTAAAGGTTTAGAAGAAACAGTTACTAGTGTGGGAGTGAATCGAAGGCTTTGAACAGGCTCTACACTCTCAAACTAGAGTTAAGGGGTGGGGGTGGAGCTCTGGGGTCCCAATGCTTGGGTTTGAAAGCCAGCTCTGCTACTGAGATGCTGTATAATCTTAAGCAGCTTTGAAAATAAATAAAGAGCAAGCAAGTGAGAACAAGCAAACAAACACCATTTATTCTGAACTTGCTATAGCAAGAGGGTCCACCACTGTGACTTGCGTTTTTGGAGAGAACTCAAGCCAGACAGAGGAGTGGGGAGACTTCCGGTGTTCCCGAACTGGAGGCTGCTGGCTCACTGAGTTCTGGGTATCTACGTGATTGATTAGGCGGGCATGTGTGAGTCTAAGTTGGAAGTAGGGGCAAAATTTAGAGAAGCTGTCACTTATTAGTCAAGTCCTGGCCATTTGGGGATGATAGTTACAGAAGTTATTTTGCTTCCTGGACTATTACTAAATATAGTACTCAGGCTTCTTAACCAATGTGACTCGTCACAATCTGGCTTCCTGGGCTGTTTATTCTGGAGAAGGGGACTGGTTTCCTGGGAAGATGGCTGCAGGTTATGGGTCAGAGCTCTGTTTTATATACAGTTCTGCCATTGTTTATTGGTGTGCTCAGTCTTTCTAAACTTCTCTGGACTTCAGTGTTTCCTAATCTACACAGTGATAATAGTAATAGGGCTGTAGTGAAGAGAAAATGAGTTAACTCAGAGAGAGTTCTTGGAGTCCCCCCAATAAAGAGGGAGGGCTGAGTGATTCCCAGGGGCTGTGACCCCAAGCAGTCTTGATACAGGGTGCAGCCAAGAGGGGAGCCCCCAAAAGGGATTTGGAATAGGGTCCAGAACTCAAGGTGTCTAGGAAATATTGGAGAGACATATAAGATGTCCTCACCCCTTCCCCCACAGGTGTGAGTTGGGGGAAGGGACACATAGAGCAGAAAAATGCAGGGCTGTTTTGTACAGCCATGGCCTTGGCCTTGCAACTAATCCACATTATGATCATTTGACATATCTATAGCTTTTGTTGGGTCACTTGGATATGTTAAATGGCTGTGGCCAGGCTTGGAGCCAGGAGGATGGAAGTCACTTACCCTCAAGATGTAACTGGGGGGCAGGTCACCCGAGTTGCAGCGCCTGCATGGGAGCTTGGAGGAGACTGGCTCTATGACATGGGGCCACACCTGCCCAGATCCACAATGGCAGCCCAGTAAACTTGGAAGAATACAGAAATGCCGGCAGATGTAACTAATTGTAGGAGGAGTCAGAAATGGGGGTACAGAGGAAGATTGGTGCGGGGATTTAAACACAGACACAGCAGCCACTGAAGAGAGAGCCATGTGCTTTTGGCAGAGTGCAGACCCCCTCTTGGCTTTGCCGAGAAGAGAAGAACCATGAGGCTTAGCCAGAGTGGGGACCTCCACAGCCATGTAAGAAGAAAAAGAGAGTGCCACGTGGCTTTGCCAGAGTGAGGACCCCCTCTTGGCTCTGGTGGAAGAAAAGAGATCCATGTGATTTGGCCAGAGTGCAGACCCCTGTAGCTTTGGTAGAAGAGAATCACGCAGCTTTGGGGTGCTCCCTTTGGCCACGTGGCCTGGGAAGCAGGAGAGACTTTGCCTGGAAAAAGGGTGAAAGAACTCTTTGCCAGTAGGCCATGACAGGGTGCCACATGGCTTTGGATTAATTGGAGATCCTGCCTGGATGTCGACACAGCTGATGGTGCCAGGGGCCTGAAACATGGACGTGTGCTTCTTCTCCTGAGATACGGTACCCTGAGTTAGGGCAGGGAGAGAAGGGAGTGCTGTGGGCATCTGTGGTTATCCTAAAGGACTTCGATATTTTGGTGAGTACATTGGGGCACTACTTTAAGTCTGTATAGCTTTAAATAAACCTTCCCTTTCCTTTTCACAAATCTCTGGTATTGAGAGACGTCTTTTCTCTGGCAGTGGACAGATGAGCCCAGTAGGTGGTCCAGATAGTGTTAGTATACAGTCCTTGGGGTGGGGGGAGGCTGTTTTTCTGTAACAGTTTTTGGCATACCTGGGTGGGCCAAATATTGCCCCCCCCCCATTGGATCTCTGTTCTGTAACAATCACACCAAGGGGTCTGGACCTGAGAGCACAGATAAACACAGAGTTTTGAGGAAGTGGCTGCTGGCAACGGGATAGTCCTGACATTTCAGTATTCTCTGTGATATGACAGGCTACACTAGGATATGAGACTGTTAACAGAGATCAGGAACTTCAGGTCAGACCAGTAAGAGTCCATTGAGTTTTGATTACTTAATAGCTGTGTGACCTCAGGCACATGCAAATCTCGAGTTCTTTTTTAAAAAATATATTTTATTGATCATGCCATTACAGTTGTTCTAATTCCCCCCTTCAATCCCCTCCACCCAGCACACCCCCTCCCCCACCATTCCCCTCTTTAGTTTATGTCCACATGTCTCAAGTTCTTTAGATTCTGTATTTCCCCTACTATTCTTGCCCTCCCCCCATCTATTTTCTACCTACCATCTATGCTACTTATTTTCTGTACCTTCTCTCCCCTTCTCCTCCTCCCACTCCCCTGTTGCTAACCCTTCATGTGATCTCCATTTCTATGGTTCTGCTCCTGATCTAGCTGTCCTCTTGGTTTGCTTTTGTTTTAGGTGTGGTTGTTAATAACTGTGAGTTTGCTCTCTTTTCACTGTTCATATTTTTTATCTTCTTTTTCTTAGATAAGTCCCTTTAACATTTCATATAATAAGGGCTTGGTGATGATGAACTCCTTGAATTTGATCTTATCTGAGAAGCACTTTATCTGTCCTTCCATTCTAAATGAAAGCTTTGCTGGATAGAGCAATCTTGGATGTAGGTCTTTGGATTTCATGACTTGGAATACTTCTTTCCAGCCCCTTCTTGCCTGTAAGGTCTCTTTTGAGAAATCCGCTGACAGTCTGATGGGAACTCCTTTGTAGGTGACTGTCCCCTTATCTCTTGCTGCTTCTAGGATTCTCTCCTTCATTTTAATCTTGGCTAATGTAATTATGATGTGCCTTGGTGTGTTCCTTCTTGGGTCCAACTTCTTTGGGACTCTCTGAGCTTCCTGGATTTCCTGGAAGTCTATTTCCTTTGCCAGACTGGGGAAGTTCTCCTTTATTATTTGTTCAAATAAGTTTTCCACTCGTGGCTGTTTCTTTCCCCCTTCTGGTACCCCTATAATCCGGATGTTGGAACGTTTAAAGATGTCCTGGAGGTTCCTAAGCCTCTCCTCATTTTTTTGAATTCTCATTTCTTCATTCCTTTCTGGTGGGATGTTTTGTTCTTCCTTCTGGTCCATTCCATTGATTTGAGTCCCAGTTTCCTTTCCATCACTATTGGTTTCCTGTGCATCTCCCTTCATTTCAATTAGTTTAGCCTTCATTTGTTCCTCTAATTTGTGACAAAAATCAACCAGTTCTGTGAGCATCCTGATCACCAGTATTTTGAACTGTGCATCTGATAGGCTAGCTATTTCTTGGTCGCTTAGAATTATTGGTTCTGGGGCTTTGAGTTCTTCTTGAGCCATATTTTGGTCTGTTTGTGCCTGTTACGTATGAGGAGCAGAGCCCTAGGTGTTCACCAGGGCAGGGCAACTCAGTCGCTGGGTTGTGATGCTGTATGTGGGAGCGGGGTCAAAGAGGGGCAATGGCGGTTCTCTCTGCTGCTTCCCGCCACTGGGATCTGCGCAGTCTGTCTCACTGCTCGCTCCTTTGCTGGTTTATCTGCGCTTGAATGTGTGACCGTGGTCAGCCTGCCGCCTTGCACCCTTACTGGGTCTGCCCGTTGCTACCCCACACCTGGGATCTGCCTACGGCTGCCTGCATGCCTGGGTCAGGAGATCTTTCCTGCCCCACCTTGCTCCGCTGTTGGCTCCACCCCTCTTACCGGTCTGGCTGAATGGTTCATAGTTGTTGGACTTCTGTACAGTTCAATTTTCTGTGTTTTGGCTGCGTTTTTGTTACTGAAACTTTGTTGACTTTAAACTTGGTTGTGCAAAGAGGCACAGTGTTTCCACCTATGCCTCCATCTTGGCAGAAGTCCTCGAGTTCTTTTTAAAGTAAGGATGGTATTAGCATTTATTTGTGAAGACTAACTAAATCAGTCCTATTGAACACCCCACATGGCACCTGGCAGAGAGCAAGCACCCTGTAAAAGTGAACTGCATTATTGATATTATCACCGACTCAGCCAGGAGCCAAAGGTCCTCTATTGGTGGGCACAGAGCCCTCCCGTCGCGTAGCCAGGCCTGCCCTCTGGGGCGGTACTAGTTCTAGACCCACTGCTTTGGTCTGGGCAGTTCAGATGTCCTAGGCACACCTCAGGTGTTTATCAGGGAACAGAATCTTCGTGGCTCGAGTGGAGAAATACACGTTCTGACTCTTCCCAGGTGATTTGTATACACACCAGGGCTTTGCAAACAAGCCCCACTCCCTGCTGCTATCCTGTGGGTGCCTGGTGTTTCTCCAATGCAATCCCAGTCCCCCTCACACCTGCTGTGAATCCCAGGAATTGCCCAGGACCCTCTGCTTTTATAGTCAGGATGGGGCCGTTGGGAGATCCCAATCGTGAGCTTAGGAGCTGGCTGTCAGGGTTTGCTCTCCTCATTTGGGGGTAAGTAATGGCTCATCCTGTTCTGGGCCCTCAAGGTCTTGTGAAGATAGCCTCCCCCATACCTTTGGGCAGCCAGGTGAAAGAAATATTGAGGTCTCTGGGAGCAGACCGAATCAGCAGTGGGAAGCCTTGTTTTTGAACAGAATTTCCAATTGGTTTATATTGGTGTGTTTTTCAGATTTGGAGAGCTAGTCAGGGCTAGAGTGCAAGGTCAAGTGCTACCAATGAGGACAGAGGTGAATGCAGCCAGTGGTTTGCTTTGGACCTCACTGAGAGAGGTCTTCAGGGACATGTCCGAATCTGACTTTTCTTGGCTCAGGTCAACTTTGTTCTAGGGGCCCAGCCGGCACAGGTGAACCTGTGCTCTAGGGAACAGGTATTGGGAACCTAGTATTACCTTGGGCCCATTTCTGCTGGTCTCTGGCATTCTGGGGCCTTAACAGGATCGCCGAGTCTCCCATTCCTGTTGGAACAGTCAGCAGCCTTGCGGGGGCTGGAATTGTCCTCTTGCACCGGCACAGGGCAAAGTTGTGATACATTAGGGGCAATTGGTGTTGTTTTGAGGAGGTTGCAGAGAGAGAAAAGCTTGGATGATCCAAGGGCTTACCTTTGTATCCGTCCCTGGAAGAGGATGTCAAAGGGCTTGTTAGCTGAGTATTGAGCACTCGGCTGTACCTGTCACTCAGGCAGAGCATGGCGCGTTGCCCCTGGTCCTGGGGCGGGAGGAGCTTGCCTGCCATCGAAGCTTGGACTCAGGCTGAGGCCCACAGGCCGCAGAAGACTGGGGATGACGTGGGATCAACTAGGGCCTTTGTGGGTGCAGTAATGTCAGGTGGCTGCTTGCAACTGAGTCGAAACTGACTGATGGGAAACAAAATAAGAACGAGATTATTGTGTGTGACATACAACTGTGAGTTTAGATTTTTCCTTTATGCAGCTGATTCTTAGCTAGTTCTGGTCTATGGTGCAAGCCCTGGAATTTCAAATGATGCCACTTACTTTGGCTGTGTGAGAGGGAAAGAATTGCCAAGACGCTTGGTCTGGGGTTTTTGAGTGAAGGGAGAGAGACTCATTCAGCTTGATTACATGGGGGAAATTCTGTTCTCGCTGCCTGCATAGAAAATTATTTTCACTTTTGAACCACTAAGTGCTTAAAGCAAATAGACTACTATGCTGTCTTGGCAGAAGGCCAGGCCATCTCTGTGGGCTGGTCTGAGGGATTAGGGACCACAGCTGCAGAGAACATTCAAGGGAAGCCTGGAGTAGGAGGGACAGAGAGGGGCATTCAGGGAGCCAGCAGTTTCCAGAGGACGAAGGGGCTGAGGTGGATGGACAAGAAATAGGCAAGGACGAGCTAATGGTGTCTGAGAAGGAAGGACATGAAGAGAGGGGATATCTTAAGGATGGATAAGCAGAAGATGGTAACTTCTACACTAGTAGGGAAGGTTCTTCAGAAAACTATGAAGTGAGCTGTGAGAGGGGTAACACTGTGACCTGAAAGCGTGATGAAATGTGAATTGGAGGTATTCTACAAATTAATAGGATTCTATCAGTACAGAGACTTTAGGGAGACAAAACCGTTGTCTATATTCCTGGCAGGAGCGCTCTGCGGCTGACAAATGGGCACAGATGACTGATGGAAGTAAACTGTTGCTGGCTCCCTCCTCCCCCGTCCCTGTTCTTGTGAGGGAAGGGAAATGGCGGAAGGTACCTCTCCCTACTTCTCGGTTGTAGGAGAGAAAAGGGGTCTTGCTCTTTTATTGGATTGGCCAAAATGTCCATTCCATTTTTTTCTGTAAAATAAAAAACACGTTTTTCATTTTCACAATAACTTTATTGATTTGGATATTTTGAGTATGTTGGCTATCTCCTGCTATTGGCTTCTAGTGGGTAGAGGCCAGGGGTGCTGCTAAACATCTTCCAATATATAAGACATCCCCACAGCAAAGAATTATTTGGCCAGAATGTCAATAGTACCAAGAAACTTCACAAACCACTTTTGACACATTCAATCAGTCATAGCGCCTTCTCATACAATGCATAAATCTTTTTTTTGCATTGCAGCTGCCTTTTTACCTTTCTTGAAATGATAAAGCATAATACACCAAAACATTGTTTTCTTCCATCTTCAATATTAAAATGGCTGCACAAAAATTCACCAATTTTGATTTTTTTAATTGCACACTGATATGACAGCTGTCACATGACAATTTAACAACATTGTTTGAAGTTAAAAACAGCTAAGCACTAATAGAGTCATTGTATGGAAAAAACTAAATGGACTAGTGGGGCAACCCAATGTGTGTGACAGAGAGGTTGACTGTTAATGAGTAAATGAAAAGATGGATTTGCCATGAATCACCCCCAGGGAGAAGTGTGCACAGCTGCTGGTCAGCAGTGGCTGCTGGCAGGCTGGTGGTTACAATGTTGTGGGGGTGATTTCAGAAGTGAGTTACTGTCCGGTCTATGTTTCCAAAAAGGTGCCTCTCTCTCCACTGTGGGAATTATGTTCTTATTGGCAAATAATGCCTCTTCATGGGAACTTTCCCAGAGCCTGATGGAGCAATTGAAAATATCTTTCCTCTCTAATTTATGATGAGTGGGCAAGGGTGGCTTTGCTTGGGAAATTTTTTCACTGAGGCAATCAGTTTCTGGAGAGTAGAAATCCATAGTGTGGCAGAATCAGGCAGAGGGTGGCTACATTTTGGTGGTCCTTCCTCATTGTTACATTTGGTTTTTAGGCTATGTACCTGTATCTTTACATAAAGATGCTAGTTTTGCAGGTGTGCTCTGCTAATAAGAGCAAGAAAGATAAAGCGCCTCTAGAACCTAGATGCAGGTTTGGGGAAAGACAATCGTGGACACATCTGCTCCCTGAGCCTCAGAAAGATTTATTTTAACTGAATGAATTCTCATGAAGTGATGAAGTCCAAGAATGCCCCAAGAGCCCATTTAGTCTACATTAATAACTAAGTGAAGCCCAGAAACATTTAAAGGATGGGCAAATCACTGCTTAGTTAACAGGCTTTCTTTGTTTCCTCTTTCAGGGAGAATAGCATAACAAAGCTGAAAGGTCATTTAATACAAAAATCAAGATGCCAAAAAAGAGAAGTTTTCACTTGCAGCTAAACTCCCTCTACAAGTGGGCTGGATAGAACTAACTAATACTCACCTTAATGCTTCCCAGGTGAAGGTGGCAGCAAAAGCTGTATCTTTTCTGTCCTACATTGTCCCAGAAACAAGCAAGCAGTCTGCCTCTTAGAAACTGTGCCCAGGAATAAAACTAGAGCTAGAGAGAGTGCATTGTGTTGGAGACTTCAGACTCTGGAATTAAAATTAGGGATGTTCTGTCCAGCTTGGGGAATATTTGAAGGGTTAAAGTGTTACAGAACAAGGGGCAAGTGGGGTACGATATACTATTACTGAAAGGACCCCCACTAGGTTTGCATTGTCTGCTGCCAGAGGAAAGATGTCTCTTAATGCCAGAGATTTGTGAAAAGGAAAGAAAATGTTTATTTAAAGCTATACAGGCTTAAAGTAGTGACCTAATGTCTTCATTATAATATCAAAGTTCTTTAGGGTGCAAACAGTGCTTTCTTCTCCCTCTGCCCTAAACTGAGGTACTGTATCTCAGGAAAAGAAGTAGATTCAGGCTCCCAACACCATCTGCTGTGTCATCGTCCAGGATCAAGCCACATAGTTCTCCTCTGCAAAACTGTGAAGGTCTCCACCTTGGCCAGAACTGCATGGTTCTTCTTTCCACCAAAGTTGCGTGGTTCTCTCCTCAGTGGCTGCTGGGTCTCGGTTTAAATTCTCATGCCAGTCCTTCTCTGCAGCCCCATTTCTGACTCCTGCCACCAGTGGCTGTACTTGCCAGCACTCTCATATCCTTCCAGCTTTACTGGGCTGCCATAGTGAGTCTGGGCAGGTGTGGCCCCATGGTGTGGAGCCAATCATCTCCAAACTAAAATGCAGGCACTGTAATGGGGGCTGGGAGTTGACTCCCAGCTGCATCTTGGGTGGAAGTCACTCCCTTCTCCCTGGCCCAAAGCATGGCCACAGCTGTTTAACATATCTATGAACCAGTTAAAGGTAATAGATATATTAAATGACCATGCCAGAGGTTAGCTGCACAGCCTTTGCTGTACAAAACAGCTCTCCATGGCCCTGCTCCATTTGTCCCTTTTTCCCAACTCACACCTTTTGGGGTAGGGAAAGGACATCCTATATATCTTTCTAACACCTCGAGCCCTGGACCCCATTCCAAATCCTTAGTTGGAGCTCCCCTCTTGGCTGTACCCTGTCACAAAAAGAGCGATCTGATTAAGTTGAAAGACTAATACCACCTTTTCTTAGGCTTTTTGTTTGTTTGTTTTTGTTTTTTAATTTTTATTTTTATTTAACTCTTGTTCAAGTATGGTTTTCTGTCTTATATTCCCAGCCCTGCCCACCCCCAGTGCTCCCCACCTCCCTCCCATTTCCACCCCCCACCTTAGTTATTGTCCATGTATCCTTTGTACTTGTTCATGTGAGTCCATCCCCTTTTCCCCTGTGATTCTCTCCCCTCTCCCCTCTTGTCCCTGTCAGCCTGTTCCATATTTGAGTGTCTTTGGTCATATTTTGCTTGCTTGTTTGTTTTGTTGTTTAGATTCCTGTTGACGGTGATATCATATGGTATTTGTCTTTCACCACGTGGCTTATTTCGCTCAGCATAATGCTTTCCAGTTCCATCCATGATGTTGCAAAGGGTAGGAGCTCATTCATCCTTTCTGCAGCATAGAATTCCATCGTGTAAATGTACCATAGCTTTTTGATCCAGTCATTTACTGATGGGCATCTAGGTTGCTTCCAACTCTTGGCTATCATAAATTGTGCTGCTATGAACATTGGGGTGCATAGGTTCTTTTGGATTGGTGTTTCAGGGTTCTTAGGATATACTCCTAACAGTGGAATTGCTGGGTCAAAAGGCACGTTCATTTTTAGTTTTCTTAGAAAATTCCATACTGTTTTCCATAGTGGTTGTACCAGTCTGCAATCCCACCAACAGTGAACTAGGGTCCCCTTTTCCCCACAGCCTCTCCAGCACTTGTTGTTTGTTTCTTTGTTTATGATAGCCATTCTCACCGGTGTAAAGTGGTATCTCATTGTGGTTTTAATTTGCATCTCTCTGATAGCTAGTGATATTGAGCATCTTTTCATGTGTCTCTGGATCCTCTGTATGTCCTCCTTGGAGAAGTGTCTGTTATTGCTTTCCTTAGCCATGCAGAAGCTTTTAAGTTTGATGAGATCCCATTTGTTTATTCTTTCCTTTATGTCCCTTGCTCTAGGGGACATATCAGTAAAAATATTGCTGTGTGGAATATCTGAGATTTTCTTGCCAATGCTCTCCTCTAGGGCTTTAATGGTTTCCCAGCTTATATTTAAGTCTTTTATCCACCTTGAATTTATTTTGGTGTATGGTGTAAGTTGGTGCTTGAGTTTCATTTTTTTACATGTAGCTGTCCAGTTCTCCCAACACCATTTGTTGAAGAGGCTACCTTTACCCCATTTTATGTAACTGCCCCCTTTGTCGAATATTAATTGACTTTAGAGATTTGGGTTTATTTCTGGGTTCTCTATTCTGTTCCATTGGTCTATGTGCCTGTTTTTATGCCAGTACCGGGCTGTTTTGATTACAGTGGCCCTGTAATACAGTTTGATATCAGGTATTGTAATCCCTCCTACTTTGTTCTTCTTTCTAAAAATTGCAGCTGCTATTTGGGGTCTTTTATGGTTCCATATAAATTTTTGAAGTGTTTGTTCTGTGTCTGTGAAATATGCCATTGGTACTTTAATAGGTATTGCATTGAGTCTGTAAATTGCTTTGGGTAGTATGGACATTTTGATGATGTTAATTCTTCCAATCCATGAACATGATATGTTTCCATTTGTTTGTGTCTTCCTTGATTTCTTTCTTCAGTGTTGTGCAGTTTTCTGCATAGAGGTCTTCAACCTCCTTGGTTAGGTTTATTCACAGATATTTTATTTTTGTTTTTGCTATAATGAATAGGATTTTTTCTTGATTTCTGCTTCTGCTGATTCATTGTTAGTATACAAAAATGCCTTTGATTTCTAGATATTGACTTTGTATCCCGCTGTTTTGCCAAATTCATTTATTAGTTCAAGCAGTTTTTT
This sequence comes from Sturnira hondurensis, assembly GCF_014824575.4. Lineage (NCBI taxonomy): Eukaryota > Metazoa > Chordata > Mammalia > Chiroptera > Phyllostomidae > Sturnira > Sturnira hondurensis. The sequence continues at coordinate 4,904,910 of NW_028076783.1, read as the reverse complement.
GGTAGAGGCTATAGGATTTTCTATGTACACTATCATGTCATCTGCAAACAATGCCAGTTTTGTTCCCCCCTTTCCGATTTGGATGCCTTTTATTTCCTTTTCTTGTCTGATCGCTGTGGCTAGAACTCCTAATACTATATTGAATAGAAGTGGTGAAAGACTTTTTTGTTTTTTAAAATGTGCTTCAAGTAGCAATTTCTGTCATGCTTACAAGATGCACATGGCACTTTGATTAGCATGCCTTGAAATAACATATACACTTCTAAGTCAAAACTCTTATAGAAGTCCCCATCTAGGTAACTTTTTAGCTATTTTTGCTGCATCTGTACATGAACAGGTATAGCATACAGAGGTTGTATACTTATTGACTTCTACTGGAAGTTTTACCACACTTTATTTTATTTGGGGGGGGGTGTGGAGAATCAATCAAATTAAAAAAATAAATTAAAAAATAACATTAAGAGGAACTAGGGCAAATTAGGCATTTATAGCATTTCCTAAGGCTCTATGCTGCGAGTGGGCTGGCTTGGTCCAGGGTCTGCATTTCAATCCATTTCATGGTGAGTTTGCCAGGTGTCTCACGTGCCTGGATTTTCCGTTGTTTGTGTCTCAGCCAGAGGCCTGGCTCATTGTTAGTCTGTATTATTCCATTTGTATTTCTTAGGCTGAAAACCCTTTGTAAATGGCTGCGAAAAGTTATGCCTTTACATAGAAATAGTTTGCTTGTGGAAAATAATGATATTCAGTCAGTCAGAAATAATCAATTACATTAGAGAGTCGTAGGATGACTTTTAATGTTAAAAAGTGATTCTTTTAACATGGGTTGAGGGACCGTTTTAACTGCTTTGCTATTCATCCCACGTAAGAGCTCCAAAGTATTTTAGCTGCAGGACCCAGGGGCACAAACCAGCCTAGCAGGGGCGTGGCTTATAAGGTGATTTTTCCTGAGTGAAGGCAGAGAGTGAAGTTATTTATCTCCTCATAGAATTACTGTCCTCTGAGCAGGGTATAGGATTTGCCATGAATGTTTAAGGCTGCTTTTAGTTTAGTGAAATATGTTCATTTTAAACATTGCATGATATTTCTAAGTGAAGAAAATGGTGGGGATAGTGTGGAGAGAATCAGCATAGAAATCAGTTTTGGGGTTTGGATTCCAGATTTGCTAGTTACTTCTGTCATCTGTGGAAAAGAACCGTTTACTTTAAGTTAGTTCTGTGGGGCCCAGGCTTTATGCTCATCTCTTCGTTTTCCATGAAATAGTCACGCAAAGGTGCCACATCTCAGATGAGCGCATGTTCTCCCTCATCCCTTCTCTGTGGCCCTGAAATTCTTTGTCAGCCATCCCTCTGATGTTCAAAGTTTGTTCTGAGAACTGTGACCACTGACCTACCTGAGGTGTTTATTAATATACTTATTTCAAGTATTAATATACTTATTCCCATCCCCCTCCTCCAGAAAACAAAATTTTACAAGGAAAGAAAAACCATGTGATCTGTGTTTTTACAGAACCACTCAGGACAGATCTCCAACAATTGTATCAGAGTCTTAGAATGACGGACATCAATATTTTGAAAAATGTTCCAGGTGATTCCAAGGTGTAACCCAGACTAAGACATACTGCCTTTAGAAATTAGATAAATACAGGTTCGCAGTAAATGTTTGCTAACTGAAAGCCCTGAGTGGTTTTCCAGAAATGTAAAAAATGTACAATGTTGTAGTTTGAAGCATAACCTCCCATTTGCTAAACCTCCTTGTGTTTAAGTTAATAGGAGAGGGAGCATGGGATGACTTTCTGTGATTTAAGGCAACTCTAAAAGCTTGGAGGGGAGAGAGGAAAGAGAGTGAAGAATGAGATATTTGAAGGAAAGAGAGGGGAAAGCAGTTTTGAAGGGCAGGTCACCTCTGTGGAGGTGATCAGTACAGGCAGGGGCCTCTGCCTTGAGGACGGAGGCGGAGCAAAGGGTGGGAGCTCCCAGGAGGGTTTCACTCTCCTGTTTGGGAAACTGGGTCTCTTGGTTTAGGGCTGAGGACCTAGAGCGGCCCTGCTGATGGAAAAGGGCCGGCTGACTCGGAGACCCGACATCTTCGCCCTCAGGACCTGGAGTTGCCAGTTTGTTTTTCAAAAAAGTTGTGTTACTCAGCCATTTAAGGACATTTATTTTGTGGGTGATATGGAGTCCACATTTGGTGCAAGACTGATCTGAAGTAAATTACTTGTGAGAGCGTGTGACCTGAAAATTTTAATTTGCTGGTCCCTTACACCAACATCTGTATTTTTTCCCTGGAGAAATGGGTATTCCTAACCTCTCCTTCTTGCTTTAGTTATATATTCCATTCTAGTAAATGTGCCACTTGCATATAGTTTATAAACTATTATGAGAGCATGCAAAATAGGAATGTCACTGAAACAGAGGCATCTGTGATGTTTAAAACACTTTGAAAAATGGCTTCCCTGTCTCATCTCTATCCCCGTCCTGTGAACTTACTTAGGGTTGTGAACTTCTGTGATTGGGAATCATGGCCTTGCCGAGTTGGTGTTAACACGCTGTCTCGCAGCTGCGCAAGGACAAAAAAAGCACCAATGACTTGGTAGGTTGAATAATGGCTCCCCAAAGATACCCATATCCTAATTTCTAGAACCCACGAATGTTGCCTTACGTGGCACAATGGACTTGCAGATGCGACTCAGTAAAAGACCTTGAGATGGGACGATGATTCTGGTTTTCCTGGGTGAACCCAATCTGCTCACCTGAGTCCTTAAAAATGGAAAAGCTTTCCTAGTTGGGGTCAGGGGAGATAAGACTGTGGAAGAGAGAGCCGGAGAGAAGGCAGCATGACACGTACTCAGCTCAATGTCACTGAGAAAAGAGGCCACAAGCCACGGAATGCAGGCAGACCCTGGAAACTGGAAAAGGCAAGAAAATATTCTGCCCTACAGCTTTCTGGAGTGGACAGCCTTGGGAGACACATGTCAGCTTCTGGCCCTCAGAACCGCAGGACAATAAACTTGTGATATTCCTCTGCCCATACATCTGTGCTAGTTTCTTGTAGTGGCGGCAGGCGCTGAGTCCACCCACTGCCCTGGACTTCGGGCATAGGGGTCTGAGGCCTGGTGGGCTCCCTCATGTAGGAAGTTCTCTTCTGTGAGCTCTTCTGCTCTGTGAGCTACTGTCCCCTCATCTGGTCAATGAAGCAGTCAGTTCAGTTGAGTGGTTTTCAAACATATTTGTCCACGTAAATTTTCTTTGATAGAAATGTCCACAGGAGATGAAGCTGCTCCCAAGCAGGGAGGAGGTGTGGAGTGTGATGGGGCAGGAGCAACAGGGGCTGCCTGCTGAGGGAAGGCACTGGTCTGTACAAATCCACAGATCTGGGTCTCTGGGCAATGGGTTCTTGAGTAATATCGTTGGGAACATTTTTAAGGAAAATGTATCTGGTAGGGTTGACATTATATTGTCAGACAACTGAGAATAGTGGGCCCAGTCTGAAGTGGGTGCTCCTCTTCCTGAGAAAGTGTACCCCATGTGTCCTCAGCAAACCAGGGTGAAATCAGAGTGGGGAAAGAAAGCTTTTCTGAAACCGTATTAACATAAAATATAATTTTGCTGCATCAAGTTTTTGAAAGTTCAAGGGGACAACATAGAGTTGTTTTAGATGATGCCGAAATAATTTATTTGACCGTATCATTGACCGTTCGATGGGCGTATGGTGAAGTTAGGAGCTCATCTGGTGGACAAGTGGTTTGTTTTTCTGTTCTCAGCCTTTGGTAAACCTCGGCATTTTTGTGCTGCTGCTGTTTGGGGGGAGTATTTCCAGTGTATATGGAAATGTTACCTTTCAACTCAGAGCTAGAGTTTTTTTGTAAAATGGGGGTAGGAGTCCTGTGATTCTCCCCAGAGGAGGTGGGGTGATATCCTCTGGAGGTATGGTCACAGCTGGAGCAGGGCTTTGAACCACAGTGAAATTATGGTGATGGAGCAGCAATCATGCTATGACATACATGCATACATGTATATATAAACACGCATACATACACATACTGGTACGTATACTTGCAATACAAAAGCATACTGGTTATTGAAATTAACACTTATATTTATAAAAAAGAACATCTAAATTATTTGTAATCTCACCACCCAGAGACACAACACGGCTTCTGTGAGTCTCCTGGTCTTTTTTCTCTGCTCCCAAATTCCTCACATATTCACCCTCACTCACAAAAAGAAGAACTTTATTGTCATGGTCAAGACCATGCTGTTTAAAGTTAGACAGCACTAGGCAGAGGAGTCCGCACTCATCTATGTAATACGAGGCAAGTTACTTAACCTTTCAAAGATTTCCTCAACTACGTGAGGAAGGTGATACAGATACTACTTGCAGTGTTGTCTCAAAAATAAAAGGGATAATACCATGATTTAAATTTTTCATTGATCATTACAGTTACCCAAGATCTTTGAAAAATTCTGATGTATGTGCCCCATGCCACCCACCTTCCCCAGAGAGCCTGACTTGATTAGGCTGCCCAGGCTTGGTTTTTTAGTTCATTTTTAAACGTGTCTCCAGGCAACTGTGGCACAGCCAGGACTGAGATGCCCTGCAATAATAAAAGCAAAGCTCCTGGTACTTAAAACCCAGAAAGAACATTAGCATCATTACTGTACTGTGCTTTTTAATAAAACGGGTTGATAAAACATGCTGTCACCTGCATTTTTTTTACTTGCTAAATGAAGTATAGCTTTTACTGACAAACATGTGTAGGCACCTTATTTATCGTTTTTCATGGCTGCATGGAACTTGGTGGTATATTTACTTATTAACTGCACATTAGACATTTAAGTCATTTTATGTATTCCACCATGCTAAACAATCATGCAAAGAGGCTTGTGCCTACAAATTCTTCACAGCCGTTCAACTATTTCCTCAGGATAAATTCCTAGAAGAGACAATGCTGGCTCAGAGGGTCTGGGCATTTTTGAAGCTTTTGAATGTTGCCAAATTGCCCTGCTTAATGGAATGATCAATATAATTTAGGATGCATTAGGGCTCCAAATAAGAAAAGACTTGGTTCAAATTGACTTAAACAATAGAGAAGATGTATTGGCTTACATAACTGGCAAAGCTGGAGATTAAGTGAATTTCAGGGCTACTTTGTGTCAGCATTTCAACGGTGGGGTCAAGGACCAGTTTGTGTCATTCCCCATTTCCCCTTGCCTTGTGCCATGCCTTCTTCTAAGGTCAAAAAGCAGTGCACATACAGGTGACGTGTTATAGGATTGTACACTGTAACATACATAATTTTATTAACCAATGTCACCCCAAAACAAAGTCAGTACAAATAATAAAGCAAACCAACCAACTCCAGGGCTGGGAACACTTCCTGGGGCAGCAGCCTTCCTCACCTGGATACGGTGAGAAAGGGTCTTTTCAAGAAGATTTCTCTAGGAGAACAAGTAAGTTTCCTTCCTCAAAGCTTCATTAAACCATGCCTACCCTCTTACAGGTCTGATTTTTGGACGGGTCAGGAATGAGAACAGGCTGGTTAGCTTATGCCCAAGTCACACACCCTGCCCTGTGAGGAGGGCTTCTTCCAGTGCTCCCAGGTTGCAGGGGAGAGGTTGGAATGCCTTGAATGAAGGGGTGCATGAGAAGGGAGAATGCACTGAGGAGTCGACCACCATGCCCAAGATGGACAAAATCTGAAACAGAGTCAGAACCTGATGGTGCCCACAAAGTTGACAAGAAAGGAAGGAAGTAAGTTTGTGGGAAGTGAGGCTTTGCATTGGTGTGAGTGAGTCTACCAGAATCTACCACTGGCAGCCCGAAGTCATCCCATGGCTGTGGAGGAAAGCAGTTTACATGCCCTCTGCCTGAAAACCCGCCTGGATGTGGTGTGCTTGCTGCGTACACACACGCCTGGTGAATTTTTGCAGACCAGTGGGGAACTGTCACAAGGCTGTTGAATAGAAGGTTGTGTATTTTTGCTCAATCATTTTAGGGAAATTTGTCATCTGTCCTCACTCTTTCATCCACAATCTAAAGTATAAATTAATTAAGTGGAGAAACATAATATATTTTGTGATGAGAGAGAAACCAATTTGTAGATGGTACAGTATTTTAAAATTCCCACATGTGGTTGATTATGAAAACCTCGTGCAGACTGTCATGGGGCTCAGTAGGCATCTACTCTCAGTAGGCGTCCCTGACCAACGCCTGTGCACGGACAAACCCACTCATTAGTGAACAGCTGAAGAACGCTCTGTTTCTGAGCGTTCCAAGCTCCTCCTCACCTTCTGTTGGAGCCTGGGGATAGGCATTGGGAAAGCTCATGATGTGACTTAGTGCTCAGGCATTAACTTGTGTGGCCAGGTTCTAATTGTATTCCACCCTGTCACGAAGGTGATTTCGCCACGTTTCCCCAGGTGCTGTCGGTCTAGCGACTCCCCCGACAACATTCCAGCTTTCAAACCCAGACCCAGAGGAGTCTGGGATGTGGAAGTATTAACATTTAGATTAATTTCTCATGGTAGTTGTGTTATTGGACGTCGCTCTTTTGCAGACCACTTTAAACAGGTACAACTATTGCAGTCTCCAGTGGGCCTTTTAAATAGCAATGGTAGAATAACGTCTACAAAAAAGGATTGTATCAATTCAAAATCTACCCTCAGCATTCAGCACAAAAACCTGGGCCTGTTCAGCAGCACTGAAATACATCTGTAAAGGTGTCAGTTTTAGTATCCCAGGGACCTTTTAAAGACCAGTCAGTCCCTCCAGGTGTCTAAGTGAAATGATTGCTTGGCCAGGTCAGAAATGTAATTTTCATGACATGCGAGACAAATTGTCCTCATTTCTGCTTAAAATCTTTCAGTTGAAATCAAATATGCATTTACTTGTTCAAATAAAACTCTTTGAAAGAGAAAGTTTAGAGAAAGCTGGGAAGTTACAGTTTGTTATTAGATGAATTATTCCCTAACATGTAGTTGAAATTCAAGTGTAATGAGAATTAATTTTGTTCAGCATTTCTCAGCGTGAAATACCAAATGGATTCACTTCTCAATATCTCATTGAATTAGACTCTGAGACCCCACATTTTAGCTGCTGAGTTTTCGGGCATCTTCTCCCTTCCTACCTTTACTTGAGGATCAGGGCATCCTGTCTGTCTCTGAGGCATGGCTAAAGGGCTTCCATGATATTTACCCTGATCACTTAATGAGTTCACCTTCCAAACCCAGTGGACCATCTGGGGAAGGGTGACTCTTCCCTTCGTCTCTGTCCACACTCAGTGCTGACTGTTCACGACCGCTTCTAAGCAACGATGGGAAAGAGCCGCTAAAACGGTAGCAAAGCAATAGATTCTTCCCTCAAGCCCACCTAGCATCCCCTCTTTGACTTTCAAGACTAATAACTGTTGGCACATAACTCGAGCGTGCAATGGCAACCAGATGTTAGCACACAGCCAAAGAACTGTAGGAATAAGATTATGAGAAGGCAGTCAGAGAGCTCTACTTTTCCCAACTCTTCAGCTCCTCTACCAAATCAACAGGGCGGGCCTTACCTGGCAGGTTAGGACCTGGCCACTGCCATGTATTTCCCTCTCTGTGCCATCCTTCCCTTCACTGGGCATCTAGTGAAAGATGTGTCGTATTAGACAGTGTAAGTCACTGTGTAGATGTAGGGCTCTCCACTTAGAAAATTGTATCCCTCCAAAGGAAACGCCAAGCCTGTCTCCTTCTTCCGTTGGTAGAAGCTCACTTAAAAACTAGGCCTACATTGGACATTGGTGCTTGACCCCTAGTAAACAGCCATGCCATTGCCTTCAGCTCCTGGTTGCTACCTGGAGATCCATGTTGTTCCAGGGAACCTGACCCAATCCCCTGAGAAGCCCCACCTGCTGAAAGCACCGATGCACCGATGTTGCTTGTTACTCAGGGCAGCCTTGTGATGGATGGGAGGTGTTGTCCGTCTCTACTCTCTGCCTTGAGCAGGTCCTGTGTACTTGACCCTCAGGGGTGGGGCTTTTTCACTGCTCCTGTTCTTCTCTGCAGGGCTGACACACTCTTCTCTGTATCAGAGAGTTTTATTTGAGAGCAAGTTTCCTGGCCCTCCCTTAGTGGAAGATGGCTTTGGCCTTGGGCTGGGGGTGAAAGTTTCCCACCCTTATCTGGAAGCTGATAGCCTTTTCTGATTTCCCTCGATTCCATTGGAAAAAAGCACACAGTTGACAATATAGTTGTGTGGTGTGTGTGTGTGTGATGTTATGCCAGAATAGGCCCTTTTTACATTGCTGGTGCTTAAAGAGCCAGCCTCTATGGTGACAAATTTGATAATATCAATTATTTCCAATCCTAGGAATCTATTTCTAAAGTATGCTGGAACAAATGAAACAACACAATGTGCAAGTTTTTTTGCACATGTACCATAATTATTAAACCAAAGAATAGAACCATCTTGTTGAATAAATGATCTATCTATACAATGGAGTACTATACTTCTGTGAAAAATTGCAGGAAGATAATTATGACACAGATGACACAAATATGGAGTCACTTCCAGTCTGTATTGTCAAGTGGAAATATAAGAATGGTAGGTGGTCAGGTAACTGTGAATGTTACATTGTGTATGTCGCCTGGTTAGCTTGTGGTGCCCAGCAGTTCAAACACAAGCTGCAACTGTGGGAGCAGCCCATAGATGTGATTCACATTTACATCCAGCTGGCTTTACAAAGGGTGAGCGTAGCAGTGGCATCTGAGTGAATGCTAACTGCCAGTATTTCCCATTGGGAACTGGGGTCTTTGTCAGAGAAGGATGAGGATGTGGGGGAGACTGTAGAAGCCAGATACTGCTGCTAACTCCATTCCCATTCTTCTGAGGATCCCTTCTGTTTGCATGGGCCAGGTTCCTGGTCCTCCCAGGAAGTGCAGCTCATTCGGTTGGTCGCTTTTGCTGGTACCCAGCATCCTAATAAGGTTTTTGTGAAATGCCAGCAGTCACAGTCCACCTCTTCTGTCTCATCCTGTAATTAGTGGCTTTGTTGGCAGCCTTCCCTGTTCCAGTTTGAGAAAAACTGAATGTTACAGAAATTGTAGAGGCATTTATAGCTACAAACCAGGAATTAGGGTGATTGATTACTATATTGGATTTGGAAACTTCTGTGTGAATTTATGCATTGTTTCTTTCCTATGGCATAAAAGATTTTTAAAATTCCATACTTATTAATTAGGGGAAATGACAAAGAAAGAAATGTGCTTATAGATAATAGAGTAATTTTTCCAGTCAATTAGAATGATTTCAACTAAAATATATTGAAAACCTCTTATGAGCCAATTACTAGGAAAATGTCAAGACGAGATCTTGACATTTGTCCTCGCCATCAAGGGGATCAGTCTGGTAAAAGGACAAATGTTTGCACCAATATTATAACATGTCGTCATACAAGGACTGGGAAATAACTACTTCCAGATTAGAGGTTGCAGAATGGAAAGACTTCTCTTCAGGCAGGTACAAATATTTCGAGACATGAAAGGTTAATGCACACCAGGGGCACAGGGGCTCTTTGAGAGGTGTACTTGTTTTCTAATGCTTTATAGCAAATTTCTGCACACTGAGTGGCTTAAAACCACGCCTGTGAATTATCCCCTTTTCTCTAGGTTAGAAGTCTGGGCAGGCTTCTCTGGGTTTTTTGCTCAGATTCTCATAAAGCCAGATTCAAGTTCATCCATCCTGCACCCTCATCTGGGGCTCAGATCCTCTTCCAGGCTCACGTGGTTGCAGGCAGAATTTGCTTGTGATTCTTAAGAGTGGGGTTATCACTTTCTCAGCCAGCAGTTCTCAGCTCCTAGAGGCTTTCACCATTCTTTGCCATGTGGCTCCCTCTATGGGCAGGTCACCTCATGGACTCTTCAGGAGGGCTGCACCTCTTCACTCAAGTTCCTGAGTTCCTGACTCTTTCTCCCCCCTGACTGAATTAGGCCCAGCAGCATAATCTCCCTTTTGGTGAACTCACAGTAAACTCTTTGGACCCCTAACTACATTGGTAAAACCCCTTCATTTTGACCATGTAACATCACACAGTCACAGGAGTGGTGTCTCAGGACCTCTGCAATATTCCGTGGTTGGAAGAAAGTTATAGATACTGCCCACACTCCAGGGGAGAAGATGATAGGAGGGTATGAGTCACCGTGGGCTGTCTCAGAATTCTGTTCACCAGGGCCGGCAGACTTAGGCTGGAACAAGGTGGGATCATAAGAGATCTTTTTCAAAATTCTAAGGGGCATGGATCCTGTCCGGTAGGTAATGTTAAATTATCGTTAGATTTTAATCCACGGATGCATGAGACTTGATAGAATAAAAGGTAAGTCCTGTGGTTGTGTGCAGATTGACTTGCAGTGAGCAGAGGTTTAAGTGGCTGACTCCCACTGGCCTCAGGAGTGCAGCGGCAATGGCTGCCATCAAGACCAGCAGGTGGGCGAGAGGCTGGAAATGCTGAGAAAGGAGAGTGGGTCAGGTGTTCATGAGTACTTGGGTATAGAGGCTGATACCATAACTAAGAAGGCTGCTCTCTGTATTTTTCATTTATTTTATTTTTTGTGGACCATCATATATTTTTATTTATTGCTTTTAAATTTTTCGTTTTATTGTTTATGCTGTTACAGTTGTTCCAATTATTTCCCCCTTGACTTGAAGAAAAGAAAAAAGATACATGGAATATGGTCTAGAAAAGACATTGATATATCTTATGAAATAATGTGACTGAGACTTTAATTTTTTTGTGCTTAATGAGGCTATATTTCTGTGGTGTTCCTAGAAGCAGTCTTCGACATAGGCACATAAAACACACATTGTTAAGCAGTGATTGGAAATAGATTTTCTTGTAAGCTTTTACATCAATAAAACTTCAAATTACATAAGAGTTGCAAGAAAAATACAAGAAACTCCCACGTGTCCTTGATCCAGGCCCCAGTTTGCCCTTGGCCAGGTTTGCCCCCCACCCTCTGCTTCTCTCCGTGGGGATGGAGGCCTGTGCACATGTTTTTAACCATTTGGGAGGGATGTGTGGACACTATGCTTTTTCACACCAGAGTCCTTTGGTGGCCATGTCTTAAAAAACAGGTTTCAACTCACTAGTATTTCGTAAAGAACGTTTGCATCTTTGTTCATAAGGGATGTTAGTTTTTAAAACTTTAATTTCTGTGTTGAATTTCTGTATCAAGTTATTTTGGCCTCACAGAAATAATTGTGAAGGGTTGTCCTGTCTATTCCATAAACAAAGGTATAAGATTGGCATTAATTCTTTCTTTAAATGTTTGATAGTATTCACCAGTTATATCATCTGGACTTAGGCTATTCTTTTGGAGAGAATAACATGAATTTGATTTCTTCACTAGACAAAGAACTCTTCAGATTTTTAGTTTCTTCTTTATATTTTATTGGTTATGGTTTTCAATGAATTTGTCCATTGTATTTTTGTCATTAAATTTACTGGCATAACTTTGTTTCATTTCCTTTTATTATCCTTTTATTTTGAGGTAATTGCAGGCTTAAATGAAAGTCTCAAAAATAAAAATATTTGCATACCCTTCCATCAGATTCCCTAAATGTTAATATTTTAACACATTTGCTTTGTTTTCTCTTTCCCTCCCTCCCTTTTATACAAGTATATTTATAAAGTATAACAAACATTATGTAACATAATATAAATATAAATATTTTTCTGTGTACTGAGTAAGTTATAGATATAGTAACTCTTTACCTCTGAACACATCAGTGTATATATCCTAAACACAAGGATATTCTCTTTCATAATCACAATACATTTTCAAAATAAGAAAATTAACATTGGTACAATACTATTATCTAATAAACAGATATTATTCAGATTTCATTAGTCATTTCACTAAATATTCTTCATGGCAAAAGGAAAAAAACAAACTCAACACAACCCAAAAAACCTAGTCCAAGTTCCAGTCCAAGATCACACATGTCATTTACTTGTCAAATCTCTTTTATTTTCTTTAATCTGAAGTAGTTCCCAAATTTTTATTATCTTTTATGACCTTGACATTTTTGTAGAATGCCCCTCATTTTGTGACTTTTCAGCAATATTTTTCTTGTTACTAGGTTTCAGTTGTGTGTTTTTGTCAGGACTATGTCAGAAACGGTGATTTTGGTAGACACAAAAGCAGGTTGGCTTGCACAGTGCACATCATTTGTGTGCAGAATTTGTCAACAAATTCCTACTTTTAATAAGAACACATTATTCATTCTTCTATGAATGCGCCCTTTGGGGGTTCATGTTTAATAATATCCTGGTTATGAAAGTCTGCTACTTTGAAAGTGTCCCTTTTTGTTGGCTAAATAATTATAAGGATGATTTTGATTATTTAAAAAGTCATATTTTTGTATTACAGTTATAATTGCCTTGATTCCCAAGGTGGCAGTGTGTCCAAATTGGCTTATGTAAAATTCCAGCTAAGTAAACTCACATAAAAGTCTTATAAATGGTGGCTGGTTTGGTTGAAAATGTATCTGCAGCCTTCTTTGTGCCCTTTTCAGGGCAGTGGTACAGTGATTGCCCACACTGTAATTCTAATGGCCCCGTCAACTTGCTTACAGATGCATTGCTCTAGGTGGCTGATTTTCACCTGTGCTGAATTCCATCACTGCCCAAACAAGATCAAGAACCTAGCCCTCCGCCCCCACCAAAATCAAAAGACTAAAATGTCAGGGTCATAAGGCAGGAAACTTTGATAAGAGTGATGTCAAGCGGTGTCGCCTAGACTGGGACCCAGTGGCCGTGAGTCTTTGGTGACTACAGTTGTGCTATGTAAATGCAGATGGAGAAGAAGAGAGGTGTGATGAGATAGTGATACTGTCCAAACTCAGGTAACTACAGAAGAGGGTCAGGAGTTCTCATCACTGGGGCCACTCAGCAGACCCTTGGGCATGTGGCATCACTTATTCAAAAGTTTCTTGTGCACTTACTCTGTATCATGTAAGGACTATTTTCTATGAATACTGTTAAGATAATCAAGGCACCTACCTTCAAGTGGGTAAAAATCCAGTGTTCAAATTGCTAGGCAAAGTGCTTCCAAATCTTAAATATTATAAACAACACTGCAGTGAACATAGGGGTGCATATAACCTTTTGAATTAGTGTTTCAGGTTTCTTCAGATATATTCCCAGAACTGGAATTGCTGGGCCATAAGACAGTTCCATTTTTAATTTTTCTGAGGTATCTCCATACTGCTTTCCACAGTGGCCGCACCAGTCTGCATCCCTGCTAACATTCAGTAGCTTCTGATCTTGAAGACAGTGATCTAGGCTTCCAAGGTGTGACTCATCTTACTTCTCTGAGTTATGAGAATAGGTTTCTTGAACCTGGAAGGACCCTTAGATGATGTGTCCCAACTCCCCTCTATCATAAATTAATACACCAATTCTAAAGAGGTGGAGACTTGTTCAAGGTCTGAAAGTGAGTTAAGTATCAGCCATTAAATGACCAGAACTCACCCTCCTGACTCCTAGGTTTCAGCTCTTTCCATATCACAGATGTGCCTTGCTGTTTGTCGCCTCTCACTCTCTCAAAAGTTTGGACCACATAGGAGTCTGAATAAGGAAACAGTCTTGGCAGAACTTCCGTGGTGTCGAGGAGTTGCAATTCTTCCATCCAGCAGAGATGCTGACGTGCTCAGAGCTGTCCCATGGGGGGGGGGGTAAGTGAGGGCTACTCAATGTACTTTTATTCCCCAAACATCTGGTACTCACAGAGGGAGAAATGACTTGATTATTTGTTTGCTAGCCAGGCTTTTTCAATAAGCATTCTGTTTATATGCCGCTGAAAGGGAAATAAATATTTCAGAATCCTAGAGTCGCAGGACCATTTATCATGACCATCCTTCCCTCTTTGCCTGTGATTAAACCCTCTTTTAATATTCCCACCAAAGAGGGTCATATAGTATCTCCATTAGAAAGTCTTCCACATGCATTTTTAAAATTATTTCCAGCTCTATTCAATAAATAGTAAAATTAACCCCATTTACAAATTAAGACTTGGCTCATAAATATTAAGAAACAACAATTGGTAAATTGGCAGAGTAAGAATTAGAACTTAGTTCTGTCAGAATGCTGAATTTGTACTCTGTGTTCTCTTACATCAAATTTTGCTTGCATACCTCCAGTGACAGGGAACTCATTAGTACTAAGGGCATTTCTGCATATCTTCGGGTTGTTGTGATTATGAGAAAACTCCTCCTTTCATGAGGCTGAAATTTGTTTCTGTTGGGCTTCTGAAAATAAATCTTACTTTATTTCTGTGATATATGTGGGCACAGTGTGATTATTTTCTCACCCAATAATCCTTGAAAAACATGAAGTGAATTCCCACTGGTACCTCCTTGCCTTTTCTCCCTCATTATATATTCCCATGTCTCTGAAATGGTCCCTCGTGGGCCAGGTCTTCTAGTTACTCTGCTGTCCAGTCCCTCTCCTCTGAACTTATTTCTATGTAAATGGGCCATAAAGTGAAGCTCCTGATGGGCTGGGTAGAATTTACTGGGGAAAAAGAGACCATCCACTACGGTGGCTTACAGAATATGGGAGTGTCCTTCTGTTGCACAGAGGAGCGCTCTGAGTCCCCCAGCATTGCTCTATGGCCTTCAGCACAGGCCTCCAGGGTTTCTGCAATCTTCACTTCCCAGCCCAGCAGTGTGGGGACAGAGAGCATGCAGGGACTGTGGCCCCATCTTCAAAGATGTGACTGGAGGTTGTGCATATCGCTTCCGAGCTTGTTTGGGTGGTTACTATACCTAGCTGTAAGGAAGATCGGAAATTTCACCTCCATCGGGTGGTTCCGTTGCTTGTGAAAACTCAAGAGTTCCTCTTACTGAAAGGGGAGATGAACACTGAGGACACCCCCCAAGGTTCTGCAGGAGAGTGAGAAGAAAAAGGGAAGGAGCCATCCAGGGAAAGAGCCTTGCAGGCCAGAGCAGGGAAGTAGGAACCGGAAGTTCAGGTTCTGTCTGACAACCAGAAAGTCACACTTACTAACTTTTCCTTCAGTAGTTCTAAAAGGGATATTAATTGTGCTTCCCTTTTCTACTTCACAGAGATATTGTGATTTAGTTATAAAGGTGATTTCACTTGCTGAATTAAATGGTTTTACACTGGAAGTGTAGCCAATGTTCAGTCACTTATTCCTGAAGTGATGTGTTTTGAATGTGCACATTATTAGGACCCAGAGAGGTGGAATTATAGAAGACGGAAGATTCTCGGATTCAAGAAATAATGATGAAGTTAGTAAAAAAAGAAACCCATTTCTGTGTGTTAAGGCTTGTCAGCAATTTTTGTCCTCTAGGTTTGATGTACCCTTGAACAAAAAGAGTTTGGAGTTAACATTTTTGTTTCACGTTGTTCGGTAGAAATCAGACATGGTTGTTCCCCATTGAGGTTTCTTTTTTTTTTTTTGAACATGTGAACTGGTTCTGATAATCCTTCAACAGAGACTTCAGTGATATGATAATTGGTTGCACTGTGGGTGAATCTGAGCATTTAGAAGTTACACAGGAAATGAGCCATGTGCTCCATGGAGCCCTGGGCATTTTTATTAAGCCTTGATGATGCGACTTATACTCACAGACTAGAGTGTATGACCAAGGGGGAGAAATATGGCTCCCCAGGAGGGATTCAGCACCCACTCTCTGCCCATTCAACAATGCCCACTCACTCTCTGCCCCCCAGGGGTTTCCAAACATTAGGCTGTGTGGATGCATGACTAGGTCTCAGGCTGCCCCTGAGCCAGGCCTGTTCCACGTGTTACTACTTTGCTTCTCATTGATACCTCTGCCTTCTCCCCGTGCTTCTCCATCAGTTCAACTCTGGCGGGGTGGTCTGTAAGGGACGACATTCTAGGTTTGGATTCCTTTTGGAAGCCCCACTGCTGCGGGGCCTGCAGCAGAAAACCTGCCCTCGGCTCTTCCTCTCTATCAGGCTTTGTTACTGGGAGCGCCCATGTGCCCAGTGGGAGGTCCATGTGTTCCAGTTTCTCTTACAGACAAGGGTGGGCCCACTAGACATAAACAAAAGTCATTGACTAGAGCCTCTATGAAAGCTCTGAAACAGCAGTAAGTGTGGTGAGGTGTGCTGTTAGGCTGGTGTCCCTTCCCTCATTCTTCTTGGCATGTGGACGTGATGGCTGTTTTTACAGCAGCTGCTGCAAGCCAAGGATGAAGAAGCAGACAGATGGGGAGCCTGGGTTTCTGGTGGCTCACAACCACTGTCCTGGCCTGGGGTCGTCTAGTGCCTGATTTCTTCTATATGAGAGGAAGAATTGACCTATGCCTTGTGTTTACTACTGGGTCTTAGAAAGAGTTGTGTACAAACAGAGCCTGAGACAGGGACTCTGGGGCAAACACACCAGGGAGAGAGCCCAGAAGGGAAAGAGGAAGCAGGAGAATAAGACTGTGGTCTCATCTTCTTTTTCTTAGATAAGGCCCTTTAACATTTCACAAAATAAGGGCTTGGTGATGATGAACTCCTTTAACTTGACCTTATCTGAGAAGTACTTTATCTGCCCTTCCATTCTAAATGAAAGCTTTGCTGGATAGAGCAATCTTGGATATAGGTCCTTGTCTTTCATGACTTAGAAAACATGTATAGTAAAATGACAGCAAACTCACAATTATTGACAACCACACCTAGCCCTGGCTGGCGTAGCTCAGTGGATTGAGCACAGACCTGCGAACCAGAGGGTCGTGGTTCTATTCCTAGTCAGGGCACATGCCTGGGTTGCAGGCCCGTTCCCAGCAGGGGACTCATGAGAGGCAACCATACATTGATGTTTCACTCCTTCTCTCCTTTCTCCCTCCCTTCACCTCTAAAGATAAATAAATAAAATCTTAAAACCCCACACCTAAAACAAAAGCAAACTAAGCAAACAGCTAGAACAGGAACAGAACCATGGGAATGGAGATCACATGGAGGGATAGCAACAGGGGAGTGGGAGTCAGAGAGAGGGGGAAAAGGTACAGAAAATAAGTAGCATAGAGAGTGGGGAGAAAATAGACAGGGGGAGGGCAAGAGTTGTGTGGGAAATGTAGAAGCTAAAGAATTTATGACACATGGACATGAACTAAAGGGGGGAAATGTGGGTGGGAGAGGATGTGCAGGGGGAAAATGGGACAACTGTAATAGCATAATCAATAAAATATATTTAAAAAATTAAGAAAAAAGAAGTACCAGTTAGTAGTTATAAAACAGTTATAGAGATATGAAGTATTTCATAGGGAATATCATTAATATTATAATATGGTAATAATGATTGCATGGTGTCAGATAGGTACTAGATTTATCAGGTGATCACTTCATAAATTATACAAACATCTAATCACTGTTATACACCTGCAACTAGTATCATATTGTATTTCAGCTGTAATTAAAAAATAAAAAATTATGAAAAAACCTCAAAAAAAAAAGACTGTGGTCTCAGATAAATCCAGTCTCCTTCTGATCGAAGGTGATGTGGGTGCCTCTGGACAGTAAAGTGCCCTCTAGAGTTGTTCTACCTTGAGGCAAAGGGCCCAGACTTTTGGACCACGGACAAGGTAGCCATTGGCTGCGGGCTACCCCCAGAAGGGTATTGTGTACAAGTTCCTGGGCGAGGCAGCTCTCGTTTGCTGATGCCTCACAGAGTCTGGAGTCTGGCCAGGGCTTCTCAATGTCTTTCAGAGCCTACCTCTTGCATTGCTCACAACCACTTATTTCTCAGATGAAGTGCATTACATCTAGCCACAGCTCTCCAGCATTCTGGGCTGAGAATTTTCAGGAGGAGGGTTGGTGGGATGAACTCCAGAGCTGCTCCAGCTGGTCGTGAGGCGGTGTCCGATACTCATCACCTCCCTTCCCCACTACCCACTCTAGATGAGTGCGTATGCAGCCAGGTCGTCTCCGGTATTGGCAGCTTGTCCTGGGATGATTCCAACCTTCCTCCCTGGCAGGTCTGAGTCCCCTGGTTGTCGGGTCCTCATCAGGCTGTGGTCACTGCTCCTTCCCAGTGAGAGGTAAAATTGGGCATGGGGGACTTGAGAGATGCCCCAGTGGATTACCCGGGTGTCACATATTCCTTTCTGCTTCTCTTAAATGAGAGGAATCCTACCCCCTCATGATCATCAGCGGTAATTCTTCCTGACAGCATGGAAATTCTTCTCTGTGGTTTCCGGTCTATTGATACAAGACCTGAAAGTAACTGTGTGGCACAGTCACTTTAAATTCAGCAACTGGAAGTGTGTCCTCTCTGGGAACCAGCAGCCCCAGAACCAGAGACACTAAAGTTGTAGAGAGGAAGCACAGATCCCCCAACTGGTCACTGAGGATGATGGTCAGAAGGCTCACTTCTACATTCCCTTTCTGGTTACTGGAATAGCCATTATATTCCTTTAAAAAATTATTTATTTATTTATTTTTAGAGAGAGGGGTAGGGAAGGAGAGAGGGAGAGAGATATCAATGTGTGGTTGCCCCTTGAGCACCCCCCCCCCACCCCTGGAGACCTGGCCTCAAAACCCAGGCATGTGCCCTGACTGGGAATTGAAACGGTGACCCTTTTTGGTTTGCAGGCTGGCGCTTAGTCCACTGAGCCATGCCAGCTGGGGCCCTTCCCCCACAAACACAATTTCACATAAATACCATCACTCAGAATGATGCTATAAGGATGAAAGTGCCTTTGCATGTTTTTTTTTTTTTTTTTTACCTATTGAACAGAACAATGTTTTAGTGTT
Organism: Sturnira hondurensis; assembly: GCF_014824575.4. Taxonomy (NCBI): domain Eukaryota; kingdom Metazoa; phylum Chordata; class Mammalia; order Chiroptera; family Phyllostomidae; genus Sturnira; species Sturnira hondurensis. Next base: position 4,886,144 of record NW_028076783.1, on the reverse strand, counting down.
AACTTAGCTGATGAGGTCATTCCCTAAGTACACTGTTTGGAATAAGCCTACATAACATGCTTGTTGGTTTCAGAGTGGAGCATCCCCTGAAGGATGACACTCATCCCCACAGGGTGTCCTCTCCAAGTGGCATCGCTGCATCTTGAAGAAGCCATTTCGTTATTCTGAGAAAGGCCAGCAGTGCCTGAGAAAGCACCTGTCTCATTTGTGGTTTCTTCAAAGTTACCATATTTTGCTGTGTACAATGTGTACTTTTTGCCCAAAATTTTTAGGAAAAAATAAGGATGAGCATTATACATAGGTTGTGCTAATTCCATATCTATATAGTGTTTTTAATCTCTTATTTAGGCTTATGCATTAAAAGTATAAATCTAGAAAGCAAAAATGATGTCCATATGTAAAACAATACCCTGGAATATGATCATCAGTGTTATTTCTAAATATAAATAAATAAATAATTGAATTAAAAATTAAAATGAAAGATTTTTTTCCCTAAAAGTTTGGGCCAAAAAACCTGGGTGCACATTATACATAGGAGCACAATACATGTGGCAAAATACGGTATCTAGTAAAGAATTATTTGCCATTTCTTTTTTAAAAAGATTTTATTTGTCTTTAGAGGGGAAGGAAAGGAAGGAAGGAGAGAGGGAGAGAAATATCAATGTATGGTTGCATCTTGTGTGTCCCCTGCTGGGAACTGGCCTGCAACCCAGGCATGTGCCCTGACTGGAAATCGAACCTCGATCGTGTGGTTCGCAGGCCCGCGCTCAATCCACTGAGCTACACCAGCCAGGGCTACTTGCCATTTCTGCAAGCCCAGGGTGTCCAGGGTTAACAGGGATTCTAGGTATTTGCAAACATCTACACAGGTGTCCATATAGCAAGTGGGGGCTTTCTTTCCTTATTGGGGACTGACTTGAGCATAAAAGACCTAAGATGATAACTCAGCCTTCTCTCAGGTTCTGCCACTGTTCCCATAAATGCCTGGGCCTGATCTTAGCTTTGTCTGCTTTCCAGTAGCAAGTCATGGGGTTGTTTTTTCAAAAAAATACATAGTATTGTTAAAGGCTACTTTACCTGTTATGTAATTCACCCATTTGAGTTCTCAATGTTCACACAGTTCATTGTTCTTTAAGTCACTTCACCACGTTGTGGGTTTGCATCGTCACCATAAACCAGTTTCAGACTGCTGCCACCACCCCAGCGAGGCCCTCGCCTGCTCTTTCACTGTTAATGAGAAGGGAGGGTCTTCTCGATACATCCTGAGGGGCGGTTGCCTACTGTCCAGCCCTCTGGAGACCAAACGTCCTTCTACTGGAATGTGGCTCCAGACCCAGACTGTGGATGGGGCAGCAAAGGGTGTATGAATGGAACAAGTGTTAGAGTACCTTCTTGACCAAAACCAGCCAGAGAGTGGGTGCTGTAAGCATAATCCACGCCATTGCTCGCATCTGAGCTGGAAGCACAGAGTGGCTGGGCTTCAGCTTCCTGAACCAGAGGAACATTCAAAGCATCGGGGAGACGTATCATAAATGCAAATTCCTGGGCCCCGTGGTCAGAGCTTGTCTTTAACTGGTCAAGGGAAACAGATTCATCTTGCGAGAATACCTTGAGGATTCTCATAACCCACTAGATTTGGGAACCATTGCTCTGGGCGCTGTGCATGTTTGTTTTGTTTGCTTCGTTTTGTTTTGTAGGAGCCATGCATTTTTTTCCCCAGGAAACATGGTTGTGGTATTGGGTAACAAAGAGTTAGATACCCTTTTGTACCCATGATACAGAGAGCACATCTGGATAGACAACAAGATCCAGCACATCACTTATTTCACACTTTTGTGTACAAAATACAGATGCATTTCTCTCTTCTGAAGCAGAAAAGTATTGCCTTTGCCCTCAAGGAGCTAGGCCTGTAGACCTTCAGTTTGTGGAATTACAGGTCATAAATACAAGGCAGGCAGAAGCGACTTGTGAGGATCTGACCCAGAGGTAAAGCAGCTGAAGTTCATATCGCATCAGAAGTGTAACATGGGAGTTGTTAGAGTTTTCAGGAAACTGTTAGTTCTGCAGAATTTCTACAAATGAGCCCAGATCATCTTTTATGGTTCTTTTTAGCTTTAGAAGCTCACAGCTCTGATGAAGTGAAGTGATGATTTAGACGAGAAGGGAATGTTTGCACACAACACCGGTCAAGTACAAGTACTAACGTCTTCACCCTGGCTTTCTGGAAATGAGTGAGGAGCTGCTGAAGATAAACTCCCCCAACTCTCCCCACCCCACATCAGATTTCTCAGCAAACACTGGCATCTCTATTTCTAAGTTATATCTGGAATTGGACATTTTCCATCATGTGTTTCTGAAACCACTTTGGACAATGTCTCTGCCAACTCTTTGCTGGACTATCAATGATACCTTCTAACTGGACTCTGTCTAGCCCTTACCTCCTACTAAACATGCACACACACACACACACACACACACACATACTATTTGTATCACAGCAGACAAGCTGATTCTGCTGATACAATACAGTCTCTGCTGGAAAGCTTCCTGTCGCTGTGTGCCTCACAGAGTAAAAGCCCATGTCCGTATCTGGACTGTAAGGCCCCTATCGTCTCCCCCAGCTCATCTCCTGCTCCTCTTGCCTTTGCTCATTCTGCTTTAGCCATATTTTTTTAAAATACCAGACAAGGCCCTGGCTCCAGGCATTTATACCTGCTGTTTCTTCTCTCTAGAGTTTCCTCCCCGAGATGTGAGCCTGGATCTCAGTCCTTTTCAAATCTTTGCTCAGCCATCAGCATCTCAGTGAAGTCTTCCTGGGCCATCCTATTTATGTAAGAGTTGAATCCTGCCTGGAAAACTCGGTGTTCCCCCTCCATGCTCTATTCTGTATCCTCAGCACCTAACATTATTTGCTACATGTTTTACTTGTGTATCTAATTTGCTGTCTCATTAACTGGAGTAAAGCAAGCTCTATGAGGACAGAACAGTGCCTGGTTCTGGGAGCTCGGTAGTTATCGGAATTAATGAGTAAAACAAGGTCTGTCATACCATTGTTGGTCACTTCTCCATTTTAGCCTGAGAGTTTCTTGGTTTATGTGTGAATGTGATGAAATTGAAATGTTCCTTCTGAGAGCACAAAAGAAGTAGAATGGCTCAGAGAATCAGAGAAGACTGAACTCTGATTGAGCCTGTTCAGGTCACCATCACGCTCTGACTCTGGTTATCAGGCTGTGAGGGCTGTGATGGGTCTTAAATATCATTCAGTCCAGCCTGGTATTTCACAGGTAAGGAAACTGAGTCCCAGAGCAAGGTGGTCAGGCATGAATGGCGTGTGCTGGTGTGGGGCCCGGTCCGCTCCACTACAGTGCAGCATTCTGCCAGGGACTGCTCTCGGTCTTCTGTCCTGGCTGACATTTCTACATGACCTTTGAACTGAAATGTTCTTAAGACAGTGAATAACTATTATTCTCAAGAAAGGAAATATTTTGGATTTTAGCAAAACCTTACTTAGCCTTTCATACTTACTTGTTTCACACCCAATAAATGACTTAAAATATTCCTGTACATTAATAATTCATATTATTGTTTACTTTGTATAAACATAATAAGTTTTTTTTTAATTTTGGCAAGGTGTGCATGTTTTGAGAACCCTTAAGGGCAAAGAGTTACCATTGTATTCATTCACTTAAGTATTTTTGTATGCCTACTGTGTGTCAGATATTGTCCTAAGTCCTGATTCTTTAGTGATAAATAATACAGTCGAGGCCCTTAGAGAGGAGACAGGTGACAAACCATTAGCAACAAAATGTTCAGGTAATGTATATGCTTTGAAGAAAATGAAATGAAGACATGCAATAGAGATTATTTTAGGAAAGATATTCTAAGCAGGTGCCTTCTGAACAGAGGCCTGATGAAGAACCTGGCAGAGTGATGCGGACAGACACCGATGGAGGCAGAGGTCCTTGTGCTAGAGCAGGACTGTCATGTTCCAGGAAGAAAGAAAGGACGCATTGGCTGTGGCATTGGGAACACAGCGGGTTGTAGAAGGTGGGGTCAGAAAGGCTGCGGGTGTTCGATCATCACACCTCAGTCCCAGTGACGATCTTGAGAAGCCATCGTGGGAAGCAGTTCAAAGCAGAGTAACCTGCTCTGATTTACATTTTTTAAATTCCACAATGGCTAATGCATAGAAAACATGACTCAGAGGAACAAAAGTAGAAGCAGGAAAAAAACAGGTTGCAGGGGGGAAATCAATCAAGAGAATTATCTGGCTTGTGGAAAGGTGGTTTTGGTGGGTCTGGAGCAATCACATCATGCATCTGTGGGTACCACGCTGAGCGCTGCTCAGGCAATAGATCTTATGAAGCGTTCGGGTCCATACAAGCTCTTCCTGGTGTGACAAGGTCAGAAGTGACTGGGAGACTTAGCCAGTCTTCCATCAAAAGGGGATACATGTACTGTGTGCCTACGGAAAAGTGCACTTCGTGGATTATTGATTCAAGATGTTATTTAGCATTTACATGAAGGAGGCTGGTTCTGTGGCCCGGTAAGTGTGATGAACACACCCAGCAGATTTTCATCTAGAAATTCGCTGTGTACAATAGCATATTGAAAATTCTGAGGAACTAGCAGTAAAGAAAGTCTTTATCTTTGCCACACTTCTAAAATCCTTTGATGATGAAGAAATCCTGGTTTTCTCGTTTCCCTTTCTCATGGAACAACCCCTAGCACCCTGAGGGGCATGGTTTTGAATGAAGGGAATCAATGGTGGGAGAACCAGAATAAGAAGGCATATGCTCGGCCGCCGCCCCTTCCCTTTGGACACGTCACTCTTCCTGTCGGAACCTCAGTCTCCTCATTGGTGAGAGATGAAGTAAGAATACTTGGCCACTCTGCTCTCTTTTATCAAATTGTCTTGTGTAAGGCTGTTTTCTATATAAGTCCTCAAAGGGCAGTTGCCTTGGATGGAGCTGCCCACTCAGTTTCAGTGATAGTTTGGGGGTACTGCTTTAATCCACCCCTCACCTCCCTGAGATGACCATTGCCCCTTATATCGTGGGGTGTTTTATCATCTTTATATGCAAAGGAAGCTATTAGTAACCAGCTCAGAGTTGCTGAATGTCCTTGGAGAAGGGCCCTGAGACTATGAAGGTCTGAAACAGACTGGATTTGAAGTGCCGTGGGTGTGCTCACTCAGATGTCACTGGGCCCTGGTGCAGGGTGGGGTGGAATGGACTTTGATGCCCAGCCTGTGTCTTGTAAGCCCATTGGCTTCAAATCTCAAAGGCTGAATTTCTAAGCAGAAAGTATTGATAACTGAGAAAAAACTTTCTTGTTCAGAAGACCCCCAGCACTCTAGAAACGATGTAAATGTGAGACAGCCCCTGCATGCCGAAAGCCGCATGAGCTCTGTGCACCGAAACAAGTCTCCCTCCCTCCCTGTCTCGCTCTGGGGGTGGGGCGTCAGTCTCTGTGTTTCTCAGGCCCTTGAACATCCTCGAGATGTGCCTTTGGGAACCACCAGCAAACTGAAGGGACGGGCAGACCAAAGGGAGACTCGAAGGAGGCTGGTAAAGGAAATGGGGCTGGGAAGCCACAAAGGCCTGGAGGCAGGAGAGAAGATGAGAGTGGGTGAAGGAAAGGACGGTGGAGAAATGCACTCAATTCAGAGGAAGAAAGATGGAAAGAGGAAGCATTTTCAAATTAACATTTTCTCTCTCAGTTCAAAGAGACATCAGGGCTGCCAAGCCAAGTCCATTGGGCTCTCTGCCTTTCTCTGTTACCTAATATGGTAGCAACATAAAAAATATTAAACACTCTATCCCCTACTGTAGAAATTTTGTCTTTTGCAGCTCAGGGTCTAAGATTCCCCCCCTTATATTGTATTAATCAGTTTTAGCAAAGGGGTTGGACATAGCATGAGAAGCGAGAGGACAAGTGAACTGGAGACGAAAGCCCCGTCTGGGAAGGTGCAGCTGGTGTTTGCAGAGGCCAGGGTCAGGAGCCGGAGCACAGGGGGTCAGGAGGAGGCTTAATTTGACCAGGGATTTGGTGAGGATCAGAGTGAACTGGGCAGAGAGGCCTTGGAGTGGCTGTGGGCTTTAGGAAAAAGGGTGAGTGCAAAGACGGGGGAAGAAGATGGCAAGGAATTTTTCTGTGTGCTGTGCGTTGGAGGTCCTGGTACAATGTCATCAGGGAACAGCAAAAGCTACAGTTGCCTGTCTCTGCTTCTGGTAGCTGTTTCCTGAGTCCGAGAGCAAAGACCAGATGCGTGAGATGTTTGTGTTCAGATTCCTCAACAGGTGGAAGGGGATGAAGACGTTCAGAGGGTGAATGGGAAGAAGACGTACACAGAAGTAAGAGCATGGTAAAGGAACTGGGACATATTTCCTGTTTCTACCCAAAATTCAAATTTCCAAGCAGGATAATGTGGATTGGATCTAAGTGCACTCCCCAGTTGTAGAAGTTGTTCTGTGACATTGTGTTGATGTTCATATCACTTGACAAATCCGATTCCTGGCATTTTGGGGAAAACATCAACAGCGGCACCTTTCTGGTCCACTGCGAGAGTGTCTTCTGTGCGAGAATAAATTGAGCCGATTTCCTGGCCTTAGCATTCATGATTGAATGATTCAGCACCTTTGAAACAAATTCTAAAATAGTCAATACCAATTCTCCACCCGTATCTCAGCACCCTGCTTTCACTAACTTCCCTCCTCTGAGATGTGTTTCCCATCAGTGTTTCCCACGTTGCTTCTTTCCTATGTCCTGGGCTGCATTTAAAGAGCCTGGCCATAATAGAATCTCCATTCTGTTTCTTTTTCTGTAAATGACCATCAGGGCCTTGCAGGGTCAGCAGTAATCACCCTGGAACTCTGTGGCGATTAGTGTACCAGTTGCGCTGTTAAAGTTCGGTATCGTTTTAAGAAAAGTATCAGCCCTGGCTGGTATAGCTCAGTGGATTGAGCGCGGGCCAAACAGCCAAACAATCAAACAACCAAACAACCAAACAACCCAACCGCGGTTCGATTCCCAGTCAGGACACATGCCTGGGTTGCAGGCCAGTTCCCAGCAGGGGACGCATGAGAGGCAACCATACATTGATATTTCTCTCCTTCTCTCTCCCTTCCCCTCTAAAGATAAATAAATAAAATCTTTTTTTTTTAAAAAGAAAAGCATCAGCACGAGGAATTGTTTCACAACTGTGATCCACAAGACACTGAGCATGCAAGATCCCGTTCAGCAAAACGATTCCAGCATCCAGTTGGTGTGCACACTTGGGGCAATCCTGGCATGAGATGGAAGGCATGGGCCTCAGAGTGGGGGGACTTGGTTTCTAGTCCCGGGCACTCGGCACCCTGTACGACCTTGACAAGCCTCTGAAGCTCTGCAGGGCTGCAGGACGATGGCCACACTGGTTGTCTTCTCTGCATGGCAGGGGTGGAGCCTGTCTTTTCACTGTAGTTAGTGAGTTAAAGTCGTGGATGTCTGGTTAGAGAATGTGCACTGGAATTTCAGCTCTCCTGCTAAGGCCATGTGACTGCGTTGAGGTATTAAAGTTTTCTGAGCTTTAGTTTCTCTTTAGATGTGAACGTACTTATCTCATAAGGTTGTGAGGATTAGATGAGGTAGCTGATGTAAAAGAAATAATTACCCTCATAGTACTGCTTAAATATAAGGCCAGTCACAACCAATAGCAAACTATAATTAGCAATGAGAGTGATTACAATTATTCAACTGATTTTGAAAACACTGGTAATGGTGTCAGTAACAACAGCAGGAACTACTATTAATCAAGCACTTGTTTCTTTCCACAAATTATTCCAAGAACTTTATTATGTTATTTGGTTCACAGAAACCCTTGTGAATGAGGAATCTAATTAGCCCCTTTTTACAGAGAGAGGTGCCCTGGTTCCCAGAGGTTAGAGTCGCTCAAGGTCTCCCAGTCGTAAGGGGCAGAGTGGGACATGCTCCTGCTGTGCCAAGTGCCAGCGACTTTGAACCTGACCTCTGTCCTGAGTTAAATGTTCCTTTTGCCTGGCCCTTGGTGCTGTCAGCCTATCCTGGGGGCCAGGGCAGGGCTCTCTCTGCAGGCAGCATGGTTGGTAACCCTTTTCAGAGGCCACCGGCAAGTTGTCCCGAAAGGAAATTCCACAGGTACAGACAGGATGAGAAGCACTGGAGGCATTTAGACTTTCTAATCATTTTTTTTCCTTCCTCAGTGGCAGGTTTTAAATTTACATGTTAATTGTGATGGAAAGGATAGTGTGCCCTACCCTGACTATAAAGAGAGGATTTGCGTAAGTACTGATTATTGATTCAAAGAACATGGAGTGCACAGCACTGAGCTCTCAGAGGGCGCCCTGCGTGGCCAGAGTGGTGATGGCAGGAGCTGAGGCCCTGGAGGTCTTGGAAGAAAACATGAACAGGATTGCCATCTAGTGGAGTCTGAGTCAACTTCAGCTCAAAAAAATGAGCTGTTTTAGTAAAACTTACCTAAAATGGAAAAGAACACTAACGGCTGATGCATTTAAACATGCAACGGAGGGCAGACACCAGGTCAGACTGACACTCAGGCTGAATTCTGAGTTGGCTGACCTCAGAAGACAGAGGGCATGTGATGGGTTCAGGTGCGCAGGACAGGCACTCAGAGAACCCGAGACTAACCTCTCCCTGCTTTCACAGCCCAGGGATGTGAAGCAACCATCTAGGACCACCCAGGTGTGACGATTTGTACCGGGAAGTCCTCCTAAGTCCAGTGCTCAGACTTGCACCTGGTGTATAGAGCAGGCATTGTCCTTTCTACATTCAGCAGCAAAAAAAGGGACCCATCCCAAATTGTATGAATTGTTCCAGTTAGCCACTATACACTCACAGTTACGGAAGAAGACGGGTGTCAGCAGTGATCAACTTTCCAACTCCTCCGGACACATCTCTGCACATCAGAAGCAGCCCTTACCACACGGTGTTGGAACACACCACTATCTCGTCGAGGGGTCAGAAGTATGTGCTGCTTGGGGGTCTGCCAAGTACACACACATGAGTATACTTTGGGGCTCCGTATGATTTTGTCCACTTTTACTCCATTGCCATTCTTGTATTGACTCTTTCTTCTGTGCCTATGTTTTTCATATAGAAGAATTAGGGAGGAGGGGAATTATAAAGGATTTCCCACAGGTAAATGTCAGCTTAGGTGTTTAAGGCACGGAGATGTCATGCAGCCCCTATCTTGTGTCAAGGCTGTGTTCCTTCCCGGCTGCACGACCTGGAATTGTGTTTGTTCATTTGTTTTTCCTTCATTTCCGGAATAGACTGTGGTGGCACGCCCTTCAGCCCGAGTCACGCGACGTTCCGGAGATGAAGCACAACGTGGTGCCGCTCTGCGGGGGCTCCTGGGCTGTCTCTGTCTCCCTGTCCCTCCCTGAGGGAAGTTTTCAAATTTTAAACTCTTTTCCTGGTCTTTGCTCCTATGATTTCAAACCTGCAGAGAAGTTGAAAGAATAGTTTTCTCTATACCCCAAACCCTTCTCTGTTACACCCTTTATTCCCCGATTCTTCTGCAGGCACTGCTAAAAGTAAGGGCATTTCCCGCTATAACCACAACATCATAAAAAGAACAAAGAAAGTTATTAATATTTTTGTAGTGTTGTCTAATATTTACATTCACATTTCTTCATTGTCCTACAAATGTTTTTACAGAATTATTTTTCAACCCAGGATCCAACCAAGATTAATTCGTTGTCTTGGATCGTTATGTCTCTGGGTTCTTGTGTTCTGGGACAAGTAAATGTTTGCATTTTCATGATGTTGACTTTTGGAAGATTTCAGGAGGTAGATACACCTTTTGGTGATACCGAGTTTGATCACTTGATTAAATTGGTGACAGCCAGCTATCTCTGTTGCAAAGGTATGTCTGGTTATATTGAGTATTTGTGAGATGTTTGAACATTCTGTCCCCAAACAGTTTTGACCCAGAAGTTTTATGCACCACTGATGAACTTTAGCTGAAATGTTAATGCAATGGAGGTTGAAAGTAGTCATTTCTTTTTCTTTTTTTCTACATTGTTTATCTGTCAGTCCTTCAAAAAGAATTTTCCACCTTCTCTTTCTTGGGTGCTATTATGGACCCAAGATTTTTTAACCCAATGGGGTTTAATCCACTGCCATAGTTCTCTGTGTATTAAAGCCCAGAGTGGCCCAAACTTGTCGATGAAAGCCCCTTCAGGCTCCTTCGCGTACTTGCCTACTTCCTCACTCCCTGGCGCACTGTCCCGGGATCATCTGGTACTCTTCTTAACCCAACGTGGCATTAGTGCTGAAGGAACGGGGAATGATATTTAGAAACTGAGATGTGAATGTGTGGATGAAAACTGAGATGAAACGCTCTGTAAAGGTTTTAAAAACCCTGTTATTGATGAAAATAAGGTGGGGGAAAATGCAGCTGGCTTTGGGTAGTTTGTTAAATGACCTTTCTGCCTGGTGAAGTCATGCTTCAAGGTAATGACTCTTTCTTCATAAAATACCCAAATGTCCTGGGTCCCTCAGGATTAAGATCATTTTCCCCTAATATGAATGCCTTTGGAGCCTTAAATTTTTCAGTACTCGCCACACGTCTGAGAGTTCAGAGTCTGTGTCACCTGAAAGCTCATCTGGGGAAGAATCTGCCTCCAAGGTCACGGGGTTGTTTGGCCACACTCGATTCCTTGCAGGCTACCCGACTGATGGATTCAGTTTCTTGCTGGCTGTTGGCCTGAGGCCACCTCATCACGTGAGAAAGGGCATTTCATGACATGGCAGCTTGCTTCTTCAAAGCCAGCAAGGACGTGAGAGTTCTGGCAAGAGACACATTACAGTTGTGTAGTCAAGAACAAATTCAATCTCATCTCCTTTATTGTATTTTAATGGGAATAGTTTCAACCCACGTTCAGGGGAGGGGACTACGCAAGGGTGTGAACATCAGAAAGTGGGACCGATGGCAGCCTCCTTCGGGTCTGTGCTCATGCCTGGGTTTGCAACTGCGCTGTGAGGAAGTGGATGACACACACAGGAACTGTAGTATGGGTGGTTATACATCTATAAAGAAAATGCCTGGAGAGGTACGATGGAGAGTCACTGGAGGAGGCATCAGCTGGAGTGGGCAGGTGAGGCCTCTGCAGGGAGGCGAGATTAGCTGCAATTTGAAGATGAGAAAGGATTAGTTGTGAACGTGCGCAGTAGACAGATGGTCATGTGCAAAACCCTGAGATGATGGTAACTTAGTGATACAAGGAGGCCAGTAAACGTAAGAGACCACAGGAGTGGGTTAGAGAGGTGGGCAGCGACCAGACCATTTGGGATTTATGGGCCATATGGTGAAGGCTTTAGACTCTCGTTATTTCCAGTTCAGTGCCAGTAGAGGGGGTTGATAGGGAAGGTGAAATGATCTATTCTTTACTCCCATAGGATTCATTTTGTGAATGGACTAAAGGGGAGGGTGGGAGCAAGGGAGTCAGTCTGGAGGCAATGACACTGATTCATCTGAGAGGTGAGGACTTAGCCTGGGGTGGAGGCAGTGGATTTGATGGGCAGTGTTCAGATTCTGCACATATTGGAAAGTGGGGTCCAGGGATTTCCTAATGGGTGACATAAATGACAGAGAAGTCAGGAGGTGGTATACACACGGTGTCTGAGCATTTGGGGCGATCAACACAAACGATCAGTGTCTTCCAGGATTTTCTTTTTAACAGACTGCACATGTAAGAGAAACTTTAGGTTCCCAGCAAAGTTAGAGAGACTTCCTTTGTATCCTGCCCTCTCCGTGCACTGCCTCCCCTGCTGTCCACATCTCACATCACACTGATACATCTGTTACAGCCTCTGACACCACCATTGGCACGTTGCTATCACCCGCAGCCCAGAGTTTGGGTTAAATGTTATGTGGGGTTTGACAAATACATAATGACATGTATGTGCCATTATGGTATCACACAAAATAGTTTCACTACCTTAAAAATCCTGTGTTCTGCCTAGCCATCCCTTCCTCTCCCTTATCCCCTAACTCAACAGTTTCACTTGTTTTCCAGGACATCACATGTCTGGAGTCGCACAATGGGCTTCTTTCCCTTCATAACATGCATTTAAGGTTTCTTTGTCTTTTCGTGGCTTGATAGTTTTTGTTTTTAGTACTGAAACATATTTCATTATCTGGATGTTACCTCAGATTGTCCATCATCTATGGAGGGTATTTTGGTGGCTTCCCACTTTCGGCAACTACAACCAAAGCTGTTCTGCATGCCAGTGGGCAGGTTTGCGTGTGGGCGTGAATTTTCCACTCATCTGGGGCATGATTGCTGGACTGTGTGTAAGAGCACGTTTAACTTTGAAGAAACCGTGTGCATGTGATTGTACTAAATTCCATACACAGGTCCTTGAAATTGCCTCGTCTGTCATGGATGTGCCACCACAGCTAATAGGTCACCTGCTACTGCCACTTGCACAGTAAGGCCTTTTCAGTCACATTACAAATTTCTCCTCCCATTCCCCAGTGTTAGTCTCGTGATGTGGGTGCCATCTAGTGGACATAAAGAAAATATGTTTTCATAGAGCAACAACTGCAAAAAAGATTCATTAGGAATGAAGAATGCGAAATTGGATTCTGTTATGCAAAGTAAGAAAGCATTTCAGTGATTTGGACACTGAGCAAGTCATTTGGACTGCAGTGGAGTCCAAAATGAGGAGAGGCATGGTAGAGAAAACAAATCAGCAAACATTAATCAGCAAGTTAACATCCTGAATCTCTGAAATTTATTAATCAAAATGATTTGGGATCTTCATAGATATGCAGAGCTTTTCCAGGGCATGTGTTGTGGTGGTAATGGGGGGTGAGATAAAAAGAGAATTGAAGGCTAAAACATGGCTTTTAGGTCTTCTAATTCTGTTGTGGGACGAGACCAATTGTGGACACCTGCAGGATGTGATTCAACATTAAACCACAACCGGAGCTAGGGGGAGAAGGAAACCCAGAGGGCAGAGTGCTCATGCAAGGCGTCCCGCAAAACTGTGGCCTGACATGGGTCCTGGAAACAGAAATAAGAGATGGGTAGGTAACAGGAAGGGCATCGTGAAGAGAGGGTAAGGTCAGTGCAATAGAAGGAAAAGTGTGAATCACAGAGACCCATCCAGGGTGCCTGTATCTACGCGTTCTAATCCACTGGGACTTAAAAGGAGCCAGGGTTGGAGGGGTAAGTGAAGAACAGAGCTCTCTCTAGTTAGGGGTACTGAGAGGTGATTGGAATAGCAATGAAAGGTATCACCAGTATTACAAACAACGATCACAGCAGGAGCACACACAGAATGTACAGTCACTGTTCTAATGACTTTCACACATATTATCTCATTTAAACTTCACAACAAACCTATAAATTAGGCATTATAATTTTCTCCATTTCAATTTGAGAACACTGAGAGATCAAATTTTTTGTAACTTTCACTACATCACAAAGCTAGTAAGTGGCGGAGCCTGGATTCACACACAAAAGTCAGATTTCAGAGCCGATGCGCTCTTGAATTCTGCTAGACAGAGCGAGAGCACCAGGATGAACAGATTTAGGGACTGAATTGTGGACCTGTTTTATCATTTATATACATCTTGGGAAAATCTCTTTTTGTTTCTGGGCATTCATTTCTTCATCTATTTAGGGAGACTCTTAAACCACACTACTTCTAAGGTATGTCTTCTAAAACACGTTGGTTATATTTAACCAGAACGTTCAGTGTTTTGTGTTGAGAGTTGGGTAACTAAAATAATCTGCAGTTAGAGAATCCCACGATTTAAGAATCCATGTTCGGATTCACTGGTGATGCTCTCCCGTGGATCACATCACACCTCTTTCCGGATCTAAACTGTCGAGTCAGTGTGGCGGGTGGTAAGAACGTTCTGTGTGGAACCCCTGTTGCTCTTGTGGGGGAGGGTGGTCAGCCCCGTTCTGGACAGCGGTACTGTAGGGTCAGCTCAGTGGAAAGGGCGCAGCGGCAGCTCACTGTCCTCTGCTCTCCCCTCCCTCTGCACTTGTATCGGTTGAGTCCGACTGTTGCAAATCGCGCAGCTCTCTGGAATCCATGTGAAGCTCCATTGAATGGACACAATGTTCCTCGAATCTTCCCAGAGCGCTCGTCTCACCACCTTGATCCTAACTCGGGACGTAATCCTTGTCCTTGGGAACTGCCTACAGCGGCTTCCCACCAGGTCTTCCTGCCTCCAGTACCTCCTCCTTCCAGTCCCCCTTTTCACAAGTGGGCGGAGTAACCCTTTCCTGCCACTCAGCAGATGATACCCTCCAGCCGTTTGTTGGTGCACTTGGGACAGTTCCCAGGATTCTCATTTCTCGAACAAGGTTTGGGAGGTATGTCCTGTTCTGAATAGAACTCACTTTCCCCTGGCTGGATCACTCCCTACCTTGAATTTTACCTTTCAGTCACTTCATAACACACAGCCTCTCACCTCCAAGCTTCCATTCAGGCTATTTTGGAACAGGACCCTCCACAAACCCCTACCCAGTGGCTACCCCTACCCATTGCACCTGGCACTAGGCTTCAATTTAGATTTCACTGTCATGGAAAAACACACCTTGCGCTTGTCCTTGAGGCGGCTGCCTGCCACGCCCCCCCCCCCCCCCGCCCCCCCCCCCCCCCCCCCCCCCACCCCCCCCCCCCCCCTCCCCCCCCCCCCCCCCCCCCCCCCCCGCCCCCACACACACACATGCTACCATGCACTTCTCTACACTGCCTGTGGCGCCCGCCTCACTGTGGCGCCGTTACCTTCCTGGCCCAGTGGACTGTCAGGACCACGAAAGCAAGAGCTGTTTGCCTCACTCCGGATTTTATTCCCACTTCCCACTTCTTGGCTTTTAGCCAGCCACCATTTATATTTGGGGCTGATCTTTAAGGTTTTCTCAGACGTTTGGGATCTCCCCCACCCTTTTTCCCTGAGAGCGGCGGTGCACTTCGCATCTGGTGGAAATGTTGAGGGTGAGGTTGGTGATCGTCTGCGGTGGGCTCTACTGAGGCTAATCTAGAGGGACCAGCATTGGCAGGTTCCCAAGAACGTCAATATCTGTAGGTCTTTCCTCTTACAACTCGTCAGATTCCTGAGAGGAGATTCTTCTCATGTCCTCCCTGCAGGCATAAGCCTGGCTGCTAGTTCCCCCTAGCGCCCAGAAGAGGCAGGAGGTGCCAGGACTCAGCCTTCAATGATAACCGTTGGTGATCTGGGAAGGGAGGGGCATCTGAAAAGGAAAAGAACCTGGTGCCCCTCCCTCAGGACCACAGGCAGTCTGCCTATGGCTGGATCCAGCTTGGCTCCTTTAAGAGGCAAGACAACTCATTTTGCCCTAACGATGAACACATGTGACTGGAAACTGTTATTGAATTGAGACCAGGTTTTGTGTTCTTCAGGATTGCCTGACTTTTTAGTACCCAAAAGACAAGAGAAAAGTCTTGCGGGCTGCACCAATTTCATCCGAGAACAGAGAAAGGTCCCCCACTGAGCAGGAGAAGGGAGGAAATTGCAACTTTTATGTTAAATCCTCACGGTTCCTGCTTATTTCAATGCACAGTTATCCATAGTTAAAAATCCAAAGACAGCATACCAACCTTCTCTGCTAAAATGCAAGGACCTCAGTGGCGTTTTTCTCTGCTCACTCTCCCCGCGATTTACAGGTAATTTTCGTGAAGCATTTATCACTCCGGAAGCCCACAGGTTGGTATTATCATTTTCGTACAACATTATGTTTACTTTCACATTTACCAACTTCTTTGCTCCCTTTTTAAAAATCTTCCAACTTTGTAGATCATCTTTTAATTTTTCACAATTATGAAATAAAGCCTTTAAGAATTTCTCTATTAAAGTTTTGCTGCAGGTGGCAAGCTCTTAAGAACTGTCTGAAAAACGTGTTTAAGTAGTTTTATTGGCTGCATATTTCCAGACTGACACTTGCTTTTCGGTTTCCATTTCTGATATTAAGAACCAGTGTCAGCCTAATTGTAATTCATTGCAGGAAATTCATCTCTTCTCACTGGCTGATTTTAAATCTTTCTCTTGGATTTAATGTTTTACAATTACATTACCATTTGCCTAGGTATGTGTTTCTTGAGATTTTTCTCCTACTTGATGTAAAACAGTACTTCATCTTTCTTTTTTTTTTGAGACCTATTTGATATATAACAGTTTCTGAAGTTGAATGTAATGATTCAATTTAATCTATTGCAAAGTGATCACTACAATGAGTCTGATTATCATCCATCACCACAGAGTTACAAGTTTTGCTCTTGTGATGATAACTTGTAAGATTTATTCTTAGCACCCTACAAATGGGAAACAAAAGAGTGTTATACACTGTGGGCATGAGGCTGTACCTCACACCCCCTAAGTTAGTTATTTCATAAATGGAAGTTTGTACCTTTGACCGCCTTTACCCTGTTTTTGCCCTCCCTCTCCCCTCCCCCACCCCCCTAGCACCCCCCACCTGCTCTCTGCATCTCTGAGGCTGGTTTGGTCTGGTTTTAGGCTCCACATATAAGTGAAATCACATGCTATTTGCTTTCCTCTGACTAATATCTCACTTAGCATTCTGCCTTCAAGGTCCCTCCATGTTGTTGCAAATGATAGAATTTCCTTTTTCTCTGACTAAATAATATTTCCTTTAAAAATATTTTGTTTGTAGAGAGAGGGGAAGGGAGGGAGAAAGAAGGAGAGAGAAACATTGATGTGTGAGAGATACATCAATCAGTTGCCTCTTGCAAGCCCCCAATTGGGACCTGGCCTGCAACCCAGGCATGTGTCCTGACTGGGAATCGAACTTGAGACCCTTTGGTCCATAGTCTTGCACTCAGCCCATAGAGCCACATCAGCCAGGGCTGAATAATATTCCACTGTGCTTGTGTGTGCACATGTGTAAATGCATGCACACACACACATTACATTTACTTATTCGTTCATCCATCAGTAGACACTGAAGTTGCTTCCATGTCTTAGCTGTTGTAAATAAAGCTGCAACCAGTGTTTTCCTGAAAGCTTAGCAATGAACTTAAAAAACTTTGTTGTAATTTCTATTATAAATTATCTGGGTCTTGTTAAAAACCCAAGTTTGCCACATTGTTTAGAAGCAAAGCCTATACTGGAAGTTTCCATTTCCTTTGTGAAATGAGCTGAGAGTTTGCATATCTTTATGTTGTTCGATCACATTTTGCGAGTTCCCAGTATTACTGTTGCTGCTTCCATTGTCATATTTGGTTTTGCTTTTTATTACTTATTTCCAGTTTTATTGCAGATACGAGGAAATAAAGTTGATATTCTCCCTGCTCTATAGTTTTGTTTTTTAAAGTTTTTATTTGTGCCTGATACAGTAGTTTTGAAAAAATATTAGTGCTTGAAAGCAGTGTATTCTATCTTTGCAGTGCATACTGACAAAATCCTCTTGAGAGTAGTAAATTATTTTTACCCACTTGGAATGCCAAGTGAGATGGGTTAGTTTCTCACAGCTTTTTGTAAATTTCTCCTTCATTGTCTTCAGATGCTACTTCATGTGTATCATTATTGTGTCTTTTGGTGTCAAAGGTTGATTGATGGCAACTTGTTTTTTTGTAGCTTGTTATCTTATCATTATAAAGAGATCCTCTTTCATGGACACTTTTATGATCTAAGTAGCATGTTGACCACTTTAATACCAAAATTTTGTTTTATTTTTGTCTGTATTTTTATTTCAGACTTGTTTTATTTAAATGGTATAGTTTATAATAATGACTGTATTTTTATGCATATTCCATCACAAATGTCTCTACAATTAAGCAATGCACTGCTTAATTTTACAAAGTTTGGGATTGTGTGGAAATAGAATGCCATTCATTCCTGCAACAAACATTAAGCACCTACTCTCTACCAAAACCCCGAGAGACTGAACACATAAGTGGGAAAGGGCCAGACGGTAACAGAAACTGAACTCCGACCTGCAGTGGCCTTCTTGGGGCTTCAGTCCCTCGTCTGTGCAGACCAGCAGGGACGCCAGCCTGCTGTGGGGCAGCCGTGGAGGAAGTCAGACAGTGCTATTTCTCCGGGCTGCCCCCTCGGACTCATTGTTTTCTGTGAGTGCTCATTCTGCTTTGGGTGACTCCTCGTCCTTTCATTGAGTCCGAGTCGTGCCAGTGTTTCCTTGCTCTGCTGGTTTGCTTTTCCTCGTGTGTTAGGGGCTCATTTCCTGTTCCAGGGCATTTGTGTTTCGCTTTTCTTGAGGGAGAAAGGCATTGGTGCTGGACCGTTTTCTTCACTATCTTTCGCAGTCCGTGTCTCCTCCCTTCTTTCAGAGGTTTGGTGCTGGGTTCTTGCCTTTGCTTGCTCATCTTTCAAAATGGTTCATCATACTCAGTCCAAAACAGTACATATGGCTTATTGAATGAACTGGATTGGGTAAACCTCAAACTGGAAAGCATTCGATCATTTTTTGCCCTCACCATCCCCTGCGCATGTCAAACCTCTTCTCCACGTCCCTGACGATGCCTTGGGCATGTATCATATACCCTGGCTGCCACTTTCAGTGATAATCAACAGTCTTATTGATTGTTCTTATTGATCGCCACTTTCCAACGTTTCCCATCTCTTTCGGTTGGAGCCCGATTCAGCCTGGGGTTCATCCAGTGTGGAGGTCTGGATATGGTGGCTTAGCTTTGCCACTTAACTGGTTTGCCTTTCTCCTCTTTAAACTCCACTCACACAGCTGCTTTGGGCTTCCACAGGACTGCAGAGGGGCTGTGAGGAGAGGAGAACAGTGAAGTTAGGGCCGGTGTGGTTTGTAATCCAGTGTTGGAAACTTAGGTAACTGGAGCCTGGAGAGGAAAGGGGGCTTGCCTATTCTCTTGGTGCCACCAGCCAGGACTGCAATATGGGATCTCAACTTTGGCCTCTAGACTTGGGCCTCAGGGACCGCAGGCTCGCTCCCTGAGGTCAGGTGCTCCATACCTTGATGACTTACTGAGTGTAGAGGGATTTCTGCTCATCTGATCTCACCTGATTCTTCCTGCTGTCTTGGTGGGTTGCCCAGGTGTGGCATATACCCTGATGGAAAATGCACGTTTTTCTCCCAAGACCAAACAAACCTCACTTATAAGCAAGTGCATATTTGTGAAACTTTTAAGAAACAGCCACCAGATGTCACTCTAGACTAGCATTTGTCAAATGAGAGCCCGCTATCCATTGTTTCCAAATTTGCTTGAGAGGGTGGGCGGAGAGAATGAGAAAAAAAATAGATGCCATGCATCCTAATATTTTAGGGCATAAGAATTTTCTAGAGCTGTCTTAGGATGACAACCAACCATGAGAACCAAATGTGAAAAGGTACTACGGATATGGCTCGTGGGTTATCACACTTGGTGGGGTAGGATCAGTCAGGCATGCAAGACACAGAAGGTGTTATCCTGGCCTCGCTGCTTGCAAATGAATAGGCTGAGTCAGGGGAGATCAGAGTGAGTGAAGGAAAAACACAACCTCACAAGAGAGGAAATCATGAGTCTTGAAGGGTGTCCTAGGTTCAGGCCAAACAACTCTAAGACCTGGAAGAGGCCACCCGATGGGTTGGCGGGCAATGGAAGGGCTGGTGGGTTGCAGTCTTAGCCACATGTGTGACTGAGTGGTTGGAAGGTCTGTGAGGAGAAGAGGGAATCATGCTGGAAGGGTGAAGTCAGAGAAGAGCGAGATGGTGTGAAGCCAGCAATGCAGCATGGGCATGAGGGCCTGGGTGCTCGAGCCAGGCTGGTGGCCCAGGTCCCAGCTCCGCCACACTGGCTGCCGGCAATGCTCTAGGACACACTGTGTAGCCTTACTGCACCTCAGTTTCCACAACAGCAAAGTGGGAAGATGATATACCCACTTCAGAGGGTGGTGGAAAGCTGAATGAGTTCATATCTTCCAAGTGTTTAGAAAAATATCCAGCACGTAATAAATGCTACCTTAAGTATTCGTTGAATAAATAAAATTTTGCAGAGGACTAGGGCCTAGGAAATCAAAAGAAGGCTAGTGATTGAACATAGACCTGGGGTATGCCCAGTTCAGTGCCTGTTCACTAGCACAAGAGCCAGTTTTTGTAGCAGATACTGCATGACACTTAAAAATGTAAAAAAAAACAAAAAACAACCCCCCCCCAAAAAACTATGTGTTGACATTAACTTCTACTATGTACTGAGCTGTACCTAGATGCTAGCAACTAGTTTAAGCCATTTAAATGCATTGCTTCATTTAACCTTCTCTAAAAGTCACAGGATGTGTATTATTGTTACTATTGCTATTTTATAGGTTAGGGAGAGAGTAATCTGTCCAGGGCCATACCAACAGTAAGTGGCAAGGCTGGGATTTAAACCCAGAGCCTGATGGTTCAGCCAGGACTCTGAATGCCCTAGAGGCACTGAAGGATCTTATGAAATCCTGTTATTTCAGAGCCAACAGGGACTTTAGTGATGCTTCAGTTTAACTCTCCCATTTTCGAAATGGAGAAACTGAGTCTCATAGATAGTGAGAGATTTATCCAAGGCCATTTGGTTGACAGGTGACAGTGTAAGAGCCTACACGTTCTGTTCCCAGCCCAGTTCTGATAATCCGAGGTTTGGAAAGTAAGCTGAGGGAGCATCCGTCCAGTGCATTAGTAATTGTGTTATTGTTTGAAGAGACTAAGTCCCACAATGTCTCCTTCACCAGGGCCACGAGTGAGAATGCGGCATTTTCTTTTTTCAATATGGCAGTCTGCCAGCCATCAAGCATCTATTTCCACTGTGAATGCAGATGAAATACTCCCGTGTCTGGTCTGCCCAAGCACAGCATGCTGCTCCTTGTTTCAAGCGCTCCTCTGTGTATTATTATTATCTGTTCTGTCATCCACCCCCCCCCCCCCATTAGGAGGCTTGTTTCTAATAGCAGAGCTGAGGGGAGGGTGGGCAGATGTCATCTTTCCACAATTTTTTTTTCAATCGCACCAAATTTTGCCCTTCCACCAATTACACAATGAACAGTGACTTTGCCCTGCACACTCAAATCCAAGGTAAGTCACTTACCTCCCCACCAAGTCCCCACTCGTCCCAACTGTCAGCCCGATTGCCCTGTGTGTACAAATCCTGGAGCTGCCACTGATAGCCCTTCGAGGCCTGGGCAGGGTGTTTTGGTCCCTGTCTGTCCTCTACCAAAGTGCCTGTCATAGACTCACATAAAGGGAGAAAAATGTCTACTGAGGGCTGTCTGCACTAGTTCTGTGTGTTTGGATTTCTGCTGGCATTTTTATCTTGCTCCTGGGCTCCTGTGAGATCTGGTTGTGTTGCAGAGTTTTGTGTTGTTGAGACCTGTGTCTAAGAACAGGAGCAAACAGGTGGAGTGGGAAGCTGCTTGGGGAATGTAGCTTTTAATGCAAAATGTGAGTTTGGTAGTGGACCCGGGTTTCCAAGCTATTATACCCTCAGGGTCACCTGTGCTAACAAGCATTGATGCAGTGAGATTTGGGGAGTAACTTACAGTCTGTTCCATTCTGAGAGGCATGGAGCACTTTAACAGAGTAAAGCCACCGAGAAAATGGTTTGAGTGATGTTTCCCAAACTTGTGGAGAGCGTGGAACCCCTATTACCTAACGTCTTACAGGGATACTGCTTCCTGGAGCACTGTAGGAAATGCTTGTCTGATTCAGTGAATAGCGATTTGGATACCTGAGAACTAATTTTCAATCTTGGCTTTGTACGCTACTTAGTTGCAGTTAGTATTACTCAAAATGCCCCAGGAAGTCTATTGCCTTTGCCAGATTGGGGAAGTTCTTTATCATTAGTTCAAATAAGTTTTCCACTTGTCACTCTTCCTCTTCCCCTTCTGGTACCCCTATAATTCGGATGTTGGAATGTTTAAAGATGTCCTGGAGGCTCCTAAGCCTCTCCTCATTTTTTTGAATTCTTGTTTCTTCATTCTTTTCTTTTTCCAGGAAATCTAGAAAGCTCAGAGAGTACCAAAGAAGTTGGACCCAAGGAGGAATACACCAAGGCACATCATAATTACATTAGCCAAGATTAAAATGAAGGAGACAATCCTAGAAGCAGCAAGAGATAAGGCGACAGTCACCTACAAAGGAGTTCCCATCAGACTGTCGGTGGATTTCTCAAAAGAGACCTTATAGGAAAGAAGGGACTGGAAAGAAGTATTCCAAGTCATGAAATCCAAAGACCTATATCCAAGATTGCTCTATCCAGCAAAGATTTCATTTAGAATGGAAGGGCAGATAAAATGCTTCTCAGATAAGGTCAAATGCAAGAAGTTCATCATCACCAAGCCCTTATTATATGAAATGTTAGAGGGATTTATCTAAGAAAAAGAAGATAAAAAAATATGAACAGTGAAAGGACAGCAAACTCAGTTATTAACAACCACACCTAAAACAAAAGCAAACCAAGAGGACAGCTAGATCAAGAGCAGAACCACAGAAATGGAGATCACATGGAGGGTTAGCAACAGGGGAGTGGGAGGAGGAAAGAAGGGGAGAAGGTATAGAGAATAAGTTTCATAGATGGTAGGTAGGAAATAGACAGGAGGAGGGCAAGAATAGTATGGGAAATATAGAATCTAAAGAACTTGTGACACATGGACATAAACTAAAGGGGGGATGGTGGGGGAGGGGATGTGCAGGGTGGAGGGGAATGAAGGGAGGAAATGGGACAACTGCAATGGCATAATCAATAATATATATATATATATATATATATATATATATATATATATATATATATATTAAAAAACAACCTAAGGATTGCCAGCCAGTTTGCAAACAGCTTGAGGCTAGACTGCATTACCCAAGGAGCATGTGCAGATTGCCAATCAGTTACATCAATTACGTCACTAAGCATACTGTATGGGTCAGCTGATTTTTTTCTTGGCAACACTTTCTTGGTGTGGGGAGCCATATCTGCTGATTTATATTCTATTACAAACCTGGCACTTTGATTGATATTAGCTGCAGTGATTTTGAGTAAATCACTTGACCGTTTTGATCATAATTCTACTTTCTCTCAAATTACTGGGTTAAAAAATAAGCCAGTTCTGTACTTCTAAACTTAGTGATCTTCTGGGAACTCAGTGTTTCGGAAAAAAAAACCCCGAGTACTTCTGTTCTAAACCTCTAATGTAACCTACGAGGACTGTAAGGTTTTGATTTGCAGCTTCACATCCAGTTTGGGAGAGAGAGGCATTTAATATTTTCTTATTCTGTCCTAATCATGTGTCCGACAACAATGACCCACAGTTACTTTCTTATTGCTGTTCAAAGTCCGTGGATATTATGGGTAAACACAGAGGCTGACCATCTACTGTAGCGATGCTGACTAGTATTTAAGTTGCACTCGCTGTAGTGGCGTGTCTAGCATTCCAGATGATGAGCAGATTGTTATAGAAGTTTCTGGCTTGGTCATAATCTGAGCTACAGAATGAAAGTGATTGCAAGATGGAATAGGATTTGAAAAGCAGCATGGTATTCTGAGGAGCCTGGGTTTTTGAGTCAAGTAGACTTGGTTTTAAATTCTGTCTTCATTACTCACTATCTCTGTGACCTCAGGCAGTTTTAATAGCCTTTATGGGCATTCATCTTCTCATCTACAAACATCATAGGTTCCTTAAGAAGATTAAATAAGATAATGCTTATTTAAATCTATAAATAAGTACCTATTTATAGATTTTAAAAAGAAAAATGCTCAGGATGGTGTGACTCAGTTGGTTGGAGCATTGTTCCATAAACTAAAGGGTCACAGGTTCGATTCCTGGTCAGGACATATGCCTGGAGTGTGGGTTTGGTTTCAGCTTTGGTGTGTGCAAGAGGCAACCCACTGATGTTTCTCTCTCACTCTGGTTTTTCTGTGCCTCTCCCCTCCCTTCCTCTTTCTCTAAAATCAATAAGCATGTCCTCGGATTAAAAAAAAAAACAAAGAAAAGGGAAACCATCAGTGAGAAAACAGAGAATACCAGGTTAGAACACAAGAAGTATTCAGAAAGAGCATGTGAGGATCATACAATGATGGCTCTGAAAATTCTGGTTTAACACAGAGAGGGAATCGCCCACTAAAATTGCTCAGATGATGCAATGGGTGAGGAGCATAGCTAGAGGTTTGGGGAGTATGGCACCTATGTCTGTGGGCCAAGGAGAGAGTCAATGGTGGAAGTGTGGGCAGGGGTGGGAAGACAATCAGCATTCTGGGATAGAAAATGGCGACATTAATAGGTCCTATTCTAGTTGGGGATCAAGGCAGATCAGAGCGGAGCTCCTGAAGGAGCTCTAGTGGCTGCAGGTAGGTTGGAGCAATGCTGGAAGGGGGACGGAGAGAGGCGTCCTGTGAGTCAGTGCTAGAGCGCCCTCTAAAGGCATCACCCTGTGTGGCAGAATAGAGCTTGCTTAATTGTAAGGGCAATAGACCTGTAGGGGCCTGTAATTGCACAGTATCTCTCAATGCCACATGGTAAGCTCTCTGTAATTCTTTTCATTTAGCAATAACTCATGTTTATATAGCACTTCTCAATACCCAATGCACTTTTACATGTGTTATTTCTATGAGGGAGTCACCACTGCTAATAGTCTCTCCAAGGTATGGAGGAAGAACCTGAAGCTCAGGGAGGTCCAGCGGTTAGCACAAGGACACACAGCTTATTTTGGGGAGGAGCAGGATTGGTATTCAAATTTCAAACTCATACACTTAGCTATTCTCAGAATGTCATGTCTCTTCTGGAGAGTGAAGGTCATCTGTTACCACCCATCCTGCTCACCTGCACTAGAGGGAAGGAAACAGTGGCAGAGAATTGTCCCTGGAAAGGGTAGCAGAGGTGCAGCTGATGACTGACATTGCCGATCACACTTAAGGGTTACTTCTCAGAAGAAGCCCATTTGTTGCTGTTAGCTCTGAAATAATGGCCCAGTTGAATGCAATTATTTATTACAGAGTTTTGTGTTACCTCTGGATAGTTAAGTCAGAGAGGGTAAGTTCAGTTGTACTTAGGCTACAACTCATCCTTTCCATGACCATGGCAGACATCAATAATCGATCATGATATCTTCTCCCATTAGATCCAGATGGGGCTTCACAGTTCTCAATTTGCTGTGCTTGGCAGGTACTGCTCATTGTTCAGAGTTGGCCTCCCTGCACCCCTTTTTCTTTGGCAATCACCACACTGTTGTATGTCTTTGAGGTTGTCTTTTTACTTAATCTCTTCACCTTTTTCACCCAACTCCACAAGCTCCCCAACCTCTGACAGGTATGTTCTATATCTATGAGTTTATTTCTGTTTTGTTTGTTAGTTTATTTTGTTCATTAGATTTCATATATGAGTGAAATCATATGGTATTTGTCTTTCTCTGGCTGGCTTATTTCACTTAGCATAATGGTCTCCAGGTCTATCCATGCTGTTGCAAAGGGTAAGATTTGCTTTTCTATGGCTGAGTAGTATTCCACTGTGTAAATGTACCACAGATACTTACCCACACTCAGCTACTGAGGGGCACTTGGGCTGCCTCCCAGTCTTGGCCATTGTAACTAATGCTGCAGTGAATGCATTTTGGGGTTTCTTCAGGTATGTTCCCAGAAGTGGAATCACTGGGTCACAGGCAGTTTCATTTTTAATTTTTCTGAGCTAACTCCATACTGCTTTCCTCAGTGGTTATTTGTTTAACCTCTTTGAGGATATTGTCATTTCTGACAAAGGGCCCTCCCTGGTAGTCGTTGGTGAATTTCCTTCTTCAAAAGCATGATTGTTATGCACTTACTTCCTGCAATTCTAAATATTAATTTTATTCCAGGGACCCAGAGAAGTGAATCATTTCCTTTAGGAAATAATTTTTTCACACATTGTTCATTGTTAGTAGCTCAGAAACCAGCTATATTTGACTCATAAAGTGTAAGGCAGTGCTGCAAATGAGTCTCACGTCTACCTCATCATGGAGCCCTTGGCATTCAATGCAACAAAGCGATGTGAGAGCGCAGCGTTGTTCTATAGAGCCAGGCGTGTGTCAACCACTTGGGGAGCTTCCTCAGAGTATACCTGCTCATATTTTCATCCCCACATGCTTTCTCTCCTCCCACCTCCAGTCTTCCTTTAGTCTGGTTCCCTTAGGTGGGAGGGGGAAGGGCAGAGGACTACGGGAGGTCAATGTACATTTCTGAAAAGTTCCTCCAAGTGATGGTGATGCCTAAACCTCTTTTCCCTCCCAAATGAGAACATCCCTATAATGGAAAGAAAAGTTAAATTTGAAGTTGAGAGACGTTGTTGGAATTGACTTTTTTGATCCTGCTACTTCTCCTTGGTAACCTTGGTCTTTACTCCTATGTTATTTGGTTGCAAGTGATAGAAGCCCAAGTCAAAATGGTCTTAGTAGAAAAAAAGAGTATGGGGAGAGTTTGGGGTTCACATGCTGAAAATGTTCCAGGTTGATTCTTTCTGGCTTCAGATACAGCTGGATCAGGAATCCAAACACTATCACAAGGACCTATATTTCTCTGTCTCTTTACCTCTTCTTCCCTTTGTATTGGTACTCTTCTCAAATTCTGTTGGTTAGCCTTAATCACTTTTTGGGAGGGAGAACATTTCTTTCCTAATAGTCTCCCAAAGGCTCCACTCTTTGGCTTGACTTGTCTCTTGTGATGTATTCCCAAACAAGTCACGATAACCAGTGTGGGTGAAACTGCATAGTTTGCTTACTTCTGGGCAGGGAAGTTACCACCCCGTATTTTCCTCTCTCATTTGGGTTGCCTGTGGCTGGCATCTATAATGTTCCAGATGTTAAACACTGTGTATATTTCTCCTCTTCTTGGATGACAGGTTCTCTCTTAGATTTGAGCAGGTGTGATTTCTCCTGAACTTGAAAATCTATTATTGGAAAAGTAATAGGTTTTCCAAGGGAAAATAACACCAAAAGAAAAGGAAATAGGTACACATTTTCTTAAAAAAGATATCACTGCTTTGGGTCCTACTTTTTCCATACGTAAAAAAGAAAATATAAGGCAGTTGATCTTATGAGTGGACAAAATTATTTTCATTGTGCATGAAAAGGACAGTTGAACTTTGTAGCCTTTTCCAGTACATATTATATACATACATGTACCTACATAAAATAAATGTGTGCATGTGCCCAAGCCCGTGTGTGAATGCATGTGCACATGTCACTCAGCTTGCATGGAAGGTAACTGAGACTCAGAGAAGCCCCATGGTCCCACTGGCAGAGGTGACAGTTCTGTGTTTCCCAGTGAGGAGCTTTTTTTGTAACTAGATTATGCTCAAATGTTCATTGCTTACATTTGGCTTGTTAACTCTTTAAGAGGGTTTTACAATTTATGATAGTCTCTTGAGAAATAAGTCATAAAAGTATGCTGGAATTTTAGGTGCTGACTGCTGGAAGTGGTCAGGTGGCCATGACATTGAGAAGGACCCTGGGGGCCAAAAGAGGGCTTGTGCCATGGTTTGGGGAGGGAGTAATTCGTTTATAAAACATCTGCCTTAGTTTAAAAGCCTCTGTCTATTTTGACTGCTTTTTTATCTGTCTGGCCACACTCTTCTTTCCATGAGAGTCGTGTGTACTCTCCTAAATGACCTCTTCATCACATTTTTAACAATATTTTCATCCCAACCCATTATCTAATCAAGCGATGAAAATCGTGCTACTCTTATAGAACACAGCTTCTCCCTGCTCCCTGGCTGTGGCCCTTACAATGATGTGTCAGTATGAGTGAAAATTTAGATTGGAGTTTTTAAATAATTTTAAAATCATACTATATTAGGTCCTTATGTATTTTATCTTAAGTTCATTTGTTGCAATTATTGTATATTCATAGGACTGGAATGCTCTTTCTCTTCTGCATGTTTTGCAAAGGGTTGACACAGAAATTATTAGGTAAAGATTTGGAATCCAAGCCATGGGCCCAGAACAGCACACTGTGCCTGGTTCATGTGGAAGTCACTTACTCAATGCCTATTCTGGGTGAGGCGGCACAGGATGTAAAGATGAATCTCTGTCTTGCAGAGGTAAGTACTGTGCATAAATCACTGCAAAGCAGGGTGGGTAGCGATATGTGTCATAGGAGAGGAATGGATAGATTCCTATGAGAGGTGAGAGGATGGGGAAATTACTTGGCCATGGAGGCGCTACGGGCTGCTGTGGTTTGGCATCTTTGAGCTAGAAGTAAGTGACTTATTTTCAAATGTGTTTAATCTAAAGTCAAAAGCATGTTCACGTTTCATTCTGGGCATAAGAGAAAGTCTTTACGGAGGAGGAGAGGTGTAGGCTGAACCCCCAAGAGATGATTAAGATCCAGAATTAAGACAACTCCAAGAAATCTTTGAAGAAGGAATATTTTAACCCATTTGCCTCCATTTGGTGCTTACCTTGGGGTGAGAGCTATGAGTCAGAATTGAAAGTAGACACCCCAATATTTATGTGGGTAGAAAGAAGAAATGCTGACCTGGAGCAGCAGGTCACCCTGAGGTGTGGGGGAAAGGCCGTGGGAGCTGAGGAGGAAACCCTGCAAGTGCTCCTAGGTGTGTGTCAAAAAGGCACCAAGAGCAGCAAGAGACCTGTGGATTAAGAGAGAAGAGACAAATAAAGTGGGAAGGCAACATGAAGGGCAGTGATACAAGTGGGGATGTTCAGGAAATGGATGCAATCTTCCCTAAATGAAATCGTCACTTCACTTTTACACGTGAAAATAAGTTTATGGGACAGGAGAAGGTGGTCTGGATTTTCTCACCATCAACAGGCTCCGTTTGGGGTGTTGAGAACACAGCAGTGAACCAGAGAAAGCCTTTACCCGGGGGGAGCTTGCACTGCAGTGTGGGAGCGGGTAAGCCAAGCAGCACCAGTGAAGCAGGCGGTGTGCTCCGTGGCGAGCCGTGTCTCAGGGATGGGCTCGAATCCTTCTCAGATCTGCTCCTGCTGTCCATTCTTGTTCTCAGTCCCCAGAGTTTCCTTCCTGGTGGTCATTCACTAATCATTTTATTATTTCTTCAGTTCATTCACTTATATATTTATTCCACAAATATTTGAGCATCTACTATGTTCCATCCATTGAGGTGGGCACTGAAGTGTGACAGTGAGCAGAACAGACAGTGGAGCCTGGCCCTCAAGGGGCTTTTAATCTGGAACAGTCATCCTCTCTGATGGAGGACATGTCCATGTGCGTGCTACCAGCATGGCACCCACAGGCCACTGCAGCCACTGGGCTTTGACATGTGACTAATGTGACCAGGAGACTGAGCTTTTAATTTTATACCAATTAAGTGAAATAGCCACATATGGCTATTGGGTACTGAACTGTACAGCATAGTTTGTGAAGGAGTGCTAGATAATAAACTAGTGATAGTTTAAAGAAATTGTTATGGATTATTTTAGGTGCTGTAAAAGAAAAGTGAGATCCCAAGTTAAAAACAAAGGGAGAGGGTGTATTATTATAAGACGTCTGTTTAAACTTTGACCAGATTTAAGTTGAGATCCAAAGGCTAAGAAAGAGTTACAAAAAAGATTCTTGAGGAGGAGACGGGGAGAGAGTCCACAAAGTGGGAAATTACTTGGCATGTTTGAGGGACAGACAGAAAGAGGCTGGAGCCTGCCATGTGAAAAGTAGTGTGTCCATGGGGAAGCTGGAGGGGAGGCAAGAGCCACGGCCTTGCAGAAATCAGTGTGCGGGCTGCTCCCATGGAGCCCAGTTCTGTCTCCCGAGGCATGGCTGGCCCTGTTTCCCAGCCCTCATGGCTTTCTCATGGATCCTTCTCCACAGAACCCCAGTGCCAAGGTCACCTCATAGCACCTGTTCCTCACATGGGGTCACCTGCCTCCTCTCTTGTGTGGTTTACTATGAAAATATCCTCACCTATCCTGTAATAGTGCGTTAGACAAGATGCCTGCTTGCGAGAGTGTAGCCAACTAAATACTAGTTAGAAATGTTGTTTTAATAAGAGTAATCAAGTAGGATAAGAACTATTTTTTTTAAAAAAACACTGCTAAAAGGTACCTGGCTTACAGGGTCTAGGGACCTGAGACCTTTGAGAGAAAACATGGGGAAGGAAAGAAGACAATAGGAAACTGACCTAAAATCACTTGACTGCATTTAAAGCTGCCAGTCCCTACATGGAGGTCCATTCACACTGCAGATGAGAGATGTGTGCAGGGAGACACAGTCATTACACAGAAGTAACACCCGGGGTGGGGGTGCTGGCGAATAGCTGTGCTTCTCAGCTGCCGCTTTTGTCAACTTCATTGATTTAAAAATTGTCAAAACATTGCATTTTGGACTGTAGTTTACTCTGGGGCAATGTTTATGTACTTTTTTCTCCATAAAATCATAGTACATTCATTTGGGTTCTAGAGGCAAGAGAATCCTCTTTAATAGGTAAAGATGAAGAAAAATTGCAAAATATCATGATGCGCTTTGTTCTATAGAAATAGAACTTTTAGTAAAATAGCGGTATGCACTCCAGCTGTTAATTATTAATCTCTAATGACTAACATTGACTTGAATGATTTTTTAAACTTTATCAACTTGACTAGTCCAGCACCGAATTATACCCGTATTCTGTATTGGCAGATATGTTTCCCATAACTCAATATGATGCTAAATAAAGCATATAAATAAGAGCATGTGCTTTGAGCTAATCATCATATCAAATAGTTCTATGAGGCTGTGTATCTGTCATAATTGTTTTCCAAGCACTGTGTCATTTCACACTCCCAGCAGCCCCTGCGAGAAGGTAGGACACGGGGCAGTACCTGCCTCCTCCTTCCAGGGACCCTGAGGCCAGTCCTCCTGGGCCCAGGGAGACTGAGTGGTGGACGTGCGGACAGAACTGGAAGGCAGGATGCAGGCCACTGGGCCGTGTGCCCTTCCTTCTGTGGAGGGAAGAAGGGTGCAGGTTGGCGTCCACACCTTCGTTAATGTTCAGTGTTATGTGCTAGTAGAGCCATGGACTGGGATCGGGAAAAGCCTTTGGGTGTAGAGAAGGAAAAGTCTATCAGTTAGGAATTTTTGTATTACAAGTAACCAAATTACAACTCATGTGGGTCTAAAAAAATCAGGGGACTGGATTGGCTCCTATAACTAAAAAGTCCCGAGATAGGACTGGCTTCAGGGCTCAAACAATGAAATAATGGGCCCCATGTCTCATCTCCTTGAACTCTGAATTGGTCCCATGGTCAGATAAGCCCCGCCCCCTCACTTAACTCATGCCCTACCAAGGGCATTCCACGTTTTATGGAGCACAGGAGCGGGAAGAGCACAAGAGTAGCAGTTAGGACATCTGATTCGAGCCTCAGCGATGCCCCAGGCTGTGAACTTCAGCTGTCAGCACTGAAGTCGGAGAGGTGAGCCTCAGCTCCTACCCTTGGCATTTCCAGATGGTAAGCTACCATGTGGAGGGGGCATTGGAGAGGAGGCCACCTTGGCCCCAGCATTTCCAGGAAAGATGGTTTTCCGTGTTTTACATGCCCACCCCAGAGCGACCTGTTTGGGTTTGAGCGATGGAGTACCAGCTGCACATCTGTGTCCCCTAAACCATGGAGCAAGTGCAGCAGGGGACACCTTGGAAAAGGGGGTGGCTGATGGCTGGAAGTACAGGGAAGGCAATCCCATGGCCCTCCACCCCAAAGTGCACAGCATGCAACACTGCACCCACTGATGGACAAATCGACCCCCAGTCTCAGCCTTTTGAGTGTCATGAGCTAATCCTTCTGGCTAACTGTTCACAGAACCAGAATTCACCCCTCCGCTCTTCCTCTCATAAGGACTCCCCAGTCGTGAGCTGCCCGAAGGGGAACTGGGCGATTCCAGATGGCTTTGATCCACGCCAGCTCTCTTCATTATGTAAACTTGCCTTCTGACAGCTCACGCAGAACTGTCACATCTTGAAAGAGGAGTTTTCATTAACTACTTTGCCGCTGCCAAATGGCATCAGTGTATTAGGCGGCCCCTGCCAGGATGTCAGGCCTTCCTCAGCCTGCAGCTCCTGCCTGGCGCCCACCATCCAGCCGAAGCCTCCTGTTTTCAAAGATCAGTGAATTTCATGCCTCAGAGTAGAATAAGGGCTCCTTCGGCGGGGGAGGGTCACGTGGCCAATGGCAGCACCGAGGACAGAACCCGAGTTTCCTGAGTGACAGACTGTGCTGTGCTCTTTGCGTGATACTCCTCGATCTTCAAAATCTGAAATGTTATTTTAAAAATACGAATCCTGTGAAGTTTGATAGAGGGTGTGCACTGATGATGAAGAGAAACTTGGCCACCGCCTTACTTCTCTCTCTCACCTCTCTGCCCCTGCAGTCAATCGGTACATTCTACTGTTTTCTGTCTGAAGTAATTCTAAGTGTCTTTTCCTGCCTCCCGCTGTCTGGGCCCCGTCGTTTCTCCCCTGGGCTACCGTGCAATATCATCAGGGGGCTCTCCACTCTGAGCCGACCGAGGTCTTGTCTGGTATATACAAGTCTAGTCCTGCTGGTCCCCCCCACAGAACCGTACAGTGGTTCCCGCCACCTTGGGCTCAACTTTGACTCCTGAAGGCGCTTGCTTACACCTCCCCAGACCCATTCCCCACAACAGCACAGTGACCTTGATTTCTTAGAAATAGCCAACTTTCATCTCTTCTAACTCAGGGCCTTTGCCTACGGGATTGTCCTTGCCTGGAATGTTATTCTCCTCCCATCCCACTTCCTCTAAGTGAACAGTGCCAGCTCATTCTCTGGGACTTGGCCGAGAGGTCTCTTAGCCAGCCAATCATTTCCTCGCCTCTCAGTCTGGCTTAGCTGCCTGTGCGATGTGCCTCCACAGCATCTTCACGGTGCTTTTGCTCCTGTCAGCCTCCTGGCACACACCGCACATGCACGTGCACACACGCACACCCTTCACCGCAAGCACGTTTAATGTGGACTTGGAAGCCACGGGGAAGGAGCACATCGGGGGAGCTCTGCCTTCCACAGGTTCTCCCTTTCCTCCCTCACTCACGTCACTGCAGGGCAAAAGGAAGCCTCCCCCGTAACAAACGCACATGGTCATCCCTCACGTCGTTTCTCTTTTGTTAGCAGTTTCCTTCAGCTTCCACACAAAGGAAGTGTTTCTCCTGGGACATGAATAGGGCAAGTAGCCTCCCTTTCTACCTCCAGTATCGGCTCTTCTCCGTTAAGTGACAATTATTTACAGAGTCTGGGCCCCAGGGGTGATTCACATCTACACCAAAATTGAATTCTTGAAAAGAATGGCTGCATTCCAGCGGTGAAATGTCAGGAAGCACCCTCAGAGCGCCAGGGCGGTGGGGTGGGCAGAGCTGTGAGCCCCGCCCCCCCGCCCCCCCCACGCCCCGGAATCTCGCCTGGCAGTTGCCTACCCAAGGTCCCGGAGCCTGGCAGGCAAGAGAAATGCCGATGTCATATTCACGATCCCATGACTGGTTCTTCCAAAAAAGTCTTTTTATCCCCACTCTCTAAAAATAAATTAAGTCTTTTTTTAAGTCTTTTAAAACTCCAGTCGTGCATGTGTGACACCATGATTGTGAGTCACTATTAATTCTCCACTGGATCCAGTGAATAACCTCTTCAACAAGTTTATGACTTTAACCCTTGTTCTTCCATGGTTGGTTCTCACCGTAGTAGCTGAAATAGTATTTTAAAAACTTACCATAACACTCCTCAGGACAACCCTCCAAAGGCTTCTTACTCCCCTCCGAGTAAAAGCTAAGCACTTAGGGGAGCCTGGAGCCCCCGGGACCTGCCCTGCACTACTACGCTCATCTTCCTCACTACTCCTACCCTCTCACCCTGCCACACCGGGCTGTGTGCTCCTCACACCTGCCGGGCCAGCTTCTCATTCATGACTTACTAGTGGTTGTATCCTTGGCCAGGCAGACTGCACTCTCCGCCCCAGCTTCCACATGGTCACTCCTGCCAGTCTGGGCTCCCTGCCCCTTCTCAATGGGTCTGCCTTGATCACCCTATGTAAAACTCTCTCCTTCTCAGTGCTTCTGACCCATCACTGTTCTGTTTCTCTCATCGCTCTGATCTAATCTATGATACCATTTGCCAGTTTGTTAGGCTTGTTATCTCTTCCCCCAGATAGACTGTGATCTGCAGAGAGACAGGGGCATTGGCTGTTCTCCACTGATGTGGCCCTGTCATCTAGAGTCACTAAATACTGGTTGGATAAATTAACTGAATGTTGATTACTTTATACTTTCACCAACTTATCTTAGCTTTTGAGAATTTATAAAATCCTTCAATTCAAACTTCAGTTGGTCCCAGCTGAGGATGTCACAGCTATTCTTGTATCATTCAGTTCATGTTCAGAATTGACATTCTATTTTGAAAACACTCTCACAGAGAAAGTTCTCAGCTACCTTGTAAATCCTCCTAAGGTCCCTTGTTATTTGCCATCCTATTGATCTTTCCTTTTACCCCTTGCACTGGTTTTGATTTCCTTAACCAGTCTTGCAGGGGCAACTTTTCCCTTGAGCCCCACCATCTGCCACGGATGAAAGTAAACATGGCATGACGTGATCTGCTTGGGGAGGAAAGGTGGCCAGTTTCTTTGAGGAAAAAGGCCTTGAGCCCCTTCTTCCAGGGGCTTTTATTGGGTTTAATACACAGAAATACAGGGAAGCAAGGATCAAACAGTAGATAACATTTCAAAGAAATCTGAGGGCTTAGTCCGAGTCAGAGTTTGTCAGGAAAGGGGGTTTTGCAGAAACTTTGGGAGACATACTCATTTCCTCTCGGACCCTTATTATGTGAATGAAAGCACTCTTACCAGAGCAGATTTCACAGGTTTTTCAGGAAGTCTTTGTGATGCCAGATTGTTCCCCAGGACACGCTGCACCTCTCCCAACAGGTATTCAGGTTTAAGGGGATTAGAGCCAGGAAGCGCTTCTTCCAGAGGGCATGGGGACTTGGGTTTGTCAAAGCCGGGGGCGAGAGTCCATCACTCCCTCTTTGTCACAGCCCCCCAAGTCCTTCCATTATGGCCTCCCAAGTGATCGTGTCTGGCCCAGGTTGCCTCTCTCTGAGGGGTCTTACTCACCATGGACATTGACTAGGCTTTGGGGGCAGGGAGAGGAAACTGAGGCAGTGTTTGCTACCAGAGACAAGCTTTGTCTCCTGTGGCTTGCATTCCGGAGGTCACTCACAGCCTTAGCCACGGGGGGAAGAGGGGTTAGGGTTACAATTCCTGAAACCAGGCAGAGCAGTCCACAACAGTCTCATCTTCCCATCTGGCCTCATACCATGTCCAGCCCTGCCTTTGCTTCTTTTCCTTAGACACCTTCTAAGAACACACTTCTCTCTCCTTTCTAGAAGTTTCCCCATTCATTCAACAACACCAACTTTATAGAATATAGGCATAGCTAGGAAGATGAGGAAATTAGTTTTCTGGCCATTCTAAGTAGATATCAGAGTCTATCACTAAATATAATATGTTTATAGGGCAACCCAATTGTATCCTCAGAGCTTCTATATTTTCATTATATATGATTTCAAAGTGTTTACTACTTGCCCCAAACTCAATGGCTTCAACCCAAAACAGTTAATTTTCATGCACCTGAGCTTTGCTGGACTCACTGGGGTGGGGGATGGGGGGGCTACTTCATGTGAACTGAGGTCACTGAAGTCACTGAGGTTCACCGGGGATCTAGAACGTGGCTGCACGTCCACTAGGATCCCTGCTCTTCCAAGGCCTCCTCTCCCCTGTGGCCTCTCAGCGTTCAGTACTTTATGCTGAGTTTCTTTACAGCGTGGAGGCTGGCTTCCTAGAACAGCATCAGTTCTGGGGAATTCTATCAGTTCAAAGCAGATCGTAGGGCTGAACCGGATTCAGATCTATCTGTGGACGGGAGGAACGGCAGGCAGCCCTAGATGTGGATACACTACCAGGCCTTTTTCTGAGAACCCAGGTGATAACAAGATAAAGAGTACGATTGGAAGGTGGGGCAAAGGCAGGGACGCAAACGGCTGCAGAGGCTTTGGCCAATCAGCTAGTGTGTGTGTTGGTGAGAGTGTGTGTGGGTACGTGGGTGGGTGGGTGGGTGGTGGAAAACAGTAAGTGTACATGAGGCTCAAAGCTTCCAAATCATAGCCCTTTGTGGGGCATTTAGTGTCTCCAAGAGACCCCTGCATCACGGTGCTGCGTAGTGATCACAGTGTGCGGCTTGGATATCAAGTAGGGAGCTTGTCTAGTTACCCAGGTACTCTGTTTGCATAAATTTGGAGAAGTTCAATTCATTGGAGAAACTTTGGAGGAAAAAAAGACTACTTTTTAAATTCAGTTTGGGGATTCAAAGGGATACACTTTAATTAGGTGAATGAAATTCACTCACAGATAATAGTTGATTTCCTATGCACATGAGGAAAAATGAGTCTTCTCTGTAATTTACAAAGTTTACACATTTGCGCACAGGCCCGCACACACACAGTAGGTGCTGGATAAATGACTACTGATGAGAATTGGATCACGAGAAGAAGCCAGAGGAATATGGGTGTTATCATTGTGTCTGAAGGCGAATTTCCTCTCCCATAAAGGTTAATCTTACAGCTTTTAACAACATGAACAATAGACTTTTGCACAGAAGTGGTGGTACCTGGGTGGATTAATGATGTTTTTGTTCCCATTAACTTGTGGCTGATATGCAGGGCCCACTGCACGGAGCCTAGGAGCTGCTATTAGTCACACTCTTGTTGCCAATCATGGGGAAGAAACTGTGTTAATGAGGGGGCCTGGTGCTTGAGCACCAGAGTCTGTGGTGGATTAGACAGTGAGTGATAGGATGGAGGAGGAACAAATGCATGGTCTGAAAAATCAAGGGGTAATTGAGCGATTTCCAACAAAGGAGACAGAAGGGAAATTTTCACAGGAAGAAAGGCAGTCCTATGTTGGAGAACTTGACTTACCTCTGCCGCTCTGCTCAGCTGTTATCAAATGCCTGGAACTCAAGTTCAGCTGACTTTTAAACCATGGACTGTGTCACACCAACTTTCTGTGAGAACAGCTGCAGGCGTCTCCATTGCCCAGCTCCAGCCTTCAGCAAGAATCTCACACTCTGTGTCACAAAGCTTGTTTCTCTGTCCTCTGCTCAGACACACCCACTGACAGTGAACTCACTCCCTGCTTAGTTAAGGATGCAGTTCCTGAGATTAGAAAGGCTTTCCTGAATCCTGGGTTCAGAATAGACTAAGTGCTTTCCTGAGTAAGTGACTAAATATCTCCAAACCTCAGACCGCAAAATGC
Organism: Sturnira hondurensis; assembly: GCF_014824575.4. Classification (NCBI taxonomy): domain Eukaryota; kingdom Metazoa; phylum Chordata; class Mammalia; order Chiroptera; family Phyllostomidae; genus Sturnira; species Sturnira hondurensis. Next base: position 4,848,884 of record NW_028076783.1, on the reverse strand, counting down.
TCACAGGGGTGGAGGAAGGGACAGTATTAACATCACAGGGTGGATTCAGGGATTAAACAGGCAATGCAATGCAAAGAAAGCGCTCGTAAGTGTGCCTGGCCCACATTCACTTCTCTGTAAATCATTACTAATTTGTTAATTCAATCACCCAAATGTTCAACCTTGTCTTCCCATTGGAATAGCACATGGGAAGGTAGTTTGCATCTTCACCTTCTTAGACTTTTGCAGTGGTTCTGTGTAGAAGTCATTGCTCTTCATCTGCTAATGAGAAGGCCATGACCTTGTGCTAGTGACTCTGTGCACTCTCCTCCTTTTGCTGACAACAAATGACATTCTATCTTGCTAATGAGGCTTGCTAGGCAGCATTGTTCTTGGACAAAATAGTGCCTGCATCACCTGTGTCTTGTCCCCTTGGCCCTATTCATGGTGCCTCTACCCCACAAGTCAAGACATTGCATGGTATTTCTCATCATCTTCACCCAGAAAGACTCGGATGCCAGTTGTATGTAGGTTGGAAAGGTGACCTGTGAGTCCTCTCTCCTAAGGGTTTTAACACTTTAAGTAGGACCCTGAGGGCATTAGGACTTTTCTCACTAAAATGAATTCCAGGCATGAGGGGACAGGTGCAAGTAAAGTCCAGGATCATTCAGGTCCATGGCATGGGGGTGGCTAATACCTTCTACCTGTACAGACTGACATCCCTTTTCCTGGGTAACTGGGGGCCATTGGGAAGTTCTGGCCACTCAGCAGCCACAGGAAAGGAACCAGGATATTTAGACATGAACAGATTTTCATGGAGAGTAGGAAGGTCGTAGAATCAAGAATTACTAGTGCTGGAAGAGAACCATTCTGTTCTAATCTTCTCCTGCTCTCAGAGGGGATAGGTTAGGGGTCTAACCTGAGGTCCACAGGTAAAATCACTGTGCTCAAAAGTCAGAGGGACTGTGTGTCAGAACCTCCTCTAGGACCCAGGATTTTTAGCCCAGGAGCTAGGGACTCCAGACCTGCAATTGACATCAAAGGTCAAAGACCCCAACTTCCCTCTGGAGTGATGAAGAATGTGCTAGTCTTTTCTTTTGGAATAACTTCCTGAGAATGCTTAGGTACCAGTCCCATCAGGAGTGGTTCTGGAGGCACATACAGGTGGAGTGATCTTGTTTTATAAGGAGAAGTGGAAGGCTTCTCCACGCCCCAGCCCTGCTCAGCACCGGGAGGCTGCTTAGGCTGGAGACTGGCCAAGGACATGGCATTCTCTTTGTCTCTGTGTTGCTCACACTGCCCTGCCTTTCGCACGAAAGCAAAAGGTGAAGGAAACGTGGATACGTTCGGAGATTTCTTTCACATAACCAAAGCAAGGCTGGAGCCAACAACCTGAATTTAATTACTGTTCTGACAGCTGGGAGGCAATTAATTTTTCTTTCATTCCTCCTTCCTCTGCCCTAGCTTCAAAGTGTCATTTCTTTCCCCCTCCCTCTTGTACTAATTAGAACATGCTGTAGGGTGAAAGGTGACCAGTGTGAAGCGAGCACAGTGTCGCCGAAAGCCCCTTTGATAGCAGAGAGGGAGCTCACCGCTGCAGGAGGCTGATCCCTCCAACAAGAGGGCATCTGCTTCCGGTGCCGAGAGGAGCTGGGTGGGAAGCTGGCCCCCCTCTCACTCTTGTCCTGCCCACCCCCTCCGTGACCTGAACAACTCACTTATCTCCGTGTGGGTTTCCACGTCTGGGAGTTAGACTCCCAGGTTTTCCATTGCTCAGTGCGTATCAGAACATAAAATAGAAGCGAACATGCTGAGAATAGTGAAAGCATCATCCCGGTGTCTGAGAGGGAACTGATGTCTCTGTCAGCTCAGCTGCCATAACAAAATACCCCAGACTAGGTGGCTTAAACAGTAAACATTCCTCACACTTCTGGAGGCCGAGAGTCCAAGACCCAGGTGCTGGCTGCCTTCTCCCTGTGTCCTCCAACGGCTTTTTCTCTTCAACGCATGTCAGAGGGAGAGAGATGGAGAGGTTTCATTCTCAGAAAGCTGCCAACCACGTTGGATTAGTATCCTGACCTTATGACCTCCTTCGAAACCTTCATCAATTCCTAAAAACCCCGCCTCCAAATACAATTGCATACTGGGGGTTAGGGCTTCAAGATAAAAATGTTTGGAAAACACAATTCAGTCCACAGTGCCTGAAAAAAAATGGCTGCCTTCAAATAAAGCCATAGACTAGACGTAGAGACCCAGGACCCAGACTTTTGGATGATGAAGAATACAGAAGTAATGCATTTACATGCAAGGCTAAGTTACACACTCCTCTCTCTTGGTAAACTGCCCCCTTCATGACATCTTACCAGCAATGACAGGCCCAGCTTCAGCCGCAGGACCAGAACCTTGACAGTACTGAAGAGAGATTCAAGATTCAAGGTCAAGGGTAAGAGGCCCATTGGCACCTCCTTCACGGATCCTTCCAACATGGCATTGAGCTTTCTGTTGTTTGCCTAGGGGTTAGATCACTAGATATCTGTTTTATTTTTTTTAAAAAGAAGTTGAACAATTTTGGAATGAAGAGTGGGGGAGACTAATCACCCGAGGGGAGCTGTAGTGGGTGATTAGTCCCAGTCGCTGGCCAGCTAGATTTCAAAATGAGGCTGTAAATTTCCTAAATCCCAGTTGAAATGATAGATTGTTAATTAGCTCCTCCATAATTCCTTTCTCCTGCTTAAAGATGATTATGGCCCCAAATCTCATTACATTAACTGGATAATTCTTTCCAGATGTAAACTACTTGTAGAAGTGAAAAAAAATAAAAACCCCAACACAATAATTCAGCTTAAATACATCCTTCTTTTCTCCAAGTGCTTTCAATTCATCTGGGCCACATTTCTTATTCACACCAGCAGCATGCTGTGCCCTGCCTGCCCAGCCCCCCGAATTGGTGCTTTCTGGAGAACCATAGGGTCTATAGATGAATTCTCTGCTTGTTTCATTGTAGTTGAGACTTTTCCCAAGTGCCAGAGGTATCAAGAGGTGTGAGAGAGAAAGGATACCACCCAAGAAATAACTCACCAGTACCCCAATATTCTGAAGTGCAGATTGTGCTATTTTCTGCTGCTCTCTTTACTTCTGACCAGTCTTTCAGCCTTTGAGGAACCCCTTCCCCATGCTAGCCCTCAGGCCCCTCTCTTTAAGCTGTGGGGACCCAGCTTGGGCAGAGTGCTAAACAGGAGGTCTGCAGGCCGAATCTTCCTTTCCACTTGCTTTCTTTGGTCTTCACAGTGTTTTTAAAATTTGAGGAATGTACACATTCCAGAGTTCTGGCTTCTCCTGGAACATCTGTAGGAATGGTCTGCATCCGTACATAGAAACGATTGGCCCGTTCCCATCTGTGGCTGTCCGCTGCTGCACCTTGTCCCCACCACCATGCCAGTGCACTCGGGTGTGTTATCTGCCTGGCCTTCGAACAAGTGACCCCGAGGAGGCAGTCCTCAGGCCCCTTGCAGCTCCAACTCCACATTGTGTGACGACTTGCCTCTCTGTCCAGTACACGCTCCCAGCTTAAAGGCCAAGCACGTGTCTCAGGCTAACGTCACACCTGAGGTAGCCCCGACACTGTCACTCATTTTGACCTGACAGGTTTTTCTTGCGGTTTGTGTGCTGACTCTACATGTCATGGATTTCTCTGGGGCTGTGTTTAAATTGATCTGCAAATATAGTAGCATGCTTTGAACCAAGCTTATGAATTTGGGGGCTACCATTATCCACCTGAGGACCATTTTAAGCAGATCGACTCCAAGTAATAGTGGTAATAATTATTACTTAATAATAATAATTATTATATGATTAAAGCATGGACTTAAAAATCATTTATTGAATCTGATGGTGAGTCAGCATTGGTATTGGGAGGGTGGGCACCCTCACCTGCCCTTCCCTGCGGACCTGGCCTAACATCTAAACACGCCCCAGTGTGCAAAGGGAGGGAAAATGTGGTCCTTGGGAATGTGCCAGATCTTTTGAAAGAACACAGAAATACAGTGTGATATGAAAGTCACAGTTCCACTTGTTCTGTAAGAGTGTGAAAACCAGATTTTCCCCCGCCAGATCAAAATGAAAAGCAGAAGTACAGAAGCAGTGGTTTATGGGACAACTTTCCGTTGCCACCTCCGAATGACAGCTGCTAGCCTTCCTGAGGTCCTGCTGCCAGTTGCCTGACTGGACACTTTACTACCTGATCTTTTTTATTTGACTGCAAATGCAAACTAACTTGATAATCTCCATCACGTCTGGGAGATTCAGGCGAGTTGAGTGACACGCACAGGCTGTGCAGCTGGAATGTGCGTCCTTGACACAGGAACTCCTGATCACAACCTTATTTTACTGCCCCTGCAAATGGGAGGGTTTGCTCCGAGGTCTTTCGGAGCCCACCCAACACGCCCAGCACAGCCAGGCTATGGCAGAGTGGCGCAGTGGTAAGACTGGGCCCATTCACCTTCTTTCCCATGCCTGTGAGGAGGGTTCACGATGAACCTGGTGCTCTTCTTTGCACTCAGTGAACTTCAGCCAGGATCATTGTTACAGGGTCCAGCTTAAATAACACTCCTTTTTTATTGCAAAACCTTTTATTACAGAATCATAAGCATGTAATTCTGTAACATAATAATATCACACTCAAGCACACCATATGACATTTTAGGCAAAATGTTCAAATTAAAACCATAAATTATCACACCTATATTATTGCCCCACCAACCACTCTGAAGCAGGCGTTACTTCTGCCAGACCCGGTTTATATTCCTAGGACTCACAAAATAGCGAAAACAAATTAGACAGCAGGATCACATCTGTTTTTCCTATAGACACCTCCAGTGTCCAGAAGAATCCTGCGTTCTTAGTAGACAACTGATAAATATTTATTGAATAAATGTATGTATCTGTGATGAACCAATGAAAAGATTTAGTAACAGGGAAGATTGTTCGCATCTAAAAGAAGCAATGTTATGTTTCTGAGATGTTCACTTTGTCAAACAAGCTTACTGCTGCAAGTTATTGCAATTGCCATGTGAGCAGGGAAAAAGCAGCTTCATAAATCAGCACCATCAATCATGCCAAACGCTTGTTGGATCCCATAGAGGGTGCCTGAGCTTGCTCCTGCTGCGGACACTATTCTGTGGCCTCGTGTGACCACCAGGGGGCAGTGGGTGTTCACGCAAGCCGGTAGTTGAATCCGTTCTGAATGATGCGGTGACAGTTTGTGTGGTCTTAATTCCTCAGAGATATCTTCATAGTGCTTACAAGCACGCAATGAGATTGCTTTTTAACTACCTGCGCTTTCAACAAATTGCATTGTTGTTATTGTTTAATATTTAATTAGCGAGGGTAAGAAGCAGGTTTGATACTTTTGTGAGGCTGACAGTAATATAACACCGTGTGATAAGAAGGCAGTAAATGGGTAAATGACATACCTTCCCCACCGTATACTTCCTCTTTAGGGCTTACTCCGGTGAAACCATCAACATATGAAAGGCTGGCTCGGACTTTATTCCATGGCTGCGTGTAAGCAGCACCCAATTTCAGGAGTGAAATTGGTACCGTTATTTATGAAGTAGAAAACAGAAGGCTAGAATCTCAGGAGTAAGAAGGAGTCTCAGTGTGTGTCCGCCTTCCTGGTCCTGCAGCAGCACTTCCAACAACAGACCCCAGGATGCTTTGCGGCCTGTGCTCATCTCACGGACTTTGGAGGTGTGATGGACGAGGAGCCTCCTCCCTTGCTGTGGAAGGGTTCATTGTTGCTGTTTGGAATTTATGTTCAGTCCCTTTGGTCTTATTTCTACTTTTTCCAAAATGAAAAAAAAAATTTACTTGTGTGCCCAATGCGTTTGGGGAAGTTACTCTCACAAGCAGGATTTTGAAGCGATGCGCAGGACGAGGTCATCGGGCCGAAGAACCAAGGCCTCACTCACAGCTGCTGGAGCACGGGACAGGTTGCCATCCACCACCGCCTGAGCCTGTTTCAGTGGTTTGATTTCTCCTCCATTTGTCCTTAGAAATCTGTGTGTGTGTCTGAGTTTTTCTTATTTCCCTACATGTGTTTTTACTTTTGTCCTGGTTTTTTGTCTGGACTCCTGGAAACCCAGTTGCATGGGAGTTGGCCAGGGCCGCCATGCAGTGCAGCTCCAGGGGCACCACCTTCCGTGTGGGCCCTGTGCCTGGAAGCACAGCTCCAGCTGGAGGGGACTAGAGGTGGCCCCCAGAAGAGGCCCTGGTCTAGATGTTCTCTTGCAAGATCTAGCAAAGGCATCTCAAACTGAGGCCCATAAAGTGTTCATTTTAACAAGCTTTGAGGGTCATTCTGATACAAGTGATGCATGGACCGCCCTATGGGAATTACTGTCTTTCCTAGAAAATTCCTTCTAATAAGACAGGGGAATAAAAGCAGGAGTCAGAAGTACACTGGTACTTATGTAGTACCAGTTTTGTCTCAGGTGCCGAGGTGAGCATGTGTGGTCTTATTAATTTACCTTGATTAAACTCTGTTCAACTTTCAAAAGGAGAACTAGAACCCAATTAATTATGAAGTAGCTCTCCTACAATCCAGTGGTTTCAAAGCTCAAAAATGCCTGTACTAACAGCCAGTCGAGTCCCAGATCTGTAGCTGGCCACCTGGGAACACTGTCAGTCTCTAGGGAAGACACACGTTCCCGGGACCCACCTGCGGCTGACTTCTGGCTGGTCGCAGGCGTGTGTTGTTGTTCAACAGACCAGAGTTTTGAAGTGAATCCACAAAGACATATTTTTTAAATGTGGAATTTCTTGGTTTTAAAATGTTGGCTATAAGATCAAATTTATAAGAAGCACAAGATGGGATACACAAAACCTGTCCGTGGGCCAGGTCCAGTCCTGGCTTGCCAGCCTGCAGTCCTAGTCTAATCTTTGGTAACCGCTGCTGGGTTTTCAGTGCAAAGAGGCCCTTGGGTACAGTGCACAGTGGGAAGCATGCAAACTGCAGTCAGGGGACTTGGTTTTAGTCTCGGTTCTACAACACATTAGCTATGAGACTTCAGTACTTTGCCAGGTCCCTCTATCAGCATTTTATCTGAAAGAAGAAATGAGATTGATAATACCTTCCTCAAAGGATTTCTGCAAGAGCAAAGTAAAATACTGTGTGTCAACATTTTCCAAACATTGGTAATTCACAACCAGCCTTCACAATTTTTGCTGTGTCCAAGTACCACCTCTACTATAATGTACGGAATATTTTTTGACTCACTTTTTAAAATCTAAAATATCTACATTGCTCTCAGTCAAAGCAAGCATATCTGTAGAAAAATGAGTTCAAACTACATGTCTTTCCCCTAATCATATGATAAATGAAAACAATTTCAAAATGGTTTGGCTATGTACCTTTTTATACCTTCACAGTTTTCAATGCTTTCATAGACTAGTGCATTTATAAAGTAAAATACAGTGGAATAAAATAGCAATGTGTGGGAATAATAGCTGTAGTAGTAACTTTACAGTAAATGTTGGGCATTACTTTTAATGAGGTAAAAATAGATTTTATATTTATGAAGCTATTTAAACTAGGAGCACTCAGTTTTATTTATTTATTTTTTTCATCTTCAACTGGGGGCTTGAAATTTCTCTTCTACTTTTAATAAAAACCAACAGAGGGTCAGTAAGATCCAATAACCTAGGACATGTCTGATATTGTAGTTCTCATTCAACATGGATTTGTACATTAATACACTTTTCAATTTTTTAGCATCTCCTTTTATCTTAAAATGGATTTTTGTGTTACATGGTTTGTGTCTTTAAGATTCCGAGGCTGGAGGTGGCTGGTGAGGGGAGGCAGTTACTACGTTTCCGTTCCTAAGCCTGACCGACGGTGTTTGTTCAACACAACTGTGTTGAGATATACAATGGGCGCTGGAGGTACAGTAGGGAACAAAGCAAATTGTTAGTCCTCCTGAAGCATCGGTCTGCTGGGGAAGAGGTAACTGAATATATTTACCCCACCAGACGGCAATAAATGCTATGAAAAAGAAAAGCAGAGGGAAAAAGACCGATAGCAGGGATCGGAGACTCTCCGTGGTGTTTGTCTGGGAGGTACTCTTACCATCGCTGTTTCGTTTGGACCTGAGTAAGGGGAGCAAGTAAGCTGTGAGCTCCCTAGAAGAACGGTCCGGCAGGAGCCAGAGCTGTGAAGGCCCAGAGGGAGGCCCATGCTTGGCGTGTTTGGGAAGATGAAAGAAGCCTGAATAGCAGTAGAAGGGAGTCTGGGCAACGTGAGGGCTGAGTAATGGGGTCAGATCAGGAGATTCGCAGTCTCGTGTGTTTTTCTCCAGTCTGAGTGAATGGAGGGCCTTTGGGGGATCTGAGCAAAGGGGATGTGATCTGATCTGATTTTGCACCATTTGTCTAGTTACTGTGTGGAAAAGGATTGCGGTGGGGGCGGGGGTAGAGTGGAAAGGGGGGACCAGTTCAGAGACCACTGGCCTGGTCTAGTGTGAGGTAATGGACTGAGTGCTGGAGTTGGAGGTGGGGGTGATACAAGTCAGATTCCAGGTACATTTTAAAGGGAGGGCAGATGGTATTTTCCGATGAAATTGCTGTAAGATAAAAGAGAAAGTAGAGTCAGAGATGTAACTCACAGGTTTTCGGGAATGGAAAGAGCATCAGAATAACAGTTTCAGTTTACCAAAAGTGTCATCTCTGCTAAGTCTTTCGGGGCTTTTCCCAGAGGGCACCCTGACATAGCTTGCTTCCCTAGGTGGCAAAGGCTAGTTAAAATTCATGCCTTCTTATTTAAGTGCAACAGGCCAGTGACTGGCTTTTGTTCCAATGGCAAACTCATCAACTGCAGAGCTCAAAATAAGCCCAGGATAAAGTTTGCTTTTGACAATTGTTCTTTTCTGTGTGGTCATTACAATGAGGTACAAGCCGTACCTGCAAGGAGGAGCATTTCCCCAAAAGGCTGAGTATCAAGTGAAATAATTCAACTCAAATTGAGTTATGTGTCCCTTTCTTGCCCACTTCTTACTCCCATAAACCTAATCACTCCGTTTCCTGGCACAATTCATGGACATCAGTCAGGACTCCTCCTCTTTGTCTTCTTCTAAATAATCTGTGCCTTCACACTTTAAATGTTATTAACAAGCCTACTAACCTGTTCCCATCAACAATAACTCCCTTGTATTACCCCCTTTCACAGCAGAAGAAACCGAGGTTCAGAGACTGTGATGGACTCCATGGAGCTCACAGATCCTGGGAACGGTGGTGCTGAGGCTTTGAACTGGGAGTGTCTGACCCCCCACCCCCACCCCAGCACTGGCTCTCAAAGGCCTCGCTGTTCCTCTGTTGCTCTATCACATCAGCAACAATCACGTTCCTCCCACTGCCCCGCTTCCCTTACCTTCCCAGTGGCTTCCATGAAGATGCTTTCTTAGAGAATGGGCAATGTGTTTGGAGCAGGAGACCCATTGCTGGTATTCAGCCTTGGCATTTTTATGAGCCTCATTTTTCCCCTCAAATACTGATATTCAAATATTGTCATTGACCTTCCTAAAATATTATCCCCTTTGTAAAGCCTTCCATGATTACTCTCATTAGAATTTCTCCCTCCTTGCATTTTCCTCTCAGGGTACTTAAGCATTTCTATGATGGTACTTATCAGAGTCTGCCTCTGACAGTACCGGCACTGTGGTAATGTAGTTTCTTATTAGTGTCTGCTCTCCTATTCAATGTGAGCTCCTCGCTTGTGGTCAGGACCATCTCCTTCTATTCTTCACAGCCCAGCACTGGCACTTAAAATATCAAATTCCTAAAGCATAAGAATACGATACATTTCTTATATGGCTTCCCAGTGCCTGGCATAAGGCTGGATACAAAGTCAGTATTAAATATATCTTGAATTAACAAAGGGAAAAAGAGAGTTCCTATTTTTCACATTTGCTTTTTTTAAAAAACGTGGATGGTCATCTTCTCTGGCCTTTGCAGTTTCATGAATTTCCCTTCACACTGATGTTCATATTTGTGTCAAACGAGTTTCTCCAGGATGCACACAGCCTTGCTGAGGTTCAGCTTTCTCTTTCATGCGGCAAAGGCTGAGTCAGCAGGGAGACTCCTGCCATCCACCCCCAACCTACTCCAAACCTCATGCAATTTTTATTGGCCTTCTCCTGGCCAGCCAAACCAGTATGAAGCTTACATAAAAATTCAACCCTCTGGCATCTGATAAATAAAAGAACTCCTTGGCCAAAATATACTTTTGGCAGGAAAAGGACCCAAAAGACATCCAGCCATCCATATATTCATACTTAAGTATCCATGTATCCATGCATCCACCTTGGTGGGGCACAGTGCCCATCGGGAGTCAGCCCTGTGTCATTTGCTCACCTGGCAAGTCTTGGCAATGACAGGGGGCCAGGTAGAAAGGTAAGAATACCAGGCTTCAAATCAAAAGATTTGGTCTGATATTTCCTAACTTTGCCAGCTCTCTGATGGTTTCTGCCTCTGCAAAATAAAATAAAAATAGCTTCAATAAATAACATGGGTTGCTTCTAGAAACAACTGAGGATGCATGAAAGTACATACTCACTAATGATAAGATCCTTTTATTCATAAGAGAATCCTGACTTGATCTCTCTTTGCAAGATGCTCATTAGGGTAAAGTGGCAAAGAGGGGCATGAGTGCAGAGGCCATGGTACATATAAAGCATTCGGCACAGTCCCCAGTCTGTGGTCAGTGATCGATGCAGCTGCAGAAGTTGAGTTGCTGCTGTCACTGATTGAGTCATTGTAAACAAGTTTCTTGACTTTATCCCTACCATGTAGATGGTACCATTTGTAGAGTTGTTAATTATTAGGAATTTGGAGTCCTTTGGATAGATTTTCTCATTCAATGCACATAACAACCATCTTCCTTCTCCTCCTCAATTACAAAGAGGGAATTTATACTGAGAGAGATTGTAAGTTATTTGCTGGTAACTTTTAAATCAGCAGAGCTCAGTTAGTGGTGTTGAGTTTTGAACACAGTCCAACTCCAGAGCTCCTACACCTCTTGGCTGTGAGTATTGACTACTGATGACTGCGTCTCTGACAAAAAAATATAATTCTGGAACTTTATGGTAATAATCTGCCTTTGATCTGCGAGGTAGAGAGGATATGTTTATAAATTGTATATTCATAAATTAAGAAAATGAGGGTTAGAGGCTTGAAACGACTTGATCAGTAAACTGTGCTACTTTTCAGAATTCTAGAATTCTTGGGGTTCACTTTGTTTAAACCTGTCATTTTATTATTTTTTAACCCTCAACTGAAGACATGCTTATTGATTTGAGAAAGAAAGGAAGGGAGGGAGAAAGAAAGCAGGAGTATATCAACATGAGAGAGTAACATCAGTTGGTTGCCTTTTTATATGTGCCCTGACCAGGGACTGAATGTGCAACCCAGGCATGTGCCCTGATTGGGAATTGAACCCTCAGCCCTTTGGTTTGCAGGATGATGCCCAACCAGCTGAGCCAAATTGGCTGGGATAAACCTGTCATTATAATGCAGAGACTTTTGCAGGGAGGTGGTATCATTTATTCAGTGTTATATAATGAGCTGGTATTAGCCTCATGACTAAAACATATTCTCTTTTTAGTCACATTCATTAGCAAATTGGGCAAGGAGCATTTTCTATGGCTATACATTGAATAATATTAAATGATGTATGCACTTTTGAAATATCTAATGAACATTCTAATCCTTCTTAATTTCTTGATTATATGCAAATATGGTAGCAGTTCAGTTATTTCCCCCTGCAATTTTAGATTAAATTGTAGAAAGATATTTGAGGATTCACCAAGAATCTTTATTAACACCTTGAACAAAAAGAACCTTACAGATGGACCCTTTTGCAGGGGAAAGAATGATTTGTAGAGGCCAGCAGGGAAACTGACTCCTTTCTTAAACTGGAGACACAGGAGATCAGAGTTCCATTGACCTTACAGGTCATGGAAATAACGAGGAGGGCTGAGTCTTTGTGATCTGACAATGGGATGCCACCGTTCTGTCTGTAACCATGGATTCTGGAATTATTTTTCCCCTATTGAAACAAGTCAGCAATTACCAGAACATTTTTCCCATGAAAATGCTAACAGTTCTTTTTTTTTAATCCAAAATTTTAAGTCCTGCCAATGATAATTTTGAGATCAGGTTTCCCCCCTGTTTTTTCTTTTCTTTTTCTCTGCATTGACACCCCAAGTAATCATGGTGATACTTAAAACAAGTAATAATGACTCATAAAAACTGTCACTAGGCAAAAATGAAGATGCCAAGTTTGAGATTCTCTTGAGATTTGGCAGCAATTTTTTTTTTTTTTTGCCATTGACTGAGGTGCTTCATCAAGAGCTTGCTGTGTATCTCAGCAGTAGCTTTCAGAGGGGAGTTTAGGGCGTGTGAAATGTGGACACTGAACCTGAAAATGCTACCGTAGTTCTTATGGGAGAGAAAAACATACACTCATGGGAGCGAAAAACATACACTCGGGATTGTGACAACTGCTAGACAAAGGATGCTTGCTCACATCTCTGGGGAGAATGGTACACAGCCCATTGTGGATGAGTAAGTAGAGCTGTCCGTGGTGCTGGACAAAACCCAAGAATCTGGGCAAAGCCATCTGGATTATTTAGGCCTTCACAATGGGGGCAATCAGACTTCCTCTAAGAGGACTGATTGCCGGTCTTGTTAACAGGGAGGAGTTAGTAATCAATGTGTTTAATCACAGCCTGACAATAACTTCTAGTAAACAGGGACTTAAGAAAGGAAAAACATTTAAGACATGAATCAGGGTTCTATTGTGTTTGAAAAGTTTTGTCTCTTGCTTCATCCTTAATCTTCCAACGCAGGCAGGCTTTTTTCCTATTCACTGTCTGACTCTTGTTTTGTTTTGTTTTTTTTTAATAGTAAAATGGTATGGACAAGGGATACTAAAACCTATAGGGCACAGGATGTTCACTTCATGGAAACGTAGCAGTGGAGTCTCTAGCTGTGGAGGTGACTATGGTTAGTGCTTACAGTTGGGCCAGAATAGTCACTATGCATGGTTATCCTAAGTCAATGAATACAAGGACACTTCTAGAATTCTTTTCTTTGGGGCTGATTTAGAAAAATTCAACTCAGAGTTCTAAATAATATTGGAGCTAAAGAGCTATAATGCACAATCCCTAGTGTCAGAATATAAAATAAGGTAAAACAAATACTTGATTACCTAATACATATTCACTGCAAAGCAGAAAATGCTATTTTCTTTACCCAGAGGTGCAGTGAATGTAACAGAAATGTAAGCCAGAGAGAGAGGTTGTATATTATGGTAGAAAAAAAGATTAGATGTAGAAGCTGGAATTAGAGAGGGTCTTTGATAGGAAGACCATATTTAAATAATTATTAATGAGTCATGCCTAAACATTACCTGTCTAGTAATGTTCTATTTTAATTGTGAAAAGAGAAAAGAGGCATTTAGTATTAAGTACTCAAAGTTTAAACCAACAAAGGCAAACTGGTGACTTAAAAGTTTTACAACTACTCCAGGTGTTTTGCCTAAGTATTTTATCACATATATCTATATAGGTTTTCAAAGGCAATGAAACTAGATAGTGTTTTGCTGGGCTGAAGGACAAGCTGCTTAGTACACATTTTTGTATACCCAGCAAGCAGTATGACAAGTTTATTAACCTGCAGGCGTTTGAATTTGTGGCCTTTAGCTTAAATGGTAATGAGTTTATCAGATTTATTTCTTCTGGAGTCAGGGCTAATGTGGGCAGAATGGCAAATTGAATGCTTTGCAGGAAACATTGAGGGGACATTAAAAGAAAGCAAATGGTTATAGAAAGGAGATTATGAGATCCCTTTCTATGGAAGTTACTAGCTTCTCTCTTATTATATAAACAGGAAACTGAAGCCTAAGGTTATAATTAGAAGTACAGAGTGAGCCCATGGCTGAACTTGGAGCTTGGTCAATAGACTCACTACCTGCTGTTTTACACCCTGGAGGAATCTGAGTTCAAAGATATGTTCTTCCTAAATTTAAATCTTTGCTTAAGAACCAATCATGACAGGATTAGCCAACAGGAGAATTTCAGATTCGGGCACAGAATTGATATTTATGGTGATGATGGTGGTGATAACTTGAACCAAGCAAACCACAGGAAAACAGGATGTGAATCAGTGAAAGAGGGTACAGATTAAAAGGTGTCATCAAGTTCACTGTTCTGATTGTTTACTTGAGTGAGGCACTAGGCAATCTATTCAATGATTTCTTCTGGTGTTGCTTCATGTTGAAATATATTAAGCAGAAACATATTTTTGTTCATTATTTTGCACTGAGAGAGAAAACTGTCCTCGCTACTTCCTTGTCACTTGTGCTCTGACCTCCAACTAGCAATGCATTTTTATTGTTTGTTCTCTCTGCAGGCTGGATTTCTGATGTTTAAGACCATTTATGTATAAGGAGAAATGTTGACATTAGCAATGATTCATTGAGTAAATTGATCTAAATTTACTGGGACTGTAGGTCAGTGTGCTGATATCAATTCTCTCAAACAAAACTGCTTTATCAAAATACAGATCAGTGAAGAAAAATTTCCTATTGTTTTCCCCTTGAAGAAATCATTCCTGAATCTTTTGACACAGAGTGCTAAATATTTCTGAAAGTAATTATTTTTTTAGGAAAATCTGGCTTTGATAGTTTCATCAGTTGTCAATAAAAAAAATGCCAGTGAAAAATGTCTGATTTTCTAGCTACAAATAAGACATTCTCTATTCATGAATTTGTAATGTTCTCAGGGTAGACTGAGGCATACACAGTATGGATAAAATATAAAAATAATGTTCAAAATTGATTTCCTAAGGAGGAACTGCTGAAATGCCTACATTGGACCCTTCTGTCATTAGAGTTGCATTAAATGTTTCAATCTCATGCTTCGATCTTGGATAGGTTCTATTGGTACATCAATAATTAGTGGAATAGACTGAGAAACTTCAGAACTACCTTCATTAATTTGGTAACATTCAATAAATATAAACTACATTATGGGATGCTCTTGATAAAATGATGGGAGGAAAAAGCTACTTCCCTCTAAGGCAGAGATTAAGAGACCTTTCCTGGAATGGACTAGGCAGTAAATATCCTAGGCTTTTTGGGCTATATGGTCACTGTTGCATGCACTCAACTTTGTTGCTGTAGTGCAAAAGCATATAAACAATATATATAGACAATATGTCTATCAAAGGACATGACTTTCTTCCAAAAAACTCTTATTTACTAAAATAGGTGGTGGACTGGATTTGGGCTATAATTTGCCTATTTCTTTTAAAAAATGGATTGTAGTGGAAGAGAAAAGATGTAGAATGACAGATAATAATAAATGTCCCAGGACCATGATGGAATCATATAGTGCGTAATATGGGAGTACAGAATATAAGTCTAGCCTAGTCTGGTAACAGTGATGCTTATGGAAGTCTTCCTGGAGGAGGTGGTATCTGAGATAAATTCTGAAGTAAAAGGAAAGTTAGGTGAAGAATTATCTATGGGAAAAGAGAGGAGTTAAAGAATGATCCACTAATGGGCCCTGGCTGATGTAGCTCAGTGGGTTGAGCACGGGCCTGCGAACCAGAGGATCGAAGTTCGATTCCCAGTCAGGGCACATGCCTGGGTTTCAGGCCAGTTCCCGGCAGGGGACACACGATACATTGTGTGTCCTCAGCAGAAGCAACCATACATTGATATTTCTCTCCCTCTCTCCTTCCCTTCCGCTCTAAAGATAAATAAATAAAATATTTTTTAAAAAAAAGAATGTTCCACTAATGGGAAACAATATGAGCTGAGGCATGTATAGAGAATTACATAGAGATGTGAATTTTTTGAAGCTTAAAAGGGTAAGCCAAGAGTTAAGTTTTCCTATGTAGGTGTGGTATTCAAGTGACAGAAGAGGTCGAGAAAAGTTAGATCAATGGGTATCCAGTGAAGGGTCTTAGGCAAAGTACCAGGGCATTCAGGTTTTCATCTTATGTAAATACCTCTGGGGACCATGCAGAAAGGATTAGAAGAAAACCAGCAGAGGCCATGATATCATCAAGATTCTGTCCAGATGAGGAGTTCTGTCCAGAAATAGGGCAGCAGTGGAAGGTATAGAGAATATAGGGATCAGATTGAAGAAGCATTTAGAAGCCGCAATCAGCAGAGTCCAGAAGGGGTGATTAGCAGAATGATTAGACTGCGTGTAAAGGTGAGAGAAAGATGAAAGTCAGGGATGACTCTTTGACTTAACAGCTTTGTGATACCACCAGGTGACCTGGAGAATATTGGCAGGAAAAAGCAACTTAGAGCAGAGGGAGTAAGTTTAGACAAGCTGTGTTTCAGGCAGTTCTGGGACATCTCGCGGAAGTTGTCCAGTCTACAGTTGAATTTATGTAACCGAAGGGTTAAAAAGGAACAAAAGAGAGCAGCTTCTGGAAGGAATACAGTATGTTATTTTGTAAGACTGGAGGAATGAAGGTGAGGGCTGCTATAGATATAGGAAAGTTAATGGTTGGGGTTTGGGAAGAATCCTTTCTGTTCATTCTACTTCACTGCCGAGTGGATCTTGGTTCCCAGATGTTTCAGGGACTCTTCCTACATAGCTAACACATTTCATTGTAAGAAAACCAGGCTTAATGACAAACTAGCATATGACAAAACAGATATAAAAGAGGCATACCATATTTCCCTCCAATTTTTCCCTCTTTTTGTATTGTGGAGACATAAATTCACTTGGCGTTCAGGAAAGCACCAGAGTCAACAGTGATTTGCTGGAGCCATTCCAGCACTTGTGTGGGCTCTCGAGTTCAAACCCCAGCTCCCCCCCTGACTACCTGAGTCCCAATTTAGGTATTTAAGCTCACTTCCTTTTACATACATATGTGGGTAATTTCATGTAAAATAAGTCTTATAGGATTGTCAAAATGCAAATTATATTTTTTAGGTGTTATTAGCTCTCTTAACAAATGAGGAAACCAAGAAGTACAGAAGTTAAGTATGCCATAGAATCGTGCTCTGGTATGACAAGTAGCATTTTTGTACTCAGAAAATAATAGTGTCGAATGTTCTTCTGGTATATTGTTTGTACGGGCAAACAAAATTTACAGTTGATTTATAGGTACCATTAAAAAGCATTTATCTATGTAAACTGTTAAGTCAGGTCAAGAAAATTAGAATGGAGTGAGGTTGACATGTTATCTGCCCTGTAGGAGTTTTTACTTGGCTCTATGCCCCATCCCCCTTGATGTGGGAAGCATGTGCTCATACTAATGTGTGTGGGTGCCGCGTGCTTAGCTGCAAGAAGCCAGGGGCAATCCATGACTCTAGTCAGGGCCACCTCTAAATTCGGTTGCTCCAAGCTGACTGAAATGCATTTACTCCTCCTTTTGGGCAGGGTCTCTATAGAGACATAGTAGCTGTGAGTCCATGGCCTCATCTGGTACAAAACTGCTCTCTAATGAAAGGCCTAGAGCCAGAGACCTCATTTCCTGTCCCCAGAGTCTTCACAGATGGAAGTTAGGATTTCTATTTCACAAGGCGAAAGTCGGAACTACAGTCTGCTGCTCCACGCAGTAAAGCACATTCAAAATCTAATGTCCCCTGCTGCTGACCTTGTTACTGCAGCTGTGTTTTTTCAGCATGGTTATGTCCCCCTGTGGCTGTGTTTAGTTCACTGCAGGGCCAGACACTTGCCGGCCTGGCAATAGCATTGCACAGAGCCCAGGGCTGTCGGCAGCGTCATGAGAGGAAAGGGATGTGCACAGGGGCCAGCAGAACCTGGTAGCTGCCCATGGCTGGCTGTAGGGACCACTATTCACCACTCTGGATGTTCCCTGTATGTCCTGTACAGTAATGACCTCTAGAAATCCATTCATAGATCCACCTTCTTATGTTATAAACAAAGAATCTGAGGCCCAGCAAATTAATCGCTTGCCTAATTTTATACGGCTACTGGTGGAGGTAGATCCCAAATCAAGATCCCACCTGAGAAACTTTTCACAGCTCTGGGCTGTTAGTGTCCATTTACTCATCTCTAGTTGTCACTCAGTTTATTATGAATCAGTGTTTCTTTGAGGTCAGGGTTTCTCCAAGTGTGATTCCTGAGAAATCTGCATCGGAATCTCCTTGTGTGCCTACTGGTATGCAAATTCCCAGGCCCCGCTTCAGGGTTGTCATTTCCATGGCTTTGGAGCCGGAGAAATGTACGTTTTCAATGTGCACTTGAGATGATTCTTGTGGGATATAGTTATTTTTTATTTTTAAATAACTTTAGATTTACACAAGGGTTGCAAAGTTAGTACAGAGTTCCCATGAACCCTTCATCCAGCTCCTCATGATCTTACCACCTTCCCTAACCATATAGTATATCTATCAAAACCAAAAAGTTAACATGAGAAAAATACTGTTAGCTGATTGACTTTGTTCAGATTTCACAGGTTTCATACTCCTGTCATTGCCCTAGGACCCCACTTAGAGCTTCACATTGCTTATAGTTGTCATGCAGGCCAAGTATTACTGCTCTGGGTCATAGTCCCACTTTTCTCAGTTCAAGTCAAGTACTGGTATGGCTGTTTAAGTGAAGGCTGCAATGATAGTTCTGTGTAGTGATGCTGTGAAGACTCAGTTAGAATGAGAAGAGACATAAAAGATCACTCTGTCTTGATCCGTCATTTCACTGATGGGGACACTGCGTTGCAGAGAAGAAATGTGACTGAGTTTGCAGAAAGATTGGAACTGAGCTCCTATCACTGGTAATCTTTGTAAATTACCTGTTTTTGATTATATATTTTTTCTTTATTCTTAAAGTGAGGATTGTAAACAGATTTTAAAAGTCATCCGTGATCTCATATGGTTCCCCAGTTATCCATGAGAGGAATGTGAAGAGTCTAGTTTCTCCCAATTTGGGGGTCAGCAAGCAGGTTCAGAGAGGGAAATGGGGCTCCCCAAGGTCCGATGGGCAGCACACACATGTGCCATGTCCACACCCCTACAAGCTGACTCCCGAGTCAGGGCTGCTCTGCAGTGCATGTGCCTCCAGCCCTGAACTTAGGTAGTTGGCGCTGAAATGGATATTTTGTGTATTCAAATGGAACACTTGGAGGAATGGTATTTATACACAAATTCACACAGAGCACTCAAATGGGGAAACTTTGAGAACCCAGCCTATTTAGGGATTGTAAGTGGGAGGTGTGGCCGTGGGAAGGGAACCCACATGAATGGGTGTGCAACTCTGCACTTGGCAGGAAGAACCAGATAATTTCATTTTTATTTTAAATTTAGGTATCTCGCTGTTTGTCCTGAGAATGAAATGAATGATTCCTATGAATTTTGTCCCTCCTCACAGCTTGGCATCCTTCTGAGAAAACAATTCTTTGTTTCTGGGAGCATAAGTACAATTGAAGACCCTGTCGCTCATGCAGCTACTAGCAAAGTTGCGCACAGGAAAGGCCAGGCTCTACCCCTGCTGTTAGCACTAAAGCTAGTTTGGGCCCATAAGCAAACAGCTTTTTCTTTTGATGCTATGCCTCAGTCACCCTAAATGTAAATGGGTGGGTGGAGTCGGCAATTTCTTGGGTGAAGCCATAGCTAAGATCAGTTACGGGAGGGTGGTGGTTGGAAGGAGCTGGCAGGTTGAGCACTCTCTATACCGTTGACCAATGGACACAAACTCACATAAAAAGGTACCAACATTTTTCTACATTGTCTGTGATTCCCAATGTCTTGCTTAACACTCTTTCCTCCAGGATCTTTCCATCAGAGTATTAACAAAAGCTATTTCCACACATGTCTTTATGTTTAATTCTTTAAAGGCATAATGAGTATAGAAAGGTCCCCCTGCTTCCCATCCAACCATGAGTCCACTCCAGGTCCTGTCCTGAATTCTTGCCCATTCCAAGTTTCTAGGGCTGAAATCTCTCTCAGCAAGCAGAATGAAGTGGCTTCGCCTTCTGGGAGGCTTCCGATAACAAAACAGTGGCCGAGTGGGAAGTCCTCTGGGAGGAGCCATAGAAAGGCAGCTCTAGAGGCGAAGGGAGCAGCCTTGGCAAATTGTGAAATGTGGCTATCGTGTCTAACATATAACTTTGTATTTCAACACCCTGCCCCAAATAACAAATAGGCTTAAGGGGTTGCCCTGCCAATAGAATTTGACTTCTAACAGGGGAAGTTAGAAGACCCATCAGCTCCAAATGGTCCATCTTTAAAGGTTAGTTGGCCCGGACAACCCCCAAATCCAACCATAAGGGGATTTACTTTTCACTATATGCTTAAGGTTAACCCCAGGAGTTGGCTTGGTAAGTTTAATGACACCTGAAACACATGACAAACAAAAATTCACCACCACTCTCTTGTATTATCCTCCATGGGTCCCATATTAACTCCCATCTGTTCAAACCAGGACCACAGTTAGAGAACAGTGATAGCATCAGGTTCTCTGTTAGAGAGTTCTGTTTGGGCTGGAAACCTGTTTGGATGCTGACACACTGTTTTGACTCATATATTTATTTGGGGTAGCTGGAGTAGAAAGGCACCTTGCCAAGGATGCAGACAACCATAGATATTACTCCTTCTGACCTTTCCTTACATCGATGTGAACATCAAGTTTAAAGATGAGGAGTTAATTGCCCAAGAAAACAACTTAAGTCAACAGAAGGACTGAGGTTGAAAATCAAGTGCCAAATATGGAGGAAAGCACATTTCCTATAAACAACTACTTAACTTCATAGCTTCAACAAGAGAGAACCTGCTTTCTTAGATGAGTAGCCTTTTTCCAAGGCCTGTTCAATTCCAAATGCATTGCAATGCATTGATTTTGCAGAATACCCTACGCAAGGTGCATAAGAAGTTCTCATTTGTTTGTTTTCAAATTCTCAGTCAATAGTATTTTACAGGTATTCTGAAGGAAAGGGTGGTTTCTGTTTAGCCTAACAGATATTTTTGAGGGTCAGAAAGAAGCAAAGGTCATTGGAGGAAAATTCAGTTCTCAGATTATTGATGGCATTTCAGGGTGTTGTATGAAACGAAAGTTTGGTGGACCAGCAGATCAATGAGGACTGACAAGGTGGTCCAACCTCATCATGGAAGAGCTGGGCTGTCACTTAAGCACGTGAGGCAAAAATCGAGTTTAGTTAAAATAGCACTGAAAGTGTCCTAGGCAGGTGGCATAATACCTCAAAAGTCCAATAGGACCACTTTTCCCTCTCCAGTGACATAATGCATTCCTATTTTGGGGGGATGAATATAGTAAAGTATTCTCAGAGTTGTGTTATATGAAAAAAGTACAGTGTGTCTTTAATTGCAAATTTTATACATCCTTATACGATGCTCAGTCTGAGAGATGCAGTTGAGAAGGCAACCTGCTGAGGAAACAGTCACTTTGTCTCCCATCTCACACTCTCCTGGGCACTTTGCTCATTGGGGGGGATGGAGTGTGGAGTCATGCCCTCCGGATCCCCCACCCTGTCTCACCTTCTCATTCCATTCTTCTCTCCACTTCTCCAGAATGGGTCCAACTGATTTGCCTAAATGCATGTAAGATATAGGAAAACGTAAAACCCAGGTTTCTGACTATGGCTAGGCTGACATTTCTCAACACCCCTACTTCTCTCTCCCCTCTTCTCTTTCTTCCACATATATTTAGTTCGTGCCAATTTGTACCAGGGACTGTAGAAAGTACTTGAGTCAGGGTCCTATCCCTATGGAGTTTGGAGACGTATAAAGAGAGTGAAAACACCATAATTGCTGATATACTCATTCTGTGGAGAAGAAATAGAAGTCCAGAGTATTAGGGATCATGTAAGTGGACAACTAACTGCACCAGATTCAGGTCTGGGGGAGCAGACTCATGCTACCTGATACCTTTGAGACTTTAAGCTTATCACTTAAATGACTCAACTATAGTTTTCTCAACAATTGCATTAGTAGGTTGCTAGGGGAGTTCAACTGAATTTGTAGGAGTACCTGGTGACCTATGAATTGAAACCTAAATTATTTGTGCTGTTGTCAACCATTTATCCTGTATCTGTATTTGTGTAGGGCTCTACCGGAAGTGCCTGGCAGGTAGAAGATCCAGACTTGCCTTTTTATTCTTGGGAAATCAGATTAGTTCAGGAGAATAATGAAGGGATTATAGTGTAGGACTCAAGCTATATACCATGCATGAGTTCAAAGAAAGGAGGAATCCATCAAGGTGGCTAGAAATATAAGGCAGTCTTCAAACAGGTGGCTGGATTTTGTGAGTTCGTCTAGAGTGAGATGAATCATCTGGCGTATTATTACAGGAGGTGTCGGGGAGGAGCATGCTTCCCTTCTTTCCTCCCAGGTTTTTTTTGGCGGGCCTAATAATTAAATTGACATAAAAAAGATTAAGGGAAGAAAATCAAATTTAAATTTGTATATACAGAAGCCCATAGAAATGTGAGACTCAAGGAAGTGACCAAAGCAGGCAGATTTTATGCTCTTTAGACAAGAGAATAATACACGTGTGAAGACAGAACAAAGAGGTTTGGTTTGGGAGTAGCAAATTAGTGAAGAGGTAACAGGGTTTGTTTATACAGTCTTCTCAGACCTAAATCCCCTCTCTTTCTANCAAGGTGGCTAGAAATATAAGGCAGTCTTCAAACAGGTGGCTGGATTTTGTGAGTTCGTCTAGAGTGAGATGAATCATCTGGAGTATTATTACAGGAGGTGTCGGGGAGGAGCATGCTTCCCTTCTTTCCTCCCAGGTATTTTTTGGCGGGCCTAATAATTAAATTGACATAAAAAAGATTAAGGGAAGAAAATCAAATTTAAATTCGTATATACAGAAGCCCATAGAAATGTGAGACTCAAGGAAGTGACCAAAGCAGGCAGATTTTATGCTCTTTAGACAAGAGAATAATACACGTGTGAAGACAGAACAAAGAGGTTTGGTTTGGGAGTAGCAAATTAGTGAAGAGGTAACAGGGTTTGTTTATACAGTCTTCTCAGACCTAAATCCCCTCTCTTTCTATCTCTGGTAATACAGTGTCTTCTAACTTCCTGGTAGCTTTCACATGGGAGATTTCCTGGGATCAGAGGCACAGAGGAGGCAAGAGTGTCTTTCACTGGCTGTATCTTAGCTAACTTCAATTCAAAATCATCGATATGCCCAAGTGACATCTTTTGGGGTGGCAGATTCTGCTCTCCTTTATAGGGGGCATGAGATGTAATAGGTACCAGTATAAGGATGCTATCACAGCTGATTAACTTATCACGGGTATGGAGAAATGACCTCAATGTCAGCTGAGCAAACTACTGTGGGGCCAGAGTGTCTGGGTTTCCATTTCAATATTTCTTCTCACATTTTTTTTTTTAGAAAACATAAAAAGGCCCAGCTTCCAAATACAGACTGCTAAAAGAAAGTTGTATCACTCTAGTGTCCTTATCTGTAAATGCATATGAGAATGTTTTCTCTACTGGTCTCCAACCATTAGTTCCGAAGTCACGAGAAAGACAGAAATCTATTGCTTCTTTTTGGGACCGCTGTGACTGTGATGAAAGGTTCCACGCGCCCTTCCCTTCTCATATCTCGTTGTTTTCTATTACCTTATTATTCCATAATTCGGCAATTTCAAAAGTAGGTGGAAACAGTTTTTGAGGTTCTTTTATGAGTTCTATATAGCATGTACTTTTTCTTAAGGTAAAATAATTCTTTCTTTCTGATCACCAAATTTCTTCACTGCCAGTCAAGGCATAACTTCGGTGGTTACTGAAATAGAGATTTATAGTCATACCCATCTGGGAAGGTGTTCAAAATTCATTCTCAAGTATCATTATTTTCTTATTTCTCCCAGCAAACATTTTCTGGGCCACACAGTAGAACATGTAATTGTGTGCTACCGTGAATTGTATTCTAAAAGGTTGCTTGGTAATTTTCCTATTTTCAAAGACATTTCAAAGCTAAATCCTATATGATCTTTGTATTTCCCACTTAAAATGTTTAGCAGAGAACTAGGTATATATCTTATTTTTCTTTGCTGGACATTTTGATGGACACTGTGTTCAAGTTTTTTGATTAATCAAATACTTGACATATCAAGCTATATGATATGACATATCAAGCTAAATAAATATCGGCTGAAGGAATGATTGAGGTTGCTCAAAAGACACGAAGGGGCTCAACATGCCATGATCTTGGGTATCTTCATATTGGACGAAACTTTAGACCAATGTGCATGCAGGGTGGCTATGGATAGTCCAGGGTGGACATCTTCATAGTGGACTAAACTTTAGTCCTCATGTGGCCCAGGATGGCTATGAAATACAGCCCAACATAAAAACTGTAAATTTACTTAAAACCTTTTTTTTTTTTTTTGCTCATCAGTTTTTGTTAGTGTTTGTGGATTTAGTGTGTGGCCAAAGACAGCTCTTCTTCTTCCAGTGTGGCCCACAGATGCCAAAAGGTTGGACACCCCTGGACTAAAGGAAAACAGTGATTGTCTTTGAGAATGCACCTTGTGTCTGCTCTGGAGTAAGACCATGTGAAGGTGAATCCCAACTCCACCACTTACTAGCTGGGACACTGGCTCTCTTAGAATGTGGACAATAATGGTAACTGCCTCACGGAGGTATGCAGATTAAATGAAACAATGCACATAGAGTAATTTGCACAGCTTAGAATATTATTAGCACAAATTAAATGTTAATTCTCAATATCTTTGGAGTGTCCTATATAGGATGACTTTATTTTTAATGCCTAATTTGGTAGGGGGATTTTTCAACCCATTATTTTCAGAAGGAGTCATCAATCCATTAAGGTTCATCTCAGGCATTTCCCCCTGAGGATCATTACAGTGGAGGACAAGACCTCTTCGGTCTTAATTATTACCTGTCCTGCACACTTCAGTTAAATTAGAGCATTGCATGGAAATCGCTGAAGGCAAATGGCCTGGAATTCCAGGCCTTTGGGCAGCTGTCTCCTCCTTACAATTGAGGGTTTAATGTTCCCTTGCTTATTGCATGGTGAACCGGAGCTCACTCACTCTGATTCTTTACTTGAATTTCAAGATCTAATCAGTCAATATTTGCTGGACCAGGAAGCCAACCACCCATCCCTTGGATCGTGGGCCTAAATTGTTTCCTCTCCTTCAAGTTGTACTTCATCAGTGTGGGTATCCTCAAAACTTGCCGCGTGAAAGTCTTTAGACCTGTCAGCTTGAAGAAATGTCTTTTTTGTTATTGTTGTTGTTAAATTTTAAGTCCTAGAGGTATCTAACAGAAATAGCTCTTGGGTCAACTTCTGGGTAAGAAGAAAAAAAAATGGTCTCTATTCAAGGGGTCCCTTTAAGAGCAGCTATATTTACTGGGGGAGTTGGTGGGGTTTTGTTCAGTAAGAGTTATTGCAGGTGTCCAGTTGCTCAGAAAGCCCACCCAGCACAGTGCTTTCATTCACACTGTGGGTGCTCTGCTTCAAACTTTATCCCAAATCCTGCTGCTTCTTCCCGTCTTTTTGGCACCTCTTCCAGGCCATCATTTTCTCTTGCCTTAAGGTACTACAGTCACCTCTTTCCCAACTTCCCTGAAACAGTTCATTTCTCACACAGTGGCCAAATGATCCACAATAAAAAATAAAGCTACAGCAGTCACTAGGCACTGGATCCTGTTTGTTTGTTTAAAGTAGCTTTATTGAGACATACACTGCACATATGATAAAATCTGCCCCTGGTGTCCTCAAATGATTCTGTTTCAGAAATGTAAATTCACTGAGGGACAAATCCTGTTTGCGGTGGGGCACACTCAGTTCACAAGGTCTTGGGCGCCTGAAGGGAATGGATTCTTCTCTGTGGAATTACCTTGGAAACCACTGAAGTGTCTGTGGAGTCAGTCCTGCCATGCAGTGTTTATTTCTTTGTCTCCCCCTTCACCCATGAGGGGAGCGGGGCTGGAGGCCTGGCCCTGAATTCTGGCCCCCAGTGAGACTCCTTTGCATTTCAAGTAGAGAATCCCACAAGTCACTCGGTCTATTAACTCATGTAGAAAAGCTTTTATGGCTTACATCAGCCATTCATTGAAGGCACCGTCTTGATTTTATGCTTAAAAGATATACAGATAGTAATAACCTTGGAGAGCAGAAATATATTTGTTTATTGACTTTAAGGAAAATGATTTTAAAAAGGAGAAAAAGTAGTGCAGTGTTTTTCCAATTAGATTAGGAAGTATCGCCCTGGGCAAGTGTTGGGTTCATTTAAAATGTAAATGAGCTTCCACCATCATTCACTCCGAGCCCTCTCAGCCTCCATTATGTGAAATCAAATGGGTTTTTATATTGATAAGCTGTTCCGCTCACAGCAGGCTGTTCCTTCTCCACATACTGACAGTTGTCCTGCTTCACGTTCTTGCTGGCTTCCTGTTAGAGAGGAGGCCTATTCTGCCTGGTGTAACCGGGGCCAGCTCTGTAGGAGGGGGACATTCATACCTGCAAGAGTCACAGCAGCGGCTGTCATTTACCAAGCCTTTCCAATGCCACCCTCTGAGGGGACCCAGGGTGAAAAGGTCAGTAAAAAGAATGCCCCAGTGAGGGACAGAGGGTTAAAAAGTGATGGTTCCTGGGGTCCAGGGTTCAGAGGAACGGGCAGGTGAATCACGGGAGAGGCAATGGGTTGGACTTGACAGTGAGTGATCACAGTGTGTGTGTGGGCAGCACAGAGAGGAAGGAAGAGCAGCAAACTGCAAGCATGGGAACTGGGTGCGCGCCTCCGTGCAGAAACTCCATCTGGGGAATCGGTGCAAGTCGTTCTGCTCAAGTCGTTCTGCTCGTAGGTCCTCAGTTGGTTTTCCCGTCTGTCACGTGGGTGGTTTGGATGAGCTGACTTCCGAGGCTGCTTCCAGCTTCACTGCTCTGCTGGACAGACAAGGCCGTGCATTTCAGTTTTCATCTGGTGACGTGTTTATGGTGTCATCCACATCCCTTGTATTTACATGAGGTTTGTTGTCTGTGGGACAACTTGAATTCATGTCTCAGCACCCTCTTTTGTAATCTGTGGTCTGTAAAAGAGACCAGACTCTGTGTAAAGTAGACAGAGTGATTACTACCTGGAACCTGGATGCCCATGAATTCGACCAGTGCTTCAAGGCAAGGGATTAAGGAAGAAGCACTGCCGGGGAGAAGGGACTGATTACCTGGATGACCTTGGAAAGATCCTTCCACCCCTTTGAAATGCACAGTGGTGATGTCTGCTCTGCCTGCAAGCACAAGACACAACCAGGTTATCATTTTAGGGTGTCCGGAGTACCAAATTCCCTGTTGTGGAACGCATGCATAGCAGTCACTGTGAAGAACTGAACTTCTTCCCTAGATGCCTCTTGCTCTCATTGAAGCCATAACTGTCCGTTCAGTCTACCTGGGGAGGCAACAAGATGCAGTGACTGAGTTGAAATTCCCAAGTTTAAATCCTGATGATGTCACCTACCAGCTTTTTAACCTCGCATCTTTCTGGGCCTCACCTTCTATACCTCTAACACAGGAGCTACAATGATAATAAATGTATGAGTTTTCCTAAGAGTAATCTGAAATCATTCATGCACATTGCCTGTCTCAGGATCTGACACAGAGTAAGAATAGAGTAAAAAAAAATGTAGTTCTCATTCTCACATATTTCAGAACCAACTTTAAATGCTACTTTCTCAATTAAGGCACTTTTTACTACTTTGACCCATAAAGATCTATTCAGTCTTAAATGATAGCAATTAATACTTTTACAGCCTAATTTAGCTCTTGCCTACACACTATCTTGGAATAGCCCTAACGGCAAAACTTTCGAATCATAATAAGCTCCCTAGTGAAAGAGAAGGCGCCTGAGACAAGTTAAGTGTCTTGGGCAAGGTGAAGCAGCTAATAAATTGCTCTGTCCTTATTTTCTGGCTCTGAGGCCACTCAGTCCCTGCTGTTTCTCAGAACACTCCTCCCCTTCTTAACCTGGTTAAGTCTGGTTGTGTTTTCTCCCAGATGGTGTTAAGAAGAAAGCACTTTTTCTGGCCCTTGGTAACCAGGCTCAAGAGATGCCACTGCTAAACTGACTTGTCCTGAAAATGTAGGCCTGGAGATTTCCTCTTCTGAGCCCCAGTTTCCCTTTCAAAGAGGATGGCAGCAGGAGTGACTAGCAGAGCTCGGGTACCAGAGCCAAGCAGAGCTGGTGCTGTCTCCAGCTCTGTGGCACTGAGCAAGTTACCTGCCCTCTCCAAGCTCATTTCTCCTGAGCTTTGGCAAGATATTGACCCCACAACCCACAGGAAGCTGTGAGGCTTCAGTAAAATTGTGCACGTAAAGCACTTGCCTCAGTGGTTGTATTTTTGTTGGTGGTGGTGCTGTTACCTTAAGAGCAATACTATTATCTCTGGTAATTGGTATCACACAATGGGGAGGAGCATAGGCTGTGGGGATAGATCCCACTTGGAGGTCAAGACCACATCCATTTCTCACCAGCTCTGTGACTTTGGGTTACTCAGGTGTAGGATGCGAGGTATGATGATGCCTGCTTTACAGGGTTGGCATGAGGATTAAATGAGGTGTTTTAAGGGTTTTGCACATCGTGTGTATGTGAACATTAAAACATTAGCTGATATACATCACAATGCTAATATCTACCAAGCTTTAACTTCTGTGATCCCCTGGTGATAGAATGAAGGCTTTGGGAAGGAATCAAGTTTATGCAGTAGAACTTGGTGAAGCCATCTGTGGGTAGGCGTGCAGTAAATAGCCTCAGATGTAGCCTGCCAGACATCTGTCTACAGCCAGGGCAGTGGCCTTTGCAAAAAACAAATGGGATGTGGAGGCTTTTGGCCTCCTTCCCCAGGACCTGCTTCTTGGCACTGATGCTCAGACCTTTGCAAACCAGCTGGCTAAATGAAATTTGGCCGGCACTCCCCACCCTACTCCTCACATTAGCAAATGGAGGGAAATGCACAAGAGGGCATTTGCGAGGAGATGTGATGAAGCTGGAGACTCTGTGGTCAATAATGAAATGCAACATTGATGAGGCCTTGCTGGAGGGAATAAAGGAGACCAGGCAGCAGTGGCCAGTAAGAATAAGTGCTCTTTGCAAAAGTACTTCCCTTTTATTACAAGGGGCCTCTGATTAGATGTATTTTAACAAAACCCTCAGGTAAATCATAATAATGTTCAGAAAGCACAGGACTAAAGGATTTCTAAGGTCCCTTTCTGTTATAACTTTTTAGGACTCAAAGGGCTTAGAATAGTAAGAAACAAAAACCAAGCAGCATCAGTGATACTGCTGTTTTATTCCCGCAGAAAAAGGAGAGATATTGACCCTGTTAGGTAGCAGCGAGGCATGAGCAGCCGGGGTGGAAATAAAGCAGGGCCCCGCCTACTGCAATCTAACAAAGAACTTAAAACAGGAGGCTAGGAACAAAAGGGAGACTGTCTCACCAATTAATTCAGCAGCCCTGAGCCTGGCCCAATAAGACTGAGAGGTGTTCTGAAAATCAAAAGAAAAACCATGATAGCACAAGAGGAGGGGAACCCTTGAAGTCCTATATGCATTGTTTCTACTATCTGGGAAAGAAAGCCTTTGAAACTGTGCATAAATCCCAAGGTCTGGAAGGAGAAGGGGGAATCTAGAAGCTTGTTACAATCATAAAATCCCTAAAACCCCAATAGTTGGGGCACTCAGACTAGTTGGGCACCTACTTGCAGCTTTGTGCTCAAGTGTATTTCATAAATAAACTTACTATCTCATTTCCACTATACGTGTCGTCTCTTGCCTGAATTCTTCTCTTGCAAGTAACGCAAGAACTGAGGGGGAAGAGTCCCCTAACTCGCACCTACCCAGCAACAACCCCTGTTTGTGCTATCTATTGCAAGCTCCCTACTGATGCAGTGAATAGATTTTCTTTTTTTTTTGTTAGTTGAAAACTAGGGAGGCAGAAATGTCAAGGGACACAAGATTATTTATTGTATTCAGAGATCTTACAGCTCTGTTGTAGTTTCCAGCCATATCCTTCCTTTTCTGCTCCCTGGATATTCTCATCCATCAGCTACTCAAGGCTGCTTTCAAGAATTCAATTAGAAACAAGCTAAGAGAAGGAAGGTGACCCCTGAAAGGTAGTTCGAGGTAGTGCTGAAAATGACAGGAGTAATGGATGGCAACAGTACCACCAGAAAGAGCCCCCCAAATATGCAAGGAATTTAGGTAAATGAAGCCTAGAATGGTAAGTGGTATTCTGAGTGATTTATTACATGGTCTAATAAATATAGGAAAGAGAGTTACTTTATTCATATGTTTAAAATACTTCTCCCTCTTGGTAGCCCAGTACTTGGAGTCAGTGGGGACTATTACCGGTGAATTTATTCTTTCTTTAGCTTTTCCAACAAATGTTTATTGAGCATCTATTAGGTGTCAGGCATTGTACTGGGAAAAAGAACAGGGATTTCATTCTTTTAATAGCTCTATCAAGATATAATTCACATACTGTTCAATACACACATTTAAAATGTTGGATTCAGTCTTAAATATGTTGAGGCTAGTTTTGTGTCCCAACATATGGTCTTGAAACCCACATAATCTTGTTGACCATTGTCATCCCAATAAGTTTAATTAAAAGTTAAAGAAATAAAGTGTAGAATTCAATGGCTTTTAGTACATTTAGCAATATATGTAACTACCACCACAGTCTATTTTGGAATAATTTCATGGCCTCAAAAAGAAGTCACATACCAGTTATATATGGCTCCCCAGTCTCTGCCAACTTCCATTCCTAGGTGATCACTGGTCTACTTTTTGGCTGTACAGGTTTATCTATTGTGGACATTTCATATAAATGGAATCATATACATGTGTTCTTTGATGACTGGCTCTTTTCATGTAGCATAATGTTTTTAAGGTTCTTTCACATTATAACATGCATTAGCACTTCATTCTTTTTTAAGGTAAAAAAATATTTTATTATTTGGATATGTCACATTTTGCTTATCCATTCATCAGTGGGTGGATGCCGGGGTGGCTACATTACATACAAGTTTTCTGGGTGGACATGCTTTCATTTGTCTTGGGTACATAGCTAGTAGAATTGCTGGGTTGTGTGGTAACTCTATGTTTAAACACTTGAAGAACTATCAGACTGCTTTTTTTGCAGTGATGGCGTGAAATTTCACTCTTGATGAACTTAAAGGAATAGAGTCAATTGGAGGTGGCGGCATGTGGGTGTTTGACAATATGTAGTCTGTCTCTTGTCGCCCATCCACTTCATCCTTCCCACTTCCATCTGTTTAGGCTCCTTAGATCATCTCTTTCAAAATGTCATTCTTCTACTCAAGAATCTACTATGGAAATCCAATCACTGGTGTGATTAAACCCTCCAGGCTGATAATCAAGGCCCCCATATTATGACATAAACAAAGCACAGTGGTTTGAGCATAGCAATTAACACTAAAAAGACTAGGGTTTTAATTCAACCTTGAAACTTTCTTTGCCTTATGATCCTATTTATATAATTAATTTATTTCTGCCTCAGTTGTTTTGTATCTTAACTAAATCACTGTAAAGATTTTAGTACAGAATGTTTGGTACAGTTTCCGGCATATTACAGCTACTCAGTGGGTAGTGACAATATAACAGCAATATAAAATAATAAGTTGTATTCCTATAAATGAGCTACAAACATTTAGAAAATGAAATTAAAATATAACATTTACAAGAACATAAAAGATACTTATAAAATCTAGGGATTAATTGAACAAAAAGATCTGTGAAACCCTTTTGCTACCAGCTCTAAAATGTCCCTAAAGGATTTAAAGAAGACCTAAATCTATGAAGATAAGATGTTAATGAACTGGGAGATTCAATATCGTTTTGATTAAACACAATCTCAAGCTAAATGTCAAGATTTTTTGGTGAAAACATAATGTTATTTTTAAATTTATATAAAAATACAAAGCATATACAGCATTCAAAGACATCTTGAAAAAGAACAAAGATGAGTTATGTTGCTTGATATGAAGATTTATAAGCCACAGTAATCAAGACAGTATTATATTAACACAAGGCTATACACATTGATCAATGGGGCAAAGTAGAGTCCAGAAATAGATCAATACACATATAATTAATTTCAATAAAAGGTCAAAGGCAATTCAATGAGAAAAGTCCTTTTAAGAAATGGTACTGGAATAACTGAATAAACATATGGGAAAGATAAATCTCAATCCAACTTCACACCATTCACAAAATTACTATAGAAAAATTATAGACCTAAACATAAAAGTCAAAGCTTTGAAGCTTTTGAAATAAACATAGAATAATACATTTATGATCACTGGGTAGACAGAGGATTTTAGAGATGAAAGAAAAAGCAGTAACTACAAAAAAGCGATAGGTTTTATAAAAATAATCCATGCTCATTGAAAGAAAATAAAAGGGTCTAGCTATAATCTGGGAAAAAGTATTTGCAGAGAACATTTTACAGTGAACTTGATCCAGAGTAAATAAAGAACGAGCCAGAAATACAAAGATAAGGAATACAATTAGGCAAAAGATTTGGACTCTTCACAAGAAAGGATGTGTGAACCGTCAATATGTCCACAAAAAAGCACTTAAGGGCAGTAGTTATCAGAGAAATGCAAATTAAAGCCACAGTGCAATACCACTTCCCTGTGGCAGCAACAACTGCTGGTGGGAAGAGGGAAGTGGCGGAACCAGAATCCTCCTACTACTCATGGGGGTGTTTATATAACAGAGCATCCCCTTTAGAAAATAGCGTAGCTGTTGCTCCGAAAATCAAACATACTCCTATGTCTGCTGACCCAGAAATTCCTCCTCTAAAATTGACCTCTAAGTATCCACCTCCAAGTTCATTTCTAAGAGAAGTGAATTTATATCTTCATAAAAGGATTTGAACAAGGTTATAGCAGCTTTAGCAGTATATAGCCAAAAAGGCCTTACTAATGATAGCTAAATGACCATAAACAGGGCAATGAGTGGACAAGTTGTGGCATATTCATATAAAAGAATCCTCCTCTGCTACATAAAGGCAACAAACTATTGATACTTGGAAAAATATGGATGTCAAAAAGATTATGTTGAACAAACCAGTAAGAAAAAATGAGAACACATCATCTGATTTTATTTATATGAAGTTCTAGTTATTGGTGATAGAAATCAGAACCATAATGGCTGAGGAGTGGTGGACTGACCAGAAGGGGAAGTAGAGGAATTTTCTACATATCCATTGCAGTGTTGGTTATATGAGGGTATCCATTTGCCAAACTCAGGTGACTGTTTGCTGAAATCTGTGCATTTCTCTTCATAGACATCTTACCTCAAAGAGACAGCTTTAAATTCATCCTTGGAATTTTATTAGCTTTGTGTACTTGGCAATATAATTTATCTCTCTGCATCAGTGCCTTTATTTCTTTAATGGATTGTTACAGGATATAAAGAGTAATGTATGTTAAATGCTTAGCTATTTTTGGCACATTATAGACACTAAGACCCACTGCATCATCAATGCAGCTAAATTTCCAAGTACTCAGATACTTGCTTTAATCAAATAAGCATCTTGACAACTTTTGCACACCCCCCTGTGCATTTTCTCTGTGCATGCTGTTCCGCGTGTGTGTCTTCTGGCTTGGCAGAAAGTTACTCAGTGATAGCGAAGGCAGCACTTGCCGCCTGCTGAGTGCTGAGATGATCTTGAACAAATCCTTCTACTTCTTTCAGCTTTAATTTCTCATCTTGTTTTCTCATGCCTGGCTGTATATTAGAATCACTTGGTGAGATTTTAAAATTTCACTGATGCTTGGTTCTCCCATCTATAGATGCTCATCTAATGGATCTGGGATGTGGCCCAGGCATTTGTATTTTTCAAAAGCTGTCCAGGAATTTAAACATGACATCAGAGTTGAAAGCCACTGGGTCAGGTGGTCTTTAAACACCCTTTCAGTTCATATGGAAGCCTACAAGATGAAAACATTCAATGTGTTGGTTAAGCCACATTTTTTATTATTGTTTATCATTAAGGTGACGTTGCACCTTAGTGAAATGGCAGAATGCAATTTCCATCTGAATATCAATACTCTGCTTTCTATTGCCTCATACCCAGTCTTTTCACCTCATTTTTAAAGTAAAGTATTAGACTTTCTTACTTATGGTATTATTCATGGTCTTTGCTTCTAAATATATTCAGTACCTCCTATAAGGACAGGATTTTTTTCTTTTTATTTTTGTAGCCATTGTTATTTTTATTGTCCTCTTCTCTGAATGGAAGCCATGATCTTACTCATCTGGAAAGGCAGACAGACTGTGATAGTGAATTCTGAATACAATCTTTCATACTGCATTGCCCAGATGCAAGAAAGTTGGCTAGAAAATTGTCCCACGCAGCTGTTGTGTCTACTTGCTGTATCAGCAAAGTAAGGCAAAGGAAATCTGATATAAAGCCTTCTGAAATGCAGAAAGATTTATTTGTTTTTAAATCTGGAAATTACAGAACAGAGAAAAAGTAGCTTTATTCTTTTCTTTCCATGTATAATAAGGTATTCAACTGGTGGAGCAGATGAGATCACTAACGGCATTGCAAATAGCTTCATGAGGTGGACTGATTTTGCAAGGGTAATGATATCAAATTCACAAAGAGAGGAAAGAGTAGGATCGTGGGATTGCTCCTGACTCCCCTTTCAGTTCCAAGGCACTGGGCTATTGGTGCCCACCTTTGAAAAATAATTTGCTATTGTCCAGATTTACCGAATGGTTGACAGTACAATTTATCGCTCGGAAGCCAGTGTGGGTGGGATATATTTTTGCTCTTTCGTAGGGAGAAATAAAGGAGTAAATCCTATAGTGATTGAAGTAGGTGGTATGTGATCTCAGTCATCATGCCCATTCAGTAAAGTGACATGCTGCCACTGTTCTTAATTTTGATTAAAGAAAAAAACCCTCACTCCTCTATTAATTTTTTAATAGAAAAAAAAACACCCCTCTTCCCACCTCATAACTTCTTGTGCTTAGGAAAAAAAGCACACCAAAGCTTTCAAACTGGTGCCTAGTAAAGATGAAATGACAGCATGCATATGATTCTGAATTACTTAAATGCATGATTAGTAAATGCTAAATGTCAGGCCACCTGACATGAAGCATTTACAGAACGATTTGTAAATGTACTGCTCCTTGAACAGCTCAGCTATTAGTGGTGCTCACTACTTCATAGACATCTTTAAAAAAAATTTAGGACAGGTTTTGGAATTTCTACCAAGCCGTCATGTATAATCCCTCTTTAACATGATAGAGCTTTCTCAGTATCAGGTAAAACATAGTAATTCTTTTCCAGGTCTTAAATCTTTCTTGAAGCAAGGCAAGGAATAAATAAGTAGCTGTCATTATTTAACACAGACTTAGATTGCATAAAGCTTTTGGGGGATTGTTTTGGCAACCTCATTTTTTTCTGTTTCTGTTCACTCACTCTCCATGGCTGCTTAATTCTGTCACTTGAGAGTGTGATTCAAATGGAGCCAGGCTGAGTGTCAAGATGTCCCAGGTTCAAGACCACAGCCCTCTTTCTTGACAGCCATCAGCCCATAGGTGTTGATTATAGGAGAGATTGAGACATGCTTGGTGCATCCCGTCCCTCCCAAAGCAAACTGGGGGCCATGGGAAAGATAAGCTGGTTTTAGCAGCTTGGGGTAATAGTTCCGGATCTGCTCGGAATGGCTGGGTGACCTTAGGTAAGTTTCCCAAGTTCTTGTAAACATTAAGTTGACAGCGTGCCCTCATTACCATCTCAGAGTTCAGTATTAAGCATACTGTTCTTTTAGATAGGTGGGTATATCATTGCATTTTTGGACTGGCAGAACTGTGAAACCTTTTCAGCATTAAGTGTTAAAATTTCAACTGCTCATTTCTTTTCTTCTCCACCGAATTTCTTTGAGCATGAAAGTCCCTTTCTTTAATGGTCTCATGACTTTTGGACATGTGTTTCATCTTCACTGCATTGTAAGCACACAGAAGAACACTATTGGTTGTTAAATTCTGTTATGTTTAGTTTTAAACACAGGGATGGGTAGAGGAAAAAATAAAGGCTGCAATTGTAAAACCCTGTTGTAAACTAGGGGATAACAATCTACAATCTCAGGCTACTGAGCTGTCCTAACCATTTAGCTCTGAGCCAGAAGGTCCTCATATAAGTGTTTGACCCATAAAAATGTTGTCAAGAGTGACATCATATTTGATTCCTCACTTCTCTCTCTTCATTTTTGGGCAAGGTAACACATTCAGTTAGCAGTTGCTAACCTTCTGGAAGCCAGGTCAATGTTCAAAAACTCCCTTTGCACATCTGCACTCACCTCCCCACTGGAGACATGCTCACCCATGGGCTGCAGCGCCCTTTCGTGTGAAGCCCCAATGCGGGCAACTGTACTGCTCCATATTGGCTTTTATAGTCTGTTGCTATCAGCTGACAGCTGGCATGGGAATGGGTATCCTCATTTTAGCTTAATATTCTAGAGCCAGATCACCAGGGTTCAGGTTGAAGCTCTGCCTTTTCCTTGGCATAATATTTATGATATTATACATAGTAGGTCCTCAGCATAACTTCTGTGTGTTAGTTCTATTATCCACAAAATGGATATAATAATAGTACCTATTTCTTAGAGTTGTCAGGATTCCATGAGATAATGTGAAGATGTTAGAACAGCCTCTATACATAGTTAGTTCTTAATAAATGGTGGCTCTCAAGTGAACCACGTGGCCCTTTCCTCTATGGTAGTGAACCACTACCTTCAAATATACAACTGAAAGCCCATTTAATCACTCAAGGTGGGATATGGCAGTGGGTGATGCATGTGACAATTACAGATGTTAAGTGTATGCTTGTATTTTGGGTCACGGTTGATTCCTATGTGCATTTGGGGAGAAGACTCTAACAAGATAGTGATTTATGTTTCTACAACTTACTATTTTAGCTAGCGTTTGAATAGGACCAAGATGGGCACCAACCCAGCTAATGATAGAAACTCAGGTAAACAGCTGAGCGCTTTCATCCTCAGTTCTATGTTTAGAAGTGCAGAAAAATTACTAGTTGCTTTAGGAAGCAGGAGTCGGTCATGCTGACCTTTCTACCGGCATTTCATCGGGTCTTTCCGATTTCCTGATTCACTTGTGGTCAGCTAGCTTCTGTCTTCATGTCTGTGTTTAGAGTATGTGTGTGTTCTGTTTCTGCACCTATTCAGACAGCTTTGCTGAGACACATATGGGGGAGTGCGTGTGTGTGTGTTTGTGTTGTGCCTGGACACATGAATCGCACCTACTGAGAAAGATGAGGAGACTGTGGATTTACCCAGTGCCCTCTGTGTGGGGGGGAATGTGCACCCATGCCTCTCTCTATGTTTGCATGTGAGAGTCTAAAGAACAGCCACTCCTCAAGTCGGTTTTTTCTTTAAACTCAGCCTGTTCAATGTGGTTGTTCATTTTCTTTCTCCCTCTGCCTCCGCTTTTCCTATTTCCTATTACTTGTCCTGCCTTGTCTCCACAAAGTTCACCCTCTCAGATGGTACCCCCTACTCAACTATTTGTACTGTGTCCACTTAGAGCTGAGTGCCTCCTTGCATTCACCTGCAGAGGTCTTCCCACATTGGATCCACCTAGTTTCTCAATGGCTCTATGTACAACAGTTCTTGTTTACCCAGCACATGCATCACTTCAGGGTGTCTTGGGTAAAACATACCCGAAAACTTGAATTTCAACTCTTCTCTTCTGCTCCTTGACAAAACATTCCCTGTCTGCCAGTTCCAGCAAGGGAGGTGGATATAATTTTGCCCCTGTAATGGTGGGGAGTCGAGACCCATGGGTGTAGAGTCATAACTAGACCCTGGTGTTCTTTTTACAAAGTCGTGTCTATGGAGGGTGGAGGAGGAGGGAGGGTTCAGGTCAGACATAGCTGTGGGACAGGGCAGCGTCTATCAGTAAAATACTCCCAGAACATTGTTTCACATCCGGGCCCTTTTCACAGTCCCAACGTGGTTGAGACTTTGCCCATCACAGGCCTCTGTTGATCAACTGACATGATGTCAGGGCTTGACTGAGGGGTGTGTCGGTTCCCTGTTAGTAGCTGTCCTTGGAGAATCAGGTTCTGGGCAAAGGAGTCTTCTGTACTTAATACTTAGCACCCATGTTGACAACATGCCTCGCAAAATTAATAGTAATATTAATCATTATGGCAGGTCGTGAACAAAATCTGTCAGTATCGAAAAAGATTCCCGCTGTCTGCAGCCCTTACGTTCTGTTTGCAGTTCTCATAATTAAGTGTCTCAGAGCTCTGTTAGAGAAATAACAACTGAGTTTATTAATGATAAGTATGAATATGAAATTATACAAGGTACCATTTGCATAATGCAAACAATGGAATTAATTACAAACTTAGAGAGGGAGAGGGTTCTGGCCTGTCAGTGAACTCTAAGCCTACCACATTCACATTAGGAAAGTTTTGTGTTTGTTTTCTGGCAACAACATTGACCTATGAGGTGTCCATGGGAGGAGGACACAGCTTGGGAATCTAGAGGATATAGGCTTAAATATGATTGCTTTATGTCTCATTTCCAGGTTGACAAGCATTAAGCTAGTGCCTGAGAGAGGTAAAGCCCTTTGCATTCCACAATACTTTTTTTTGTCTCTACATGGTATCGTTTAAGACTTAAACCACACAAGGGAAGATAGGTCAGGTTTGATTGTTGAGGGCATGAAGTTCCACAAGCTAATGGACACCTGTGAAGATGCTACCTTAGCTCACAAATACTCCCCCTACAATGGGAGCCGACCCACCTCCTATTGGGCCATAGAAGTGGGCCTCAGACGTGGTCTCTCAAATTGATGTACTCCCTTTGTCTGCCTTTTGGGCCTGGGGAAGACAGCTCACGCTAGCTGCCAATGAGATCATTGGCTGGGAGTTAGATGAGGAAAGGAGAATGAATGAGAACTGAGCATCAGTCTTTCCTGGTGGTTGGACTTGTACCGTGAAAACTTGGGTTACCTTGTCCTCCACCATGAGAACGGGGCGGGGGCAGGAAAGAGAGAAAAGAAACAAGCAGGTTGACAGAAAGAAGCAATAGTGAAAGGAAACACATACCACTCCCTCTCAAGCCTGCAGTGTATTTTTTGTTCCTTTTTATTTACTACTTAGAAGGCCTTGCTGTGTTCCTGCCCTTGGCTTCCACAAAATGCCCATGGATCTTTGAAATATACAACTTGTCATATGTTTTTGGTTAAGGGAGCTTTAGTGTGTTTACTGTTAATAAACAGATCCTCAACTAAGATAAATAGTTTGCCTAAGTCACAAAGCTAGTGAGTAACAGTGTGAGCAAAAACTCAGGTTTTCTAGGCACATCTCGGCAGTTTTCTGTAGCTCTGAGGCTGCTGCCCTGGTCCACAGTCCTCACCCTCTAGTCCTGAGGGTGGAGCCCACTTCAAGGTTCCCAGATCTGAGTTTGGGATGATAGCATTCTGCTTGGCTTCTCACATGTCCAGACGTTTTCTATCAGGATGCTCCTCAATGCATTCAAAGTCTACAGGATAGAAATGCAGACAACTGCCATTCTCCTTGTTCATCATCTTTTCCTTTTTCTTAAAGATTTTATTTATTTATTTTTAAAGAGGGGAAGGGAGGGAGAAAGAGAAGGAGAGAAACACCAAGTATGGCTGCCTCTTGCACGCCCCCTACTGGGACCTGGCCCGCAACCCAGGCAGGTGTCCTGAATGGGACTCTAAACTGAGACCCTTTGGTTTGCAGGCCAGCACTTAATCCACTGAGCTGCACCAGCCACGGCCTTGCTCATCATCTTTGCTGGTGTCACTTTCACCTTATTGCATTTGGCAATGCTTTTGACATGAATGACATTAGCCAGAGCACAAATCAGGTAGCATCTGCTGAGGAGTAGGGAAAAAAATTACAAACACATTTATAAATGGGAAAACAAAATCAGGTGACAGCCAGGTTGTCTTTTTGACAATCTCTTTTTCTGAGCTTGTTTTTAGGATGGACAGCTCCAGTTTTTAGTGTTCAGGTT
The DNA here is from genome assembly GCF_014824575.4 of Sturnira hondurensis. Taxonomy (NCBI): domain Eukaryota; kingdom Metazoa; phylum Chordata; class Mammalia; order Chiroptera; family Phyllostomidae; genus Sturnira; species Sturnira hondurensis. The sequence continues at coordinate 4,808,814 of NW_028076783.1, read as the reverse complement.
TAACTGTTCCAAAGGCTGTCTCTAGCGTTTATCACAGAGGAAACTCATAACATTAAGTAGCTACAGTAGAACATAGGGTTATAACCAGGATAGCCACATGGTTCAACTTGTCCAGGATTGCAGTTTATAGGTGTTGTCCTAGCAAAATTCTTAGTAGGGCCCTTTTCCTTCTCAAACCGGCCCTGACTTGGATGACAGATATTTGATCGCGCTGGTCATTGTCTCCATTTGACAAACCACCCACCAATACTATTTACTGAGCTCCTACAAGGCAGGGTCACAGGTGGTGTGAGCTCTGTGTGGAAGTACTTGGGGTTACAACAATAGTAGAATGGAAGCATAACTTCTTAATGGTGGGACTGGAGAGAGTCTGGGTAGATAACTTGGGTTCACATCCCAACTCTGCCATTTGCTAACGGGGTGATTACGAGAAAATTAACTCCTCTTCACAAGCCTCTAGTTTCTCAAGTAGACATGTGGACCATAACAGTATCTTCCTTTGGGATGTTGTGGGATTGTTGTGTATGGAAGTAATTAACATAGTGCCTAATGGAAACTAAGAACTCAGTAAACAAGAGCTAAGGTAGGATTTGTAGCAACAGGTCCTTCCTGGATTAAAAATCTTTGGACTCAGCCCTTGTGTCTGCCTGCCATGCCAACTCTGTGACATGTTGGATAGGGCTAATCACAGAATCCCAGAGCTGTACGACTGTGCTCTTATCCAGCACCATCCCTACCACTCACTGGTGGATGGTTGGTAGGTAAACAGCATTCCTCAGAATCATTCATCACATTTCTTCTCCACATTTTCAAATAGAGTTGTGACAGCAAGGCAAACTGTGCCGTGGGCTTAGGAGAACAGATGGTGTCAGGAAAATCTAACGTGTGATGGAAAAACACGGTATGCTTCCTTCCAGCGTAGGGACGGTGGAAACAGTGTGTACTAAATAATTCCTCCTTCCAGGTGGGGAGGGGTGGGCAGAAAAGGGAGATTGTGGGGTACCAACACCAAACTCTTTTACAGAAGAGGTCTAGACTGCTGCCTCTCTAGAATTTCCTCCCTGGACCTGGAAAGTTACTAAATTATATCTGAATATATATTTCTGAATATATATTTCTTAGACATGCACTAGGAACTCTTTCCATGAATTGATTGAGAAGTTTGGGACATCTTAGGACCTTGGCCAAAGAAAATGGATCCCTAAAAAATAAGATATAACATAAAATATATAATTTGAATTACTATTGTTATTATCATTAAAATGAATGACCAACATTTACTGGGCCCTATATGCCAGCTCTGAGCTAAGAGCTTTACAAGCACGATTTCATTAAATACTTACAACCAGACTCTGACATGGGTGCTATGCTAATTCCCTTGTTGCTTATAAGAAAACTGGTTTGAAGAGGCTAAATGTCACGCAGTGAGTCACTAGGAAAGAGGAGAGGCTATTTCCCTGGGTCAATCTGGCCCCAAATTTTATGCACCTATTATGTCATATGCTGTGATAAACTTGCCCTAACAATAATAGGTTATGAAGTAGGCAAGCAAAAAGCCTTTGGTGACCATCATATGCAAGTGTGGAATAATACTGACTAGATGAAGGGGAAGTAAAATACTGAGGGCTAAGGGGACATTTCTGGGTTGCCTCAGTGTTCCTCCTGTTTGTGATCTGAATGACATAAGCCCTGACATTGCACTTGGCTGGCCAGTCTTGTTTCACAGGGAAGACTTTCTACTTTTCCTCTGGAAGACATTCCCAGGTTCCAGCAATACTAAAGTGCCAGAACAGTGTTCTGGATTTTGAACCTAAGGTGATGATATTTAGCCTACCTAAATGACATGAGGCAGGAATTGGAACACAAACTCTTTTTGCCATATTGGGTAACACAGTTCCTTATTTTTCTTCATTTTTATTCTTTAGTTCTATAAATATTTATGATTTGATCTCTATGTCAGGCTCTGTGGAGGCATACATAAGACACAAAGGCAAAAGGAATAGACACAATACCTTTCTTTTTTAAATTTATCTTGCTTTTTGCTAGGAAAACCCAGAAGATTATGAAACCTTGCCCAATAGTGGGATGTATCAATTGCATTTTGCCAATCATCTCTCTTTGAAATTCTTTCCTTGCATAGCTTTCTAGATGCATTCATGGGCTGTCTCCTAACAAAGCCACAGAGACATCAGTAATGGAGTGTTTAATGGTTGATTGCCTTGATTCAGGAAGATAAGAGGGTCACAGCTTTGCTGAGTAACCCAGAATAAATTGTTACATTTCTCCAAGCTTATTTACTCATTTAGAAAATGAACCCCTGCCCTCTTTTCTCTGCAGGCAAGCCACCAAAATCAAATCATCATTCACGTGAAGGTGCATCTGTCCCAGAGTTGAAAAAGCACCCAGATGCAGCCTGAATGGAGAGGATGCTGAAAGCCTGGTGTTAAAGAATAAGCTTCATCTCCTTTTTCCTGTATACCTTCAGGTGAGTCCCCTCTTCTTCTTTTAGAAGAAGAATGACATTCTCTCCTCTGCCTGGTGCAAGGTGAAAATCAAGTGAGATGGATGCAAGGGTTTCTACTGAATGGAGTTTAAATCTGAGCCACTCAATCGATAGGCGTGAAATAATTTCAAAGTATGTTTGTGTATCTTGCAATATTAGGTGACTTCTTTGGGGCTTCTGTGGGACAAGAAGTTGGCAATGTGAATTATTCTCTGAATTCAGATGTCCTTGTACAGAATGCCTTCTGTAATGTAATGTCTGGGGAGTGACCAAGTGGAAAGACAGGCAAAGTCATCTATCAGTGTATGAAATAGACCATGCAATATGAGTTGGTTCTCAAATGTCTACTCTCTCTCCCTGTTGAGGAGAGATGTCTGTAGCTCCTGGCTCCAAGTCCCCAAAGCTCAGCAGTATGCTGAGAGTATGCTCAGCAAGGAGTTGTTCCCTGTCAACAATGAGCCTTAGTGCAGCAGTTGGACTAGTAGGAAAAGCCTTTTGTCTATTAGGAAGCCTGCAGAGCTTGGTTGCTAGGCAACCCAGTTTGGAGGCAGCAACCAGTGTGCAGCACAACGGAATCCAGGGGGGTGCGCCTGGGCAGTCGGGAAAAGCAATGGGTAGAGTCAGCTGGGGCAGAAGAAGAAAAAGCACTGCCTGCTACCCAGGTAAAGAAGTGGTGCATATCCCGAAATGAGTTGTGCGATTTAGCATCAATTTGCTAAGTGTGAACATTCAGTGGTAACTATAGTCAGCTGGAGAACTATGACCTTGGGTAGGTGACTGTCTCCAGCCTCGGGTTATCTGGCAAAAGCAGCAAGCCAAGAAGCCAGGTACCACTACTCTCCCCATTCCTGCTCCTGCAGCAACCACACCCCACTCCTTAAATCAGAGAAACAACATTCTGATCTGTATAGACTGTATTCACATGAAAAGATGGGAAGAGGAGGATATATTACAAGAAACCCAGGAGCAAATGGTCTTTCAAATTCCCTAAGCTTGAATAAATAAAATGACTACTTGTTCCTAAACATAACTAAATATTTACACAGGACAGAATATGCCAAAACACAGATATGGGGGAAGTTATTATTCATATAGCCAAGCTCTTATGACTCCTCTCTCTTAAAATATATTCTTGAGTAGCCTGCCAGCAGACTTAAAAAATGCAAGAGTAGATACTTTGGGGGGAGATAAGGCAGGATCTACTCCTGAGTCCCTTGATAGGTCTGACATTTCAAGTAAACATTCACTAATTCTCAGTTTAAACCTGACAATGAATTTGAACTGAAAGGAATGAGGCACCCCCCACAGTGGAATTTGCTCTTAAGGAGTATCTGGGGTTGAGAATTGGCTGAGGCTGGCGCATACAGGCCCAGGAGGGTTGAGGCGTTACAGAGAGAAGGCAGCAGATCCTAAGATTTGCAGATCAGCAGATAAAGATTTGAAGCAGGACGTGTTCATCATTTTTGCTGTTAACCTCGGACCTGTTAATTAAATTCTTTGATGGGTGGGTTATTGAGAACAAGAATAGTATTTACTTGTATGAGGTGCTATGAACTTGAAATGAAATAATGCGTACGAGTCACTTAGCAGAGCACCTGACGTATCACAAATGGTGACTAGAGGCCTGTGCATGCCAACACTGGGATCAGTGCCACAGAGTAAAACTGGGTCACATTATGTGTTTGGGTTTTTTTATTTTTAAAGAAAATGCACTCACAGTTTGGGGATAGAATGTTGGTATGGGAAGGTACTATCGTAGGAGTCGGGAGACCAGGCTCCTGTGGAGGTCAAGGTCACTGCCAGACAATTAGAGTTTGGGTGCCTAATTGTGACAGCTCATAGGTTTCCCCAAAGCACAGATACACACCCAAGACCACCGCCCAAGCACTGCAGAGCTCTAGTCTAGATGGAGTTCAGGAAAACAGCTCCAAACACAGACACTTTTCGGCGGAAATCTTTGCAGACACCAATCCTCTCTAAGCACGTTTGGAGCCTTTTGTGTTCTTCAGTCTGGGCCTTGCCCTTGACAAGTGGTCTGCCTCTCAGAGCAGCGAATTTGCAGACTATTCCCTTTAGGGTGGGCCTTGCTCTCAATATGTCCTTTCCCTACCAGGCTGACCATTCCCTCACCCATAACAACAACAGCTGGCCTAGATGGTCTTTGAATCTACTCCAGCTTGTTTTTCATATAGTTTTCCTAAACCTCTCTTAGGAGTCTTGGAGCTTTTTATTCATTCATTCACCAAATTTTTGTTGAATGACTACCAGGTGCCAGGCCCTATTGGAGGCAGAACAGTGGCTCATAGAAATCATAGAAAAAGACCCACAAAGACATATACTAAGATGTTAACCATGATGGTGATTCTTGAGTATGAGGTAATAAATAAACATAAAATGATGGATGGAAAGGAGGCTAGAGTAGCAATTGGGAGACAAGGGAGGAAGCCATTACAGATGGGGATAGGTTACTTTTAAAGGCTGATTCAGGTGGAGTTGGTGAGAAGTTGATATATTGGAGGTAAAATTCAGAAGTCTGGGGGCAGGACTAACTGATGTTCTCGGAGAGGCGTAAAGTAGTCAAGAAGGATTCCTAGATGTTTGGTCTGCGATACGGATAGAAGGGGCAGCATGTTCTGTGATGAGGCAGAACTGAATCAGTCTAGTCTGGTCTGGGGGTTTTCTTGGAGGGTCAGGGTCATGTAGACACCCTGTGGATGGGTCATGTGTAAAGAAGTGTGTTATTTTTGGTTTCTCATCTTCTTAGATGAGTTCCCATCAGTCTTCGGAGTTTCATTCAGGCCAAACATTGTCAAGCAGTTACAGGAACATGTGGTTAAGAAGAGGCTGAATGAATGAGGACATGTCTTAAAAAGTCACCTGAGATGCTAGTAGGCTATAAGTAGTGTAGCACGGGATGCTCTGTGGAATAATGGTCGCCTTCTTAAGCCTCTCCATTTTAGAAAGCCAGTGGCCAGTACTTGAGATGGTCCAGTGAAGTGCAACTCAACTGCTCTCCACAGATAAAAACGAGACCACTGAAGAGCAGAAAGAGGAGTGAAGGTTGATATGTCCAGAAAGCGAAATCAGACATTTTGGAGAGAGATTATCAATGTTTATAATCATTGTTTGGAAGAAGGGTTTTTAGCCTGCAATCAGTTACCTGAAATTAACTGTTGAATTACAGTTAATTCAACTTCTAACAGCTCTGTGATCATGAGTACATCATGATAATTTCATAGCTTTGTAGAGCTACCTGGAAGACTTCCCTCTCTATGCTGAAGTGAAGGCAATGTGGATTTTTTCATTAATTGTAGCAAGAAAATGTTTGGTTAGTTATGAAGAAGAGTTTCCCAAATAGTAAGTCAAGACTAGAATGGGTGATTTTTTGAAAGGGATTTCATCCATTGAGACTATTTCCTAATTTACAGTTTTATGGCCAAGTCTATAAAAAGCAAAAACAACCAAACTCTTGAAAGGCAACTCCATCCAGTATATATTTTTTAAAACCTGGCCCATACCCAATCTACCCAGATGCAGCACAGCTGAATCAATCCAGCTGGTTCTGTGAAAGAGCCAAACTGAGCATTTCAGATGTGTCACAAATTTGGACACTGAGATTTCAGACCCTTGACTAAATAGGAAATCTGAGATGCCAGTTACAGGAGCTCATGGGCAACAAGAATGAAAAAGATAGGGGCATAATGTCAAATGGTGAGCAGGTGTGGATTTTAAAGGAAAAAAAATTCCCCAGACTTCAGTTGAGTTTGGGTATTCAACCTAGTTCTTTCAGTAATGCTCAATTAAATTTCCTTAATTAAAAAAAATTATAGTCTCTGAACAACAAAGTCTCTCAGGGTACATGCTGTTAGCATTCTTACTTAAGAAGCACAATGTGTAAAACACTTGGTTGTCTTAACAGCCTGTACAGAATATTTGGGTAGATAGCCCCGAGGTTGGCTTTCTGTAGCAGAGGCAGACTATTAAATTATAACTGCTCTAAACATTTGCTTTCAAAAATACCCACAGAAAGTAATAATTTTTCTAACTATCTCACTTAGAAAATACCTAAATCAGATAAATGGTATTTCATTCCTCAGTTATGAAATGCAGGATTGGAATGGTATAGTTGTGTTACAATAATTCATGGGATTGCATGGGAGCACAAGTCAGGTTAATCACCAGGGCTCCAGATGTTTCCAGTGGGTTTCCTTGGTGAGTGAAGGACCAGGAAACATGCCAGATTGAGTGAGAGGTTGTAAGTAACGCAGATGTGCCCTTAGATGCTGTGTGAGGGAGCCCAGAAATAGGACCCAGCCCCTGAGTGTGATCGCTCCTTGTTGGTAGACCTGTTCTTAGAAGAAGAAAGAGCAATGCCAGAGATGAAATAAGGCAGGTCACAAAAACTCTTCTGACAGAATCATCCAGAACAAAGTTCATGCTCTGACTCTGTCAGTCAGATTCAGTGGGGCTCTAGACAAGGGGATCTTGTATTTCCTTTCTCTAAGTTTGCATGTTCTCATCTGTAGAAGGGCTGAATTAACTATGCTATTTCTATATAAAGTATTTGTACACGGTTTGCTATCTAAGAAGTCTCAATGTTAGCTATTTCTAATATAAATACAATAGTAATAAAGAGAGTAGATGAACCAAAACAAAAAATCAATGAAAAAGTGAACACGTAGTACAGATTTTTCAACTTAATGCCAACCACATTTCTGAGAATGCTACTCAGTAGGGCCCCTGCTCTCCTCTCTGATGGAGACTTGTTCAGACTTTGTTGTTGACTGAGAGAGCTGCTGAGTGATGGATGGGCAGGGAGCACATACAGCGTGGATGTGGGGGGAAGAGACATTTCCACACCCAGGGCAGGTGGAGCAGGATGGTGCAGGAGTTCATCGAACTGCTCACAGTGGTGTGTGGTCTAAAACTTGTGAATTGCTTATTTCTGGATTTTCTAGTAAATGGTTTCAGAACACTGTTAACCATGGGCGACTGAAATCAAGGAAGCCAAGGATAAGTGGGGACTATTACATTTCCCTCAGGTTGGGTAGGGAATGAAATTATATTACTACTTGCATGGGTGTGGCTCTCAGAACATGCATGGTCATCTGTCTTTTTTTTTTATTAGCTCTGAATTTTTTAAACCCATAGTCCAAATGTGATTTAAAAAAAAATCAAACAGTTGTTTTAGAGCTTCATGGGCCCTACAGAAATAAAATGACTAAATCCTATGGTGGATTCACCCTTAGCTCCCTGATTTTCTGGTTTTGTTTAACTACTTTTGGTTGAGGACCCCTGACATCAGTCTGACTCTATCCTGGGGCAGAGCCCCGTCAGGCCCATCACAGGTCTTCTTCATCCCTAACTATGCTAGATCTTAGTTCTGTATCTTTCTCTGTATGCCTGGAATCTGCTTTTACTTTCCATGGAATTGGCATTGAACACCGGTAACATGTCAGCTCTCTCACTTTATCTTAACTGCATTCCTCATAATCTTCCTTCTCTGGTAGGCTGGTCAAGTGTCAACAAACCATACACACAGAAGACACATGGTGTTTGCAACTTGCTGTAGCCCTAATAGTGTAACAGGGCACAGCCAAATGGGGGCCCCCTCAAAAAGGGATTTGGAATGGGGTCCAGAACTCAGGGTGTCCAGGAAATATTAGAAAGACATATAAGATGTCCTCACCACTTACCCCCGCCCCCCCATCGGTGTCAGTTGGGGGAAGGGACAAATGGAGCAGGACCATTGAGAGCTGTTTTGCATAGCAACAGTTTCGCAGATAACCTCTAGAATGGTCATTTAATGTATCTATAACCTTTAACTGGTTTCATAGATAGGTTAAATAGCTGTGGCATTGCTTTGAGCCAGGGAGAAGGGAGGGACTTCCACCCAAGGTATAACTGGGAGGCAACTCCCAGCCCCCCCCCCCCCCATTACAGTACTTGCATGAGAGCTTGGAATTGATTGGCTCCACACCACCGGGCCACACCTGTCCAGACTCACTATGGCAGCCCAGTAAAGCTGGGAGGATATGGGGGTCCTGGCGGGTGTACCCAATTATGGGAGGAGTTGGAAATGGGGCTACAGAGGAAGATTGGTGCTGGGATTTAAATGCAGGCACAGCAGCCCTTGGAGAGAGAACCATGCGCTTTTGGCCAGAATGGGGACTCCTGCGGTCATGTGAGAGAGAATCACCATGCAGCTTTAGCTGAGAGAGCCACATGCTTTTGGACAGAGTGGGGACCCCTGCAACTGGGGGTAGAAAGAATCACCATGTGGCTTTAGCAGAGAATTGCCACTTGCTTCTGGCAGAGTAGCAACCTGACCCTCCCCTGCAGCCAGGTGAAGAAGAAAGCCATGCGCATTTGGCAGAGTGCGGACCCCTGCAACTTTGGTAGAGGAGGCCCACGCAGCTTTGGGGTGTTCCCTTTGGCCCTGTGGCCTGGGAAGCAGGAGAGACTGTGCCTGGAAAATGGGTACAAGCTCTTGCCAGTGGGCCGTGAGAAGGTGCCACACGACTTTAGATTAACTGGAGATCCTGCCTGGATGGTGACACAGGTGACAGTGCCAGTGGCCTGAAACACAGACGTGTGCTTCTTCTCCTGAGTTACGGTACCCGAATTAGGACAGGGGGGGCAGGAAGCTCTATGGGTGGGCATCTATGTTTATCCTAAAGGACTTTGATATTTTTATGGGGACATGGGTCACTACTTTAAGTCTATACAGCTTTAAATAAATCTTTCCTTTTCACAAATCTCTGGCATTGAGAGATGCCTTTCCTCTGGCGGTGGACAGATGAGCCCATTTGGTGGTCAGGACAGTATTAGTACACCATCGTTGGAGTGGCGGGCCCTGTTGATATTGCCCCCCCCCCCGACCTCTGTTCTATAACAATAGCACACACATATCACATGGTATATGATACCATGTTTTACTGATGGGGGACTGAGGGTCAGTGAAGAGCCAGCCAGTCACATGGCAGAGAGCAAGGGAATTATCATCAAGTTAATTGGTGTTCTGACTATAAGTTCGGTGTTATTTCTATTTCGTCATTCTGCCTGAATGTTTCGACTCGCGAAGTGTGGGTACAAAGATGTGAGCGTGACGGGGCTGGTCAGCACCAACTCCGGGCAGAAGTGAGTCTCCAAGGCTGTGCTAGGCAAGGGCTGAGTTGGGAGGGCATTGCCAAGTAGGCCAAGCCACACACATCCCAGTTTGAGGGTGATCACTCACACCTTGTGTTTTGGGGAGGAAAATCCTAACCCTCCCATTTGAAATTCTTTTTATCCTTATGATGGTAATGTTATGTTCTAGCGAGGAATGCTTTCCTGCCCAGTGGGTGGTCGAGCTGCATTCCCTAATCTTTTGTTAAATATAATTCCTCCAATACAGTATCTCAGTTGACAGTTATTAATTGCCTGGTTGACACCAGACATCAAAGAATCGGGAACAAATAGGAGATGCCGCAGATTCATTTAGCAATCAAAGATAACTGCTGGATAAATAATGCCCAGAGCAGATGTGTTTTCAGGATGAATGGCCAGTTGCTGTGTGAATTACAGTTCCTGAATTTCTCCTCCTCATCAGCCTGCCAGAACACTCCAGAGGCACTTGTTTGAGGCATTTCAGAAATTGGCTTTTAAATTCTTACTGCTGCTTAATGATCAATCCTCTTGGATGCTGAAATACGTTTTCCTCTCTCGTGTCTTTCCCCCTCTACTGTGCATAGAGTTTTTCTGGTCATCCTAGCTTGTGTAGCATCTGTTACTGATGAATTCCTGGGCACTGCGAATACCAGTGAAAACAGGATTTGTCAGTGATAGGATCCCGTCCCCACCCTCCATCCCAGTCTCAGCAGCGTCCTTTAAAGAGCAAAGAAGACAGTGGCAGCAGCTCTAGAGGATCAGGCAGTCTCAGAAAACCATGCCCTTTGCTTTGTTGTTCTTTGTGTTTGGAGTTGAAAATGTGGCTAGAGGTCTGCTTTCCCAAATTTCTACCGCCTCACGCCACAGTGCCTGCCCTGTGCTCCATTAGCATTTACAGGAGGTTGAGTCAGTGAAGCTCGCTGTGTGCTGTCTTGGTTATAGAGGATGACTGGCATGTAGTAGGGGGACAAACAGAAATGCCTGCAGAGGAGAGGCAGGCAGCAGGGAGAGAGAGGCTGGGACTGGAGGGACCATGGTGGACAGAGGAGTGCAGGCCCTGCAGAAACCAAAATCCTCCTCCCTCATCAGCATCAGCATTGTAAATCTCTGGTTTTCAAAGGGCCAAACTTGCAACATCTGTGGCCAAGATTAGCCCCGGGCCTCCTTTTTGTAACTTCTTGGTTAGTACTTTCCAGTTTGCAAAGGGTCTCTTTTTCTGTCTGTGAGCCCAAGGACAACCTGAGATAGATAACAAGGCTGGTTCTCTTATGCAAATGACAGCATTCAGTTCCCAGACTTAAAGAAGCCCAGGAAGGGGTTAGACTCAAATCCAGTCTCTCTATCTACACCTCCAGAGTTCTTTTCACTGTGCTTTGCCCATCTCTCTCTCTGTCTCTCTCTCTCTGTCTCTCTCTTTCTCTCTCTCTCACCTTCCCCTCTGGTTCTCTTTTCTTGTCTAGGCAACCAGAGTCACTACAGTGAATCCAAGTCTGGGAGAGCTTGTCTGGAGTCCTAATGTTACAGAACAATAGGAGCCCCTCCCAAGGATGGTATACTAATACCTACTGGGCTTGTCTGTCTGCCGCCAGAGGAAAGACATCTCTCAATGCCAGAGATTTGTGAAAAGGAAAGGAAAGGTTTATTCAAAGCTATACAGACTTAAAGTAGTGACCCAATGTCCCCATAAAAATATCAAAGTCCTTTAGGATAAACATAGATGCCCACAGCACTTCCTTCTCCCCCTGCCCTAATTCAGGGTACCTTATCTCAGGAAAAGAAGCACATGTCTGTGTTTCAGGCCACTGGCACCGTCATCTGTGTCGCCATCCAGGCAGGATCTCCAGTTAATCCAAAGTCATGTGGCACCTCATGGTCCACTGGCAAGAGCTCTTTGTACCCATTTTTCCAGGCAAAGTCTCTCCTGCTTCCCAGGCCATGCAGCCAAGGGGAGCACCCCAAAGCCTCGTGGGCCTCTTCTACCAGAGCTGCAGGGGTCAGCACTCTGACCAAAAGTGCATGGCTTTCTTTTTCACCTGGCTGCAGGGGTCCCCACTCTGGCAAACCCATGTGGCTCTCTCTTTCACCTGGGCAAGAGGGAGTCCTAACTCTGCCCAAACCGCATGGCTCTCTCCCCAATGGCTGCTGTGTCTGGGTGTAAATCCCCACACCAGTCTTCCTTTGCAGCCCCATTTCCAACTCCTTCCACAATCGGTTACACCTGCCAGGACTCCCATATCCTTCCAGCTTTACTGGGCTGCCATAGTGAGTCTGGGCAGGTGTGGCCCCATGGCATGGAGCCAATCTTCTCCAAGCTCTCACATAGGTGCTCTAACTCAGGGGACCAGCCCCCAGTTATACCTTGGGTAGAAGCCACTCCCCTCTCCCTGGCTCAAAGCATGGCCACAGCCATTTAACATATCTATGAAACCAGTTAAAGATTATAGATATGTTAAATGACCATTCCAGAGGTTAGCTGTGAAACTATTGCTATGCAAAATAGCTCTCAATGGCCCTGCTCCATTTTTTCCCTTCCTCCTGGAGGTGCTGAGGACACCTTAATGTGTCTTTCTAATATTTCCTGGACACCCTGAGCTCTGGACCCCATCCCAAATCCTTTTTTAGGGCCCCCTCCTGACTGCTGCCGGTTACAAGTCCACATCACTCAGATTTGAGATGGGCACCTAACTATGTTGCTGTACTGGATGTGAGACATTAGGTAAAATATTTGACTTCTCCAAGCTTCAGTTTCATAGTTAGGTCTCAGTTACTGTTTGTGAAAAAGTTAGCATTGGTTAGCATACCTTGAGTGCTAACTAGTTAATTTCCTTCAAACCTAATCATGAAAAATCATGTAGATGTTAGTTTTGACCTTTCGTGCATGCTCTCTCTCTCTGTGTATGAATGTATGTGTGTGAAAAGGAAAAGCATATTGAACATATTTGGATAAATAACTTAGACCCTGATGCTATGTCCTTCACGTTCTGAGAGGAAGAGTGAGCAAGACAAATGTTGAAGTTGTTAACCTGAAAATGAAGGCAGCATGTATACCTGGGGGCTAGCCCACTCATGAGAAGTTTTCTGTCTCTGCAAGTTTAATACCAGAAGCCTAGATGATTTTTAAGGGCTGTGTCCTCACAGTGTTCCTCCAAATCCCCAAATCAGAAGAAACTGTATAAAGGACTCCAAGGGTCCCCAGGTAGGAGAGCTTTCAGAGTAATCTAGCATGATCCAACCCCAGGGCCCAAGTGCCCCCCTGCAGACCCCCTGTCTGCTGCTGCTTATGTACCTCGGATAGTCAGGGACTGGTTGACTTTCAAGGCTGTTTATTCTCATCCAAACTTGGACAGCTTGGGCTGTTCCATGCAGATCTGGTATAAGACAGACATATTTGACTCCTCAAAACATTTAGAAATTCACTACTTGCTGTCACGAGGCACACAATGAATCTTTCCTCATCAAGGCAGTTGCCTCCTTTGATTCAAAGAGGAAACCACAGACCTTTGCACCTTTTCTTCCCAGTTAAACCACCTGAGGCTGTCCAGCTCCTCTACATGCACCATGGTTTTACGGTCTTTCTTCCTCGTGGCAATTGCCCTCTTAAAGCACTGGCTTGGCAGCCCAGTGTCTTCCTTTAGGCCAGCACCCAGAGAAAGTGCACACGCTGCTAACCTGAATCCTGCACCTGTCTCACAGTCCTCAGCAAGTAGGAGGACAAGTAAAACAGACCTCAAAACCTCACGGGCACATCCAGAGTCTCAGACTCCTCCTCACAGAGGTCCTCCCAGGTCACATCTTCTTACCTCCTTGGGGTACCCTTGGTTAATTTATGTATTTAAGATATGTGTGTCTTTTTGTCCACTGGTCTGGAGATAATTTTTATCTGGGTGTTTTTTTTCCCAGACAGAAAAATAATTGCTCATCTCAAAGGATGTTTTACACAGAAAAGGTTTGGATTTTATAACATTGAGCTAGGTCCTTCCACTCCCTGAGCCATTACTTAAAACAGGCAAAAAGCTAAGAACTACCAAACAACCCCAAACGATTGCTGAGAAGATTTAAAGAGCTATATACATTCTTGTGCAATGCCAGGCCCATAAGTAAGGACTCAAGAAATGGTGCAAATTATACATTAATAGTGGTAGATGGTGACTCCCAGAGAAGTCAAACCCACAGCCCCTCAAGTAAATCACTTTTATTTTTCCATAATTTGCACATACCAGAAGTTATTTGTGTCTACCAGCAGCTTTATTGCCTCTGGTTTCATTCTAGAACGATGACCAACCTCTGCGAATAACCTTTGTCTAATACTTCAATCCTTTATCATCCTGCCGAGGTAAAAGAAATGTAGTTCTTGCCTTAAAATTCATTCTTTGATCTCAATTTTAAGGCACATGAACTTCCAAGAGAAAGAGAAAGGAAACATGTAGGAGTCATGGGAATTTTATCTTCAGCCTTTTGAAGTAACACTGTTCCTCATTTTCTGTCTTAATACTGTAGTGGGAAGATATAAAAATGTTATCAGAAAAAACTAGAACCATCTCTTTAATTATAGAAGATTTTAGTCTATCTATGTATATACTATGTTCACTAAAAAGATTTTCTTCTGAAAGTGAATACTCTTGACATAAATTGATTTAAGAGCCTATGTTTTAGCTTTGCTCTGAAATTACACAGCCTACTTGTCTATATGGAGTCAGAATTTCACAAATATTGTCCTGCTTCAATGGTTTCTGATGAAAAATGGGATTTTATGCATAATTGTAAGTTTTGTTTTTTCTATATGTTCATAATACTTCCCTTTAATAAGCTATACCATATTTTTAATAGAGTGTTTAACTTATTCTTTGAAAACAAGCAGTTATTTTCCCATTTTATAGCTGAGCACATTGAAGCTACTCTAATTTCATAATCCAGAGTTTTTTAGATGGAGTTTATCATGCTCTTCTTTTAAAGGAGAGACACAATGATGACTGTTAAGTGAATAAGAGTCATTAAAACAGTAGCAATCTGGTATTATAATTCAGGGATGATACAAAGGTTCCAATGGTCATAGGACATTTGTTGTGGGCAGTAAGGACCAGCTTCTCTGCAGCATTGTTTCAGTTCCTCAGTGTCCATAATCGACAGAGTGGAGCCACGGACGGAAAAGGAGTTTTTGAAAAGTGATTTATGGTGTGAGATGGAGCAAGCAGATGTTTGTGCATGGTACCCTGATCCAGTCCCTCTATCCTAGCTGAAATTGAAGGTTCTCCCCTCCTTTTAACTAGGCTCGGGTGTCTCACGTTGCTTCACCAAGGGCCTGTATACGGGCACGAACATGGGTGCCACACATAATGTGATGAGTTATATGAGAAATCAGCCTTGCCCTGGAGGTCCCCAGTGTGGGGCGCCCCAGAAAGGATTGCGAACCTTCTGAATGGACAAAGCAGAAGCAGTGTGGGGTGAGGGCTCTGGACAGGGGAACATGCATGTGGTAGTCAGTCACGTCTAGGTGGCATTTACAAACTGAAGTCAGATGAGACCAGTGGGGCAGTAAGTAGAGAGAAAGAAGAGGAGGGAGGCATGGCTCAGTCCCACAATAAGAGGTTGGGGAGAAAGCAGCCTAGGGCATGAAGCTGGAAGGGGGTAGGAGCAAAGCCAGGACCATGTGGTATCCTGGAAACCCAGTGCGGAAAGTGTATCAAGGTGCATCTGATTTCATAGGCAAGAAGGAAGGGGAATGGGACATGGATTTAGTGACACGAATTGAGTGACATGGACTGAGCAACACATCTAGAGCAATGGTGATCCTAAAAAGAAAAGTTTTGTGGGAAGGGTGAGTAGAAATCTAGTTGGAGTGGGTTCCGGAGAACACTGGAGGAGAGGCTTGGAAAGAGGGAGGGTTAGCTCCTTCTAGGATTCATGCTGCAAAGATGAGCAGAGACATGGGGAGGCAGCTGGAGAGGAAGGTAGGATAAAGTGTGTTGTTTCAGTGTTATTGGGCTTTTGAAGATGGAAAAATGTCATGTATGACCTGAGGGAAAACATCCAGGACAGAAAGAGAAAAAAACCGCTGGTGATGCGAGAGAATGCCTGAAACAGCATCGGGCGCACAAGTGTAGGGATTGGTGGAGGAGAACTTGGAGAGAGAGGGGAGGCTCCCATCACCTTGCCGTGGAGTCCCAGGGAAGTGGCCTGGACCAGTCTGCTGTCTGTCATTCAGCACCAACTCTGTTGGGTTTTAGGAGGGGCACATAAAGGTACGCATATAAAATACACAGAACAGTGACTGGAACATGTAAAAAAGCTCAATAATTAGTAGTTGGTATTCTTCCATTATTAGGCAAAAAGTCAGCTTCTAGGATCATAATGGGATTTAGTATGAGGTGTAGCCTTTTGCAGGCTAGCAAGATCTGCCTCAGCTTCTTCTGAACTCTGACCCAGAGAATGGGGATGCTCCTCATCCATGGGAGAAGCCAGGTGTGGCTAGAGCCTGAGGTCTGTAGTCTCATATTCTTACTAACTCTTTGTTAGGCTCAGTCTAAAGACGATAAAATTCTGTAGATGTTTAGCTGCTTTTTACATAGGTTATTTAATTCCCAACAACCCTTTAAGATGAATAGTATTATTTTCCAACTGTTATATGTAAGGGAACGAAAAGTCAGAGAGACGAAGTCCCTTTACAAGGTGTGACATAGGTGATCAGCAGGGTTGTGAATCCATGTGGCTTGATTCTACTGCCTCACCAATTAGTCCCTGAGTAAGTATTTACAATGACCATGATGCCTTCTTGGTCTCAGGCATTCTTACCTGAATGTTCCTGTGCAGAGGAAAACATTAAAGTAGCGGCGGTATGCCTTTAGCAAAGAAGGGAGCACACTCATTAGTCATCAGCAAATGAAACAGAAGCCAAAGAAGGCTGCTGGGAAGAAAGGAAGAGAGAGTGAGCCATGAAACTTTCCCCCAAAGGATCCATGGGAAGAGAAGAATTGTGGAAGAATTATTGGGCAAAAGCTTCCTATGCTGAACTAGTGTCTCTTCCAGAAAGGCCTGGGGATTAATGAGTTAATCATTTGGTGACATTTAATCATGAGCTGGGAATCTAATCAATGGCTGACCCTTAGAAACATTGGGGTACTGGTCTGGCTGCTTGCCTGGACTGTCCACCTGTAATTAGCAATTATCTCAGCTGAGTAACCCTGTGCCCCCTGGGAGATTTCAACAAGGAATAGCTGTCTCTAAGTGGAAATTTCACCCTTTGCCTCCATCACTTGTACTAGGCAGTATGTTTATTCAGTTTTCAGAGTCTTATTGGGCCCATTTGATGGAAAGAGCTGGCATTAGACCAACAATTACTGTAATGAGGAGAAATAATGAAGCCCTCCTAAAGGCAGGTATAAGATCTCAAATGTCCTTTGCTTTCATCTCCTTCGTAGCTTCCTCCCCTTCTGTCAATCTGGAATGTGGCCTTATTTAATTATGTTAATTGTAGTTCTTTCTGGACTAAGCAGAAAAAGGAGCCCAACCCAACATGAAGCAAAATTTTAGCCTCAACTCAAATCTGAGAGTTTTCCACGGAAACTGTTTCCTCGGGATAAAGAGAAACCCTGACTCTGCCTATTCCAATGGCATCTTCACTGGACCCCGCTTTGGAAGGCACAGATTCACATCGTTGCTTTGCCCCTCTGTGTCCATGGCCCAGCGACCTAATCTTTTCTAGGCCATTTCAGAGGGGATGGTCAGGAAAGGCCTTTTGTAGAGGTGGCATTGAGCTGGGTGCAAAGGGACCCCTGTTCATGATAATAGGGAATGAGTGCATTTACAGCAAAGGGAGAAGCTTTGGGTCAGCGTGGCTGAACACGTGAGCCCCAGACAGAGTGGCATGTGCCAGGTCAGAGGGACGGACAAGGACAGGGAGAGATGTGGAGGCTTGTAGTTTCCATGCAAGGGCGCCCTATGATAGGGTGTTAAGACCTGGAGTGACAGGATCCAAGGTATCTCATCAGAAACTCTGTTGAGTTTCTGCATAGATGCCCTATTAGGGGTAAGTGCCAGTACAGCGCTTAGCACAATCTTTGAGAAATGTCAGCTGTTATCATTATCTTGGTGGCTGTTCTCAGTGAGAAGCGTAGTCCCGAGGAGGGCATGTTGAAATTTTCCATGAGAAGGGCGCTCGGTCTCAAACCACCAACTTCTTGGCTCACAGAGCATCTGGTCCAGTTCTGTGGGATGATGCCCTCTCACCACCCCCTTCACACACACCCCTCTCCTGAGCCTGCTGTCCATCTCAGGTGTATTGGGTGGAAATAAGGGTGAGGGCTCCCTCACGCCCATCTCATCTCCTCCTGCACAATCACACTGCCCCTGGGACCATATCCAATTCTGGTTTGGGACGCGGATCATTAGAGAACCCATTTCCGAACCAAATGGAGAAACCCCATATTTGCAGATAAGGCACTTTTCAGGGAACTCATTATAACCTCGATTGTAAAAACTGCATGATGGAAAGCAAGTTATATTTTCTTACTTGTTTATTTGCTGCTGTTATTAATGCCAAGAAGTGGCCTTGGATGACCCTGGGTGCCCGGGAAAGCATCTTAAAAATTTCATCTCATTTGACCTCAGCACTCTGGTGACTCAGGTCAAGTCAGATTGATGATTTCCAATTTGGGGGGTAAACGATAAGAACTCTGTGACATGTCCAGGCCCACAGAGAGCACTGAACAGGGACTCATCTCACAGATCTCATTCTGGCGTGGTTTTCCTTGTCCCCAGTGGCTGCCACGTGCCCTGTGTTCACTCCCTGGCGTTATGGAGAGCAGGGATCATTTAAAGTGCTGCCCAGAGCTGAGGTATCTAAAAATGCCATGTGGAAAGCATGCCAGTATTAATTTCACGGTATTACTAGAGGGAGGGAATTCTGAATTTGTGTTCTTAGTGGAGAGAAAATGTAAGTTTTCCTCATGTACAAGAAGCTCAGGTTTCATTTAGAAGCCAAATGGGTTTGGAAAGGGTTTGCTCTCTCTGGCACCTGGTCAAGCCCACAAGGGGGAGAGAATGAGCTGGCTGGATCTGCTGTGTTTTCAAGCTATAACACCCATTGTCTCTTCCATGAGGACCCCCAAATAAAGGCATGACTGAGAGTTTGAAGAAATTTAAGGAGTAGACCCCCACAGGATTCTCTCTTCTGACATGGGTCACTACCCTGCTGGTTTTTGTGTTTATTTTGTGAAGCATTATGAAAGGGCACTTACAAGGCAGCCCTCACAGTGCGAGCACCTGAATACTGTCTGCCCAGTGAATACAGCCACGTAGTTACACCCAGCTGAGGGGGTAGAACATCTCCAGCAGCCCAGAAACTGTTCCTGAAGAAGGTAAGGATCCGTGTGGTCGAATATGTAGTGGGCTCGGCATCGCCTGCTGAAAAGAGTTCCCCTTCCATTTCAAAGTGCCCCGACAGGAGCGTGATGTACTGGTGAGCCCTGGACCGTCTGTCTGGCCTGTGGACCTGCATGCTTGTCCTTGTGTCAGCACTGCACTGTCATGATTGCAGTGCCTTCAAAGTGAGCTTAGAAAGTCGGGTAGTGTTGGCCCTGCGCTGTGTTGTTCTTTCAGTGTTGTTTTGGCTGTTCTGGGTCCATTAATCCATTAGGGCCAACTTGTCAGTGCCTTCCTGGCTCCCCTGCCCCAACACTCTAAGGCAAAAAGAAAACCTTCTGAAAGTATGCTAGGAATTGCATAAAACCTCGGTGCATTTGGGTAGACTTGCTCTGTTCATCATACTCAGTATTGAAGCCCATGAACTTGGCTGTCTCTCTGATTACTTAGATCTCCTCTAACTGTGGTTGGCAGCATTTTATAGTCTTCAGCACATAGGACTGCATTTAACAACAATGAACAAGCCCAAGGATTTGATTCTTTCAGATTCAACTGTAAATGGAATAACTTTCTTATTTGTATTTCCACGTGTAATTGTTAGGGTATAGACTTGGAATAGAAGTAACACCAGCACCAATTCCAGACGACAGTGTCAGAGATCAGTGACTCCAAGAGGGCTGATGGATACACAAATGAATTGCATTTTTGCACACAAGCAACAGTAGTGAATGCGTGTTTGAGACCCCTCATGACATTACTTATCTAGGAAGATGTCCAAGGACAGATGCACAAACCCCCTCCTCAGAAGACTACACAGCATTCCTGAGGGCCATACAAGAACACCTAGGTAAGGGAGACACTTCACACTCATGGATCCAGTGCCCACTCTTTCACAGATGTCATCCCTCTCCGTATTTCATCCCAATAAAAATTACTGCAGCCATTTTTCTGTGGAAATGGACACTCTGATTCTAGACACCCATATAGTCCCAGAGGCTGGCTTCCAGACATCAACACTAATCTGCCAGCAGCAGAAACTACAAAGAATGATGCTGATGTGGGATGATGGACAGACAACAGGACAGCCTACAGAAACCTCCAACCAATGGACATGTATGCGGTTACCTGATTCGCACACAAGGCACCCCTGTTGACTAGTGGCAAAATCCTCTGTCCAGACATGGTGCATGCACAGCTACCCCCAGCAACACAGCTCCCCCTACCTTACATCACACCCGCCAGCTTTGGAGTGGCCAGAGACATAACTATCAGAAACACAGTGACCAAGTCCCACATGGTAATGGATAGCAGAATGGCTTCATGGCCTGGAGGGAGGGAGGTTGTCTAACAAAACAGAGCCCAAACAGCACTAATCATTGCAAAAAAAGAGCAGTGCATTGGACTTCATTAATATTATGCTTTAGGGTCTCATTTATGTTACTTTTTTTGCCCATATGCTGAGAACCTTTAATTTAAAGATGCTGGAGTCAAATATAAATGATACTCATTTTCTATCCATCCTGATACATTATTTACCAATTTAACACATCACGGAACTTAATATGACATGTGCCTTTAACTGATTATAAAGCACTGCATATCTTTGCACGAAACTTTTCAAATTACATTGCCATGTGAAGTTCATCCCATACTACTACCTATTATGAAGTAAAATACTCTCACAAATGTATCACTATAGCTCCCTTGAAACCATTTTCTCCTCTGCTTTTGGACAGCTGTAGGTTTTCAAAAATTGTCCCTGCATTTATAAAAGAAGATTGAAATTTGACAATAGACATTAGAAAGAAGAAGTCAATTACTGTCTTCTTCTGTCACAACACCCTCCCCTCCACACTCCTCGCTCATTCCTGATTGACTGCCCAGAGAAAAACAACTTTCTCCACAACAACCATACCTGCCATTGACTGTATGTAGTTTGGTGATTCTTCATAAGCAAAGCCGTATTCACATTTAGAAAAATAATTGGATGACAGCTTCCTTGAAGTCAGGCACTACCTCAGATACATCAGGCAATTGGTCCGAGACGAACAGCCATAATGTCCATTATGGACTTAACCTGCAGGGCTCCAAACAGGACAGCCGCTGAGTGAGTCCCACTGGGGCCTATGAAGCTTGGCACCTACCTCTGAGCATCCTTTGTCACTATGACTAAGGATAGGGAAGGTGACTAGGATGATAGGCCACAGGGGCCAGCCTAAAGACTGGTGCCATACCTTGTTTTCTCGCAGCAGAAGAAAAGGAGCACCACATAGGCTGGGCTTGCAGAAGGGCATCTGTGGCAGAGAAAAGGGCACTTCCCTGTCTCACACAGAATGATGGAAGGAGCAAGGGGAAGGGAGTAGGGGTGAAGATTTCCTGGAGTAATAAATGGTAGGAGAGGGGATTAGAAAATTACATTGAGATGCTGGATTACGAAGGGCTTTGTCTAAGCCTACCAATGCATTTGGGTTTCATTCTGGAGGCTGCGTTTTTGAGGAGGGGGTTACTACTTCTAAATCTCCACATCTGATGATTCTTAAAACACAAACACAACAGCCTAAATGAATGCTGGAAGCTGGTATGGGACCCCCTTTACATTAGTTGGCAAACCACATGCTCCCTGTGAAACACTGCATGGGAGCCGGTGTGTTGGAGAAAGTAGATGATGTCCTCTCTCCCCCAGCTGTACCTCTTAGATAACCAATGTTAGAATCCAGGTATTTATCACTTCATACTTTTATCCACAATCAGAAGACATCAAAATATATACATGCATGCGCACTCAGTTCGCTGTATAAAAAATAGATATTATACTTTCCAACTTCAAAAAATAGTCATTACAAATACTGATAATAGTACCTGATATTTTTCAGATTTCACTAGGTACCTGGCCCTATTTTAAGGGTTTTATTTGCATTATCTCCTTTAATCTTTACTGCAGCCCTGTCCTGAGTGCCATTATTTTCTCTACTTACAGGAAACTGAGACTCAAGAGATATTACATAACTTTCCTAAGGTCAGACCAGCCAGCCAGTAAGTGATGGAGTCAGACTCCAAACCCATACCCTGAGCTGCTAAGCCAGGGCCACTGTTCAGGTGTCCCAATGAGAGAGGGAAAGGGCTGCAAGGGATTCTGTAATGATGGAGTCAGCAGAGAAGGGAGCCACCAAGAAAACTGTGGAGGTAAAAATCTCCACGTCCCTGTAATTCACTGCCTGTGTTGATGAGAGGGAAGGGGTTGAAGGTGACGTTCCAGGTTTCTAGCCCCACAGTCTAGCCTGAAAGGGTGTTGATTTTCAGAGAAATCCATGACCTGGAACCAGTTTGAGGGGTATGTTTGGGGCTGGAAGAAAGGCCCCTTTTCTCCACCTCCCTGTATCCCTGCTGGTTCTCAAAACAGAATTAAGGAGGTGTTCAGGAGAAAGTTCCTATCCTTGTTTCCCTCCCCTTAGACTCGCTCTCCTTCAAAAAGAACCTCATCTGATCTTTTCTCGAGGTAAGATGAAGAACTTGGCAAATACTTAGCTCACCTCCCTTCTTGATTTTTTGTTTGGAGACCTGCACACCCACACACCGCCTGATCTCCACGTGCTGCTTCTCCTGTGCCACGTGCTCCTTCTCAGGCCGGACTCCAGCCCCACACCTGAGCACCACTGAAGACCCTGCAGTGCTTGTGCTATGGGGCTTGGGGCTGGGCAGCTAACTGTACCTGGGGGAAAGGCATCCGTCCCAGGCCTCCTCCTTCTATCCAACTTTACCAGGAATATGCTAATACTTTTGGCCTCCTCTTCCTCCTGTTGTTTTTCTCCACTAGTTCTGACCTTGATGAGGAGTTGGGGTGTAATCCATTGCTGCATTGAAAACCAAATAGTTGTCTCCTGAACCAGATGCCCTTATAGGATATTCACATGGAGATGTTCCCATAAGAACCTTCCCACACAAGTGCTAGGTGTTGGCCCAGGAGCACTTGGAAATATGAGTCTATAGTTGACAAGATCTACATGAACAGAGAAGGACTGTGAGAAGACAGATGATGGAGGGTCCAGGATTCCCAAGTAAGTTGTTTGGAATGTATTCTCTGGCTTATTGGAAGACAGGGAGGCTCTAGTGAATGTATATTTTGACATCTACTGAAACTTGGAAGTAATATAGTGATGGTTGATCTCTCTCCTTTCTCATCTGCTGCAGGCCTTTCTCAGGGCTCAGAGAAACATACCTCACTCTGGCATTTAAAGAAGAGGAAAGAGAGGGCACTCACACAGATGTCTGCAAATAAATTGCTATAACACGGCAGCTGTATTAATCTGACATAAACAATACTCCCATCGGGCCCGTGGGTACAATGCTGGCTTTCAGCAGTGTCTCAGCACTCTGTGTAGCACCCTAAATTATGTCTGGCTTTGCCACTTGTCACAGAGCCCTGTGGACGTCTGGGCATCAACCATGCCATCGGAAGCCCTCTGGAATGTCGACAGACATGAAACGTGTAGACACAGTGCTGTGCTGCACACTGATACAGTAAAACACGAATCAGGGGAGAGGCAGCTGTGCTCGGCAGAACTTGGCCTAGGCTGACTTCCTGTGGCTTCAAAAGCCAGGGAGAATCCCCAAGCCTTTCCACTGGTCCACGGAGATGATGGCGTTGCCTGAGCCGGAGGTCAGAAAGGCCATTTCTAGACTCATGTCCACAAATGGAAGATCAGTGGCTATGATACAGGTCTTCTCACCAAGAATGAGGTTTTAGATTACAGGAGCCCTGTGGCAACTTACAGCTCTGAGAGGCTTCTGTCAATGCCAGTGCTGCTGCTGCTGCTGCTGCTGCTGCTGATGATGATGATGATTATAAAATGAATAGGGTTTATATTTCTTGAAGTCTCAGTCTTTTTCTGCCAAACATAATTATAAGAAACTCAAACGCTAGTTCAATACTGTTGGTTTTCTTGACTGTGATGACAGTGGTGTGCTGATGGAAAAAAATATCTTTTTACTTTGTGAGGCAATTCAGGAGTGAGGAGTTATGCTGACTAGCAACTTTCGATGTTCTACGGTATACAGGCCTCTTTTATTTTTAATGGAAAATATTATGTAAGTTGTGTAAATAACAACTGTTCATGCTTTATGACTTGCAAAGTAAAACTTTCACATTCGTATACATTATCTTGTTGGCCCTTGGCTCCCTAAGGCCCTTAGGATTAGAACTAAAATTCTGGACGCACTTACAAGGTTACCTACATCCTCTGTAAGACTAATTAGACTAATTCTTCAGTGTCCTCCTGCACCACTCTCTGTTGACTAGGAGACTTGAGCCTTTTGGGATCTACAGTATCTCATGTGTCTTACTTCCTCAGGGTCTCTGCAGACTCCATTCATACTAAGCCTACGCTCCTACTCTTCTCAACGTAAGCTCACAGCCCTTCAGGAACCAACTGTTACAGCACCGCCCAGTTTTGGCTTGGTTATGCCGGAGTAACAAACAAATGCCCGATCACAACAGCTCCCAAGAATAATGGTGAAGTTGTCCAACTGGTTTGGACTCTCACAACAGCCTTCTAAGGATGGTGGGAGATGTGTTGCCTTCACTGGGCTTTCTCCCTCACCTGTAAAATCCCTCCACGGCATGTTCGTTCTTCCCACTTCATAGACCTTTCCCCTGTCCTCGGTTAGAATTGCGAGCTCTTTGTTGTGGCCTATGTCAGCTGACCCTAGCCCAAAACTCTGGTCTTGCTTTGAATCCCCTTCACTGCCTCAGTTTGCTCCCATGACCGTCGTCTCCTCCTGGCTCTTTGCAAGTACCCCTTCTTTCAGTGATGTTTCCTGTGT
The DNA here is from genome assembly GCF_014824575.4 of Sturnira hondurensis. Lineage (NCBI taxonomy): Eukaryota > Metazoa > Chordata > Mammalia > Chiroptera > Phyllostomidae > Sturnira > Sturnira hondurensis. The sequence goes on along the minus strand of NW_028076783.1, from coordinate 4,783,985 downwards.
CTAGAAGGCTTTGACCTCCACTGCACATCTAACTAGGTTCTCTTCAGGTCCCAGCTGAAGCATGTTCTCATGGACAAGCCTTCTGAGTTTTCCAGTTTAAAGGTGCTTTATTGCTCATCAGAATGAAATTCCTTTTGTAGGAAGAGGCAGTGAGTACTGTGGCCAACCCTGCAGGCTCAGGAGTCAGATTGCTTGGGCTGGAACTTCAGCTCCGATGGTTCCCTGAACTTACCTGTCCTCATCAGTAGAGTGGGTGTAAGAAAGGTGCCCACCTGCAGGTCCAGTACAAGGGTGATGTTAATTACTATGAAGGGGTAGCATAGTGCCTGGCAAATATTAAGTAGCTAGTAAGTAATAATTATTATTGAATAACTTACAATATTTCTAATAATTAACTGTCCTAGCTTTGTGTGTGTATTTCCTGAACACTGCCTTTTCCAGCTGAAAGGCATTTAAAGACCTTAACTGAGCATTCCCCCAACTCAGAAATCCTTTCTCTGATACTTCTGACAAGCCCCTAGACCTTCTTTCAACAATTCCTTTAAAGATTTCACTCTATTACAAGGCGGCCCTCACTTTATGTGGATTTGTGTGCCTGTATATTCCACCTCTTACCTCTAGAACTAAACAATGACACTCCTGTTTCCAGATGACACCTGCAGTTTACCTGGCAGCAGCCCAAGGAGCGGCATCTCTACCCCATCACTCTGCCAGGCAACTGTCAAATCTGGGGTGATCTTGGATCCCCCTTCCCCATGCCATGGGAACCTGTGTGTTTTATGGGGTTCAGAGATGAATGTGTGGAGAGGCAAGGGAGGGGTGAGGATGAGGAGGTAGGTGGCCCTGCAAACGTGAAGGGTTAGGGTTAGGTCTCTCGGGGACTGAGTCCACATTGGCAATGCAAGCATATTGACAAGGTCTGAGGACAGGCTCTCATCCAGTGAGATGCTCCCAGATTCCTCCTCCTCATTTGCACACCGTCATCCCTCCAGGGCACCTGCAGACTGCACCTGATGTGCAAGGCTGTGTTCCGAGCATGGGGTATGGGCACTCTGCACTCCTGGAGACGAGAGGTATGGAAATTTCCAGTCTGGATTGAAGAATGCATATGTGAACTCACAATGGAGTTTGGGCTTTTGCAGGCATTGGTTTCTATCACAAAATCACTGAGTTTTTGTGGGCCTGTGGCCCATATTTGTCAAGTACCTGCTATGTGCTTGTCATCGTCAGTGCTGAAATAAGAAAGGAGGAGGGAGGAAAATGAACTCAAGTCAATGGAGAGGGGAAAAAAGAGTAAAAATGTGACATCTGGAGGACCATCCTTCAGGTGGTGTTCACGCCTACAGAGGGGTGGCAGGGAACTGCCTCAGCTGTCAGAGCAGAGAATCCTGGAACTGAAAGGAACATATAGCCACGTGCCTCGTCCATTCCCAGTCTACAGGAAGGTGACAATCTGCTTTTTCTGTCAACTCTTGTGGCTGACTTAATTGTTCCATCTATTTTTCCTCCTTTCTAACTTTAATCTCTTCTGCTTCACATAAGTCCTTTCTCTCCTATTCCATCTGACAATCATAGAGACAATCTAATCAGCACACACTTCTATTGGAGAACTGCCAGGGCCATGTAGCAGCAGGAACAGACAGTTTCTGCTAAGCAGGGAGGCCTGAGGTTCTGACTTAGCTCCCGAGCCCACTTGCCTCTGTTAACATTGGTCCAGAGAGGTTGCCAGTGAGAAAGCCCAGGGAATAACAGCCAACTGCGCCTGAGTATCAGAGCCCTTAACAAACCCCCATCTTTCCTCCCCAGAGGGAGGGAAGAGTTGTTGCTTTTCTCTCTCAATTATTTTTCCAGGCTATTAAATTGAACAACCCCTGTGTCTTTGTGCGAGGTAGGTGTCCCCACAGCTCATCTCCCAGAGATGGGTTACAGTGGTGCCAGAGGAGTCATTCTCTGACTGTGACCATCACCAGAGATAAGAAGGTGTGGACAGAAAACCTCGAAAGCTTGGCTGTACATGTCCTGGAGAGATTGATGGGACATGCAACAAGCAGAACGTGGATGTGTGTGCCATCAGGTTCTATAAAATATGCAATTTTAAGCCATTAAGCAGTTTATCTTTTGCACAGCTTAGTTGGCTGGGATAATTACTTTCCCGAGCAGACCATGCCATGTATGAGGTAGAGTACATGCAAAATGCAAAAACAGGAGCATGCCATCGAAAACTATGGCAGGGGGAGGCATACTCGCTCAAGTTTTAGAAAAACGTACTGTAGTCAATTAATCTGGGCGGCTGGCTGAAAGTTTCTCTTTTGTTGGGAGGAAAACTGTTAAGCTTTGTTTTGTCTCCTACCAACAGCTAATCAAGCCCCGTGCTGAGTGCTTTTCAAGAACCACCACGGGTTCAGAGAAGTTAAACCGCTTACAGATTTGCAACACGGCATGTGTGGGCTGATTCTGGACCCCAGAGACTCCGCCCTGGAGCCCTGACCCCCGTCCCTGAAAGGAGCCCCCTGTACTTCCATCACAAACTAACTGTGTTACCGCGCGCACCAGCCCGTCTCCTCCTGTCATTCTCCCCAATGCTCTCCTGAAACATTCTTCCTCTTTCCTGATTGGATCTTTCCAGTGGGCGGGCACAGTGCCACAGTCTCCCACATCTGAAAGAACCTCTCAGACTTCATTTTTCCTGTCAGTTATCACCTAACTTTTCTGCTCTTCTTCATAGCAAAACTACTTAAGCGACTTGTTGATGCTTCCTGTCTCCAGTTTCTCTTCTCTAATTCTCCTGAGCCCATTCTCACCAGGCTTTTATCCCACCGCCCTCTCCCCATCCCTCTGATGTTCACCTACACATTGAAGCATTGGACACTGATTACTCCCTCTTTCTGGCAACAGTTTCTACACTTGGCTGCCATCAATCCATATCCTCCTTGAGTTCTTCCTTATTTATGGCGCATTCCTTCATATCATCCTTTGCCAGCTTCTCTCTATCTCCCTGAAATTTTTATCGAGTACTGGAGAACTGATTCCCGGGATGCCTTCTCTTTTGTGCCTACACTCACCCCCTTTGCTATACGTGAGTATCTTCATGTGAGTGCCCAGCAACCATCTCAAACTTATCTAGTGACACCCCTGGCCCCCAATTCTTTGCCAAATCAGATCCATCTGTGATTATCCACATCTCATTGGATGGCAACGCCATCCTTCCAGTTGCTCCAGTGACAACCACGGAGTCATCTTTGAGCCCTTCATTTCTCCTATACCTTGTATCTACCCTTCCCAGAATGCTGTTGGTTCCATCTTCAGGATATACTTACACTCTTATTGCTACTCATCACTGGTGCTGATCCTTCTGTTAGCCACCTCAGCATCACATTTTACCTAAAACACTGCCATTGCTTCCCAGATGCCTCAACGTTCACCCTTACCTCCTGCATCTCAGTCTTAATATTTCCAACACATGATGCTTAAAAATTTGCCAGTCAGATCCTGTCACCTCCCTGCTTGAAACCCTTCAATGGCTCCCATCTAACTCAGAAAACACAGACTCCTTACACAGGTCCACAGGACCCTACCTGAAACTTCTCATCTCTGGATTGCTCTGACTGAGACTCAATAGCTTCCTTTGCTGGGCCTCCTGGCTGTTCTCGCTGCATGCCAGCCTCTTTCTCCAGAGGCCCATGCACTTTGCTCCTGTGGTTCCTTCTTAGTGATGCCTTATGTAACTATTGAAAATTGCCCCTTCCTACATTTGCACACGAAACTTATCCCCATCCCCTGTGTTATTTTATACATACCACCGGTCGTCCTTTACCTTAACATCCCATTTAGTTATGCATTTGGTGTTCCATCTGTTCCCCTCAACTGGGAGAAGAGGCGAACTCCCTGAAAACAGAGGTTTTGTCTGCTTCCTTCACTGCCCTACCCCAGAGCTTAGATCAGTGCTGGAAACCTCACTAAGTGACTGGTGAATAACTGAATAAATCCATAGGTGACTATGTCTTTGTTTTACCCAGAGATTGGTAGAAATGACATCGCAATCACATATTCACGTTCTAAGTGGGCCGCGTGGATTAGTATTAGGAACTATAGCATAACCTATTAGTTATCCTGTCGCTGGTCCCTTGTGAGAGGAAGAGAGTGCAGGGGTTACGTGTGCATTGCTGAAGCCTCAAGACTTGCGTGCGGATTCTGTCTACCTCTGGCCCTCACTAGCCCTTTGATTCAGTTTCTAAAATATCTTGTGCCTCGTTTTTTCTCATCTGCAGAATGAAGGTAATACTACTACTCCCTGAGGGGGTGAGTCAACAAGTTAATATACACAAAGTCCTTATACCAGGGGCTTTCACAGGGTTTAGATCGACACCCAATAAGTAGTGTTAATCATAGCAATGGTGATGCACAAAAGATGGTCCCATTTCTGCTCCTCAGGAGAGGTCAAAGAGCAGAAACTTTTGGCAATGGGATGCATGAGCTCTGGGGCCCAAGGGACACCATGGTGACTAATGCTGCTATGAGAGCGGAGTGCCAATCTTCTCCCCAAAACAACAACAACAAAATGGTAATTATTTCAAGTACAGGGTGTGTGCGCTAACCTCTTTGTGGTAAACATTTCACAGCACACACACACATGTCAAATCAACACGTTGTAAATTTTAGACTCACAGTGTTAGATGTTCATTGTATCTCAGTAATGCAGGGCTTGAAAGCTCAGAGGCACCACAGACCATTCTGTACAAACCCTTCCATTTCTAAATGAAGCGACTTAAAACATATGCCGTAGCCCATGAAATACATCTTAGTAACATTATATGGAGAAAACATCCATATCAAAAAGTGACCTGTGAGTGTAATAATATCAACACCAGTGATGAAGATTATCGAGCACCTGCCCACTTAGGCACTGATCTAAGCACTTGACAGGTGGTGACTCAGTGCTCACAATGAGCCTGTGATGTATGTACTGCTATCAGGCCTATTTTCAAAGATGCAGAAACTGAGGACAGAGAAATTAACTAGCTGGCCAAACTGTCATAAAATTATTGAGTAGTGAAGCCAGAATCTACATAGTGACTCTGATAGAAAAAAAGTCTTCCAGGTGTAAAGAAATGGTATTCAGTTCACGACCCAAAACTCAGGTTACCAGTAACAAGCAGGACAGGCCACAAATGTAAAACGTCACCTGTAGGCCCTGTGACCTGCCCCCTCACCTCTCCCACTGCAGAGCTCTCTGGGTGTCGTGATGACACTGAGGTTTTTGAACATGGTGAAATGGGCTCTTGAATAATTTTTTCTCACAGCAAAGTACTGAAATTTGAAAATGACTTAGGCAAATCATTTGAACAGAAGTCAATAACTACAGATACAAAGAAGCCACAAGACTGGAAGGAGGGGTGGAGATGCAGAATGAGAAGGTTTTATACCCACAGTGCCATAATTAAGAACCCGGAGGGATAACTTGGCTGCATTCAATCGAAGTAAGAAGGTGGTGAGCATTTCTTAGGAGGGGATAAGAGGGCCCCATTGAGGAACAAAGGTCCCAGTCACATACCAGGCCAAGCCACCAGTGCTGCGAAGAGGACTCGCCATACCACCTCGCTGTGAAAACTGCTGGGGATTGCATCTGAACAACATAGAAGGCTATGGGAGTCCCCGGTGGTCCTCTTTAGGGGCTCACATGCACACTTACTAAAAAACTCAGCCTCTCTGGGTTTCAGGGTCAGGACTGCAGGGGCATCTCTGCCCTAGGACATGAATGCTGGCAGCCACCACCGTCCCTTTGTTAAGCACTCCTCCCACCCTGCTGGCACCAGATAAGAGCTGTTCAGCAACCGAGCTAACACCGTTCACCCCACACAATTCCCATGCCTGGCTGAACCTCCTCCAGTGGCTTTCCCATGCAAGAACCCACCTCAGCTCAAGCTGTATACTTTCAAAGGTGCTCAAACCCAGACAAGGAGTGGCTGGCCTCGGCACATCCCATACCTTTGGCTAAGCAGCCCCAAGCCAGCAGATTCAACTTGGATTGTCACTCTAACAGGTGGCCCCAAGGCTGGCATAAGCTGCAGCCAGTGTTGTTGACTTGGAACAAAGCTACTATGCAGCCACAAGCCCAGCAGCACAAGGGCAGCTGAACTCAGCTCTTACCATGGTGCCCAGCACTACAGCCAGCTGGCCAGCCATGGCTCACAACATAGCCTCTTCCAGGCATCTGCAAGCAGCAACCAGCCTCAGGTAGCTCCCAGCAGGAGGGCCCAAGCCAGGCACAAATGGCAGCTGCACTTGAGTGAACTGGAGCCCCTCCTAAGAAATGTTCATCACCTTCTTACTTTGACTGAAACCTGGACAGCCCATGAGGACATTGCTCCTTCTGAAGCCTGCTTACAGTAGGCAGTCTGTCCCCCATCTCTCCTTCCAGCAGCCTAAGGTCGGGGAAGTGCTCTCCTTGCTATGTATTGCTCCTTCCAGACCTTCTCTGCTGTTTCCCCTAAAGCTCCTACTTGAATGTCATATTATTGTGCTCAAATACATGTTATCCCCCTTAATATATCCCTCAAATAAATCTGTGATATCACATTTCTTAAAAATGTGCTTTACTATCTTTTCCCTATTTAACTTTGCTCCTGGATTCCTTTTTAGTGAACTAAAAATTCACCAGAGGAGAATTTCCACACATACCACTTTTCATAGGCTTTCAATTCCAGAAATTTTCTTCTTTGATCTTTTTTCTCCTATTCACTCCTTATGAGTAGCAAAAACCACAGCTCCTCCATAGCCTCACTTTCAAACATTTCACTCACAACTCACCATCCCCTATCCCTCTAGCTCTTTCTACACTGTAAGCCATCTTCATCCTTCTGTTGAGCCTACAGTGACCTACAGCTCCTGCTCTTAGTAAAAGAGATTCCATGTTGCATTATCACTGTGCACACACCTAACTTCACGGGCACTGCAGAAGAAGTATGTGGAAGGGGAAAGTCGAAGGACATCAGCAAAAACAGCAGAGTAAGGATGTCTAAAAATTGTCTGTTCACAAAAACAACAGTATACTAGAGTAACTGGTCAGCATCAGCTGTTTCAGAGCCCTGGAAATTACAGCGCAGTGTAATGGACACCCTAGGAACGCTTACTTAAGAGCAACAGCGGCATCTAGGTAAGAGCAGTAAGTGCTGTGTGGTTCTACCTCACCCTGTTTGCACATTGGCCCCAGCAGCACAGTGGCCTTGAAAACCTGCAGCCTGCAAACACTGTGAAAATGTGTAGCCAGGCAACCACTAGAGGGATAAGGATGAGACTGGAGCTCTTTCAAAACCCCATTATGAGAGAATTTATCATTATTTGACCTGTTTGGTGATTTCCTGGAAGACCCCACTAGCAAAGCTATCTTTATTTGATATAAAGGAAGCTCAGCATTTGAGGCAGTGGCTAAGAGTTGGGGCAAGTAATAGGCTAACTGAGAAGCTTAAAAGTAAATCTAGGGAATGAGGTGGCCACAGGGGGCTTTGAAAAAGCCGGCACATTCAGCAGAATCCAGAAAGTCACACTTGCACACATAGGGCTGGGGGCATGCTCAGGGCTATGTGAATACTCAAGAGACACCCAAGACAGCCTTAACCTCTCACCTGAGGCTAACTGGGAGTTTTAGCTGGAGAAGGATAAGCCAGGGTGGCTGATTGCCAAGCAGCATGTTAAAGGTGTACTCCTCCAACCTGGGCACAAAGGTCCTCAGCGACTGCTAGCAGACTTACGGTTCCAGGAATTGCAGGAAATCTCTATCAATCTTTAGCTGACAACTAATCTACAGAGCAGAGGCTGCAGTGCCTACACAATCAAGAAGTAACTCAGGGAAGTCACTAAACAAATGACAAACCCTGATAATGGGGAAGAATCTGATTGCGAATCGCCACATTTTTTTTTAAATGTCCAATTTTTAAAAACATGGGACATACAGAGATACAAGAAAACTAAAGCCTATATTCAACAAACACTGTCATTCAGGAAGCTCAGACATTGGGTATATTTGAAGAAATGATGCCTAAAATTATATGTAAGAAGTTTCAAAAACTCTAAGGATGAACTCAGAGATGTACAAGCACAGACAAATGATAACAGAACTGTCAAAAATCAAAGAAAGACTTCTTAAAGTAGCAAAAGAGAAGAACCTGAGCAAGTACAAGGATCTTCCATAATGATTACAGCTGATTTGTCACTAGAAACCACAGAGAAGGCAGTGGGATGATGTATTCAAAGTGCTAAGAGGAAACCAATCCCATCCATATCCAGTGAAACCACCTGCCAGGAATAAGCAGAACTGTAGACAAAAACGGAGAGACTTCATCACCAACTTGTCCTGTCCTACAAGAACTTGACCTGTCCTACAAGAAGTACTACAGAGATCTTGCAGGCTACCCAGAAGGCACCCTAGGAGCTAACTCTAACCTAGGTAAGTAAAAGCACTGGTAAGGCAACTACATATATCAATACAAAGGGGGTATGTTTGTTTACAACCTTTTCTCTTCTCTGAATTAAAAGAACACTGCGTAAAGCAATAATTATGAAACCCACTGGTGGGCATATGATGTGTACAGAACTGCTCTGTGTGACCACAGCTGCACAAAGAATGGGGTGAAGCTACAAAGGAGCAAAATTTTGTGTACTATTCAAATTAAATTTGATTAGTATAACTGGAGTATTTTAAATGGACATGATAAATATAATCCCTAAGGCGACCTCTAAGAAAACTCCAAAATATAGTAACAGCAACAATGAGCAGATGAAGTTGGTCCACTAGAAATATCTATTTAATACTAAAAAGGCAGCAGTTGGAGGGTGGGGCACGTGAAAGACATGAACCTTAAAGGGAAGAATGGTGCTACGTCATCTGTAATCCCACTAAACTTGAATTTCTCAAGTTCTCAAGTTTAAGAGGCAGAGATTAGCCAGACGGACTGAAAGGAAGTGTGGTCCAACTAAATGGTGTCTGCCAGTCCTGTACTTCACGTTCAAATGCACACATAGACCAGAAGTAGAAGGATGTGAAGAGAAACCCTCTGTGGACACTGGCTAAAAGACAGCTGGAGTGCTAGCATAGCTAAAAGACTATGCTAACAGCAGGAAAAATAGACTTTAGGACAAGTACTGTTATTAGAGATTAAGAACAATATTTTATAATGATATCAGAAAATTTGTCAAGAATATATGGCACCTAACAACAGGCCTCCAACATAAAGTAAAATGTATCAGATTGACTGGAGGGCTATAAAATAGTTGTAGACTTTAATGTCCCAATGTAAACGATAGATAAAACTAGACAGAAGATCAACAAGGAAATAGAAGACTTAAATGACATAAGCCAATAGACATAAAAACATCTATAGATCATTCCATTCAATAACAGTTAAAATAAGTCTATTCTTTTCAAATATACCTGGAACACTGTCCAGAACACACCCTATGTCGGGCAACAAGATATATTTTGGTAAGTTTGAATGACTGAAATCACGAAGAGTACATTCTCCAAACACAATAGAATGAAATTAGGAGTCAATAACAGAAGAGAATTGGGGAAATTTATCAATACGTATAAATGAAATAATACTCTCCTGAATAACCAATGAGCCAAGGAAGAATTCACAAGGGAAATCTGAAAACACTTCAAGATGAATGCAAACAAAATAACGACATACACAGTTTATGGACACAGCTGAAGTAGTGCTCACAGGGAAATTTACAGCTGTAAATGACTCAATTAAAACAGAAAGATGTTTCTCTGAAGAAGACCCATACAGATGGCCAGTAAACCATGAAAAGACGCTCATCATCATTAGTCATCAGGGAAAGCCGATCAAAACCACAGTGAGCTATCGCTTCACACCCACAAGGATGAAAAAATTTCAGACAATAACAATGTCAGAGACTATGTGGAGAAAGTGGATGTTCACCCATTGCTGTTGAGACGGTAAAACGATGCAGCCACTTTGGGGAATACGTAGTTTGGAAGCTCCTCAACAGGAGCCTCAACAGCAAATGAAAACAAGTGTCCGCTCAAGCACTAGCACACGGATGTCCACAGGAATGGCCAGAAAGTGGACATGACTCAGCTGTCCAACTCCAGTTTTTTATAACTAATACATGGACATGAAAAATAAGGTATATTGACACCTTGGAATATTATTTGGCAACATAAAGGATGAGGTACTGATTTATGCTATAGTATGGATGAATCACAAAAGCATTATGCTAAGTGATGAAGCCAGATGCAAAAGACCATTCATTTTATTTACTTTTAAATGAATTAATGAGTTTACACTGGCTAATAAAATCATATAGGTTTCAAGTGTACAATTCTATAATACATCATCTGTATATCGTACTTTCTCTTTGCAACCCAAAGCCTAGTCATATCTCTTCTAGGAATCCTCACTTTGCAGACTTATCTACTTATTTTTTTCCAGAACATTACCTTATTCTGTCCCTCTGAAAGGATCATCTGGAAAAAAGTAATGCATGACAAACCTTCCATAAGATCTTAACTAATGTAGACATTCTTAGGGCCTGATGCTGGGCTGATCCCAGTGGAGGGATGACCTCATGGCTTCATAGAGCCTCACTGCAAGAAGTCATCCCGGAGACCATTCTCCAGGTGCTGCGAAAACATGGTCTGGATTGCCCAAGGCTCCCTCCAAGAATGACTTGTGGATCCCTTTGGGAATGAGAAGGGGAGAAGGAGGAGCCAGGACTCTGGCTGCTCAGACTCTCCATCCAAACACAGTGGCTTCACCTTCTGGTGCTGGTGATAAAAATTTCCACATAGTTTTCCAGGAAAAAAATGATACTAGGAACAAATACAGTTAAAAAATCACTGATACCATTATCCAACAGTTCAAACCCTGAGTGGTGGGAGAATACCAGCAATTTGTAACTTTCTGAAGATGGATGGTTTCACAGTAGGTGCTAAGAATTACACATAAACCAAAACTCTTATCTATGCCACAGCCTGACACCTGAACTAGCTGCAGAAGAATGACACCCAGAGACTACTGGGGGAGAGTCAAATGGGGAAAGGGGCTTCTTCAAGGACACATGGCAATTTGGGCACAGGAATAGGACCTGTGGCCGGGCCTCCTGACCCCCTCTGCCATGGTGCTCCTGTGACTGAGCTAGACTCAGACACAGTGCAGAAAGCACAGCAGATGCTGCCGAGAAGGAACTATCAACAGCCATTAGCACTGACGTAAAAAAGATTTCCTAAGAAGAGGTGGTACATTTACACAGTGGAATACTACTCAGCCATAAGAAAAGATGAAACACCGCCATTTGCAATGACATGGGTGGATCTTGAGAATAGAATATCATGTTAACTGAAATAAGTCAGACAGAAAAGGTCAAGGGCTATATGATGTCACTCATATTAGGGTTATATAACTGAAAGCAACAAATGAACAAACAAAACAAGCACACAAGCAGACACAGAAACAGACAAGAGCATGGTCATTACTAGAGGGAAGTGGGTGGGGGGTAATAAAGGTAAAGGGGGTCAAATATATGGTGACAGGAGAAGATTTGACTTTGGGTGGTAAACACATAATGCAATAGACAGATGAATTATACCCTTGAAACCTGTGTAAATTTGTTAAACAACGCTACCCCAATAAATTTAATTTTTGTTTTCTTCATCCAAGCTCCTTGAGTAGAACCCTTTTTTAACAGAAAACCTGGTGAGGAGCCACAATACAGCGAACAGTAAAAGCTGAGCCACTATGATTACACTGGGGGCTGGGGACCACCGGAGTGAGAGGCTGCCCATCCTACGTGATCGTTCTCTTTCTTCTCTTCCTGCTTCATAGTGGCCCCTGATCCCTCGGGAGAACTCTTGGCCTCTCAGTGACACAGCTGAATACAAAGGAATGTACCAAAACTCAGAATGGCATGGCCCGTTTGGAGTTATAGGTGGGGTAGTTGTAAAATGAGCTATCTCATTGTTCCAACCCGCAACACAACACTGCCTTTGAAGACAACTGCTGTTAAAAACCAGAAAGTTTAGAAATGGAAAACTGGACTTAGCAGGTACCCCTTCTTGTGACATAACTTTGAGCCAGAGAGCAGCCACTAATTTGAAAGAATCTGTGAAGTTTGGGCAAGCTTTGGAAGTTGACTTCTGCACATAAACTAGTGTGGAGAGGAACCTATCTCCCCAGAGTGGTGGGTCATGCAAATCAGCAAAGCAATTTACATCTGTCGACCCCTTTCCCTCTTTTTGGAGCAGAAAATGGTCTCTCTACTTACTAAGGTGGCAAGAAGCACCAGGTTTGGGAGTGAACCCAATTACCTGCTGAAATGTCTATTACATTTTAACTCCCTCTTATCCTTATGACATAAGAGGATTTAAATTCCATTCTCTGTCTTACTAACAGGCTCAGCTGCTGACCGGTCCTGCAGAGTGAGTCCCTTTTCAGATGAGTATCACACAGCCCCGGGAAGTGTAAAGGCAGTTAGCTGGCCACAGGAAAGCCCTCGCTCCCTGGGTTTCCTACTGATTGCTCTCTCCTCAGCCCTACCTGACCATCCCCACCTGCTTTTACTGCCAGGCTTACACCATCTCACCCCTGGCTCATCAGCCCTCCAGAGATGTGCTCAGAAGGACCATATTTGGAGCTGCTCAGTTTCCCAAGCCAGAAAATCTGATTAGATTTCCACACCTTCCAAATACAATACCACGTGTGGTCTGCCAAGCAGATCGCTGGGCACTTTTAACCAGTCATTTCGTGGCGCAGGTCTGGGGACCTTGGGCAGCAGTGGCCTTCCAGGAAGGAGGTTTAGGAACCAGTTGTGGAGAAGCAGCCCAAGTTGTGTAGGCCCAGGTTTGGGGGATGAATGCCTGAGGATGAAGCAGGTACAATCCCAGAGTACTTTACAGTTTACAAAGCACAGTCATGCTCATTATTTCACTTCAGATTCTAAACAGACCAATGAGGTAATACACAAAAAGAATATTTTTCTGAAATCCTTTTTGTCAGTTAAAAAAATTGTGTTCGCACAGTCGCTAACCCAATTCCATGCAGTAATTGACACAGCTGAAACTCGAAGCAGGGATTCTGCAATCACAAACCCCATGCTGTTGGTATTTCCCTGCACGATGTCAACACCCGCCACCATGGCTAATGCAGCAGTGGACACGTTGTGAGTACTACATGTCAGGTGCTCTGCACAGTGCTTTCCTGAGTTATCAGCACAGACACCCACCCTGTGAGATGGGTGATGACAGGTCCTCTGTCAGAGAAGTTCTGAGAGATCGCAATGTGTTTAAGTTTCCCTGTCTCCAAGCTAACTGCAGTCTTAAACTATGATGCTAAATTCCCCTTACCTATACAGCTATACCTTCCTTAACCTCAGGGAATTCGCTTAGCTCAATTTCTCACGTCCACCATCAACATCACACAAGTGTGTGAGGGTCTCACATACCACACTCCCAGCATCCCCTAACGTGGATAGCTCCTTAGAAGGCTGGAGAGATTGTAAAGGGTAACCACAGAAATGTGGTTATGATTCTATTTTAAGTAACCAGTTAATAAATGTTAGCAATAAGACAGGACTCTTTCTACATTAAAGAAGGATACTGTTCTTCTCATCTTATCCTTTTTTCCTTCTCCCAGTCCCCACAGTCTACCTCAGTGATAATGTCACCACTTAGGAAGAAAGCACAGGGACACAGTGTTCCATGTGTGCCTTTGACTTGGGTGATGCACAGCTGAATCCTTTATTGTGTCCACTCCTTGAGAGGCCCTTCCAGTTCTAACATGTTGGAGTCTAAGGTGGGAGAAGGCTAAGTAGGAAGAGCCAGAGGGGCCATCTAGGAAGAGGATCAGGGGAAGGTGAGTGTTGACCTTCTGTCTGGGAATTTTGAGTGAGGTGCGTGGAAGGGGCACCCTACCACTGTGTTGTCTTGAACTGAGCAGGCCCTGAGAACCAGCGGTCTAAATCTGATGCTGTTTCTTTTCACTCTAGACAGTAGAGCAGGGTGTAAATTGGGGAAATGATTGTCACTGTAACTGTTTTGTAAGGAGACATTTCTTTAAAGAGATGAAAGTATACATTTGAGGATGTTGTGTTTCCTTTCCTCTCCTCACCACAACTCCCCGTCGTGCCTCCATCAAGGTCCCCTGATGCCAAGGAAGCCTTCCCTAACTCTTCCACCTGTCCACATAACCCTGTTAGCACTTACCAGCATCAGAACCTGACAGAGAAGCATGGGCTGTAGGTACCTTCTGTTCTTCCCTAGTTATTCATTTAGTCTTGCCTCATTTAACCTCAGAAACCTTGAGGTTACTGATCACATTTGTCATCTTCTTCCTATTGTATCTTATGCCTTCTGTAATTTACTGCAGTCTGGACACACAGTGATAAATGAACCTTAATAAATGCCTGTTAGTTGTAATATACATAAAATTTTTATCCCCCAGTTGTACATCTTTTATATACCCAAGCACACATCCTATGAACATGAGTTCGAATGTGGGTTGATAAATATTGATGAGAAAAGGAAATTTGCAAGTTCACTATTACTGCAATACAGTGCTTAATTTTCAATTCCTAACACTAATGTTTTCATACCTAATTTCTTTCTAAACCTGAGACTTCTGAACATGTGTACCTTTCCATAGTATTTGTGGATCACATTTTGTTTTCTACGCTGATCAGGAATCCTGACTGAACAAATATTTTTGTCCAAATGATTCCAATTAAAGAAGAAGCCCTTTGTTAAACAAATGGAAAACAGGCTCAAAATACATATCCTTGGGGGTTAAGTCAAGCAAAACCAATATATTGTAGATTAATTTGTGCCTACTACTGGAGGAGAAGGGCTATTGCTGGATTTCACAAGTATTTTACATTTCTCAATTTCAGGGATCAATTAGAAAAACAGAACAATGCATGAAATATCTATTTAAAAAATAGCAGAGAGAAGATGCCAAGGCTAAGTGTTAATTTGCTATTATCATTCAGAATATAAAGCCTTGGTGCTATAGCATGGAAGATCTGTAAGAAAGAGCTTGGAGGTGAGCTAGTCTAATCTCATGTAACAGGTGAGGAAACTGAATCTTGGAAATGTTTAATGACTCCTCAGGGTCACATGATTGCATATTCAGGAAATTGGTTCTTGTTCCAGTCCCATCTCCCATAGATGGAAGCACATTAGGAATACACAGATGACAGACATTAATGTAAGGGAGAATAGCTTAGGAAAACCTGCAGAACCTTTTCACTTATACTCATTTACTTTGTTTCTTCAAGGAAAGGGGAATGACAGGTCTTTTCAATATAGAAAACTCTATTGCCCAGGATGTTAATACACTATAGTAAATAGTCTGAGTGCTGAGAAGCCAAAGAAGGCCTCATCCCTATTCATCAGATGTAAATGTAATGGTTTGACTGCAGTTGTCATTAACTGGCTAATAACTATTTATGACCTCAGGATGCAGTTTCTATCCAGTTAATGGGCTACGTAGTACAGCTATGATTTTATCTTAGCTATTACAACTCTGTCTCAGTTGCTTGCATTAAGGGATGAGCAGGTTCTGCTGATTATCTACGTAATAAAAGATCATGTTCCAAGAGCCTTCTGAAAAAGTCTCATTAGACAAAATTGGAGTTGTGTCTGAGAACATGCCTTAAAGAATAACTTGTTGATTGCCCTAAATAACCCTCACGAATCACACTTACAGGAAACTTATGCATTTTTCTCAGGCACATTTTCTAGCAATTGTGAATCACTAAGTGCTGGGGATTGTATCTGCTGACAGTCCTCAAACAAAATTTTTCCATGCTGCTTCCACTTAGCCTTAGAGATGGCACCCACTTCTTGTAGACACAATTTTAAGGAAGATGTAGAGGGTCGATTCTGGCTGAGCTGGGTTCAGAGTGCAGAGTCTGTTTCCAAGTGGTCGACCAGATGGCTTCAATGGAAGAATAGGCTTGGTAATGCTGATGTCTACTATCCTCACTTTCCTTCAAACCAGTCTGCACCTTCTCCTCCTTCCCCATTTTCCCCCACTCAAGAAACTGTTCTTTTCAAGGGATCATTTCTATTTCTTTATTCTACCTGTATTTAATGACCAAAAATAATGTGTCAGGACTAGGGAAGACATGAAAAAAAGTTAAGGTGGGTCCTTCTTCATTCTGACCTTGAAATTTAGTTTACAAGAGGAAATAGACATGCAGGCAGTTTTCTGGAATCTGCCTGCTACTTCTTACCCCCACCATTTCTGTCTTGTTGCAATTACCATTCCCTTTTGCCTGGATGATTGCAATGGCAAGTCCTAACTGACGTACCTTTGCCTATTTTTGTTAAAACATCAGTTATGTCCTATCAATTCTTTGCTAAAAATCCCCCATGGCTTTGCACCTCATTCAGAATGAAAGTCCAGGTCCTCACCTTGGCCTGATATAAGGCCCTCAGTAAGCTGGCCCCATTTTTCATCTGATATTTCATCCTCCCCCCTGTCCCCTCACTTCATTCTGATTGACTCCAATGGCCCTTTGCTGTTCCTCCAACAGTAAAGATTCAAGCACTTTAGGGCTTTTGCCCTCACTGTTGCCTCTGCCTGGAATGTTTTTTCCTCTAGGCACACACGGTGCTCTCCCTCACTCTTATTAGGTTTCTAGTTCAATACAAACTTACCAGTAAGTACTTCCTTGAGCAACCTATCTCAAACACATTCGTCTCTCTCTTCTCCTTCTGCTTTATTTATCTTTTTAGCATTTAAACCACTCAGATGATTGATTGATCTGCCTCCCCAAACTATGTAAGCTTGATGACAGCATGAAATTTGCACAGTTCCCTAGTATGTCCATAAAACCCAGAACCACACCTAGCACATGGTCAACTGCTAATACATTGGCTCCTCTGGAAAATCTAAATGTTACAATGGTGAAAGGAGATGAATGTATGGGTGGGTGAATGAATGAATAAAAGGCTAAGATGAGCTCCCTGCTTTCTGCTAAATGATGTTCTGTCTCTTTATTCTGGCTTTCCAAGTCATTCTATTAGGAATGCTTCCACATTCAAATAACAATGTATTTAATCAGCAGTGGTTTCAGCCATAAAACCACCCAATTAGGTCATACAACAAGAAGGCTGGAGGGAACCATCTTGGCCCAGGAGGTGCTAAGAGATGCATCACAGAGAGAACCTCTTTTATCGGTATCCTCACTACCCTTTCCATGTTGCCTTGTAGCCTCATGGTTATGAAACGGTGGCTGTACAACCAGACAGCATGCATATATTCAAGGCAGGCCAGGTGGGAGGGGCAGTCACAGTGACATCTAGCCTATTTTTCAGGAAAGCAGGAGCTTTCACAGAAGCTTTTCCTACAAGACTTGTTATGATGTCTGTGTCATGTATCCATTTCTTAGTGCAGGAAAGTTTTCATTTTCCCAGCCTCTACAGTGAGAGTGGGCAAAGGACACATGAGTTGTGCATGGTTATGGTGTAGTCAGTCTCTACTGTCTGTCACTCAACACCTTCTGTGGTATAAGCCCTGTCTGATTTTCCATGACTATACTATATACATAGTCCCTACTCCAGCCCAACTCAGGTACTTACTGTTCCCCAGATACTTCTGTCCCCTACCCTTTTTTCTAATAGACATTTTTAGAACAGTTTTAGATTTACAGAAAATTTGAGAAGATAGTACAGGGAGTTCTCATATACCACCCCCACAGTTTCCCTGGTATTAGCATCCCCCATTGAGATGGTACATTTCTTAAAACTAATGATCCACTACTGCTGCATTATTATTAATTAATGTCTATACACTTTTCACATTTCTTTAGTTTTCACTTTATGTCCCTTTTCTATGCAGGAGCCCACCCAGTATGCCACATTACACTTAGGTGTCACATTTCCTTAGGCTTCTCTTGGCTGTGACACTTTCTGGCTTCCCTGGTTTGTGACGACCTTCACAGTTCTGAAGAGAACAGGCCAGACTTTGTAGAATGCCCCTCCATTGGAATTTTCCTGGTATTTTTCTCAGAGTTTTTATAGACTGGAATCCTCTGGGAAGAAGACCCAAAAGAAAGTTCCATGTGCACCATGTCATATCAAAGTGCAGCATGAGGGGTTTGTCAGGTTTCCCCACCATAAAACACCCTTTTTCATTCTTTACATGCTGTGTTCTTTAGAATAAGTCACTGTGCACAGCCCACATGTGAGGAGCAAGGAGCTATGCTTCCCCTCCCCAAGGGTGGGGTTCTCCTGCATGGGAGGCTTGTCCCTTCTCCCCCACGTATTTTTTAAAAGATTTTATTTATTTATCTTCAGAGGGGAAGGGAAGGAGAGAGGGAGAGAAACATCAGTGTATGGCTGCCTCTTGTGTTTCCCCCGCCGGAACACGGAACTGGCCTGCAACCCAGGCATGTGCTCTGACTGGGAATCGAACTGTGATCATGTGGTTCGCAGGCCCGCACTCAATCCACTGAGCCACACCAGCCAGGGCTCCTCCACTTATTTTTTTAGTCAGTTACTTATATCAGCATGGACATGTTGATATTTACTTTATACTTGGGGTTATAGTCTAATACTTTGTCTTGTTGGTCACATTAATTCTCTTTGCCTGTGGCAGCTCTTTCAGTCAGCTTCTGTGGCCCATCCATGTTGGTGTTTAGTCTCAGGGCACTTTCTTACTTTTTGGCACTACACAATGCCCCAGGTCCATCTTGCATGTTTCCTGCCCTGGTCCTAAAGTCAAACATTTCTTCAAGGAACCTGCTTTAACTTATTGGAGGATGGTATTCAAAACCAAGATCAGAATGCTAGATGTGCTCATAGCTTCTGGGTCTTCTCAAGTAACAGAGCAAGGAAATTTATGTATGTATACTGAACTGTGAATAGTATACAGAGATCTGCAAATATTTCTGCATGTACCCATATGTACTAATACTGAACTAAATATTAGTTCAGACTGATGTCTCCAACTCTAATCCACTACCACATGGATCATTCTAGCCTCCTTCCCTTGCTAATCTACAAACTCCCATGCCTACAGTGAAAAACCTGGCTCCCCACCATCTACCAGCCATGTGCTTAATCATTCAAGTTTACATGCATAACAATATTGGAATTGCTCATCTATTGGCCTGTGTGAAACAACTTCATCAACTACCGTACAGCTATTGTGATGGTTCCTTCCACCTTTAGGCTGACAGACCCTACTGATTCCTAAGTTACAAAGGTCAGTGCCTTGTCCTATTCAGTGAGGCTCTTTTGTGCATCTTTAATACAGGTAGATTCTCCTGATAAAGTTTTCATTCCTTCCCGGCATAACTCAACCTTCTAAATGTTTTTTGAATTTAGATAGATTATGGTCTACTCCTGTATGGGTTTCGACAAATGCAAATCATGTTTCTACAATTACAGTACCATACAGAATATTTCCACTGCTCTAACATAGCACCCGTGTTTCACTTATTCAACTCTGTCCCCTCTCCCTGAAACCCTGGGGACCACTGACCTTTTACTATCTCTATAGTTTTGCCTTTTCCAGAATGTCATATAGATAGAATTATACAGTATATGGCATTTTCATATGGCTTATTGTACTCAACATTATGCATTTAGGTTCCGCCTTGTGGCTTAATACCTCATCTCTTTTTATTATTAATAGACCACAGTTTGTTTACCCATTCACTTATTGAAGGGTATCTTGTTTGCTTCCATCTATTTATCCATTTCTACAAATAAATCTGCTTTGAACACCTAAGAACGGGGATAGTGACTGCATTTATCTGTGTCTTTCCCAGTGTCAGTCTCATTTTGCTTTCTCACCAGTAACACGTGAGAGAGTTCTATTGTTTTACATCCTCAACATTTGGTATTGCCATTTGGGGGCATTTTAGTCATTTTGATAGGTGTGTAGTAGAATTTCATTGTTTATTCACTCTCCTTACATTTTATGTTCCTACTCACAATAGGAAAACACTCTCCCCTACCATGTTCTGTACCCACACTCTTCAAAGCCAACTTCAATGCCACTACCCCATAAAGCACCTTTGTCCTACTCCGCCGCCATCTTCTCCTCCAGTCCTCCCTTTAAAAAATTTTTAAAACCTTTATCACTAAAATAAATTTTAGACATTTGAAAGAGACTATGACATCATATCACTTTTCACATAAAAGTCAAAATTTTAAAATTAAAATAGTTTTCAACACTTTAGATGCTTATTGATAGTTGCTCTAAATGCCAGTGAGTTGAAAGCAACAAAGGGGGAGGGAAGTCAGTTGGGTTCATTCACAAGTGATGCGATTCATTTCCACATCCCAGTCTTACCCTACAGGGAATGCAGTCACTTCAGAGTCTCTCCTGCCGTAGGCCATTGCAATACTTTCAAATGGTTGAAACAATGAATATTAAATCCGTGCATGCAGAGTTTCTACAGACCTTTTGCAGGGCACACTCTTTCTTTTTGCATTATAGTCATTTCTGCTCATGTCTTATTTTCCTTCTAGACTGCTAGCTCTTGAGTATAGAATGTCTCCCATTCATTTTCTATTAATAAAATATTTATCAAATAAATAAATACAAACAGTAGTTCCATAGAGTTGTAAAAGGGAAAAAATATTACCCCTTCTTACAAAAGAATTACCCATAGTTTAATTGATTCCTTGAAATTCTAAAGAAACCTGAAAGAGAATAACAAAACTCTAAGGTAGACCCCAGATTTAGGCATCTTGGAGAGAAGGCAGCCCTGGCATTACTATCAGAGCCCTCAGGAGGGGCATTGTGCCCTTTGTCTTCATGAAGGCTGTGGCAATGGAGTGGGTGATGGTGCCCAATGATCAGCTTGCTCGTTGCCATGGCAATGCAGCCACCCTAGCTGCAGTCAGCAGGTCTCCCTCTCTGCCACCCCTGCAGAGGGAAACTGCTCACGTGTTTTTTCTCTGTGCTTTCCACCAGGCACGCTGCCTTTTACTGAACACAGAGCAGGGCTGTGGCCTTGGATCTCCGCTGTGGACTAATCACATGCCAGATATAGGTAAGTATAAAAGGGTGGCCTAGGGAGCAGGGAGATCAATAAACCTCAGAAGATTTGGGGATATTATCTCTGCCACACAGCTAGGGATCTCACTGCGTCTTTCTTTGAAGGAGTGAGACATGTGCAAGGAGACACACTATTCGAGGAAATCTTCCTCTGTCCCCAGAATGTGGCTCCACCATGTAAGCGTTTCCAGAAGACAAATGGAGAACACAGGCGGAAGCCAGACCTTGCATGGTGCTAAATGGGAGGCAGTTGCTCGGTCAGGGGAAAAGTCAGTGTTCTTGGGGGCCCCCAATGCTTTGCACACACAAGCAGGTGCTGGTTATGACAGTGACAGTGAACACACCTCCAGTGGCAGTGGAGGGTTAGTAAGTCATCTACTAGCTATCAAAGAGCTAGCATTTTCTTTTCCTATTTAAAGTATTTTTAGCATCTACTTCCTATCAGGCACTGGGGACAGAGCATAAATCAAGACAGATAGGTCCTGTCCCTTGTCAATCAAACAGATCTTTAAAATCCAATTTCCTAAGCTCTTCCTTTGAGTTACATTATTATATTTAGACAGTATTTATTACAATTCATATGTTTCCTGGAAATAATTATTAATGCTCTTATCAATAATTCTAGTAACATAATCTCTATACATTTATAGTACTTTATAGCTTTCACAAACTCAACCATCTCCTGAACCACCCTGTGAAACGGGTCAAGCCAGAGTTTTCAGCCCCATTTTGCAGTGGAGGAAACTGAGGCTCAAAAAGTACCTAACTTGTCCAAGTAAAAACATCACTGTTTCAAGGTGTGATCTGAGAATTATCTACATTAGAATGATAGGAGAGGTGCTTGTTGAAAATGGAATTTGGGGGGTCAACCCAAGAGCTACTGGACCAGCCATATGGGTGGACTCAGGGACTTTCATTTTTCATAGTCTTAACTCTCCACTAACCCACTGACACATTCCTTGGTTCATTCAGGATTTTAACTCACATCTTCTGCGCTTGATACATGTCCTGCCCCATCACGCTGACCAGAGTGTGACCTGGGAGAATTGCTGCCTCTTGCTAACCTGAGACAGGTTAGAGACTTCATGTGTCTTTCCCATCCCTTTTCCAGCTCAATGCTTCCATGCAAATGGAAAGGAGGTCTTCAGGATCCTGATTCAATTTCCTCACCACTACCCGTTGCCCCCAGAGGCAGACCCCTTGAAGCACAGAGCTGCAGTGATGCACTTAGACCACCAAGAGCCTCCTGTCATTGAACTGGTGGCAAAATTTTTGTCCCTGGTATTTCCTACTTTGACAGCTCATCAGCAGAGCCACTGGAATGTGGCAGGAGCCTCGCTGCTCAGTTAACACTGAAGTGTCACCAAAGCCTGTGGAGGAGAAGAGGGAGACCTGTGTGGAGGCAGTGGAAATGAAAGAGCTTTAACAAGAAGACTAGCCATCCTTCAGGAGTCAGGGCCTCCCAGGACGTCAAGCACGGAGCCCATGTGCAGTGGGGCACACTGTCGATTCCCAACGCCCCTGTTTTCCTGATTTACATAGATTGCTCTTTATCAATTATTGTGTTCCTCAAAAGTAAGGAATTATCATCAGTTTACCAAATTTGTGTATAACATCTACCCTGCTATGGATTATAGCCAAACAACATGGACAAGGACCCTACCCTAGCATCATAGCACATCAATTAGCAGGGACTACAGACTTAAATGAAATAATTTTAAATAGACTTAAAATAAACAATACGAGAGTCCACGGAGAAGTTAAGAAAGGCACATCCCAGAGCGAGGGAAGTTACCATCACTCAGGGCTTCTCAAAGTGCAGTCTGAGAGCCACTGGTCAGTAACCCCTGGGGATGTTTGTTAGTGAAAATGCAAAATGCGTAGATTAACCCACTTGTACAAGCACTCTGGGTATGGGCCTGGCAAAGCTACATTTTTAACAACTCCTTAGGTTGTTCTTTTGTACAATGAAATTGGTGACCTCTGGGGAGCATTGTAATGAGAGTGGAGGAGAGGGTGTCAAGAAAGGCCTTTGGGAAGAAATGACATGTGGGCAAGGCAAGGCACAGAGCAAGGGGTTTGGGCATAAGTTTCCCAGGAAGGGAAGCATCTGTGTAACATTCAGAGTGCATGAAAGAAGGTATACAGTCATCTGTGGGCTGGGAGAGAAAAGCAGAGATGGAGAAAGGTAGGTATAAAGCCGGGACTAGGAGGAGGAAGGAGTCTGTGGCAATAATTGGGTAACAAGTAAAGCTATCTCGACAATGAGACCAGAGAGAAATGGGTGAATTCAAGAGGTATTTAGGGAGTAAAATCAGCAGGATTTAGTGATGCTAATGGCACCAAATGTTGTGATGACCCATGTTAACTCACCCCTCAGTTCTGAGGAGAGCGAATGACTTGAACTGCCACTGTGAAGATGAGAATTTGTTCTCTCAGGAGAGCTCCTGCCACCAGTCTCTTTTGAGGCCAAGGGCATGCTTTGGTCTGGACAGGGAAAGACTGGCTGTGGTAAAACTCCCCAGTTCAAGAGCTCAGAAGACCTTTGGTTTGTCTGGACTCCACCAGTAAATAAATCCCTTTGGCTTCATCGGGCCCTCAAGTTTCTCAATCTTGCCATTTGTATATACTCTTACCGCATTGTGCAATTTTCCTCCATAGCACTTATAATGACTTACAGTTAAGAAAGAAATACCTCCAATTATATGTTAAATATCCATCTCATCCATTAAACTAAAGCTCTGATGGTTGGGAGCCAGTAGGTCCTTGCCGTTACCTCCAGCTCTGAGTGCACACAAAGGACCTGTGACTCCTGCCCCATGGGATCACTCTTTTCAGTACGAAAAGGTCGATGTGACACCAAGGAGGCAATACGTGGCCAAGTCCACAGACAGTTTAGATGTACAGAGTAAGAATGAGAAGAAAGGGGAAGTCTGGGAGGGTTTCCATGTTTTTAGCTTAGGTACCTGGGCAGACAGCATTGCCACTGACTAAGGTAGAGAAATCTCTCAGAGAAATACAGATCTGAATCATAAGACAAGTTGGAGCATCTCAACTATAATACGAAAGGAAAACTCATCAGAGAAATGCACGTTAAAGTCACACCTGTAAGAATGACTCTCATCGATAAATCAACAAACAAGTACTGGCGAGGATGTGGAAAAAAGGAACCCTTGTGCCCTGCTGGTGGGAATGCAAATTGGTGCAGCCGCTGTGGAAAACAATATGGCAGTTCCTCAAAAATCCAAAATAGAACTACCACATGACCCAGTATTTATCTGAAGAAATCCAAAACACTAATTCAAAAAGCCGTATGCACTGATATGGTCATTGCAGCATTCCTTAAAATAGCCGAGAGATGGAAGCAGCCCAAGTGTCCATCCATAGATGAATGAAGAGGAGGCAGTGCATATACACAATGGAATACTACTCAGCCATACAAAAGAAGGAAGTCTTGCCATTTGCAGTAACATGGATGGGCAAATGCTTTTCAGGACATCTCACTTCTGAACCATTAACCGTGTCGTCCTCATTATCATTAGGTAACTTTTCTTTTTGACTGAATGCCATGGCTTCCGCCTCTTGCCTCTGGTAGAACTCCTCTGTGAGTGACCCATTTGAGAAAGCAATTAGAAATGTTCATGTGTCTTTATGGATTCCCAAGCTTTTCAGCTTATTCCATACTGCCATGCCCATAGCAGAGCCGCACTGAAAACAAAAGGATAACAATGCCCCTCCCCCAATTCAAACTCATCTACCTTAATTTTATGGCATCCTTTCTTCCAAAGTATCAACCATGAAAGATTTCCTGATTACAACTAGCTGCAGCTGACAATTTGGTTTCCTCTGTGAATGAGGAATTGCATCGCAGCAGGTAACTGGATGGAGTTATACAAAAGAAGAAAACATGAAATAATTAAGAAGATAGGAAGCGGCATGTATTTGTTATTGCTGTGATTAGCAATGTTCTGTGCTCTGACTTCTGAATTTTTGAGAAGGATGCTCCCATTAAGAAAGGCACATTGCAGAGCCATCCAGAAAAAGAGACAAAAATAGCCACTGGGGTCCACAATTCAGTGCCTGTGGAATCTATGGGTTTCTTCTAACTGTCAGAATCATAAAACAGCTTCTGTTTAGATGTCACTTCACCCTATAGAAAATTATAGCCCTCTCTGGATTCAGTAACTGGTAACTTTGTAGAAGTTGATAGTTATACGGCAATAAATAAATAATGTACTCTTTATTTTGCAGCCTGAAGCAGAGACTGACACACAGAATTACATCTCACTTTCTCTTCTCCACTTAGAATCAAGTCTATCCTTAGGACTAGAAAAAGATTCATATACAATAAATTGAGAAAGTTATTCTTTCCATTTTCATATCACAAAGGGTAAAATCAGAGAAACTCCAGCTTTTGCAATGCAGAATAAGCATTTTTCTCTTTTATGCTTATTGAAACTTGAGCTCTTTTTTAATCACCATTGTGAACATTTCTTGCTTATTATTTCCTGAACATCCCCTCCCCCACAGGTACAGTGAAAGTCAGCAAATATTTACACAGTGACAAAGACTGTCTCCTCAACCTCACTCTACACACATTCCGCTACTTAGGCCTCCAACAGGATATACATGGACTCACTTGTTTCAGTTGCCTTAGATTTTTAGCATTGCTTCTGACTTGCTCTGATTTTATTATTATGTGATTATGTGTCATCAAAGTCAAATTTACCAACACCTCTGCCCCATTACCTCTCTTCCCCTATGGTTAATGGCTTCTATGTATTTGATAATGCATTTTCCATTTTTATA
This sequence comes from Sturnira hondurensis, assembly GCF_014824575.4. NCBI lineage: Eukaryota > Metazoa > Chordata > Mammalia > Chiroptera > Phyllostomidae > Sturnira > Sturnira hondurensis. The sequence goes on along the minus strand of NW_028076783.1, from coordinate 4,758,141 downwards.
AATATCAGCAAATATGCAATTCTATTTGTATCTCCCTTTTCCCTTGGATAAGTGGTAATATACTTTTTTTGCCTTTTACACCTAATATATCCTTGTGCTCACACTATGGTCTTTTGCAGAGCTGGGGCTCCTTCCTTGTTACCAGACTGTGAAGGGCAAATGCATCAGATTATTCAAACATTCCCCCACTGATGGATGTGTAGGTGGTTTGCAGTCTTGCAACTGCAAAGTGCTGCAACGCATACTGTGATACATGTATCTTTTCATTGTTTTGTCTTGAATACCTTAGCATCCATTCCTAGAGGAAGATTGTTGGATGCAAATATAACATGCATGTATTAAGACACGCCCCAGATAATGTCACTAACCTCCCCAGAGGATTGCAACAGTTTGCATTTCCACTAACAATACATGAGAGTGACTTTTAAACTCCCCACACAGCCACACCAATAGAGATGTTGTCAGACTTTTAGAAGTTTGCCAATCAGGGAGGCTAATGGTATTTCAACAGACTGCAGAGAGGTCAAGTGTAAACAAAGGGTGGAGCCATAGAAAGATATAGGCATGGCCCAGGGGACAACCGAAACTAACTGGAGTTATAATCTCTTCAGGAGAAAAGAAGGGCAGGGCTTGGTGTATGGTGGAATTCAGAGAGAAAGGGAAGGAAATATTAGAACAACAAAAAATAGAAATAGATATTTTTACTTGTAGAATAGCTTCCTCCCCATCCCTGTTCTTTAAAGAGTAATTTTTGCATATTTCCCTTTCTCTACGTGGACCACTTTTCTCTTTTATTTGTGAACCTGTTTTGATAACATTTTTTGAAATATATGAAAATACATGAATTAAATTGTGCTAAAGAGATTTGAATGGGTCAGGATGAATGTGTAATATTTGAAATGTGTTTAATGTGAATTCCCCAGCTTCCCATCCAGGAGTCTTCCCTCCTCCCCTAATCTTAACTGAGGTAAATAGAAAACCAAAACACACCCTGTGCTCCAAATAGATTGTGAGAGAGTTTCATTAATTAGTACTGATTCTTGGGTAGAAATACACAGTATGGGGTGAATTTCCTGTAGTTGTTTCTGGCATCATACCTCTTTTCTTCCTGCCCTCACACTGTCTGTCCGGCTGTAGGTGCCCTGCCTGGTGGTACCTTCCTTCCTCCGTTTCTATGGCACTTCTCTCGGTTCAACTCTAATTCAAACCCTACCTGCACTTTAAAGTTCATATTTTAAAGGTTCACCTATATTCTTAGAAACCTCTTGATATACCCTTAGTATCCACACAGGCCCTTTTCTTTGAAGTCTAAGGAGCGCATAACGCCGCAGTAAAGGGAAGACAGGACAAGCTGGGAAGGGGACTGGAATACAGAGACCAGGAAAAAAAGATCCTGTTAGAAGAAGAGCCGGGCTTTTGTTGTTTGTTTGTTTGCTTTTTCCTTTGAATCTGAAGATAATTTAGTTTAGTGAACTTGAGACCATTTAACTTTTTGGAACCCAACTTTCTTCATTTGTGAAATATTGAGAAACATACATTTCCTGGTCCTTCCTTGTTAAAGAGATGTGATTGTTAAAGAAAAACTTATGAACATGTATAGAATGGTACAAAAAGTAAACGAATGTGAAGAATGTCTTACCTCCTTTTCACATGTCTGTGTTAAACTTGTTTAATCTGGATATACGTTCAGAGGTTCAGACCAGTCATTTTCAGCCTATACTTCAGAACACAGACTTAGGAACATTTTCTAAAGAATGCAATTTTAGAAGTTAGATTCTGATTAAAGAACATAGGCTTTTGTTATTTAATCTGAACTATATTAGAAATACTATGCATACACACTCTGTGTATGTGTATATGTTTGTCCGTGCATGTGTGCACATGTGCACAGTACAACATAGTGAATGGCAAAATTGTAGAAAACATCTACTAATAGGTGCTAGAAATAAAAGTTAGTAAAAACAATCAAATTTAATCAGAATGATAATTTTTAAAAATTAATGATTACTGGTACTTGAAGAAAAGTGGATTTAATTAGAGGAAGTGTAGGAAGTAGATACCTTTTGCAGGGATTCTGAAGGACATTTCTGAACACTTCAATGCACATATTTATAATTATGCATTATTTGGTATAAGAACCTTCAAGAATAATCATTAACATTAGTTTTTTTCACGTTGTCTTGATGAAAGGTGAAGTGGCAGAATGAGAGAGGGAGGTTAATTCCTAACCCATTAGCAAGAAGTAGAAATAGAAAAAAAGGTTTTAAGGAACTTACTCAATAGGCACCACTCAGGGATTAATATGAGCCAGAGAAGTGGTCTTCTTACACTCTCAAAGTACTGACATTCTTATTTGTTTGCTTTGGTTTATGGTCAGGTTGTTCTATCAAAAGGTAACATACATATTTTCAAAAATGCACACGTTCTGAGTGCTCCATTTGATAAATATTCATAATTTGAAAATGTCTGGTATGTAACTAGCAACCCGATCAAGAAACAAAAAGTGACTCAGAGATGCCTGCTGTTTTCACCGGTCTCAGGCACAGAAACCCGCCAGGACTAAGCACTGTTCTGACTTCTAAAACTGCAGGGCAACGGGGCTTGCTTTTGAACACTGTGTAAATGGAAGCACCCAGTTCGTGCGCTTTTGTGGCTGGCTCCCATTCTGTTTAGCGACTGGTAGTCATCCACGCCTTTGTGTGCAGCTGCCACATACTCATTCTCATTGCTGGATGGATAACGCTCTTTTGAGAAAGTGTCTTCTCACATCTCTTTGATTATTTTGGTTGGGATGTCTGTCTTTTACTTAGCAATTCATAGAGTTCCTTGGAGGTTGTGAGGTCTTACAGTAAGTCAGGACAATACATGACTATGCACGCAGGTGATTATTTTTTCCCACTCCATGGCTCATCATTTCACTTTGCTCCCACTGTCTATTGCCATCACCCAGAAAGAACTTCTTTAGTTTTTGTTTTATGTAATGCTTTATTACATTAAAAGTAGTACATTGCTTTTATTAAGCCTTTATCTATGCCTTGCAGAGTTTTGCTGTTTGAGAAGTTTTGTCTACTTCAAGGTCATGAAATTTTTTAAAAATATTTTATTTATTTATTTTTAGAGAGAGGGGAAGGAGAAAGAGTGGGAAAGAAACATCAATGTGTAGTTGCCTCTCATGTGTCCCCTGCTGGGGACCTGGCCTGCAACATAGGTATGTGCCGACTGGGAATCGAACTGGTGACCTGTTGCTTCACAGGCCCGTGCTCAATCCACTGAGCTACACCAGCCAGGGCTGAAAATATTTTGTCATATTTTCTTTAGGTGCTTGCTCACTTCCTTATTATTTATTTATTTACCTTTTCCTATTTAAATATGCAATTATCTGGAATGAAGCTTTGAGCACAGTGTCAAGTCAGGGACTAAGGTTCATGCTGTACTATACTGGAACTTGTATTAATTTACACTGCTCCTCTAACACATGCCTGCACACTTGGTGACTTCAAACGATACAATTTATTACCTTACAATTCTCTGGGTTCAAAAGCTGACGTGAGTCTCACCAGCTGAAATCACCTTGTTACAGGGCTGTGCTTCCTTCTGGACCCTCCAGGATGGAAGCCCTTTCCCTGCCTTTTCCAGCTCTCATTCGTTGCCTCATAGCCATCTTCCTTCCCCTTCAAAACCGGCCATAGTTGAATTCTTCCACATCACCTCCCTTTTCCATAGTTGGCTCCCCCTCTGCCTCGAACCAGTTCTTTCTCCTTCTCCCACTTCTAAATACGGTTACAATTACATTGGGCCCACCGGATAATTCAGGAACACTTCCTTATTTTAAGATCAGCTAATCAGCAAATGAATTTCATCTGCAATCTTAACTCCTCTTTGCCACACAATGTAACATTCAAATTTTGGAGATTAAGAACTGAGCATCTTTGGGAGGCACTGCCCTGCCTGTCACAGCACCCAGGTCCAGTCCTGCCATCGCAATACAGTGTCGTGTCTGTCACAAACTGGCTTCACTGATTTCTACTCTTTTCTGTTCCAACACTATTCTTGTATATTCCTGTGTTAATAATAAATTGTATTAATTATTATGCTCAGTAGTAAATTTATTTAATAGTTTGGTTCTCCAACTTCATTTTTCTTTAAGATATCTTGGTTCTTTGCCTTTCCACATAAATTTTCATGTCAGCTTATCAGTTTTAACAAATTGATATTGTTTCAGACTGCAGTGAAATGACAAACTTACTGACAAAGAACTAACATTTTTGTTATATCAATATTTGCATCACATGTGCATATCTTCCTAAAATTGGGGAACAAAGGTATCTTCCTTAACTTCCCATATTAATGTTTTGTATTCTCTGTGTACATGTCACTTGCAACTTTTGTTAGATTTATTTGCAGGTATTTGATTGTTTAAAGCAATTGCAAACTGTTTCTTTTTTTTAAAGTTGAATTTTTTATTTTTAAATTGTATCTTGAGATGGTATGTTAACTTATTAGTTCTTATAATTTACCTGTAGATTCATTTATTTTTTGTACATACACTATTGTGTTGTCTTCTAGTGTGATACTTTTACTTTTTTCTGTTTTTCCTATTACACTGCCTAAAATTTCCAGCAAAATATTGAGAAGTGGTGACAACAGGTTTTATTGTTTTATTCTTGATACCAGACAGCAAGTTTTCAATATTTCACCAGAAAGTAGACTAATTTCTGTGTGTACTTTGTAGATAATTCATAATCTGATAGGATAAATGTTAAGAGTTTTATATCTGTGAATAAGCATTGAATTTTATCAAATCTTCCTTCTGCTTCAATTGGAATAATGACATGGCATTTCTCCCTTCTTCTTTTAAGAAGGTGATTTACTCTGATTGGTTTTGAAAAGTTAAGCAAATCTTACATTATTGAAATATACCAGTAGTGTAACCAGCTACATTATCCTTTTTCTATATTACTGAATTCAAATTTCTAATGTTCTATTTAGGATGTTTATACCTATGTTCATGAGAAAGATTGGCCCACAGTTTTCTGTTGTACCTGAGTCTATAGGTACTCAGTTTTCCTTTTGCCTCTTTGTAAGCCTGACAACTTTTTATTGAACGCTAGACATTCCACCTGGAAAACTTCAGAGATTCAGGGTGATGGTGTCTTTTCCCAGATATAACTTAGTTCTCTTACTGGTAGGCAGTTAGACTGGCACAGAGGTGCAAGCACCTGGACTGAACCAGGAATTACAATTGTTCATGGCTGAGTTCTAGTCGTGGCAAGTTCTCATCTCTTCTGGTTTGCTTACTCCATTAGTTTAGTTCTTTAAGGTCGTCAGCTGAAAGCCAAGATGTTTACAGAGCCCACCCCAGTAGCAGACCTGAACTCCGACTGCTTGTCTGACAGTGTTCCCTGTCTTTCCAGTTTCTCCCTTATGCTTGGATTATCATAATGCTGCTTTGTGCATTTTAGGAAGAGATAAATTTATTGATGGGGAGAGTTATGCACAATATTAGAAAAAGTTCTTTGCAAATCTATTTTCTCTGAGAATGGGGTCTCTCAAGTCCTAGGTGCCTTGGTTGCCCTTCAGTGCCTTCAACTGCTATTCATTTTTATTTTATGCAATTTCTGTAATTGTTCTCAGCAGGAAGCCTAAGCTGTTAAACTGCGCCATCATAACCAAAAGTGGAATTCTTTCTTTCATTTCTCCTTACAATATTCTATAATATGTTTATTATTACTTTCATTTGACAGATGAGAAAATTGGGTCTAAAAAAAGTGATGTAACTTATTCAAGGTCACATGAGTGAGTGGTTGAGCTATTCTTATTTTTCTGATCCTAAAAACTGTTCTATTTAGAAAGCAACGTAGTGAGGCAAAGCATAAAGAGTTTCTGGAATAGAATGAAAATATGATGTACAGGAAGTATTTAATGCCATCAAAAGGTTCTTGGAAACTGCTACTTTAACTGAAACAGCATGTAATGAAACTAATTTTCCCCACAAGCTAATCAATACAAGCAAGAGTTAAGCTCCTACAGTGTATTTCTGGCCACAAAAACATCATCAAATTTCTAAATGAAGACCCAAAACACTGCTGGTCTTGAATACTGAAATAAATGGGAGCTATAAATACATTTGAGAAAGATGAATAAAAACAAGTAAGATAATTCTTTCCTGACCCACTTTTTCCAGTTCTGGGTTCTTGGTGGTGGGAGCCAATCCTAGCAGCTCAGGGTACAAGGCAGAATCCAACCCTGGACAGGGCGCCCACCCACCACAGGGCCGCTAGCACACCTGCACTCACTCAGACCGGACAATGCAGACACGCCAGTGCACCCAACATGCACATCATTGGGACGTGGGAGGAAACCGGAGGGGCTGGACGAAATCCACACAGACATGGGGAGAACATGCAAACTCCACACAGACAGTGGCCCCTGCTGGAAATCAATTTTTTTCTCATCAGCATTATAATAAAATGGTGTCAATGAAATTACATGGTTTGAAAAGCTGCTGCACTGTACAAATACGAAAGAAAGTGGTGGAGAAAACAAGGTCTCTGAACCAGTTAGTAATTAACACCTTGGGTCCATCATGAATTGGTGGCAATGTCAAGAGGGAATGACAGTTAATCAAAATTTAGTCAATGCTCATATGACCTCTTCACTCGGAAACATTATAAATTTCTTAAAAATACAAATTATTTACTCTATGTGTCATTATTACCACTAACTAGGCCAAACACAGCATTGTGTGAACTGCAGGCAACTTGAACGGTGACGAGTTTAATTAAGCTGCCATGGCAGCCTTGCCACCTATTCTAGTTCACACTTTACAAACTAAATATATATTCTGGCTATCAATGTTGCTAATCACGAATGTTATGTTTAAATATAATGTCACGTGGCCAGTTACAGAAGAACACCTCAAGTGTCTTCTCATGGAAAATCCAAGCAAATTTTCTGGACTCTGCATTCCACGGCAACAGTAGCTCTGTGTCATCTAACTTTACCTACCCGCAGCGAACCTTAGGTTACATTGGCTGATTGATAGTTGATGGACACACAACAACTTCACATCTACACAAATCTTAGGCAGCGGGGGAAGATACAGCCTTGAGTCAGTGGAGTGACTGCATAGGTAGCAAGAAGACACCAGAGACTTTTGAAAGACTTGATCTTGGTTTCTTCAAATACCTCCTACCTGCCAAGTTCTACTAAGTAAATCATCCTCTAACAAGACAGACTTCTTCCTCTTAAAATGTTGCCAAAGCTGCTTAGAAAGTTAATCTGTTATTGATTAAATGCATGTTGCCAAGAGCAGGCTTATTACTTTATTTACACATTCAGCATATATTTATTTAGTATCTGTTCTTTGAAGTATTAAATTTGTAAATTGAGTACAATATAATCCCTGCCTTCGTGAAGCTCTAGCTCATGATTAGGTAGACTAAAAATAGCTTCATCACAGCATAATAAAGAATTTTGATTTGGCAATAAAAATACTTCGGAATAAAATTCTAGTTTCACTACTTCATAGTTTGAGTTTAGATGATTCATTCAACTTCTCTAAACTTAAGTTTCTCCTCTGCTAATTAAGCAACCTTGGAGTTGCTTTAAGATTTTATTGAGATAAAATATTTGAAGTATTTAGCACTTTAAATATTGTGCTAGCTAATTACAAGCACATACTAAAATTGTGTGGAACCATAAGAGGACAAATAACTAAAACAACATGAGAAAAGAACAAAGTTGGAGGCATAATGCTCCCGGATTTCAAACTACATGACAAAGTCCTAGTTATCATACAGGACTGGGCGCATTCAGGGTGGTGTGGCCATGGACAACAAAGCCATAGTTTTCAAAACAGCATGGTATTGACATAAAAATGGACACATCAATCAATGTAATGAATAGAGAGCTAAGAAGTAAACCCATAATTATATGGTCAATTAATCTATAAGAAAGGAGCCAAGAATGCACAATAGGGAAAAATAGTCTCTTCAACAAATCATGGGAAAACTAGATAGCCACATGCAAAATGATGAAACTCAACTAGAATATCATATCACCCTTACATGGTATGCCTAAAAATTTGAGTTAATTTTAACTCAAAATGGATCAATGATTTGAACATAAGAACCGAAACCATAAAATTCCTAGAAAAAAAAAAAACAAAGAAAAAAAGCTCCTCAAAATAGGTTTTCCCAATTTGTTTAAAACTGAAACCCAAACCAGACAAATGGGACGACATCAAACTGAAAGGCTTCTGCACAGAAAAGGAAACCTCCAACAAGATGGAAAGGCCACCTACTGAATGGGAGAAGGTATTTGCAAATCCTACATCTCATAGGGATTAATATCCAAAACATATAAAGAATTCACAACTCCATGGCAACCCCCCCCCCAAACATCCTGATTAAAAAATGGGCAGACAGTCTGAATAGACACTTTCTAAAGAAGACATACAGAGGGCCAAGAGGTGTATCAGAAAGATGTTCAACATCATTGTCAGAAAAACACAAATCAAAAGCACAATGGGATATTACCTCACACGTTTGAGTAGTGATTAGCAATAAGACAGGAGATGACAAGTGTTGGTGAGAATCTGGAGGAAAGGGAACCCTGGTGCACTTTGGTGCAGGTGGTAATTGGCACAGCCCAAAACAGTACGGAGGGTCTTCAAGAAACTGAAACTAGCTTAGCAGTCCTAAGTGTTCTCCGAGTCCTCACACCACCGTTCGGCTTCTTCAGCCACTCCTGCCTCCCTGCTGTCCCTCCGGTGGTCCATGGGACTGGTCCCACATCTTTTTTATGTTTTGTAAAGATCTCATCCTTTCCATTACCACCCTGTTTAAAATGGCTATTTTAAGAATTCCTTCCCTGCATTGGTTTCCAATAGATCATTTAGTGGCTGTCAAACATGTTAAATACATCAGTTACTTATTTGCTATTTCCATACAGGCAGGGAATTTTTCGTGTCTTTTGTTTACTTCTATATTCCCACTCACTACAACAATGCCTGGAACAGGGAGGAGACTCAATAAACATTTGGTGACTAAATGGTTGGTAGAGAACTCAAGCCTCTGTCTTTTTGGTGATTTTTCCTGTGTTGCTTAATTCACATGAGGCAGATATGAGTCATCGGCACTAAATCTGTGGAGAGCAGAGCATGAACCATTTTTACCTCATCTGCAGTGAGAGGAGAGGAAGCAAATATATTTGAGAGTCAGACACCCAGCTAACATCCCCGTGAAGCTCTTTGAGTAATGGAAATGGTCCTTAAGCGCTCTCAAGCTGAGGCTTCCTCTGCCCTCCCCTGAAACCCGAGGTGATGCAGGCTGTCCATGGTTTGTGGGTTCGGGACAGAACAGACAGGAGCAGCAAGGTGGAAAACAATACATCACAACAACTTAATTTAATCTGGGTGGCCATATGTTGAACATTAAACAAATTTCAATGGTAGTTTAAATTGAAAATAAATATAACTAAAAGTAAATCAAAGAAATTGGAGCACAAACCTCTTGAACTAATTTTTCTATGTGCTTAGAATAAAAAAATAGTATATTTGCTCTAGTTTTCTCATAGATAACCTTTGTCAGGTTAAGAAAATTATCTATTTTTACATCAATGATTTTCTCTATTAAAAGTGTTGATTCTATTGAACACTTACTCTGCATCTACTGAAACAATCACATGTTCTGTTCTATCTGTTAAAGTGGAATGTTTCACAAGAAGACTTTCTAGTTGTGAACAATCTTTTAATTCTGGAGATAATCCCTACTTATTCATTGTATTTATATATTTACTTATACATACATGCATAACTTTACATACAGTGCAAGTCAAAAATAGGTTTCCAGTTATTCATATGGAAAAGAATTCAATAATTAATAACTAATAATAAAAAATAAATTGTCTCATGTACTCAAAACCATAAGCCTACTTTTGCCCACTCTGTATTTAATGACCATGCTTTTGAAGCACCTCTTAGAGAAAGACAAGAATGGTCTTTCTCACTACTTCTTGACAGTGTATACGACACCCAGCCATACAGAATGAGGAAACCGGGAAGAAGCAGTACAGGAGTCGTACAGGAAGATGTCTTTGAGCTTACCTCAAATGCACTGACTTCGTACGCTGATCTACAAGGTCCCATGTGACTGGAACTGCCTGCCTCTCCAAGCTCCTTTCCTAGCACCCCGCCAGCTCTGCCTGAAGCTATGTTTTCTTACTATTCAATTTTAATTTAGAGTCTTTAAACTGAATATATCCCCCTCTTTTTCTAGAATGTTTCCCCCCTGGCTCTATTTATGACTGGCACCCTAGGCTTTACTCCCATCTTAAACATACCTCTTCTACCCCTAATTATTTCCCCCCTTGCACTGGCCACAGTCTGAAATTTGCTTCCCCTATTACCGCATTTTTCGGAGTATAAGATGCACCATTCCCCCACCAATTTGGGAGGAACAATGGTTGTCAGTGCTGCTGTTGAGTTCTGTTTACATTTCCATTGGTGAAATATTATGTTATTTATACTATTAAATATTTTGCCACATTTTTGGCTTCGAAAATTTTTTTCATATTTTCCTCCTCTAAAATCTAGGTGTGTCTTATGGTCTGAAAAATATGGTAAGTTGTCAGCTTGGTATAAAAAGACTTTCTTGTTTACTGTCACGTCTTGAGAGCTCAGCACAGTATGCAGCACAACACATACTGCTCCATCAGGACTGGCAAAGGAGTGAAAGAGTAAATCAACACCTGTCTTGGTGTAAATCCTACCCATAATGTACAACATTTTCTTTCCTGGATATTTTCTGAGATGCATTATCAGACTTTATTCCTCTGTCTCCACTTTTATAGAAATATAGATTAATTTTGTTTGTTTTTCAGACTGAGCATGGTGTCATTATTTGGACATAATTTCTCTTCATTACACTCATAAAATCATAATACCATTACATTGCATTGAAAGGCTGAAGTTACACGTAAGACACCTAGGCTGGATCTGAGGTGCTCAGGAATCATTTCCTGTCATTTGAAAAGTGTCTTCAGAGGACAGCTTCCTGGGAGTGACATGTACTGACTGCATCCTGGTGAGAGGAACAGGGCGGAAATGTAAGTATCATATAAGTATCACATACATGGGTAGCTATGTACACACACACAGAAAAGGATCTACACCTGATTCCTATATAAACTATAGTGTTTTATTTAAACTGGGGCATATTTTATCATTTCTTTATAGATTTTTGGATATTATCTGAAAATAATTTATCATATAGTTATATAAAGCATATAATCATATTATACACAATACATAGGTAGTAGATAACTTATGTTACCTATCTAGTAAATACATCATCTCGTTTTCAGACAAAATGGTTTTCCCTGGAAAGCTGTTACTGAAACAATAGTGACTTAGAGTTGAGAAAACAAGATGACCCAGACTCAGCGAAGTGTTAACCAAATGAACTAGTCACAAGGATCTACAGTTACATATCTTCAATTGGATGCCCCTTCTCCATCAACCCTTTGATACAAGGGGCAAATGGTTAATACTTGTAAGTCAATCACACAACCTCTCACTAATAAATTAAAAACCTCTTTGTAAAGACCATCCAGTTCCTGGCTAACAACGTGACAGCTGACTTGACCAGGCCTATGCAGGAGGTCGATGTCAAACAGTGAATTCAGATTTTTCTCCCCACCTCAGGGAACGTGGCTCAGCTATAAGGGCAACTTACATGACGATATGCTTTGTTCTGCTGTGCTTAATTTTTTTCAACCACTCTCTGTGAAATTTTAAATGAAAATGGCCAGGGGATTTCTGCTTCATTCTCTGATTTGAAGAGACACAGATATCGGGACTTGCAGGAAGAAGCCGACTGGGAATCTGAGAGGTCAGGTGGAACTCACCTGAGATACCCAGAAATGCAGAGGCAGCGTGACTACACCTCTGGCTTCTGGGGCCACAGGACGAAGTGGTTACCACTGGTCTTTCTCTCGATTTTGCACATGCCTAGGGGATGGTGTGGAAAACCCAGGGAGACCACAGCAGAGTCAAGAAATCTGGTCAGGGAGACACAGGTGAGAGTGGAAGAGGTGAGCTCCAGTTTCATGTCAGAATCGAATGATGCCTGCCATGTGCCACACACTTTGTCCCATCACAGAGACACCTGCAGGTTTGCTTCTCAATGAAAGTCATAGCAATATCACATGAGTTTTGGGTGTACGCCCCAGTGATTAGACATTATGTAACCAAGTGATCATCCCGGTAGATCTCGCTCCCATCTGACACCACACATAGTTACTAGAACATTGTCCACAATACTCGTCTGCTGTACTTTACGTCCCCATGACTGTTCTGTACCTACTGATTTGTACTTCTTAATCCTTCTCCTTTTTCACCCACCCTCTAAACCCCCTCTCATAATATTATATGTCAACTATAATTAAAACATTAACAATGATCTAAAAAAAGAAGTCATAGCAAGATTGATGAAGGAACCACTTCAAATAACCTACTAGAGTTAATTCATGGTTCATCAAAAGTCGGTGCTGAGTGGCTGGTTCTGAAAGCTTGTTTTTTCATTCCCATGTGCAGTCTGAGTCTCCCCCGTGACCAGGCCCCTGTGGTCTGATCCGTGATCCTCCTTCAGGGCTTCAGTGTGCACCTCACTCATGCTCACCTGGTCCCCTGTTGAGTTTCACAGCAGGCAGCGGAATAACGTGAGCACGGAGATGATGGTACCAGGTGCGAGGATGGGGCCCTGCCCTGGCCTTCTGCTCTGTGCAAGAGCCATTTCAAATCCGGATGCCCTGGCTTTCCAAATGGGATCCTGTTCCTGCTGCAACATGCAGGTCTAACAGGAGCATAGCCCATCCTCTTGACTTGGGGAGGTTAGGGTCAGGTTGTGCCACATACTGCTTTTATCTTCCATAGCATTGTGTTCTAAATCAGAGCTGACAGAGCATCGGTTTGGGAGGGGGCTCAGGACCCAGTGAGTGACAAAGTTCCTCGTAGCCCTGATATTCTAGGCTTTTGTAGCATCCCCCATGTCACATGGAGATAGCTCACTGGCCAATTTGGTTACTGTATGCCCCCAGCAAGTCACCATAATGATCAGGATTGATGTGATCCTGCATCTCTATAAAATATTTGAGCTCTAAAGTGTTCACTAGAACAGGGCAACTCAGTCGCTGGGTTGTGACGTTGTATGTGGGGGCGGGGTCAAAGAGGGACAATGGCTCTCACTGGTCTTGCAGGGCAACTAAGTCGCTGGGTTGTGATGCTGTATGTCGGGGCGGGGTCAAAGAGGGACTATGGCGTCCTGTCCGCCGCCTGCCGCCACGGCCCTCACCGGTGCCGCAGTTGCTGCCGTCACCGGGCCCGTGCGTTTCGTCCCACTGCACGCGAGTGTGCCACCGCCATCAGCCCTCGCCCCCTGGGGCCTGCGTGGTCTGTCTCACTGTGCGCGAATATGCGCCCGCGGTCTGCCCCGCACCCCAACTGGTTCTCCTCTGCCTGCGCGCCTGGGTCGGGGGCCCTGTCCTGCCCGACCCTGCTCGCTGCTGGCTCCGCCCCTCTTACCGTCCCCGTTGAACGGTTAGATGTAGTTGGACTTCCATATAATTCAATTTTCTGTCCTTTGGCTGTGTCTTTGTTTCTCCAAACCTTTGTTGTATTCAAACTTGGTTGTGGGAGAAGGCACAGTGTTTCCACCTATGCCTCCATCTTTAGAGCTCTGATCCTGCTATGGAACAGGCACGAACAACCCGAAAGATGGCACAAGAAGAACTCAAAGTCCCAGAGCCAATAACTCTAAGCGACGGAGAAATTGCCAGCCTCTCAGAAGCACAATTCAGGACACTATTTCTCAGGATGCTCACAGAACTGGTTGATTATAGTCACAAATTAGAGGAACAAAGTTACAAATTAGAGGAACGTGTGAGGGCTGGACTGATTGAAATGAAGGGAGATGCACAGGAAACCAATAGTGATGGAAAGGAAACTGGGACTCAAATCAATGGAATGGACCAGAAGGAAGAACAAAACATCCCACCAGAAAGGAATGAAGAAATGAGAATTCAAAAAAATGAGGAGAGGCTTAGGAACCTCCAGGACATCTTTAAACGTTCCAACATCCGAATTATAGGGGTACCAGAAGGGGGAAAGAAACAGCCACGAGTGGAAAACGTATTTGAACAAATAATAAAGGAGAACTTCCCCAGTCTGGCAAAGGAAATAGACTTCCAGGAAATCCAGGAAGCTCAGAGAGTGCCAAAGAAGTTGGACCCAAGAAGGAACACACCAAGGCACATCATAATTACATTAGCCAAGACCAAAATGAAGGAGAGAATCCTAGAAGCAGCAAGGGATAAGGGGACAGTCACCTACAAAGGAGTACCCATCAGACTGTCAGCGGATTTCTCAAAAGAGACCTTACAGGCAAGAAGGGGCTGGAAAGAAGTATACCAAGTCATGAAATCCAAAGACCTACAGCCAAGATTGCTTTATCCAGCAAAACTTTCATTTAGAATGGAAGGACAGATAAATTGCTTCTCAGATAAGGTCAAGTTCAAGGAGTTCATCATCACCAAGCCCTTATTATATGAAATGCTAAAGGGACTTATATAAGAAAAAGAAGATGAAAAAGATGAATGGTGAAAGGACAGCAAACACACAGTTATTAACAACCACACCTAAAACAAAAGCAAACCAAGAGGACAGCTAGATCAGGAGTGGAACCATAGAAATGAAGAACACATGGAGGGTTAGAAACAGGGGGGTGGGAGGGGGAGAAGAGGGGAGAAGGCACAGAAAATAGCATAGATGGTAGGCAGAAAATAGATAGGGGGGAGGGCGAGAATAGTGGGGGAAATATAGAATCCAAAGAACTTGAGACACGTGGTTATAAACTAAGGGGGGGAGAATGGTGGGGGAGGGAGGGTGTGGGTGGAGGGGATTGAAGGGGGGGAATAGAACAACTGTAATGGTATAATCAATAAAATATATTAAAAAATATTTGAGTGGGTAAGAGTGACTTTTTTTCTGATTAAAAGGGGATAAAACCTTAAGTGTGAGGACCTAGGGGAAGAAATAAAACACCCTGATGCTGGCCAGGCTATCAGAACCACTCAGGATTAAGATCTTTGCTCTGCTGCTGGTCACCCCAGTGAACCATTTCATCTGTATGTGCCTTAATGCCCGCTTTTTTATAGGATGGAAATAACACACTTCATTCATAGGGTCACTGTAAAATTAAATAACATGCAGTGCCAAGCACTTAGTGTGGTGCCTAACATTTAGCAAGTACTCACTTAAGTTTTGCCATTATTGTTATGTAATTTATTTATTTCCAACTATTTCCCTGTCACACCTGTACTTTTACTTCAGTTCTCTGGGATTAATAACCCATTGGTGTTAAGGTTCTTCTCTCACACAAGCTGATAAAACAAGCTCTGATTCACTTCCTTTTCATGAAGACTGTAGCTTCCTACAGGAAAATAGCAAACTGGAAAACAGTTCCTAATGCTGTGCATTACACGTGTCGAAAACCAAAGGGAGGGAAAAATACTCTGTCAGACCATCTTTAAATTGAGCATTGTGTGTTACTAGATTTGGGTGTTTAACTCAGTCGGTAATTGACATTCCTGAAGCTGTCTAAGCAAATCCAAGGTGTGACAGTTTTTGTATTTCCCCTGTGTTATATGCAGTCATTCACTCAGAAACTATTTTATTATACAGCAGAATCAAATAATTTTGATGCTAGAAGGGAGCTTAGAAATGGTGCATTACAAAGCCTCTTTTTGAAGAGATAGGTCCAAAGAGGTTAAGTGCCCTCTTTTTAATTCCATAGTGACTAGAAAATAAACAAAGCAGAACAAAGCATCCTGCAAGGCAGAATGGGAAATAGGATGATGAGCAGGAGATTCCACTTAGTCTCCAAGGTCTCAAAGGTTAGCAGGAAAATGAGACGTGTACACCGATAACTGTAATACAGGATAGAAAGTTGTCAAATGCTATAGGAATTTTAGTAGGGCAAAATATTACTTCCAGCTAGAAGAAATGATTGAAGTAGAGTCTTTTAAAAAAATCCTCACCTGAGGATATGTTTTTACTGATTTGAGAGTGACAGAGAGCCAGTCAGACAGATGGATAGACATCAATGCGAAAAAGAAACATCAAAGGGTTGCTTTCCATATGGGCCTCGACTGGGGGTTGAACCTGAAACCCTTTGGTTACAGGATGATGCTCCAACCAACTGAGCAACAGGGCCAGGGCCAGGGCCAGGGCCTCAGGACATATTCTTGAGGCTGCTGGAAGTCGTATTTTGCTACCTCAAAGGGTAATCTTGAAATCTATTTATACAAAAGTCATCAAGGATGGAAGATAGAAACATACAGATTCTTAATGACACCATTTGAGCAGCTAGATTCAACTACATTGTAAATGAATGCAATGCTTGATCTTTTTTCCCATAACTATGTAAATTTACCCAGTTTAAGGTGGGATTTTAATTTGCAAATGAGAGCAGTGGTATTTTCACTTGGCCTTGCTGGGCTGGCAGACATTAAAATTCTGTGTACATGAGAAACAGAAAGTAGAGCTATTACGAAGAGGCAGATACAGGGAAAGCATCAGTTTTTTTTTTTGGGGCAATACAAAGCTACTGTTTGGTTGCAGCTAGAGTGAGTGAAGAGACACAGTGGGAAGATGACTTCATAAGTGTGGGACGGGATGAGATTTTGGCAAACCTTCAATCCTACACCAAAGGGTCTGAACTTGGAGGAGAACTATGAGACACCAGAGACTTTCAGGAGTTGACTGGCAGAAACGGAGCTGTGCTTGGAAAGAGTCAGCAGAATACTGTACCCAGGGTAGATTTATAAGGAAACAATTTTCTCCCTTTGGTTGGAGAAGCCATGTGATAGACATGTTATTAATGTTCTTGTAAAGTCTCTCTTCTTTCTCAGAGGCAGCGCTACACTCCTATTTCCTTCTTGACATAAATTTGTATTCTGTGAGTCGATTTTTTCCACTGACGTTTTCAATTGCTTAAATGTCACTCTTGGTTCCTGGAAAATTCCAGGGGTGTCATTTCCCATTCAGGCACACACGTTCACTTCCAATGGTTATTTATAACACCTAATTTCTCCTCCTTGCAATTGTCTTCAACTCAGTCTCTCTAACCCATCACCATTATCTTAGGCTAACATGGGAAACATTTTATCCACCACAAGCTTGACTGCTTTGGTGTATCAGTTTTTAATACTTCATGTTCTTATGAAATTTTTTTCAGTTTTTTTTTTTGTGGAGCCTTAAAAGCTATTCCTTCCTTTGATCATCCAAATAACCTGTCAAATAGCTAGGAAAGTTTTTACCCTACTTTGGACAATTAGGTGACCATAGCCCAAAATGCTAAGCTAAATATTTAGAGACAGAAGACACTAATTACAGAGCCGGGGTTTTAACGCCTAACCTCGGATACTACCCCAGAACTTTCCATGATTCTAACATAATTTTTCTAAGAAACTATGGAGTTGAAAGAATAAATTCATGTTGGGACATTTTTGTTTTGAGATGAAATGTGATTAAGAATTTTGTGATAGCAAACCTTTTAGAGTATAACTTTACTAGTGATTCTTGAGGGTTAAGATTTACATGACCTAATGTTTATATTAACTATGGAGAGAGGGTAGTTTATATTAACTAAAGAGGCATTAAAATATGTTATATTAACTCCTTACCCTGTAGCCACTAATTTGACAATGACCTAAGAAAGAAGGGCTGGTCAGTTTTGCTCCAATAGGGAAACCTTGCGTCCTTTCAAGAGATGCCTAAGAGCATTCCTTCTGAAACAGTGTTGCACAAACTTCAACAGACATCAGAATCACCCAGAGCACCTAGTAAACATGCAGATGCCTCAGGCCACCTGCAGAAATTCTGACTTGGTGGGCATGGTGGGGTCCTGTACTGTGTATGTAGTACATAACTGACACTTTGCAGATGCCAAGGCCCCCTGCCCACATTGGCCAAGCAGGTTCTAGAGCCATGTCATTGCAGTGAGGTTCCTGTGGGGAAAGCATGAACAGTTCCTCCAACCCACATGTACGTACTACTGTCTGCTGAGAGTTTAACAGTGAAAAATGGATTCTGTGGGAGGTATGTAAAGTCACTTTAAAGAGTCCTTACTGACAACCAGAGGGGACACTGGGGTCAATAAACCTAAACAGTAATGTGCCCACCGGAAGAGATCACTCAGAAATAAAAGCACAGGACAACCATGCCCCAGCACAGAGAGGAGCAGCAGCTGTCCAGGGCAGTTAGTTCCTCAGCTCACTCATGGGGCTCCCAGCATCCAGGGTGGGCAGGATCTGAGCATGGACATCAGCTGTGCAAGGCTCTGCTAAGCAACACCATGACACATTTGAAATTAAATTCCTTTTTCTGGTTTAGGCTTTCCAAGAAAACTTTGAATGGTTTTATGGTTTCTCGTGTAGCTTTCTGTATAGAAAGCTAATACAGATACCCTAGCTCATGTGACATTTTATTCATTTACAATGATCAACACCAAGGTCATTCTGGAGTCTATCAGTTTCTACGATCTTGACTAATGATGACAATACTGAAAGTTGGGTCTATACTTTGTTTAGTAATGAAAACAGGGTTTCTAAATTTGCAAGACTGGATCCTCTTCTGATTGGACAATTGGGCTTTTTTTTTACACACTGTTGGTATGTAATTAATACAACTTAACCAGGAAGACAAACAATCCAATTTAAAAAGTAATTTTAGGCCTTCCCCCCTAATTGGTGCCCCCCAATTTTATTATTGCACATCTGTGTGTGTAGTATGTTTATCTGCAATGCACATGTCAAGAGTAAAATCTTTTGCTCCTCCCTTTAAGAATCAATTTTTGCCTCTTTGGTGTCAATATCACACCTACTGAGCATATGTGTTCTCAAGACATTCCAAACTCAAAAAAATGATACTCCAAACTTGATCTCTGTTTTTCAATTAAATGTCAGCAATATACAACATATTTTTCAAATTCTACAGCATGCTTTCATTTGTATGTGCAATTATTTTAGGGGATACTCTTAGACTGATGCTCTAAAAACAACTGTGAGATGAGATTATAGTTATTTTCTTTTTATGAAATAAACTCTTATCCATACTTAAAAATGTGGAATTGCAGATACTGACTTATTATTTAGCCCAATCAACTGATCTGATCTTAGGTTGGCACCTGTCCCCCTTGTTGAAAGTCACTGTCAAAGAGAAAAGGACCTGTTTTGTCTTGCTGCTAGTTCTCAGTTACTAGAACCACACACAAGTCTTTATAGACTTTGTAACTTTACTTTGCTATCACTCAGATTTGTTAAAAATCTCCTCGTCCATTTCTCTGGGACAAGAGACTATTAATGTCATCCTCATCCCAGTACATCATCTATTCCTTTCTCTGTTTTTTGTTACTGCTTCACTTCTTGCCTACATGGTATCCTCTTTTCTACCATCAAAATTCAAGGCATATTTTTTTGTAAAGCATTCACAGCCCACAGTGACCTCCTTCTTGTCTCTTCCAGCAACATGCCATCTCTCTAGTGCTCATTGGTATGCACGTATGCACTCCTCACGGATCAAGAATAGGACCCACGCACACTGCACCAGAGTGAAGATGGAGGCTCTTTCCACTGCTTTACCCACGTCACATCACTGGTCAGTCACCTTGATCCCACTGAACAACAAAGAAACTCAAGAGAGACACTGTAGTGATGCCAAGTTAATATACAAATAAAAGCTAATTGCCTCTTGGGCTTTGTTATCTTTGTAGCATCGGAGCCCCCAGCAAAACCTTCTTCACACAGACTATGCTGAGAAATAACTATTTCTTTGGTGAGCAAATGTACAAATGCATCTAACTAATGTGGATGCCTCCAAGAAAGTGACAGCTCACATCTCAAAATCCAATGCAATCCTCAATGGCAAGGTCAGAGAGACATGAAGGCATTAGGTGGGCAATAAATATTAATCACATCTGGGTGACATTTGTCTGACCTCTTACTGTCTCTGAATTTCTATTTTTTTGAAAAATGCTGAGTAATTTATTCTAGGACCAAATCCTTAAGTTTCCCTATATCTGAATTCTTATAATAATTCTTTCTCATTAGCACCTTGGATGTGAAGACATTTGCAGAGAGAACAGAAGACTTCAGTGGGCCCCAGGGGCTGCTTTCGAATGTAGGGAGAGAAGATTGAGCTCCCCACTCAATGCAGAGAAGAATTTTCTTACAGCAAATGCTGGTCAAGGTCACAGCACACTCCATTTACAGAGCAGGGCCCAGGCACCGGAAGTGCTGAAAACATCTTTGAATCTTTGAGAGGAGCCATTAGGAGGCACTCCAACATGAAAATGGGGCAAGAAGAGACTGGGTCGCCATTAAGTTCTTCTCCAGCCACATGAGGCTGTGACTTGGACGGTCCAAAGGGGTTCAGAACAAGTCTCCCCAGAGTGAACCACTTTGGCATTTAGACTATTTTGAACTGAAGACAATTAAGGCCCCAAAGACCCAGGAAGGGCTGCCTCTTTTTTTTTACCCTCCTCTTCACTTCATTGCTTAAAATACTTCAGAAGGAGGGCCAGGCTCAGGAAGAGAACTGTCATCAGAGAGAATTAAAAAGAGTAAAGGCCGAGTATGGTAAGCATGTGGGGAAAGCTCAGAATGGCCTGGAGCTGAAATTCCTCTCCGTGCCCCATTTTGTCTGCATGGCATGGTAGAGAAGTACCTTCTTCCTGTTAATCTGTTGTATGCCAAACATTTGCTCTTTCTATTTCCTGTACATTGTCTTCCTCCCCTTTGAAGTCCCAGACTGTACCCCCTTCTTCTTAGTTCAGGATGGCATATAAGCCTCCTGACTGCTTGTGGGTCTCATATTTTTCTTGGGCCCCCATATGTTCATAATGAAATTTGTTTTTCTCCTGTTAATCTGTCTTACATTAATCAGATGATTAGGTCAGCCAAAGAACCCAGAAGGGTGGAAGAAAAACAATTTTCCCCCCTATAGGTTAGTTCCAGCACTGGCTATGCAATTTACTGAGAGTGTCATGTTCAAACAGTACAGGCCATTCCTGAAGGGCCCTATTCCTCTCCTCTCATGCAGGCACAAGCTGTACACTCGGACCTCACCACTTCCTATGCTCAGTGACAATCAAACAAAGCAATCATCACACTGCAGAAAAATAGAAAATAGCTTTTAAAGATATTACTGCTGTAAAGAAAAGTGTTTGCTAATTTCCACCTTTGTCCTACTCACAAAATTACCAATATGTTTATCCCAGATATGAAGTAGCTGTTTTGATTACAAGTTGTTCAAATATTACATTTCTCCCCAGACAGCAACTTTGTACTATACATAAATCGAGCCATTTCATGTAAATATAGCCTATGTTTCAGCAATATTTTAATTACCAACTCTAATGGGTACTTGACCTTTTTTTTGCATGGTTTTATACATTGACTTTTCTATAAATGTAACTATAAGAAAGTGAGGGTACAAACTATGTAGGGAGGATCCCTGATAATAAAAATCCTAGAAGAAAACATAGGCAGTAAAATCTCAGACATCTCTCATGGAAATTTCTTTGCCAATACATCATCTCACAGGGCAAGGAAAATAAAAGAAAAAATAAGCAAATGGAACTACATCAAACTAAAATGCTTCTGTACAATTAAAGAATGGGAGAACATATCTGTCAATGATACATTTGATAAGGGACTAATTTTCAAAATATATGAAGAACTTATACAACTTAACACCAGGAGGACGAACAATCCAATTAAACAATGGACAAAGGACCTGAATAGACACTTCTCCAAAGAAGGTATACAGATATGGCCAATAGACATGAAAAAATGCTCAGCATCATTAATCAAGAGAGAAATGCAAACTAAAACCACAATGAGACATCACCTCACCAATGAGACATCATTCTCACACCTGTCAGAATGTCTCTCATCGATAAATCAACAGACAAGTGCAGGTGAATATGTGGGGCAAGGGGACCCTTTTGCAATGTTGGTGGGAATGCAGATTGGTGCAGCCACTGTGGAAAATGGTATAGGGTTTCCTTAAATAATTAAAAATGGATATGCTTTTTGATTCAGCTATCCTACTTTTGGGAATATTTCCTAAGAATCTCAAAAGACTAATCAGAAAAAATACATGCACCCCTATGTTCATAGAAGCATTATTTACAACAGCCAAGGTTTGGAAACAGCCCTAGTACCCATCAGTAGGTGAGTGAGTAATGGAATTTGACATGGCTGTAAAAAAGAAGGAACTCTTTTCCTTTGCAACAACATGGAAGGACCTGGAGAACATTATGCTAAGTGAAATAAGCCGGTCAGAGAAATAGAAGTACCATGTGATTTCACTCATATGTGGAATCTAATACACAAAATAAACTGAAAACCAAAACAGAACCAGAAGTATGGACACATGGAACAGACTGATAGATCTCAGCGAGGAGGGGGGACTGGAAGAGATTAGCCAACAAACACATATGCATATATGCAAAGGCAATGGACAGAGGCAACAATGTGGTAAAGACTGGGGCAGGGGGTACTTGGTGGAGGGGGGCAAGGGGGGAAATGGAGGATATCTGTAATAGAGTCAACAATCAAAAATAAAAAATAATAATGCTGAGAAACCTTGTCCTCATAAATAAATATGGGAAGAGATGTCAAGTTGTCAAACTCCTTCTGAGTCATGTGCCAAAAGTCATACACACATCTACCATAAAATTATGTTAATGATGACAAGAAAATCAAGGGCAGATTGCATTTGATCTCATTTGGCACTTTACTGAGAATCATTTACCGCTTCACCAAACCATGCGATCGACAGCGATGCTGCTCGTGGTGTCTGGCTTGCTGAAGTCACACACACGCATCAGCCTGCTTTTGCAGCTGGGACAGTCATTGGGATTCTAAACCTGTGTGTGTATGTGTGTGTGAGTCCTAATTTCAAAACAGCAACTGTAAGAAAAAGTGTTGATTATATTCCGTTAGATATTGTCTTGCTTCTCTCACATTCGAACACATTCATTACATGTAGATATGTGTTCTAGTATAATTGTACCCAGGCACTGCATAATATCTGTGTATTATAAATTGATTTTCTTTTATTTCTCCTTTATGTTCTATTTAGATCATTATTTTGATTTTTATAAAACTATACCTCAAAGCTGGTTGTATTATCTATAAACTTTGTATGAGGATATGAAAGGAGCACATTACAACTACTTGTTATATAACGAGGGCTTCGGGTCTAGTAAGGTTGAACATGGATGAATAAACGGTGATGTTTGGATGTTTCTTACTCAGATTATCAGCGCCACAAGCCAGGGGTCTGTTACATTTACCAGTGTAGCCCCGATGCCCAGGACAAAGCATCTCGCCTGCTTGGACCCTTTACTTGCTCCACAGACATTGGCCGAGCTCTGGGTCAGGCATCAGAGGGAATATGACCATGGGTGAGGCAAGCAACCAATCAATGAACAGATAATGATGCACACAGATGGCAGGGATGTGCCAGGAGGAAGACACAGATGCATAAAGGTAGCAGATGGGAGGGGTAACTTACAGAGCATGCCAAAGTCCAGCCTCTGTGAGAAGGTAGCTTTTAAACCAAGGCTGAACTATGAGGAGGAGGCAGCAGTGTGAGAACCAGCAAGAGCATTCGAGGCAGAAGGAGCAGCAAACACAAAGACTGGAGCCAAATAGGGCTTAGTGTGATCTCAGCACAGAACACCTGACATGTGGCTGGAGGCTGGTGAGGAGGAGCAGAATTTGTCACCTCTTTGGCACAAGGACTATTTCAGGTTCATTATTTTTAAGAAAGAGCGGACACAGAAGAAGCTCTGGAAACAGAAGTCACCCTTTTGTAAGGGCCATGAACACTTACAAAGGAAACCTCCATTTGGAAGGCTGTCTGCCTGGCCATGAGAGAAACAGGGGGTGACTAAATGTCTAGAAACTTTTTATCAGTCAGGAAGCCAGACACTGACATCTGCACAGCAGCCACGCCCTCCTCCACCTGCTGTGCCAGAAACCCTCCTGTGACTGGCTTCCTCCCTGACATCTTTTTTTTTGTCTTTAGCTGGAGATGGTATTTAAGGTGATGGCTTGGCCTTTTTGGGAAGTTACTAAGTTTTCCTGGGTCCTCCCATGCATACAGGATGTATACATGTTATTAAACTTGTTTGTCTTTTGCCCATTAAACTGTCTTTTTGGTATAAGGGTTCTCAGCCAGGAACGCAGAAGGGGAGAGAGCAAATTCTTTCCCTCCCTAGAGTGGTGATGGAGATAGCGGGGAATGAGATGAGCTGACGGAGGCAGGCAAGGGCCAAATCCTACTTGGCTTCATAGGTCCTGGCAAAGGATTCAGATTGTGTTCCAAGAATAATTTGAAGCTACTGAAGTGTTTTAGAAGAGAAATGTGGAAGAAATAGCAGTATATGAAATGAACCCACTGTAAACAAGCTACTAAAATTATTAACACTGTGAAGGTTGAGGCATGAGGAAACGGTCTTACTCTTTTTCTAACTAGCCTGGGAACTTTACTTTTGCACTTTTCTGCATTATTGCCTGGACATACATCATTTCATTGTGTCTCCATACCTGGATGTACATCAGGCCTCTGATTACCCCCTGAAGGACTCACATAACTGGACCACCTGACCTCCACCAGACGGACACCTGTTATCCAGAGCACTGGGCGTGCCCAGCCCTCCTCGTGTGCATTTTCCAGACCATCTGGGATCTACCATCCAGACCCCTGACACTTGACTGATAACGGCCTTGAACTAATCCAAGGACTAAGAATGGAACACTGATAATTCTCAAGAATGCTTTTTTGACTCTAAGGACTCTAACTTTCCTTTCTCCTTTAGAACACTTCTGGGTTTTCGCCTAGTGGTGTTTCCAGTTTGCAAACTCTAAGACCCTTCAATAAATCTTTATCATTTATTTCTAGCAAAGATTCCAGACTCTTCTTGAGTTTGACAGAAATATGATCCAGTTTCCATTTTTAAAAGATGAATCTGGCTGCAGTGAAGAGAATGGATGGATCATTGTCATTCATAGATGCTTAATAAATAAATTTCCAGTACATACATCCATACATGAGTGAATAAATCTATGACTTCACTGGTGCACAAAAAGCCAAGGGCTGCAGCCCTACACAGGGCTCTTCTGCCTGACCCACTAGTACTTTCCTGAGCCTCAGGTTCCTCACAGGAGAACAATAGGCCTTGAAGATCCCCCTCCAACTCTGAAGTAATTTAGCAACTCCTGCCAAACCATCCTACTGCCAAGGCTCTCAGGCTTCAAGCAGCTGTAAAGAAAAGCTGCTGAATGCCTCTGCTGTTTATCATCCTCCGTTTGGCATTTCATCTGCAGCTGGGGCCCTCTCTATAAGACCACTCAGCATCTATAAGCTGACTAATTTCCATGTTGATTGCAGAGCTGGAAATGTATGCGCTTGTCATTCTTATTCTTGGCCCAAACGCTCAGTGCTGACAGTAGCTCTGACGAAGGGGCATTGACACCACTTGCTAGTTATTGTCTGATGTGCAATTGACATGAGTGGGTTTGGGAGGATGTACAATTTGATAATCAGACCCCATCTGCAAAGTAATCACGAGTCACATCATGGAGAGAATGCAAGTAAAAGCTGGGGGGTGTGGCTCTCATTTTCAACTTCCCTTACCCTAGCAAAGATTGTGTAAAGAGATGCTGCTGTGCAAAACGACTTTATATATTTTTTAATACAATGAGCATCTCTTAGTGTTTTGGATTTATACCAATGTAGCAAGCGGCAGACTATGAAACAAAATGCTTTCACGTTTACGATCTCACTTTGCAAATGCATTATATTAATATGGAGTTATAAAGAAAAGTGTGCTTGATGAAGACATTCAAACCACACAGAAGCACATACGATTTAAAGATAACACACTCTGCTACCCCAGCATGATGCTGGGGTGGAGAGAAGGCTCTATATAATCAGAGTACATGGATTTAGATCCTGCTTCTGCCTCTGGACAATTATCTGTTATAACCTCAGAAATATCATTTTACTTCTCTTACTCCAGTTTTCTCATCTTAAGTAAAAATAATAATAGTACCTGCATAATGAAGGATTAGTTTATGAATGTAATATAAAATGTAGATGTCAGGTTTAGGGTAGTACCTGACACATATTACGAGCTTCATAATATTAGCTACTCTCACTATCTATTTTATTATTCCTCCTCTCCAAAGCCAATGGCACCTGGCAGGTATGCTACATACAGTGTTCAATCTAACCATCTACTCAAGAAACCTTTTATTTCTATTTTCTTTCATTAAAAATGGGACCATAAGCTAAAACTGGTTTTTTACATTTCTTTTCTTCCTTAGTCAAAATGTATCATGGTGATTCTTGTTCCTATCAGTATATAGGTCTGCAGCGTTAATAGTTTCATAGTACTAATTTAATGGATGAGCCAGAACTTACTTTTCTTCAGCTGATGAGTATTTAGGTTGCCTGTGACTTTTTGCTGCTACAAATAGTGTTGCAATAAACTTCATTGTCACCATCTCTGCATGTTCCTAATAGTTTCTCTGCAGGATAGAAGGATAGATCCTGAGAAGCGCAAGATCCTCTGGGTTGTGTATGTGCAATGACTCTAAGGGGAAACAGGGTGAGTGAGTGCTATTGTCCACAAAAGAGCTGAATTCCGGAAGCTTGGGAATTTTGCTAACTCCTCACAGATAGCACTCTAGTGCACTGAGAAAATAAGACAAATACTCGAGTTTTCCGATTCCAAACCCATGGCTCCTTGTATTGGATGACACAAAATTAGATATTCTCTCCAGGTAGCTGATAACCTCTGTAACCTGTAGAATCTTTCATAGTGAATGACTGCACATAGCAAACGGAGCGGGGAGTGCTGGAGGAGGAGGGTGTCTTCTACTCTTGTAGGTTTTATGGCTCATCTAACCAGACAGATGCACAGGAGGAAAAAGCAATTTTAATTTCATATGTACAGAGGCCCCCTGAGAACGAGAGGGCCCAAGGACAATCAGTCAGTTGAGGCTCCTGTGCCAGCCAGAGATAAGGAGAAGATGTAGAAGTCTGAGATTCAAACAGGAAGAAGGCAATTCACAAGGCTGTGGAAAAACAAATGTTTGGTAAACAAATGTCCGCCATGCTATGAAGAGCCAAGGGGACCCAGGGAGGACATTGAACAAGCTTGCTTTGCCAAATTCCCCAGTCCACCATGCTCAGTCACGAATTATACGACAGAAAAGAAGGTGGTGGAGGAGAGGCAAGGAGGCACGTAAATATATTATCACCAATATCTTAGTTAATAGCTACTTACTCTAGGGTATCAAAATAAAATATTTCCTGAGACCTTGCAAGCATCTGAGAGTTTAGCAAGAAAAAAAAAGGAACCATGTGACTGGTTCATTGTAAATTAATCGGAAACATATGTCTTGGGTTTCTCAATATGGGAACATTCACTTACGCTCTGCGGAGCCCATGGGATATGAAAAGGAGCGTGGCAGGCCGAGTATATATCTGTGCTGTCCTGTAAGCCAGACAAATAACTCTTAAATTAAGCCCAGACTTTCCCCCCCGTGGGCCAGGGAACCTAACTGCATGAGAGCAGCTTGCATTTTCATAGCTATGATTTTTCTCCTCAACAATCCTGAAATACTGTGAGCCATGCACCCATTTTCTCTCTCTCTGCTTATACAGCAAGATGGTTTCATGTGGCAGAACAGACATGAAAAACTTATTTACATATGCTATATGTACATATATATACACATATATTAATCTATTCTATATATAGAAAAAATAAATGACATTCAGTTAAGTTCAAATTTCAGATAAACAACAAACAATATTTCAGTGTAATATTTGGGGTCACATTTTTATTTTAAGAACTGTTTAAAATAATTTTAGTATAAATATGCATCACGCAACATTTGGGATATGCTTATACTAAAAGGTATTTGTTATTTATCCATAATTCAAATATATCTGGGTATTCTGTATCTGTATTTTCAATATCTGGCAACCCTCATTCTTTTGCTTTCCCTGATTAGATCAATGAGACAAGAGATGTGGTTTTTGAATTAGAGAAGGTTGTCTTCCTTTAGTGGAAAAAACACCTGGAATAAGGAAGAAGCTGGAGGTGGCAGAAACTGTCCATCAATTAGTGGGGTCAGGAAGAAAAGGCATCCACAACTTGTACCATAGTTTTATACACAAGACTTGACTCGCGTTCTCCTAGAAGCTCCTTCCTACTTTCAGTACTAGTATGGGATGGTCAAGTATGCTTAGAAGGAGCATGGCGTGCATTCTATTTGTGGGACTTGTTAGGAAGGCAGAGCCCAGAAGGTCACTGGACAGCTGAGTGGGCAGAGAAGGACAAACTTTGAGTGAAGAAGCCTGGTAGGAGTGTGGGTTCTCCAGGGACAGTGGTGTCTCACAGAGGGTTGCAAGGTCAAGAGTCCTCGTGAGGCTCTTACCCTCTATTTTGTTACAGTCTCAGTTCTCAGCACAGAGCTTGACAGGTAAGTACTCGGTAACTTTGCGCAGTAGATGAATAAGTGGACTTTCCTGCCTACAAAGTCAAAAAGTGGAACCAAGTCATGTAGAACTGTCACATTTTGAACCAAGTCATGTTTTGAATGGAACCTCAATTTCCAAAGACGTTTCTCTGGGTTTCCCTAAACAGAAGAAGAAGCAGGCAGAGACACGGGCACATGGCTTCTATGTCAGCTGGAGCACCTCCTTGTCTATTTTTCTTTTGCATTGAAGTTCCAATGAGATTTAGTTTAAATATGGTTCTTTGCAAAAATTAAATGGTTATAAAACTATGTGTAAGATTTAGAGGAAATATCTCAGTGCTAAGTTCTTTGACTCCACCCACATCCTCTTCTTCAAAACAAAATGATCCCCATGTTTGCTCAAAGCAGGAGCTGACTGAGAAGACACAGCCTGGAGAACAGGAAGAAAGAGCAACCTGCAAAAGGACTTCTCACTCTGGTCTCCAGCTTCCCAAAACGGTTCCTCTCAGTAACAGCAAGTCTTGCCCGGGGTGATAATTACTTCCTGAATCCCAATACAAAAATGAGGAAGAAAAATAATCATGTGCAATCTCTCCAGCAGTCTGTCATACTGAAAACGCTGCCTAATTGATTCTGCAAATGCACCCAGGGAATATAAAACTGTAATCAGTTTTTCCGTAGTGTTTATATCCATAGTGACGGAAGGCTAATTGCAAAATTTATCATTATGCAATAAACTGTAGGGATCACAGGTATACATGACAGTTAGCAGGATGGTGGTAGCGGCTTTTGTGCAAATCACTGTTGGCATTTTCTGTGTTCAGTACACAAGCCAGTCTGGGACAAGCTCAGTTTTGACCACATACAATAATATTCCAATTACTAAGTGTTCCAATGATCTGTGTCATCTATTAAGTGTGCTTTTTCTGTCCCCACCTCCAGGGAAGCTCTACATGTCTCTAGCTTATCAGTTCAGGTAAGGATGTTACAGGGGGGAAACCCTGAAAGTGCCTTCGAGCTATGCTCTGGTCTGAGCAACAGGCCTCGATGGCTGCCCATTAGCACAGGAGAAATCCAAGCCATGAGAGGTCCTCGCCTGTGGCAGCTTCTGCTTTGGTTTCACTGTGCACCCATTTCTTCACAGCTCTATTGGAGTGCTTGCCCATCCCTGAAAACACAGTTATCTTTTTCTTTTCTGGTCCTTTCTTCATATTCGCTGAATATGCCTTAGGACTTACAGGCACATTAAAATGTCTGTGTGTAACCATTTTGACATCAGGCATTCTTCTAGCTGCCCTTCAGGGTAGGGTAGCAGACTTCTGCTTGGGTAAGAACAGAATAGATGTATTTTTCCCCTATTTCTCCAGTAAGGACTTTATATTAGAAAAACAACCAGAAGATGACTCTGAAAGGTGAGGAGAGGAAGGCAGGGCAGGCAGGGCACAGTGAGTTCCCTGGGTTTTCCTTTTGCCTCTGTATCCCGGACTGGGTGCTGGAGCAGCCTGTGACTGGGAAGTGCCAATGGATACAACAAGAGAATAAGACACAGAAAAGTCAGCCAAAGGGAGGGGGAAGACAGGCCAAATGGAAAACTTCCAGCCAATAATTACTCGACTGCAGCCCAGCACACAAACCACATACAAACCGTGGCCTCACCTGTACCTGAGGCTGAGTGGGCGCCTACTGCTACCCTCGCCAGGCTGTAAGAGCAGCCCTGGCCCACCCCCTCACCCTCCAAACCCCACCCTGACAGGGTGGTATCTGGGAAGGTCAAGCAGGAAGCTGGGGCTTTCATCCCTGCTGGCAGCAATAACCCCCCACTTTACATCAGTGCCAGAACAAACCCCTGGGGAGCCTGAATGAGCACCCGCACATAGCAGTAAGGAAGCACTCACGCCTTCCCCATCTGGGCGCTACAGCAGGAGGCCTGATGGAGAGTCTGGATTCAACACCACCCAGTGGTAACAAGGCCAATCCTCCACCTCGGTGTCAGTGGGAGCCACTGAGGAGCAGTCAGGGGTACTTACTCCTCCAGGAAGGGAGATCTCAGTGGAGGCCTAATGGGGAGCTGAAAGTCCCAACAGTGCCCAGCCAAACTGAGAGGGTCCCTCCCTTGGGCATAAATGGAGGCCATCTGGGAAAGCTGGACACCTACTCCTACCTGGCGGCAATGGGATAGAACCTCTGGCACTGCTCTGCCAGACTGATGTCAGAAAAACTAGTTAAAGCAAAAGGCGTAAGTAAGATCCAGAGACACACAATATCATATTCCAAACATTCAGATTTCCATTAAAAACCACTCATCACACTGGGAATCAGGAAGACCTCAAACTGAATAAAAGAGAATTAACAAACACCAGCAATGAGATAACAGAGGTGAGGCTTGTCTAGCACAGGCAAGACTTACCCGACAGTCATCATGAAAACGCTCGCTGAGTAGTTAAAGACACACTTGAAACAAACAAAAACAGTCTCAACAAAGAAACAGATGTGAGGGAGAAGCAAACGTAAATTGCAGAACTTCACATACGATAACTAAAAGGAAAAGTCTATGACTTGGCCCAGACTAACATGGAGGAGAAAGAAGGGAAAATTGGTGAAATGGAACCCAGAATAACAGAAATCACCCAACGTGAACAATGCAGAGAAAACAGGCAAAAATAATAATCAGAGCCACAGGGACTCCTATGTCCTTGGTCCCAGAAAGAATTCACGTGACGGGTTTTTTTGTGACTACAATGAGATCAAACTACACATTAATACTGGAAAGACACCAGTGATGTCTCCAAACACATGGACACTAAACAACATGCTTCTGAATAATCCATGAATCAAAGAGAAAGGTGCAGGAGAAATAAAAAAACCTATTAAATTGAATGAAAATAAAAACCACAACACATATTATCTAAGAAGATAGACTGATGACGAATAAGCATCTGAAGAGACTGAGGCTCCACGGCATATGTACGTTGTCAGGGTAATGGACGCTAAACCACACGGAGACGCCACTAGACGCCTAGAAGCACTGCGTGCATCCGGCGCCGGTGAGGAGGAAGAGCGGAGGGGACTCTCATTCATGGCTGATGGGAATGCAAAATGGTACGGCCACTTTGGGAAATTGTTTGCTGGTTTCTTATAAGACTAAATATTCCTGACACACAATCTCATAATCACATTCCTTGGTATTTACCCCATAAAGTTAAAGACTTATGTCCATACTAAATCCTGAACACAGATGCTTTTAGCAGTTTTGTATCCATAATTGCCAGAATTTGGAAACAACCAAGGTATCACAAACTGTGGTACATCCAGACCGTGGAATATTAGTCAGCACTTAAAAGAAATGAGCTATCAAGTCATGCAAAGTCATGGAGGAACCTGGAATGCATATTACTGAATAAAATAAGCCAATGTGAAAATGCTACATATGGTACAATTCCAACTATATGACATTCTGGAAAAGGTAAGACCACGGAAAAAGTGAAAAAGATTGTTAATTGCCAGGAGTAAGGAGGGAGGATGAGATGAATAAGCAGAGCACAAAGAATTTTTAGGGCACTGGAACTATTTTATATGACACTACAATGGTAGATACATGTCATTATGCATTTGTCAAAACCCATAGCATGCATAACACTGTGAGTGAGTGTAATGCAAACTCCAGACTTTGGGTGATGTATCAGTTCATGAAATGTAACAAATGAACCTACCACTCTGGTGGGGATGTTTTTAATGAGGAGATTACACAGGCATGGGGTGAGGAATGTATGAGAAATCTTTATAACTTCCTCTCAATTCTACTGTGAACTAACACTACTTTTTAAAAAGTCATAAATAAATACACACAAGCATGAGTGACCACACACATACATACAGGCCCCATGCCAAAAATTTGCGTAACACAGCTAAAGCAGTGTGGCGAGGAAAACTTGTAGCACTAAGTGTCTTCAGTAGAGAAGAGAAAAACTCTCACATCAACAATTCCTGCTCCCACGGAAGGAAGGAAATAATGCATGTAAGGGCAGAAGTAAATGGAATCAAAACCAGAAAAAGAGAGAAAAATCAGTGAGGTGAAGCGCTGGCTCTTTATGAAGATTTTAATGAAATTGATAGACTTCTCGCAAGACTGACAGGCACCCAGAAAACATGAATTACAGTGATCAGTTTTGCCATGGGCTGTTCTTACAGACTACACAAACAAATCTACACAAACAAAGTTGGAAATTTAGATGAAAATGACTAACTCCTTGAAGCTACCATAATACTCAACACAAAATAAAGATTTTGAATAGCTCTATAACTATTAAGATAATTTCATTCATAGTTTAAAAGCTCCCAATGCAGTAATCCCCAGGCTCAGATGGTTTCACTGGAGAATTCTACTAAATTATTAGAAAGAAGTAACACCAATACTGCACAATCTCTTCTAGAATCCAGCAGAGGGAAAAACACTTCAGTTTCTTTGTGAAGCCAGTGCCACCCTGATACCAAACTAGACAAAGATGATACAAAGAAAGAAAATGATAGACAAATATCTTTCATAAATATAGGCACAAAACTTCATGCCTGGATATTAGCAAAAGAATTCAGCAATATATAAGAGTAATCAAACACCGTGACCAAGCAGAGTTTATTCTGGGGATGCAAGGCTGGCTCAATATTAAAAAAAAATATCTCTTAATATAATTCACCATATTAACAGGTTAAAGATGCAAAACATGATGATATCAATCCATACAGAAAACACATCTGACAAAATTCAATAGTTATTCATGATTTTTAAAAACCCTCTTAGAAACAGGAAGAGAGAAAGATTTCTTCACCTGATTAAGAGCATCTAGAAAAAACCCTATGGCTAATGCAGAACTTAGTGGCAAAGGATGGAAAGATTTCCCCAAAGATGAGGAACAGGCAACAATATTTGTTCTCTTTTCTCTAATTCAACATGGGGCTGGAAGTTCCATCTACTGCCATAGACGGCAGGGAAAGGAAATAAAGGTCATGGAGATCAGAAAGAAAGAGATTAAACTGCCCATATTTGCAGATGATAAGATTGCCTATAAAGAAAATTGCAAAGATTCTACCAAAATAAAAACAAAAACAGACAACACCTAGAACACATGAGTTCACATGAGTTCAGCAAGGCTGAAGACTATAAAATAAACATACAAAAATTGGTTACTTTTCTCTAGTTTATCAGTGAGCACATGGACATCAAAATTAAGAATAAGATGATTTATAATAGCTCAAAATGAAATACTTAGATGTGTATCTAACACGGCAAATATAGGACTTGCATGCTGAAAACTAAACACTGTTATAAATCAAAATATACCTAAATGAAGAGACAAACTGTGTTTCTGCATCAGAAGACTCAATAGAGCAAAGCTGTCAATTCTCCCCAAATTGATAGATAGGCTCAGCGTAATTCCTGTCAAAACCCCAGCATGGTTTTTTTTTTTGTAAATATAGGCTAATTTTTCTAAAATATATATGGAAATGCAAAGGAGCCTGGATAGGTAATTCCATTTTGAAAAGAAGAGTAATGTGGAAGGAATTGGTCTATGTGATTTCAAGGTTTAACATATAGCCTCCATAATGAAGACTGCGTAGTATCAGCAAAGGCACAGACATACAGATCAATGGAACACAACAGAGAGCCCAGAAATAGACGTACACAAGTGCGCCCAGCTCGGGTTTGACCGAGGTACAAAAGGTATTCCATGGAGGTGAGGGAGGCTTTTTAGCACGTGGAACTGCTGGGTATCTGTGGCCAAACAAATTTAGTTTTTCAACCTGCATCTCAATCTCACACCTTATAAAAAATTAGCTCAAAACAAATCACAGACTTAAATGTCAAACGTAAAGCTGTAAACATTTTAGTTTAAAAAATAAGATAAAATCTCTAGGATCTAGGTCTAGGCAGAGTCTCCACAGACTTGACACCCAAAGCATGATCCATAAGAGACAAAATTGAGAAAGTGGACATCATCAATATTAAAAACCCTTGCTCTGTGAAAGACTGCATTTTAAGAGATAAAAAAGCAAGCTATGGAGCAAAACTTTTATCTGACACATAACTCCTATCTACAAAATAGGAAGATCTTTTAAAGGGTGCCACTAAAGTATTAAACAGTCAGATGAAAAAATAAGCAAAGTGTATGAATAGACACTTCATGGAAGAGGAGAAATGGGTCACAAATAAGCAGATGAAAAAACTTTCAATATCATTAGTCCGTAGGAAAATGCAAATCAAAACCACAGTGAGGTATCACTACGCAGCTAGCAGAATGGCTGAAATAAAATACTGTGAAGCCCCCAATGCTTGTTAGAATCTAAAACGATGTGATCACTTGACCCCATTATTGGTGGAATGTGAAACAATACAGCTACTCAGAAAAACCTTTTGGCAGTTTCTTAAAAAAAATAAAACATGAAACTATGGTACTGCCAAGCAATTGCAATCCTGGGCTTTGTCCCAGAGAAATGAAAATTTGTGTTCGCAAAGTCCTGTGTATGAATGTTTACAGCAGCCATATTCATAACTGTTTCAAACTGGAAACAGCTCAGATGCCCTCCAACAGGTGAGTAGTTAGACTGTGGTAGCTCCGCACCTTGTGATGCTGCTCAGGAAAAAAAAATACGAACAAACCCTAAAAGGAACTGCTGATGCCTGTGACCCTGTGACAACCTGAATGAATCTTCAGAGATAAATTCTAAGTGAAAAGCCAGTCCAAAGTGTTTGCACATATGGTGTGCTTTCATGCATCTAGCATAATTGTAATGACAAAATTACAGAAATGGGATACAGATGAATGGTTTCCGGGGTTAAGAAGCATCTGAGGATGGGAATCGAGTCGGGGTGGGGTAGACGGGCAATGTGCTCCCTGAGGTGGGGGGAAGGCTCTGTCATCTGAGTGTCAGAGGCAATGCCTAAGCCATGAACCTGGGCTACAGTTTTGAAGACGTTAACTTTGGGGTAAACTGAATAAATAGTACATAGAATCTTTGTCTTATTTCTTAAAACTGCCTGTGAATCTAATTATTTCAAAAGGAAAAGTTCAGTTTAAACATCCAGTAGCATGGCGTAGCAAGAGGGGTGTATTTCTAAAGAGCAATAAGGGACGGCCGGTGTGTTGGAAGGAATCCACAGCACCCTTCCTCTCCTACCCGTTATGAGACCCTAGTGCGCGATCAGACACCCTGACCGCCATCAAGCCTTCCA
The DNA here is from genome assembly GCF_014824575.4 of Sturnira hondurensis. Classification (NCBI taxonomy): domain Eukaryota; kingdom Metazoa; phylum Chordata; class Mammalia; order Chiroptera; family Phyllostomidae; genus Sturnira; species Sturnira hondurensis. Next base: position 4,722,287 of record NW_028076783.1, on the reverse strand, counting down.
CGTGACTGCTTTTCTGTGTTCTTCCGGCCCTCTTTGGTGCTCCTCTCTCCTCACTTTTCACCGATCTCCTCCACCTTCTAGGCCCACTGGTCAATCCCTGTTAATTTGCTCTCTGCCAACAAGTCTTCCAACAAAAATTTCAATTCGTGTACTGTGATTTAGTTCCTGTCTATTACGTTTAAGGCCATGAAGAGACAGCCGATTTTAGGGGGCTTAGCCTCAGAACAGACACCTTGGCAGAAATAACCCTGCCTTGGGGTGGGCATGCTCCAAGGGCTGAAAGAAAGGCACAGCCTCAAGGGAAACAGAAAAAGTGAGAGCTTGCACGTCACTGACAGGTCGGGGGAGTCNCTAGTGTGCGATCAGACACCCTGACCGCCATCAAGCCTTCCACGTGACTGCTTTTCTGTGTTCTTCCGGCCCTCTTTGGTGCTCCTCTCTCCTCACTTTTCACCGATCTCCCCCACCTTCTAGGCCCACTGGTCAATCCCTGTTAATTCGCTCTCTGCCAACAAGTCTTCCAACAAAAATTTCAATTCGTGTACTGTGATTTAGTTCCTGTCTATTACGTTTAAGGCCATGAGGAGACAGCTGATTTTAGGGGGCTTAGCCTCAGAACAGACACCTTGGCAGAAATAACCCCGCCTTGGGGTGGGCATGCTCCAAGGGCTGAAAGAAAGGCACAGCCTCAAGGGAAACAGAAAAAGTGAGAGCTTGCACGTCACTGACAGGTCGGGGGAGTCCTCGCGGTGATGTGGGGAACGTCCCCCCATCTCCAGGGTGGAGAGGACGGGAACTGCCAGAGGTGGGAGAGAGAACCGTCTGCTCCCAAAGCAAAGGCAGTGCGTGGAGGGGCTGCGTGGCGCACACAGGGAGAAACATGCTTTACTCTGACTGGTGCACAGGGGTCTGAGGAAAATGGCCAGGGAGGAAATGGAACAGGAAAACAGGGGCCAAATCTGGGAGGACTGCAGATCAAACGAGGTAAAAATTGCTGTGCTTGCCAACGCCCTCCGTGTAGAGATGCGGCAGACTCATAAACACATCAATTTTAAAGCCAGAAGAGATGTTGAGGAAGGGACCTTCTCTTTACTTTTTATACAGAGACTAGGTATCTGGGTCAAGTTCAAGAACTGGGATGAAATTCAAGGATCCTGCCACTTATTAAATACCATGATTTTCCCAGTTCCCACATATCTGCTCCCGGGCATAGAAGCAGCCAGTAAAAATGACCTTGGTTCCTCCGCTTGAATGCCACTTTCCCCAGACCCTGCACCAACAGCGACTTTCTCCTCAGAGTTCAAGTCTCAGCTCAGAAGTCCCCTTCCTGGGGTGGCCTTCTCCGACCATGCTGTTTGAAGCAGGCCCCTCCTCACAGTCCAGCCCACCAGCCTGATGGTCTTCACAGCTGGAACCACACTTTGAAACTACTTTTTACAAAATACATTCATTTACCGATGTATTTTTTTGTTTGTTTTCTCCTTTCGGAAGCAAACTCCATCCTCTCTCTGGTTCTGCCATAGTGACATCTTGGATGACCAGCATTATTCTGAACCTAGGAAAGAGCAAGAGCGAGAGACCAGCAGCAAGGCTGAGAAGGAGAGAGGAAATCTGCAAGGAAGTTACGACAGGTTAGCTGGTTCACTCCGAAAATTGTGAGCACCCACGGTCTGTGAAACACTGCGCCAGAGGGTATCTAGAGGAATACAAGAGTGAGCAGACATGACGGACACGCTCCTTGCTCTCAAGAAGATTAAATCCCAGGGTGAAGTCAAAATGCACCCAATTCATTCACCAGATAAAAATAAAACTCCAGCTAGGATTAGGGCAAAGAATGAGGAATATAAGTTGCTATGATTGCATATGATAGCAAGACTCGACCTTATCAGGGAGGGGCGCACTTGGAAAATGATGCTTGAGCTGAGATCGGAGAGCAGGGGTGAGGAAATGAGGTGAAGAGAAGAAAGAGTACACCCGCGGGGGCGGGGGTGGGGAACAGCATCCCAGCCTCTGAGTGTACACGTCTTCTTATGTTTCCAGCAGCGGTTCCCCGGGCAGCCCAAGTGCCCCCACAGTCTGGGGCATGTCGGTCTAGCTGGGTTCCTGGACAGATCAGGGCCATATGAGGATCAGCGATGCCAATTAATTACCATTTTTGCGCTAAAATCATCATTTGTTAATATCAGAGTCAACACTGACTAGCTAATGCAGCTTTATCTGTCCACAGCAGAATTTTAATTTGCATGCTTTATGACATTAATAATTGTACAGTATCCAGTAGATAGCTCTTAAAGTCTGCTTTTTCTCTCCACTCTTTTAATGCAAAGTGGGAAGAAATTAGATTTTTTTCTCTTCTCTCTCCCCCTAGAATTTCTCTTTCCTCTGGGCATTACTGTTTTCTTTTCACATTTCTGTTCATTTACTCAATTGTTAACTTAACTGACGTTTGCTAAGTCCACAGTGGGCAAGGTCCATGGCAGGAATAGGGGGAATTCTAGCTCCCAGGAATCAGGCACATTCACAGGTTGAACATTCTCTTTTCTTTTACGCTGAAGACAAAAACCCTCCTCTACTCGCCAATCCCCAAACACGTGCTGCTGCTCCAGGCCGTGGTGCGCGGGCCTCGCTGCTCCCTGTGCCGGGCTTTTCTCGCCCCTCCATGGCACACCTGACGGTCTGTACGACTGGGCTAAGTTCTGTTTCTTCTTTGGAGCCACGAGTCTCTCGGGGTTATTTTGATTGCAACTGACAAAACGAACCAATTCTAACTAGTTTATGTTTTAAAAGGAAATTTATTATCTTATATAGGTGAACAGCCCTGGGGAAATCTGGCTTCATAAATAGCTTGTTTTAAGGTAAACTAACATCATTAGGAACCAGGTCTCTCTTTTTCTTTCCTATTTTGGTTCTTCTGTTACACATACCCCAGCCCCTATAAAGTGCTGGTTTCACATCTGATAGGGAAAACAAGAGTATTGTCTCCTAAACCTCAGAGGAAGGTTGCGTTCTTTTCCACCGGCCTGTTCTCAGGACTGGTCTTGCACTGATTACTGTTACCAGGGGAAGCTAAGGCTCTGGTTAGGCAGGCCTGGCCCACGATGGTCTTGTTGGCCTGTGGGGATTTCTTCAGTCCCTCTTCATTCCTACCATGTGGCCCTGCTTTTCTCTAGCCCCCCAGGCAGGTGAGTTGGAGAAAGGGATAGGAGTGCCGTGACAGGGATGGTAGAGTCTGCAAGAGACTTAGCTGCAAAAATGTTAATAAAGCAGTATTCCTTTGTTAGTGGCTTTCTCTGTTCAAAGTATCATAGGAACCACACAAAATTGTAGTTTTAAAGAGGAGATATTGTCTACTCTCAAGAATCTGGATGACAGTGTTACCAAACATCATTATAACTAAAACATCATTAGCACATACATTATGGATCAGATATTTTACTGAGGGCTTTAGTGACATTTTGCATCTAAAACATAACCATACATCGATTCGTAGATGGAAAAGAGAGACTGGAAGCTAATAATTTTCTCCATCTTTCAGCACCTATATGACTATATTAAAATGTGAGTCCCATGCCGAGAGATGAGGATGCAGCCATGCACACAACTCAGAAAGGCACTGCCCTCACAGAGTGATGCAGCCTCGGCGAGAGGATTAGACACCATTCAAACGATCATGCCCATCCAGATCCACGCACAGAGAGAGCAGTTGACGGCAGAGAAGCACAGGGCGTCCTGAAAACACACAGCAGGGCCTCTCTGGGGCGTCGAGCGGATTCTTGTTGAGCAATTATGTATTCATTGAGGTTCTGGGGACAGTTTAGGGTTAAAAAGATGAAGAAAGGAGGAGTATTCTGGACAGAGGACTCAGCGTGGTCAGATGTTCCGAGGGGCAAGGAAACGCAGTGTGTCTGAGAACCTGAAGCAGGCCAGAGCAGCTGGGGCACTGAGAAAGAGCCTGGCCTTGGAAAGGACTGCTGTGAAACCAAACTGTGAAGGCAGTGGCTGACTGTGCAGGGCTCTGGTGGGCTATGACATGTATTTTAATTTCAGAGTAACCAAAAAATATTTGCAGGGTTTGGAGCATAGCAGTGACTTGATTGTATTGAACTACAGAGCAAGGAAAGAAAGCTAGGGAGCAAAGTAACTAGGGATGTGTTGTATGATCTGGAAGGCAGATTGCTGTGTGTTAGCAATGGAGGTAGAGACATGGACTGACTCAAGAAAGTACCAGGGAATAAGATCAGGGGTACTTAGTCATGGCAGTAGGTTTCAGACTGAATAGGGGAGGGGAGGCTAAGAGGGAGGGAACTGTTGGCAGGAACCAAAGGTGATAGGAAGGCAGCTGAGTCAGGTGACCACTTCTACAGGGGAACTGAGGAAGGCAAAGAGGACCCTGAAGGGGAGGCAACTGTGTAATTAGTTGAAAGGTGAGCAACAGGCCCATCTGGGGTGATTTCATAAGCAGAAAATTGGCAGGGGCCTTTTGGCGAGCATACACAGTGGGAGATAAAACAGGAAGGCAGGATGGGACTAGACCAGGCAGGGTCTCAGGAACCTGGCTGAGGTGTTTATACATAATCCGGTAGCAGGAGAGAACCTTCGAAAGTTGCCAAGAAGAGGAATGTCTTGACCAGGTAAACATGTCAGGAAACTTCTTGTTGCATCGTATAAAAGAAGAACAGAAGGGCCCAAGGAAGGGGAGCAGAGGTGACCTGGTGGGGAGAGGGACAGTTAAGGAAGCTGAAGCCACATGTTCAGAGAAAGACAGAAAAGGCTTGAAAAAGGATAATGGAGACAAAAACAGACAATCGGAACCAAAGTCTAAAGTGATGTGTATGTTCTATCACATGGGTACTGTGGGGTTTATAGATAAAAAGAGCTATTCTCTGCCTGAGGGAGTTTAAAATTTAGGGAAGAGTAGATTTGGTTTCATTTCTAGAAGCCCAACTAAGTCGTAAGAGATAGAAAAAAGCAACAGGATTTCAGAAGACAGAGGCAGAGGGGTGCCTCCCCTTGAGGGGGTCATGGAAGACCTCAGAGAGAGGCTAAAAGAACTCAGAATGTGGTTTTACCTGGCTGGTGTAGCTCAGTGGATTGAGCGCAGGACTGCAAACCAGAGGATCGCAGTTTGATTCCCAGTCAGGGCACATGCTTGGGTTGCAGGCCAGTTCCTGGCAGGGGACACACGATACATTGTGTGTCCCTGGCAGAGGCAACCATACATTAATATTTCTCTCCCTCTCTCCTTCCCTTCCCCTCTAAAGATAAATAAATAAAATCTTAAAAAAAAGCTGGCGTCCCAAACATCACAAACTACAAAAGAAATAAATAAATACATAACCTAATATTGTAAAAAAAAAAAAAAAGAATGTGGTTTTAGTTCGGTGACGGAACAACGAAAGTGGTTTTCGAGGTCCCAACTCCAATGCCATGTCTCCAGAAGGCGGTTTTGACATTGGCTTAGACTTGTGCCCTAGCACGTCTGATCCCTTGGTATGATTTTGCACCTCTTTGTTTTTAGCACCTGCCAAATAAGCACCCTCTGTAAATCACCCTGAGACGTGCAGCCCTATTCTGAAGTAGTTAATGAAGACGGTAATGAGATCGGGCTGTACTCTGATCCCAGAAAGGCCCCTGTGGACACTCTGACCTCCCTGCAGCCTGGGAGGCCGCTCATTATCACGCTTTGCTAGCTTGGCCGTTACATTCTTTGACAGTTTTCAATCCTGACAACAGTGCTTATATCCAAGCTGATTTACAATTAATCTCGGAGGCGGGCTCCCATCAAACTCTATCACACAATTTCTTGAGATGCCAACATGCAAAACACAGTGCATTTGTTTTATGTATGACAATTATAATTGTGTCGGAAAACCAGTTAAGGATTTCTAGCATTTCTGTCCTCATAACTCTAAGTAGCATATCCATTTACATTCATAGCCATGGGTCTGATGGCTTTGTTAGAAAACGAAGTCCTAATAACCAGTAATTTTTCTAGAATCATAGAAACAAAATATTTTGCAGTTGGAAGGGGACTAAGAGGTCATCTGATAGTGACACTGTAATTTGTTCAACAGTTTTGCGGGTCTTCAACCGTTCTTCTTATCTGCCCACGGGACACCCTGGGAGAGAACTGGGGTCACCACTCTGCAGTGGGAGGAACTGTGTCCTTAGAGAGGCAACACCGGCCCGTGCGCCTGAGCCCAGGTCTTCTGATTCCTGGCTGACTGCTAACCTGAGTACATCAGCGTGCTGTCTACCAAGTGTGAACACTCTCAGAGGGCTGTCCGGTCAAACAGCATCAGGGGACCGGGAAGCAGAAGCATCTGAAGCACGTGGGTGTGAGCCAATTTGGGAGAGATAGAACTGCAGCCAATGAGGAGAGCGCACGTCTTGTCTAAAGACAATAACACAAAAGAGTCCAAACCACTCTTCCAGCTGAACACACCTCATCCGTGCACTGGATCTGCCTTCAGGCCGCTGGGCCCTGGCCCTCACTCCAACAACAACAAGCTCACTCAGTTCCAATTCCCTCTGCTTCTAGGATTCTTATATAACATTTTGTTTACCTTTGTGAGAATTTTTGATCACTTTCTCCCTATGTTTCTTTGTCAAGTATTTGCATCTTCAGGTTTTTATATGAGCATTGTAGAGTCACATTTGTATCAGGGAAGCTCAGGCATGTGGCTGTCAAGGTCATTAAGACGGTACACAACATGTGAAATAAGAGGCGCAGCTGAAATGGCCAGAGGAGCCCAGCAGAGCTCCGAGGCCCTGATGTGATTGACACGGGCTTCCTGGAAAAGGCAGCCCTTTGGCTGAGCTTTAAACATGGGTAGCTCAGCCAGTAGCCTCTCCCATGCAGTATAAAGTGAAACAGGTTTGGGGCAAATACAAATATGGAACTCGTGTTGAAAATCAACTATGCTCTTTTAGAAGGTGCAGCACAGGGTCCGTGATTGGCAACCGGAGAGGGCCCTAATAGCAGATTTCTTTGTTTTGACAGGCCTGTCTGACATGGCTGCCACAAAACCCTTAATGACCACAGGCAGCAGCCACCTCAGGAGTGTGTGTCACAGCACACTCTCAAGGACTCCTGGCCGTTTCTGCAGGCTCAGCTGACAGAGCAAGACAACTGCATGCGGGTTGCTGATCTCACTGTGCATCCAGGGCCCGTACACAAGCAGCGGCGAGAGCAGACCCTCATCACCCAGAACCAGGACTTATCTCCCTACAGTTACTGCTGTGAATCCTCCTGTCCCCCAGAGTCTGTGTCCCACAGGCCTCAAATTGCATTATTTTCAGTTTGATACACTGAAGTTTGAGAGGCTAAGGAGCCCTTAAAAACACACTGATCGCGTAGGTTAGTCTATGACCCCCGGGAACTTACATGGAAATACAGTCCAAAGAGTCAAAATTAATTTTTAAACATTATGTTTTTTGGGTATGTTGCTGAAGAAACATTAAAAGAAGACTCAGTTCCTATTAACCTTCTCATATGACTCTGCCTCTTCTCCTGCCTTGCAGCGTAGCATGCATGCGGAGTTCTTAGAGTCTGGATTTTCCTTGTCTGTAATGTCAGTGACCCTAACATATTTTATTAAATCTTTCCTCTCCTCTCTCTTCATTTCGGTTTTATCTCTCTTGGACCATACATTTCCTTGTCTATTACAGAACCCTGAGACTCAGCCCAGGAAGGCAGGACATTCTTCGAGAGCAGTGTGGAATAACTTGGGGGGAGACTGTGAACACACTTTTGGATTTCACCATGGCTACCAACGCTTTTAGAGAATTGTCTATTTCTAGAGAGTTAGCTTTTTAAAGTATGATACTTAATGTAATGGAAAACCAACACCATTTTATCTTCCAGCAGCTCAACATTAAATAGACACTAATTAATAGAATTTCTCAATGCCTCACTCCATTGTAGGCATGGGTAATGTAAGTGCTATTTTGTATTCAGGACCCAGAGGGCAGAAACCACACATTTAAACTTGGGCAATATGTATCCAGTTCCCAACACTGCTGAAGAGCTGTCGGAACCGGAAATGATCTCAGAGACCACCAGGCCCCATGCGGCTCAGCCTGGAGTGAGTGTACTGCTGGCTCCCAGTGGGCGCCAGGGCACAGACAAAGCTACAAGGAAACAGTGCATAAGTTATGGGAAAACAATTGTATCTGACAGTGAGTACAGAATGTAACAATAAGTTTCAGAATAAAACAAGCACAGATACATTTTTTCCCAATGAAATAAACAATTGGAGGCTACTTTTAAGATAAAGAAATTAATATTTTGCACTGGGATATGCCCCCACCCCTGACTGGAGTGTAAATCCATGCCCTTTTCACTCAGGGCAGTGGTTTCCAAATCTTCGTGCACACTGCAGTGACCCGGGGGTGCTCTGAAGGGGGGGGTCCTGGTGCACATGAATCCCACCCACCCAAACATGCTGGAATCAGGATCTCTGGACAAAGTGCCTGGGCATCTGGGTTTTCTTATTGTTGTTGCTTGCTTTGTCTTTAACATTAAAGCTCATTGGGCACTCTAATGTGAAGTCAGCGCTGAGAACCCCTGCCACAGGAGACAATTAGCAGACCACAGGAAAAGCACCATGTAGCAGAGTCTTTTCATTTCATGCCCACAGCACCTAAGGCTCAGAATAGGAAGAATCTTAACTTGAGTCACACAACACATTGCTGTCAGTGCTGAAGCTGAGACACAGATTTCCTGTGGCCTATGCAGTGTTCTTCTCTCTAGTACATTTATCATCACAGCATTTGTAATCAGCTGGTGTCAGTTTCATAGACATTAGCTACATGGCACTACTTAGAGAAAAAATCTCAAGCTTAAACCGTTGAAGAAAGCATATTCCTATATGAAAATAATTAAGCAACCAGAAGTATCTGGGCTGATGCCCACAGATTATTTCCATGGAAAAAGCCTGACTTAGAAGAAGTACGGTATCTCCCCACTTCCAAGTATATGTTTATTTTTTTAACTGAATAAACATGCATTCAGGCACACACTGCCCAGTGCTAGAAACCCCAAGGAAAGCAAAGAGGATCCCAATGTCCAGGGCCATCAAGGGCCTTTCTAGTCCAGTGGACGTGGCAGGCATGTCCACGCCTGATACCAGTTGAGGCAAGGAACAATGAGAGACCCAAACCTCAGATACAGGCACAGGTGGATGCTGGGGGGTCAACAGAAGAATGATGCTTTAGACTGGGGCAGGGGACCAAAAATATTTCCTGGAAAAGGGGCCTTTGAAGTTGGCCTTGAAGACTGAGGAGCATTTGATTTGGGTAGACGGAGTGTGTGTACCCCACCTACAGTCATCAGAGAGAAGCTGGGGGTGGGTAAGTGCAGGACTTACAGCGGAGCTACATTTCACAAAAGGTTTTGCTCTTAACCAGATATAACGAGAAAAATCACATAGAAAAAAAGTGCCCTTAAAATTATTTAAATCTCCCACAGAGTAGGATACATATGACATTGTGCAATTAAACTCATACAATAATTCTCATGCACAGGTGCAGAGAAGGAATGCTGAGCAAGCCTAAAGAACAAGAGAGGAGAAGCCTCTGTGATTTCCTGGTCATTCAAACTGTCTACCTTCAAGCTAAGAGTCTTAGCAGGGTGGTGACTCCCTAAAGGTTCTTGCTTGCCTGAAGGGCTTGTGAGGCTGTGTGGTGCACAGGACAGCTATGTTTGCTGGGGCGAGGCTTACGTGGGGTAGAAGAGTCATACTTGGCTCAAGAAAGCGCAGTTTGCACTTTTCCTATGAAATAAATATCGAGATGAGTAGTGAGGGCAGGATCCTAGGGTGTGTGAAGCACTGATACGTACAGAGTCTATCCCGAGGAATATGCCTCAGAATCTGTTACAAGGAGTCAATGCAGAACGTGCAGGGGAACAGAAGGCCCGGGCGCAGCATCAACCCAGCTATTTCAGGAGGTGAGATTTATCACAACCAGCAAATGTGGGACTCAATGCAGAGTTGACTGTGAGTCCCCTCTACTAACCAGAATGACCTGTTTTATTGTTTTTCCTAGAAGTCAAGGAAGTGGGTGTGGCTGAGCAAGGTGATGGCTGGGCTAAGGAGTGAGGGGTCTGGGAACAGAAAGCAGAATCCGTCAGGTAAGATGGTTCCTGACACAGTGGCGTAGGACTGCTCCCCACCACCCAGGAGAGCTGCAGAAAAGGAGCCGGTGTCACAGGACCCGCGACCGAGGCTGCGGTTGTCAGGAGCTCCAGACTTGTCTTTCCCTCACTTACTTTTCCCCTGGCCTTTAAAAAAATGTTTTTTTATTGTTGCTCAATTACAGTCATCACTTTCGTCCTCATTTTCCCTCATCCTTCTCTCCTGCCCTGCCACTCCCACCTTCCACATTCGATCCTCCTGCGCATTGTCCCTGTCCAGGGGCCCTTTACACATGTTCCTTGACTCTCCCCTTGTCCTTCTTCCCCCACTATTCACCTTCCCCAACCCCTCTGGTCACTGTCAGTTTGTCCTTTATTTCCCTGTCTCAGATTCTAATTTGCTCACTTGTTTGTTTTGTTGATTAGATTCCACTTATAGGTGAGATCATATGGTATTTGTCTTTCACTGCCTGGCTTATGCCACTTAGCATAATGCTCTCCAGTTCCATCTCCAAGCACCTAAGATTTAGAAGCAATCCTGGTGCCCATCAATATATGTGTGGATACATTTACACAGTGAAATGGTACTCATTCACAAAAAAGAATGAAATCTTGCCTTCTGTGACATCATGGACGGACCTAGAGGGTATTATGATAAGTGAAATAAGCTCATCAGAGAAAGAAGTACCCTATGATTTCACTTACATGATTATGTGTGGAATCTAAAGAACAAAATAAACAAACAAGATAGAAACAGGTGCACTGATGCAGAAAGTTGGTGGTTATCAGAAGGGGCAGGGGTGGGGCAGCTGGGTGAAAAGGGTGAGGGGACTAAACAATAACACTGGTCGCTACAGAATCATCATGGACTTGGAGACTCCAGCACGGGAAGTGTAGTCAACGATACTGTGGCAGCTACACGTGGGGCTGGGGGGCAGTGCTGGACCAATTGAGGTGACCACTCTGTAAAGCACATGATTTTCTAACCACTTTGCTATACATCTGAAACGAACACAGAATAATACTGAATGTAAACTGTAATTGAATAATTAAAAAAAGAAAGAACCAAGCTCATAGAAGAAGACCACATTTGTGGGTACCAGAGGTGGGGGTGGCGGGAGGCAAAAGCGGCAGAGGCGTCACAGGTGCAAACTTCTGGTTAGAGGACAAGTCAGTCACAGAGACATGACACGCACCAGGATGGCTGCAGTTATCACTGCCGTGCTCTGTGCGAACGCCGTGAGGGGAGTAAACCCCAAGAGTTCTCATCACAGGGAAGCTCTTTTCTTTCTCTTTTGTACCTATAGGAGATAATGAATGTTCACTAAACTTACTGTGGTAATAATTTTACAAAATATGTAAGTGGAATCATTGTGCTGTGCGCCTTAATCTTACACAGTTGCTGCCTCCCATCAATTATATCTCAAGAAAACGAGGGAAAAAACAGCAAGTGAAGGTTCCAGGGATCAAACCCTCGGAGGCAATTGAGAAGAAATGTTGATAAGTAGCCGGGAGGAGAGTTGAAACACAGATTTTTTTTCCAGCTTCATGGAGATGACTGGGGGAAATGTATGCCTAAGGATCAAAATGAGTACCAAGAGGAAGAATCGTGGAGACACAAGACATTCTGCAGGAATACGTCACGTGTGTGCATCCTAATCTGTCACACATGCCCCTAAATACAAGGGTGTGTTGTTCCAAGCGCTGTGCCACCACTAGGGGGCCCATTCCTCCTACCAGGCTGTGACACGTTTCAACCCCCAAGCCCCACCCCTGCCTACCCCCCCCCTCCCCCGCAGCAAGGGTAGGGACAGAGCCCTGAGATNAAAAACAGCAAGTGAAGGTTCCAGGGATCAAACCCTCGGAGGCAATTGAGAAGAAATGTTGATAAGTAGCCGGGAGGAGAGTTGAAACACAGATTTTTTTTTCCAGCTTCATGGAGATGACTGGGGGAAATGTATGCCTAAGGATCAAAATGAGTACCAAGAGGAAGAATCATGGAGACACAAGACATTCTGCAGGAATACGTCACGTGTGTGCATCCTAATCTGTCACACATGCCCCTAAATACAAGGGTGTTTTGTTCCAAGCGCTGTGCCACCACTAGGGGGCCCATTCCTCCTACCAGGCTGTGACACGTTTCAACCCCCAAGCCCCACCCCTGCCTACCCGCCCCCCGCAGCAAGGGTAGGGACAGAGCCCTGAGATTCTTTGTATTCTCAGCTTGGTACTGAGAGGTGTTTGTAGATGTTGGAAAGAAAGAAAGGAGAGAAGTAGGAAGATTAGCTGACTAAACACCTGCTTCCCAAGCTTGTTATACAAACAAAATATTTGTGAATATGTTTTATACTGTGTTTTATACACAGTGTGCCCATAATAAATATGAGCTGAATTTGAATGTGACTAACTCTCTAGAAATGCTCATCAGGAACGGGAAGAACGTTGCTTCTCGCATCTTTAAAAAAAACCCAGCCCTCGTGGAAACCGGGCATTCCTCATCCCGATGGAGCCCAGCGTTGCCCAGGGACCTGATGTGAGCTCTTCCTTTGCTCCTGGGCCTCTGAACCAAGAAGGCAGAGCCTGGCACCTTCTTTCCCCACGTACCTTCCTCGTCAGCACAAGCATCGTGTTTGCTTGTACGAGAACGCTCGCCTACCATCTTCCCAAGCACTCAGCTCTCTGTCTCACTTGTATCCTTTAGACAGCTTCAGTTATAACTAATGCCTCCTTCCCGTTCTGAAAGAAAAATTGTTACAAAGCTTTCTAAGAGCTAATATAAAAAATGCTATTCTTTTTTTTAAAGTGAGGTGCTAGCGCTCACATTGTGCTAAACTATAAAATGTTCCATGTATCCTTTTCTCCTCATGCTGCTCCGTCTTGTCTCTGGAGCTTCCTGAGTACATACGTGTCTATTATGCAGATTGCCTTGGGCATGATAGTGACATATGCAAATGGAAAAACTGCTGGTTTCTCGGAGCTTTTATAGCCAAACTTCAAAAAGGCAACAAATGAACAAACAAGGCACACAGACAAAAACTCGCAGGCACAGACAGCAGGATGGTGGGTACCAGCGGGAGGGCGGTGGGGAGAGAAATAAAAGGCAAAGGGCATGAAACATATGGCGATGTAAGAAGATTTGACTTTGGGTGGTGGGCTTAGTGCAAGTACAGGTGGTGTATAATAGAGTTTTACACTTGGAACCTATATAATTTTATTAACCACTGTCACCCCGATATTTGTGAGAACACAACAACAAAGAGGTACCACTTGAAAGATGGCAGGGGAATGCAGGTAATCGAAAGGCAAGTGAGGATGAAAAAGAGGACGGCCTGGGTGGCACAGATGGGTGGGAAGTTGCCTCGGATGTGGCACATCACAGCTGCGTGAGCGAGCATCCAATGGTGGGCCTTCTGAAGGAAAAGGAGGAAGCCCCTCACAGGTCAAAGTGCTTGGGAAGGTCAGGGCACAGAGGCTGTCCTTTGGGGGTCACCCTGACATAGCTGCCATTGGCACCAGATTGGATACACGCATTTGAAAAGCTGGGGGATAGGGAAGAGAAAGGCATCCCCTAGCACATTCCAGCAGAATGCTAGCAGCTTAATGGCACATGAACTGTAACTGCAGTCAGGATTGGTTTGGGGAATTCATTAAGACAGATTACATGTGGGTTACAATTGTCTGGAAAGGCACAGATTTGAATGTCTAAACTCCCCAGTGTTCCACATTCGGCTCCCCTGACCCTGACCTCTATCTGTCTCCTCTCACTTCCCTTCACTGCTCTGAAAACTGAACTCCATGCTCCAAAGCCACTAAGCTTTTTTCAGGCCCTTATTACTGGATTTTCATGGCTCTCTCTCCTGTGATCGAATCTCTCTCCTTCTTTGAAGAGTCAAAAAAAAAAAACAAACCCATAGAAAGAGAAAGAGGTTTTATTTTATTCATGCATAACCTTAATAAAAACATTTTTAAATATATCAAAAGTATAAGATCTAGGTTCTCCTTTGATTTTTTGTGCCTGTCAGGGATCAACTTTTTCACATTAGTCAACTATTTTTTAGAGCAGTTTTAGGTTCACAGCAAAAATGAGAGGAAAGCACAGAAACTTCCCATACACCCCCTGTACCACACAGGCACAACCTTCCCCACCCTCAACATGCACTAGAATGGCACATTTGTGCAGGCACACACAGTGAGGCGTTGCCACCCAAAGTCCGTAGTGTACAACAGGGCTCACCCTCAGTGCTGTGCATGCTTTGGGTTTTAATAAAGGCATAATGGCACATAGCATATAAAAGACTTTTAGCGCCCTAAAAGTCTGCACTCTGCTTATCCCCCCTTAACCCCTGGTGGTTTTACTGTCTTGATAGTTCTGCCTTTCCAGAATGTCCTCTAGTCGGGAACATACCGTAGGCAGCCTTTGCAGACTGCTTTCTTTCACTCAATAATAAACATTTAAGGTTCCTCCACGTCTTTTCATGGCTTAATAGTTCATTTCTATTGCCTAAAAACATCACAGTTTAGTTATTCACTCACCTACTGAAGGATGTCTTAGTTGCTTTAAATTTTTGGCAATTATGAATAAAACTGCTATAAACATCTGTGTGCAGATTTTTGTGTAGGCATGAGTTTCCAACCCACCTGGGTAAATAGCAAGAAGTGTAATTGCTGAATCGTATGGTACAAATATGTTTACTTCTGTAAGAAACTGCCGAAATGCCTTCCAAATGGCTGCAGCGTCGTGCACTCCTACCAGCAGTGAAAGAGCTCCTGCTGCCCCACACCCTCCGCAGCATTTCTGGCTGTTTCCTTTGGATTTTGACTTTACTGATAGGTTCGTAGTGGTGTCTCATTGTTGTGAGCTATCTGTTCAGATCTTTTGCCAATGTTTAATAGAATTCTTTGCTTTCTTAATGTTGAATCTTAATGATAATTGTCTTCTTCTGCCTGCTGAAAGATAAGAACATTTTCTAATTCGAGGGCCTGATTTTTAATTTCCAAAATTAACAAACACAAAATTAAGTTCACATTTGGACTAACACATGGAACTTTTATCTGAAAGCAAATGGAGATGGGTAATCACACACACCTGTGTGTGTGTGTGTGTGTGTGTGTGTGTGTGTGTTTGGGGTCATAATAAGTGATTATTTCCCATACAACAGAGGTGTGCACATGGCTCAAGAGGAGTCTGGCAAAGCAGAGGATGCGGCAAATGAGAGAACAGCCTGTCACGAAGCAGGAGTGAGTCCTCTCCTTGAAATCTATACTTCCACGCCTGCCCACTGATTCATGTCAGTCTCTGTAACCTTGTGGTCCTGCCAGGAGCTTCCTCTCGGGCTTTCCTGACTTGGAATCTCATAGTTGTGTACTCTCTCATTCCAGACAAGAATGGAAAATTAATCAGTGAATTATTAATTTTACTAATAACATAAAATCAAGAAAACTCTTTCTAGGCTAAGGAGAAGCTGCCTTCTAATTAAAAGAGCAATTGCTGCTACCATCTTAAGAGAAATGGGGCAGTCATTTATCAGGAGGAACATTACTGTTTTAGTAGAGGCTGAAATGAAATCACTAGAATACAATGTCCTCCTGAAATTGTTTTTATCTTAAAGAAACACTACCATCCAGTTCCACTGAATTTCATTTTTCCTGGCAACGCCTAGAGTAGATGTGGTATTAATGTAAAAAGCAGTGATGCAAGAACAAGAAGAAAATAATACCCAAATTTATATTTTCTCTATGCTCTCTTTACCATCCACAACAGAGGAATTGTGGAATAAGGGATTCCTGTTTGAATCTTTTGAGACATTATCACTGACAACTGAGAAACCAAGATAATGTCATCATTTTTTAGACCTTTTAAGTTGGTGTTCTTTTCCTTCCAATTTGTAGAAACTGACTTCAAATATCTCAAACCAAGTAAGTGAGATATACAAGAAAAATATTTGTCGATTTCTTAAAAGCCAAGGACAGCTAAAGATCTAAAGGCACAGACTGGTAAGTGATTCAGAAGTGTGGCTATAATCTACCTGCATTTTCCCCCATCTTCTTCCCGGGTCCTTGGATGAACATAACTTCCTGAGAGTTCCAAGATATATATTTCCTCTATTCAAGCAAACAAGCCAGAATGAGACGTATCTCAGTCCAAATGCCAAATACCTAAGAAAATCCAACTGATCCACTGCAAGTCAGGTGTGTATCCTGGTGTGCTCAGTGGGTTATGGCCACGAGAAGGGGATGGGATCACACCATAGCCACATGGCTGTGAGGGCTCACCCCCCGGAGTGGCACTGGCGGCTGTCCGAGGTACAAGTCCACTACGGGCTGCGAACACACTCACAGATCCACCGAGGGCTTTGCCCTGGGACAGGATTTCTCTCTGCAGAAGTCTCTACCCTAGTCAAGAGTCATTCTAACACCACAGGGACCCAATGGTGTGCAGAATGCAAATTAATCCAACAGCTCTCCATGGTAACCAACTTACCACCCATCTCCACATATTTATTGTGGTTCTTTGATTTCTCTTTGGTTGCTTTTTCTTATTTTTTTTCTTTGAGAAGCAGATGTGCCCTCTGACAATAGGTTTGATATAGTATTGTCTTTGGTTTATCTCCAGATGTGGCCAATTTAACAGCTCAGTCATAGAATGGCAAATAAACGCTTTTCAGGGAGAAAGCAAATGATGACATTTAAGCCTTAACTGCTGCTTATAATAATACCCTTTTTAATGTTTGAGTCAAATAAATTGATTCTTGTGTTTTTTTTAAAGTTTAACTTAAAAGAATTGAGTAAAAAATTATAACAATTCACTTCTATAGCATTTCTTCTATAGCATTGAAACTAAAAGAAATGTAATTTGAACAACCATTTTTATATTCATGAAGCATGACTAACATGTATTTAGTTCTACCATAGCTTATATCTCCCACATACTTACTGATGTACAAAATGTATTTCTTTTTGTAACACGCAATCCTGCAAACATCTGTCATCCTGTGCACCCCACACCTACGTAACAATAAGATCTGGCATTTGGGAAGCAGGAGCTTAGCATTCTTTTCTCTCTGCCAGCCTGGTGCCTGAAATCCTGCCCTCAAAATGCAAATTATTTTTATTTAAAGGATGTGCTTTTAGGAGCCTCCTAAATATCACTGGAAGGGTCATTCCATTAATTCATTAGCTGAGTAATGCAATGTAGTTGAATATATGGTGGAAATGCGCAAATCCGTGCTAATGGTCCTGCCCAAGGGGAAAACGGGACACCTGAATGGGAGATGAATTTCCTCTTGTAGGAGGCTCCCAAGCAGAGGCTAAACACCACCTGGAAGAGATAGTAAAGATAACTATTTAGGCACTGAATCAAATACCATGTTAATAAGTATGATGATCGCTGATATTACTCCCACACATGAAATCCTATTAGTTTGCTTCTCTGTTCATGTATCCACCCTGTACTCAGTGTCTGCTACTATTATGAGCTCTGGCCCATCAGTTGTAAACAGGAGGCAGAGCTGAAGAGATTATAATCAAAGCTCTATGATTAGCCATTGGTATTACAGCATGAAGTAGTTTATGAAAAATTTAGGCATGTAACTGCTCAAACAGTTGCAGATAATTATATGGTGGGAAGACTGCTAAATTTGGTCCAGCAGATGCCTGACTACATCATAGGGATGGGGGTCCTAGGATAGAAAAGGCCAGAAAAGAACAGGACAGTAGTGGAAATGTACTGGAGGTACCTAGAGAATGATGCTGGGCAAGTGCTTTTAGAATCACAGGGTTATGAACACGCATGACCTATGTTCAAATCCCCTCTGAACCTCATCTCTCCTCACTTTTAAAAATTAATATCCAGTGACAGCTACCTTATTTCTCCTTGAAGCAGCCCCATTTTTAATTATATTCTAGAGCTAACTATTAATAGCACTAGTACATCTAGCAATTATTGAGTGTGTACTATGTATCAAACATTGTTATTAATTTGCATGTATTATTTTACTTTAATCTGTATGAGCACTCTCTGAGGGAGAGTCTAATATTACTCCCACTTTACAGATGAGATCACTGAGGCTCAGGGCACTGAAGCAATATAACAGGATAACAGTAAGTGGCGAAGCTGGGACTTTAACCCAGGCCCATCCAATATCACAATCTTTTCTCTGTGATTTTAAAAAAATACAGGGTTGCTCTGGCTGGTGTAGCTCCATGGATTGAGCATGGGCCTGCAAACCAAAGGATAGCAGTTTGATTCCCAGTCAGGGCACATGCCTGGTTTGCAGGCCAGTTCCCAGCAAGGGATGCACGAGAGGCAAGCATACATTGATATTTCTTTCTCTCCTTCCCTTCCCCTCTAAAGATCAACAAATAAAATCCTTTAAAAAATACAGGGCTAAAGTTAGTTTCTTTGGAGCTTCAACCAGTGAATCTGATTCTGTTTTCTGGATTTTCATAAAAGGTGTTCTGATCGTATACTCGACACTAAAGACGTGTTCCCAAACTACAGTGGTCTTCTCTTCTGATTCAATGTTACCATTTCCTTCACTCCATATCTGTAGTCTGTGCCTTACAATCGCCTCCCCTGCCTGGTCTCCTGTGTCTCTGTCCATTAGGATTCAGTGACACTCTCCTCTGATCCCCTAGAAGTGTGTGCGAGAACTGAGCTGACGAGCCCCACTTGGAGGGGAGTCATGGTTGTCGTCATCACCACCCATCGACCATTGTCCACTACCACCAGCACGAGAACAAACAATACTCAAATTCAAATTAGAATTTACAAGTGGATTGAAACACACAATAGCTCTTGATCTACGCAACTTCCTACTTGGTTCTAGGCACTTTTTGTGCAACTGAAGAACATTTAAGCTTTTTTTTTTTTAAATAGAAAATTCCTCCTTCTCATGACTTGAATCAGCCTATCTTCCTATGGCATTCAATCTTTGGTCTCGATTCTTCCAGAAGATCACAATGATAGTGAGTGGAGGTGCTTGGCCTCCCGCCTAGGTCTGCATCTCTCCAAAGCCTGTACTTTAGCCACATTGCAGTAACGTGTTTAGCGCCATGCGAGGATGTAGTCAGCATGCTCAAATCACTAACAAAAATATCAGTAGAGACAGGCTGAGCAAACAAACACTGTTAGATAATCTTCACGTGCTTTTGTGTTTCACGAGGGGCTGGGCTCTCACACAGAACTCCCTTTGTCCAGCGGAGAGCTCGTGAGCGCAATTGAAAAGCCAGTTAGACTCTCTCCGTACCACCTGGCAAATTACATGTCCCTGTTGCCAACAAAGTGGTAAGAATGGAGCCTGCCATCTATTAGACACAGTGAAACAAGCCTGTTCTCTGGGGAGCAGCGTGCTGATTGCCTCCCACTCAGGTGAGAAACACCGAAACCAGAACCTCGGAACAAGACTGCGCCCGGGTTTTAGATGCTTTTTTAATCTCAGTGCCAGATACTTATTTAATAATTAATTACTCACCCCTTGGAGTTATGTTTAGCTCTTCTAATACTAATAACTGAGAGTGGCATCTAAAATTATGTTATCTCTTTAATTTTATATCTACAGCTCCCTTTTTTCTCATAACAAAACAGGTACAAGAGGTATTATTTCCCCCCAATGACTATGAAGGAATTGAGACACGGGAACAATATTTATAACTTACAAAGAGTCTCATGGTAACAACATTAACAAAATTCAGGTGACTTGCAGCAGGGCAGGTATTACTTGAACTGAGAGCGATGACAAAATAATAAAATCCATATAATTAGGATATGGGGAAGAGTATCACTGTGGAAGAAAACTCACACTAGCAGGAGCTACCACTATTTTCCTTGGACATTAACTCCAGGCTTATTGGCAGCCAGAGGGAATGAAGGAAAACCAACCTTCCTTTAGAAGGTTTGAATAATTCCAGAGGGAACATCATTTAAAGAGGAACAGACAACATAGCACTGGGCAAGGGATATGTGAACCATAGAACTGATTACATGAAATATATCATTTAAATATAGAACCATACTTTCAAAATGGGGAGGAAATTGGAAACTTCTTGAGTGACCTAATTTTATATATAGACACACCTGGGCACACACATAAAGTTCCCAAGATTGCTAAAGGCATGAGATGGATATTGTTAGGACCAGGGGCTCAGCCTCTGTCACACTCTCTATGTTATTACTTTATCTACTTAGGTTGAAACCCACACAGCGCCTCTCTGGGGGAGGAAGGAGGAACCACACGGATCCTGATTCTTAGTCCTGTGTGAAGAACTGGAAATACAGAACCAAGCTAGGTCAGATTGAGAAAAGGCTAAAACATATTCCCCTTTTTTTTCTCTTTTAAGAAGTCTAAGTTTAGAGAGCTTTCTTTAATTATGTCTTGGTTGATGCATAGAAATGAATTAAAAATTACAGGGTGCAACGACTCTGTAATTCTCAAGGAAATATATGACAAAGGAATAAGAACAAAAAAAATGGTGTATACCAATTTTAATCACAGAAACAGAAACAATAGTGTTCATAGCCAAAACCAATGGTAAGTGGATGCTGAGTATATGCCAGGCACTGTATTAGGTATTTTAAAAATTATCTAATGTAATCTTCATAGATTTTTTCTCAAGTAGGATCCCTATTTTTAAAAAAGATTTTAAAAAAACAGGCAAAAAGATTATAATCATTTTGTGGATAAGGAAACCGAGGCAGAGGTTACATACATTTTCTAGAGATAAATAACTTAGGGATGAAACCAGAACCTGAGCAGAGGTCTGCCTGACTCAGAACCCCCACCTTTCTTGCTTCTCTGTGGCATGACAAGAATCTAATTAATGGGAGAGATGGAGTCTATCTATGGAGGGGGGGGGAGGCTGAGTCGGGTCGGAAGCAGCAGGAAGAGTCTATGAGGAAGAGATTCCTAAGAAAACATACTAGGATCCTTGGCTTTATGACCACAAATGGATGTTTGCTCGTTTTCGAACTACTTTTTAGCTTTTTGCTTTTGCTTTCAGTTTTTACTTCTCCTCATAGGGAAACTAAGTTTCTGTTTCCAGTAATGAAATGAATGCTGACCCACGAGGAAGCACCTCTTTGTGCAGGGGAAACAGTTCTAACGTCACAACCCATACCTCCACAGAAGCAGGACTGCTGCTTGAAGAGCAGCAACCCGCGTTGGCGCCGGTTCGAAGCCCGCCCACTCCATACATCCTCTTCCCCACTGCAGTCATGGCTCTTGCACGAATTCTAACCACCAAGAAAGGACATTGCTTCCTTATGTCTGTCCTACCCATGTATGCACCTTGCACGTATTTTACATAATTACAAAGTGAGAATGCTTTTAATTTCCAAAATCAGGAGGAAAAGTTGACGAATGAACTCCCATGTGCACGAAGTGTGCATAAGCACACAGAGAGGAATGTGACAAGGACAGTGATCTGTCAGCACAACCTGTTCTTAAACCTACATTTTAAGAACAAAGGAAGCTGCAAAGATGTCTCAGCAGCTTTTAATTATCATCCTGTCGGTGTACATACTATGGCAATGTAACCCTGATCCAATTTTAAATGAATTATAGGACAGAGCAAAGAACATCACAAGAATCAAGAATTTCAGCATAACAGAGATGAAGTATAAATATAAAATCAATGAACTTCCAGTCCTGTAATTCTAAATTTGAATTGGAAATAATAGTTCATAGTCAGGAAATGTTTCCTTTCTTTCTTTTTCCAGCGCTCACTTCCTAGCTCTGTCTATGGAAAAGACCTATGTATGACACATTAGCCTCATAGCAGTGAGCACCCTACCGCCTCTACTGTGGTCTCCAACAGAATTTCCTAGCCGAAAGGAACCGGGGCATTTTTGAGAAAAGGCCGATTCTGGGTTTGAGATAACAAATGCTTAAGAAGGCCCTAGAATTTCTTGACATATCAGGTATCAAAGAAGTTTATCAATTACTATGAGTATCATGTCAAAAAGACTCAGAAGCCAATTTAAATAGGCCCAACTAGGGGTATTATGGGACATTATTCATAAGAGTAATATCTAAAAGTTAATTATAAAAATATCACACTAGGAAAAAATCAGTTTCATTAGAAAATATGAAATACATAACTCATAAAAATTAAATTGGGAACAGCATCTTCTCATATTTTTACATTTGAGGTTTGAGTAAGTAATATATTCACAAGATTCAGCAAAAAGTCAGTATGAAGAGTCGGAGTAACAGCCTTCCTGTCATCCTTGTTCCTCACCCCCCAGCCCCACCTCCTGTCCCCTGTGGAGTCACTGTGTTTCGTCTCACGTATCCTTCCACAGTCTCTCTAGGTGTACACAGCAAATTTAAACACAGCTTTATATCCCCCTTTATATTGCTGTTGCAATAATTGCAACAGCTTTAAACATATCTAATAAATTTACAAACATATCTAATAGAGAGAAGTATAAGGGGACTAAACAGTAATGGAAAAAATACAATAAAGATTAAATAAACAAATATCTTATAAACGTGTAAGTTCATAATCAAACTAGACACCAACATACAAGAAAAATATAGGATCAACTTTAGAACATGATAAAAAACAATAACAACAACAAGGCTGAGTTCAACAGCTTGAAAACTGGTAAGTAACGTAAAAAAGCATCAAGTGTTTGCTTTGCCTTTCCTCTCTGAACAGTAACTGCAGAGTCAGCGAGTTGAAGTTTCCAGCCAACCATTACCAATGCGATGCACACAGTAAACAAATAAAGTCACTATTTTTTTTCTGTTTGTAAAGTCACTATTAGGTGTCACCTGAGTGATCTCTACATTCCACTTATGAAGATTCTTGCCACCCCAAATACTGATCTTATTCACAAATCACAGATGAGAGAAAAATATGAAGTCATAAAATCAAGAGATCATAGGAGATTTTATAAAAACCCAAATTGTTTCTTTCAACAAATTAGAAAACAATGTAAGAGATGACATGATGGGGAAACTATTGATTAGAAAACTTAAGGAACATAGCAATTGATTTAAGTGTATAGACCTTAGATTTATATTTTGAACAATTTGTGAAAAACAGCAAAGTGAGACACAGAGACAGCTTTGGGGACAGTCAACGGAGAAAAGTTGAATAGTTCAGTAATTATTGTTTGTACAGTATCTATTTAGATGTGCTACCAATATGGTAGTCATTACATTTTTTTGAAGAGTGATTTTTTTACAGATATTTGCAGGTATATTTGTAGATGAGATGACATGATAGTATTTGGTTAAAATTTACTCCATATGGGGGTATACATATAAAACAAGATTGGCCATGAGTTGTCTTTTTTTTTTTTTGACTTGTCTTATAAAAATAATTTGGGAGCTTTTCTACATTTTCCCATTGCCTGAAATAAGCACCAAGGTGATGTGACCTTTACGTCCTTGACATACTTTTGCCATGAATCCACTGGGTCTGGAGCTGTGTGTGTGCGTGTAAGGAGGAGGAGTGAGTAGTTTTAAGAGAACACCTATGGAGGCTGCTCATGACTTCGATTTGGTCCTGCTACTCCCCATCAGAATGACCCTACGTCTGTAGTTACTGAAGCGCACCTAGCTCCTGGTCAACAGCAAACTGAAGATAATAATGCCTAGATCCCAGGACAGTTGTCAGGATTCTAGGTTCCTGCAACTGCTGGGTTCCTTCATCATCTAGGGCATTGATGTGTAATATTTCTTTGGTCTAGATTTCTCTTTCTCTCCTGTGCTGAGTTAATGCTACTGAGCCTTCTATGTCAATGTCCATTATTACTTCTTAAGGAAAGTAATAATTCATTCCTTTTTTTTTTCCTAGCCAGGTCAAATTCCTTTCTTACATGTTCCTATAATACCATACAGCTCTCCTTTGTAGCTCTTATCACAACTTCGAGTTTGTATTTGTTAGTTGATATTTGATTCGTATTCCATTTAGACCCTAAATCCCCTGATGTCAAGGGAAGTGTCTGTCTTCAGCACTGAATCTCTGGCAGTCCACATGGTGCATATTCAGCAAGTATTAGTTGATTAGATAAGTGAAGGAATAAATAGGCCAGTGAATAAAGTGCTGGGCATAGTCACTACTCAGAGCCAGCTCAGTCAATGCTGATTGTTACTGTTACCTCTATTGTTATCGTTTTTCTGGTGTTAGACTTTTGTAGTGGCTGAGAAGAAAGGGAAGGGCTGTCGAGAAAAATATAGGATGTTAAAGGCAGGGCATCAAATGCAAGGTGATGAGATTTAAAGCAGTTCTCCAAGCTCAGTAGGAAACAGGAGTTTAAATGGTAACTGAACAAAAACCCTGTTGTTTAACCTGTTCATCATGGACCTGTGGCTTGGAGGGGCACTAGCCCCAGCCACAGAGGTACTGGGCAGGTTAGGTACAATGGGAAAGGCAGGGGGGTGCCTTCTCCACCTTGGTTGCCCTGCCGAGGGAAGCGTGGTTTCCTCTAAGTTGTAAATGAGCATGTGGAGTCGACTATGAATGTGTTGAACTCAGTGGATGCAGAGCAATGAAATTTCATCAGAAAATGCTGATCACAAAAGAACAAAAGCTTCGGCTTTTGATTTTAAAAGTTTTCTGAAATAAATGGATTGATCCAGTTTCATTAGGACTATTATTTTCCCAAACTTCACCCCCTGCTTTGAGATATAGAGGAAATAAAATAATGAATATAATTTTTGTAAACTGCTAAGAACAGAACTAAAATATATCCCCGTTCCATCTGCTAAAAGTTTGTTTTAATTTGGCAAGTTGGGAATGGTTTGTAAATATTTTATAAAACATCTCAGGCAGCGTTCTTAAATTTTGCAGGTTACAGTTCTCTTTGAAATTCCAAAGACAAATAAAGATACTTCTCAGAAAAATTCCAATACCAACACATTCGTGTTAGGTTTATTGTGGAATCCTTGGAGCTTACACAGAGATGCTAGGGCAGGGAGAGCTACTGTGGCACTGTGGCCCTGCACACGTGTTCCGTAGGTTAAATCTAGCTTTCCATAAGCTGATGGCTTTCACGCCTGTCAGGTCTGCTGATAATGGTCAATGTTCACTGAAAACAAAAACACAGGAAAAATACCTGAACATCCTGCTGAACTAACAATTGTGTCATTTGGTTTAAATGGATTATTTTAATTCCTTGCAACAATAAAAGTACTCTGTATCTATAGGTATTAACATGTTTTAAAATCATTTAGGTGAAACAGCATATGATTTGTTGATTGTGGCTTAATGTTTTATATACAATAAAATGCAAAACAAAAGGTATAATTTTATGAATATATAAATGTGTAGCAAGAAAATAATAAAACTTTCACAGAAAATGCAAACACTCAAATTCATAATAATGTTTACTTCTGATCAGAGAGGAAGGGAATTGAATACAAGTAGAAAATAGAGGATTTTAACTGCAATGTCTTTTTCATAAAAAAGAGAGAGAACTGGGACAGATATGAAATTAAAACTTGATAGTCGTGGCTGATGGGTCCGAAGTGGTCCGCTCTGTTATTGCTCCTCCTTGTCTATGAAGATTTAAATGATAAAAACAACACACGGCCTGGCTCACAGGGACGTCATTAAAAACCCATGAAAGAGTACGTGAAAGTGCTTTGGAAAGTGCAGATGACACACAAAATTTAGACAAGTGTTTCCTCCACCGAAATCCCACTCACTAAGTCTAACCCAACAGATACTCATTGAGCAGAGTTAATATCCCCGTTAGACCCAAGGGTCAAATGAATGTAAGCTAACAGTCAGAGACTCCAGATTCTACGAGGCCTTACTATTCGACTTTCTCAATAGACTCCTAAGTGTTCTCAGGCTCTTAGGGCGATATATAAATTGGAGTAAAAAAATGTTTAATTTGTTAGATCCCTGGGCACTCATAATGCTTCAACCAGAAGAGCATCCCTTCTTACTGTACATATTGTGTCAAATATTTTGTTGGCAACACTGATCCACTGTTAAAAATGCACTGAAAAGTGTTGATCTAATCTCATCACTTCTCTAGGACTCAAGTTGAAAACTTGTCGTGTTTGCTGCCAACCCTTTCCTTCTCCTCATGCCACCAGAGCCCAGATTTTATTCTGGGTGATGCCCCTCACACAGGATACTGTCTGCTGAGATACTGGAGACACTTCTAAGCCGGAGTGGGAAGCTTATCCAGACATGGGAATCGGGCCATGTTAAAGGTCATGGGTTGCAAACTTCTTTACCTCTGAGCCAATCCTGAAACTTCTACATGAGCACTTGGCAAAGAGGGTTGCTTATTTCCCCTAAACTCAAAACTGACTGTGTCACCTGTAAATCTGAATGTTCCAGAAGCCATCTTGCCAATATGAGGGGCCAGGACTTGCTGGAGACAATGGAGCTGACAAATAGAAGCTCCATGGAAGATAAGAGAGTCAAGAAGCAGGAAGACATTAGGTCCTAATGTTTTGATCCCCTGGATCCAGCAGGGACTGGATTATTTAGCCACTTGGAACGATAAATTCCCTCTTTGCTTTACACAGTCTCTTCATTTGTTGTTGTTGTTATTTTCACTTGAAATCGAAAACAATCCAAATCAAGTGGCTTTCGATGCTGCCTTACCCCCATTTTACCCCAAGTGACGGAGAACTTAGGGAG
The DNA here is from genome assembly GCF_014824575.4 of Sturnira hondurensis. NCBI lineage: Eukaryota > Metazoa > Chordata > Mammalia > Chiroptera > Phyllostomidae > Sturnira > Sturnira hondurensis. The sequence continues at coordinate 4,695,535 of NW_028076783.1, read as the reverse complement.
TTCCACCTTTTGGCTGACTTTAGAAAGTTATTTATGTTTAGCTAAAATTTATCCCCTCTACTTTATGCCCACTGCTCTTGTTCTTTCATTTGGAGTCAGATGAGATATGTCTCACTATTCATGTAGGTCTGTAGATATTTGGATATAACGCTATTCTTTCTTCCTCACCCATCTTTTCTGCCTATCCCCTGTCCAGAGTTTCTTACATGCTAAAACTTTAAGCCTACCTTATCCACAAAATATATTTAATAGGGCATCTTAAAATGACTATTTTTGTTATGTTGCAGAATTGTTGGAATTAGGATTCAGTTATCTTTAGGTGTCTACACACACGTTGAAATTTTTCCCTTTTTCTAACTTCTCAATCTGCTTATAAAATGTAAGCAGTTGAATGGGGAATGATTAATACATTCCATTTATACAGAATAGCGCAAACCCACTTATCACAAAGCAACATGGAAACAGATGCTAAAACTACTCAGTTCATTTTTCATGGAATGAGAACAGCTGCTGAGTATTTCATAAATTTCTAGGGCAAGACATAAAGAAATTGCAATGGAAACCCTTTCAAAGCAGGAAGTATATGTTCCCAAATCCTTGAAAAATAGTCTTAGAAAGAGATAAAACCAGGCGAGAACTTAAAAGTTAGCACATGAGTTCCAGAGGAGAGACTGTACCGAGGTCAGAAAGATCTCAACTCTGAAGATCTTTGCATTCTGTTTCAGTGCCAATTTCACACCACGACATATAATCAATTATCAGATAAACCATTCAGATACCAACTGTATTGAATCTGAAGGAAAGAGATAACAATACCACATGTCCTGAAAAAATAAATGAAATCAACAGGCAATTTGTGAGTTTGGCCAGTGGTTGAGATTTAGCCTAATCTCAACAGTAATCCAAGTACAATGAAGTTGTATGTACAAGGGAAATTCTGAGCTGAGTTGCTCAAGCACTCATATGGACGCTGATTCACCAAATATCTTTGAGAACCAGAGACAAGGCACTGTGGTAAATGCATCACGAATGTTTCAGGGGCAGAAGGTGTGGAGGTGGGAAGGAATGAGCCTGGTCTTGAGAAGTTTACAAACTCTGAGAAGGTTCCTAAGATATACATATATTCTCCATGTTAACTAACAATAAATGCAGTGTTACATTTGCCCCAGTCTCTCTACTATAGTCATGGGGATCTCCTTCTGTCCTGAGAACACAGTAGAGCACACTGGCCTTAAGCGTTTGCTAAATGCATGTTTGGATGAAAAGTTGAGAATCTTAAGTTATGATGGTAAATGCTGTTTCTCCTCTGTTTTTCCAAATACTACCCATGTTTAAAATCTATCCCAGTTCTCTTCTCATCTACAAAGCCTTCTTTGAAGTCTCCTCCACTGACATTGACCTTTCCATGAGCCCTTGCAACATGTATTACTGGCATATTTTTTTTTATGCTCAAAGCATATGCTGCCTAATGCAGTTATTTAACTGCTTTCTACATTAGGGCTTATTTCCCAAAGAGACTGAGCATCTGGGAAATAAATGCCTTACATTTTTTTTATTTATTTCTTTTTTCTTTTTAGTTCCCAGAACAGCATAATTTAAGTGCTCCACATATTCGAAGGAAAAAACTGAGCAAATGCTACTTCCCTTTGCTTTTCAATGGCCAGTCACGTCTACGCCAGAAGCCTTTGCCTGCTATCCATCTAAACTGGGTCATGACTCAGTAACTAGAAAATGGACTGTAAGGACAGGGGCTAATTTTTATTTCAGTTTGCCACAGTTTCCCTGGATGAGGAAAGCCATTTGTTTCACTTACTTCATCTTCTAGTAGCCTGAGGGATGTGTGGGAAAGAATGAAATCTGGTGATCAGAAATAATTAGAATCAAATTAGTCAAAATGGCATAATACTGTCTGGTATTGAAGCACAATGTATCCTGGAGAAGTCAAGTCTGAACTAACGAAACAGCCACGGGAAGCTACAGCTTACTCACCAGACCGTCGTACCTGAAAATGTAGACTATTCCGACTGTGCAGGGAATGGAGAGATTTTCAGTGCTGCCAATGGAAGCGTGGAGTCCACGCTTGGAGGAACAGACAGAGAGATCAGTCAACTGCTAACGCAATGGCGAAAGCAGTTGAGGAGGAAAAAGAGGTCTAAACTGTAATGACAGTTAATAGAACCTTAGTAGGCAGGCTACTGTAAGTTTTAGATGTACAAATGTCAAATATACATCTCTCTCTCTGTGCATATACACACACATATATATCTAGTTTTTTAGTGATATCATGACTTTTACCCATTAAAAAAGGGGTGCTTACACATTTGGTCACTAAGGTCCCAGTGGAAGATCTGCTTTGCAGGTAAGTAACCAACCTGGTGAATCTCCTCTCAGACAGAGGCAATTTTTAAAAAGACATCAGCCATAATTAATGCTTGTGAACTGCCCTCAAAGGAGCCACCATTATGGAGAAATTTTATCTCTTTTTGACCTATTTCATTTCTGACATAGTGAACATGTTAACAGAAATAGAGTAAGAAGGAACAATACAATCTCAAAGCCCTATTCACAGCTGGAGCATAGCCAGAGGAATGCTAATCCAATTATTAAATGCAACATGTATTTGTTCTAAATAAGTAGCTGGGTTTTATGGAAGTAGCAGGTCTTTGCAGACTCGAACCTGCTAAAAAGAACACCCCTGTTTATAAGGAGATGCACATTTCAATCTCCCAGTAAAGAAAGCCAAGACTGTAACTCATCTAACACCTCGTAGCAAGCAAAGTTCTCACCAGCTTCCCTCCGATTTCCAATGTCCCATGTGCCTCTCTGCCTCTCATCCTCTGTGCACATTGATACTTAGTCAAAACTGCTTTCCCTTCAAGCTGGATGACTATGGAGACCGTGCTTCCAATCAGAAAAAATGGGATAGTGAAAGGTAATGTTAAAATTATAATTTAAATAACACCGAAATATTACTGACCCTTAAATTGGCTTTACAGTATGCTTAGGGTTCAATCCCAAAACTATTTTCAAAAATACAAATATTTCTTAAAATTATAAAATCACCTATCTTTGTATACATAGGCAATTTTTTAAAACTTTGTTATTTAAACATTAAAAATAAAGTGAGCTGAATTAGCTTTCATTAAGTACTTTCATCAGTTTCATGGCCATATTTATCTTTAAAAATGTGTCACTGGTATTTTTTCTGAGAAATGTATTTTTCCTCAATAATATGGTTTCATTATTATTGTTTTCATAAAATTGCCTGTATCTTCTTCAAAGTTGCACTATGTGTTTTAATAGATTTGAAATTTTTGACAATTCCAACTCCCTCCTCTTCATAAAGCATATTTTTAAAACTATTTTGAAAATTCTCTTTCAGATGTTGCACAAGCTGTTTCCATTCTGCTAAATGGAAAATGGTCTCTTGTACCCAAGTATTTTGTGCTCTTTTAGCTTCAATTTAGAGTTTACTGCTTCTCAAACAGTTTGATAGAATACAATCTTATAAATAACTTATTTCTATGATTGATTTGATACTTTGTTGATAAAGCAAACTCATATTTCATCTCAATTTTATTTTGTTCCAGGGGAAAATAAAAATCTATTCAATTCAATATAGGAGCTCCATAAAAAAGTTTTTCTTCCAAACGAAAATCTTCCCAAACCTAATTGTAGATTTTCAGGTTTAAGTGCGGCATAACATTTTAGCTCAATCATTTAATTTGTCTGCATCCTTTTTGTTTTAGAGGAAAAGTTTTCACTATCAGTTTGCAAGTATAGTTTCAGTAACTGTAATCCACTAAGACATTTGTGCAAGTCTATGTGCTGATGCAGCCAGTTTAGAAAAAGTATGGTAATGTCATATATGGTTAAAAACACCTACACGTAATAGTCAGCCCAGTAACTGCCCCCCCCACAGATACTTATACAATAGAAATAAAAAGTTATATCACAGAAAAGCCTGCACATGAATATTTATAGCAACTTTATTCATTATTGCCAAATGCTGAATACAACCCAATGCCTTCCAAATTTCTAATGGATAAAACAAGTGTGGTGCGTTCACACCAGGCAGAAATACTCAGCAGTACAAAGGAGTGAACCACAATGCATATACAGCACGGGCGGATTTCAAACATGTTACTCTAAGTGACAAACACCAAGCTCAGAGGCCACTGCTGTGTGAAAAGGCAAAATGAATACTAGCATTAATGTTGAGAAATCCTGACAAAAATTTATAGTATTTTCCCAAAGTGTTTTATTATAGGTAATACTCAAGCCACAAAACAACCCAAAATTCAACCTTCTGGGGTTAAAAAAAAAAGCTGATGTGCTTTGTGTTCCACTAATTGAATGCTTAAAGATTTCCTACATATTTTTAGATAATAGGAAAATTTAGGATGATCAATAATACCATAATACACTAAAACTGACCTTAATAAAAATTCAAATATATCTTAAATCAAACTGAATTTGAGCAGCAAAGAGAAAAAGTGAATATGAGCACATTCAAGATTTTTAAAAAATATATTCAATATCACTTATCAAGTAAATGTTGTGGTTTAATTATTCTAACTCTGCCTGTATAAAAATGCTTGTAAATTTTGACAGTGGTGTGTCTATTTTGATTGGTGACAATTGCATCTTTTTTAAGGCAATTATAAATGTGGATATTTCACAAACAACAACAAGTACATTTCAGCTCCATAAATATAATCTAAGGTAAGAATATAATGGTATATCCCAGTAAAATGTACATTTTTATTATCACTACAAAAAATACCCTAAATGGTAAGTTTTATATTGAATTTATATCAGTAGTTAAAATAGTGTCACATTTCACTAGTGCCAATGCAGTTTAAAAGCTTCTATTTTGACGCCATGGACGGGCATCAGGTTGGATTGTGATCAAAACGAACTGCTTTTGTATTAGCAGCAGATGATAATGGTGGAAAACAGGCATCATTAGCTGCTTGCAAAGTCTTTCTTTTTCTGCTAATAGAGGCCATATTATCCATTATTTTGTCATTTGATGTATATTCACAAAAAAGACTTAGAAATGAGAATGAGGAGAATAAAATTTAGAAGAACATTCATTTGATTTTTTATTAGAAATTTGTTAAAAATGCAAATTCTTTGACTGCTCCCCCACCACAGCCCAGACCCCCTGAAGCCGAAACTCTGGAGTTGGACCTTAGCCACCTGTGTCTCAACAAACCCTCTGAGGATTCTAGTGCAAGCCTGGGGCCCAGACGGCTCAGTGAAGAGTCACACTCCACAGAGTGCTCTGTACATGTGCGTACACACCTTCGGTAGCTACCAGTGTTGAGTCACTGTCTTGGGCAAAGTCTTCACAAAATAACTACTGACTGACTGTCACAAACAAGAAACAGAGCCCCACGTATGTGTGTGACTTTTCAATAAAGGCACCAAGGCAACTCAATAAAGGAAGGGCAATACTTTCAATAAACGTTGCCATAACAATGGGATGGTAATGTGCAAAACAAAGGCAAAAATCTCAATCCACATCTCATACCATGTGTAAAGACTAACTCAAAGTTGATCACAGACCTACAAGGAAGTGGTATGGCTATAAAACTTCTAGATGAAAAATATAGGAGAATATCTTAGTAGGCTTAGGTGTGAAAAAAATTTCTTATACAAGACAGAAATAGCAAAACTATAGAAGAAATCAGTAAATCAAATTTTATCAAATTAAACACTTTGCTCTTTAAAAAACAGTGTTAAGAACATGGAAAGCCAATCTACAGACTGGGAGAAAATACCTGCAAAACATGACCAGCAAAGCGCTTCTGTAGAGGAGATATAGATGTATTATTAGATATAGACAGATGTAGATGTTGATACAGACACAGATATAGATTCGCTTAAAAATAAAAAATTGGTCAAAATCTGAACAAACATTTTACCAAAGAAGATACAGAAATGGCAAACACATGAAAAGATGCTTACCGTCATTCATCATTAAAGAGATGCAAGTCAGAACCACAATGAGGAACCACTACACCTCCACTGGAAAAGCTCCAGGTTAAAAAAAAGGAAGTTACTGTACCAAGTACTGGAAAAGATAGGACAGAATGCTCACACAATATGTTACAGGTTGGGTTATGAAACGGTACAAGCACTTTGGAAACGTTTGGCATTTTCTTAAACATACACTACCACAAAAGGTAATCACTCTGCTCCTATATATTTACCTAGAAAAAAGGAAAACATATTTTCACAAATGTTCATAGACTTTTACATAAATATTCATAACAGCTTTTTTTTTTTTGTTAGAGCCCTGAACTGGAAACATCTCACATGTTCATCAATAAAGAGTGGATAAATACATGGTATAGAATACTACTCAACAATAAAGGAATGAACAATTGATACATGGAGCACATGAATGAACCTCAAATAATTACGCTGAGTGAAAAAAGCCAGACCCCTCAACACACTAAGAGTACGTATTATATGCTTCTATTACACATGAATCTATAGTGACAGAGAGCAGATCGATGGCTGCCTTGGGACAGGGTGAGGGTGGGTGACGGGCAAGGAAGGGCTGGGTCACAAAGATGGTCAAGAAAACTGGGGAAAATGGTACATTCGTTACCTTGGTTGTGGTAACAGTTCGGAGAGTGTACACATGTGTCAAAACTCATCGTATTCAATACTTCAAATGTGTGCAGTTTATTACACCTCAATTATTCCTCACTAAAGCTGAGAAAAGTTTTAAAAAGAAAAATTTACTTAAATGCTATACCAGATGGCATAAACCAGGACTGTCCCAAGCAAGCCCAGGTATATGGATAATCCAGCTTTATGGACACACACACTTGCTGACCTGAGTGATTTTCAACATTCTTTCAGCTCTTAGATTAATCTGCATCTCCTACTCCTTCAAACAACCACCTTCTAATCATTCATGATTAAATCTCTCTTCCCTACATTTGCTTTCAGCATCACAGACATCTCTTTCCTTTCACGATTTATCACATTGTACATTAGCATTCATTTCCATTGAATTAATGTCTGTCTCACTCCGCTGGATGGTAAGAAACATGAGTTCTGGAATCTTTTTTCTTTTCCCCCTCATTATTGTATTCTCAGTGTCTGGTAACTACGTCTAATTAATATCAGTTCAAAGAATAAATGAATGTGGCAGCAAAATAAAAGATCTGATAAAAGGTGAGAAACATATTTTACTCTTCTAATTAATTTATGCAGTCAATGAAATAATAATAACATGCTCACTTGCCCCCTTTGAAAGCCTTTAAACTTACCATACAACCTCTACCATACATCCCATAAACCAAACTCCAGGCCTGAAATAAAGACCTGCCCACCCAGGAGAGTCAGAAATAACTGATTCCAGAGCTGGGAGAGTGCAAATGTAAGATGAGTTCAGAATATCTAATTTCAGGAAGAAGAAGGCCTAAGAGAAAACGACAAAGGCCTATCAAAAGGCCACAGGAGGCAGCTGGAAGGGACTCCCATGGGCTAATTGGAGCCTTGACATTAATACTGACAGTGATACGTTATAACCAGTGATCTGAATAGGAATCTATGATTCCATACTAATAATAAGCAAACAAACAAAGGAAGGTAAAGGGGAAGCCCTCTTTATGTAACAGAATGCTAATTAACACATTGAGGAAGAGAGACAAAATTGGGGAAGATCAGCATTTTAACCATTACACTGATGACTGACTCAGACCAAAATGTATACATACACTTCAAAGGAGGCTAAAATCAACCGGGGAAAGTTTTCTAAAGAAAACTGGGTACTGACATAGTCTGAAAGTGTCTCTCGTAAGTTACTTATTGTAGCATTACTTTATTGTGTTTGCACAATAGGGAAGAACAGTAACCTTATGGCTGCAGGACACACCTCCAACAAGGGGCCACAGTGAAAATCAGCAAGGGCCTCCTGGGCCCGGACGTGATGCTGTGAGGAGGACACAGTGCCACTCATGCAATATTCCTGCCAAAAAAGTGTAAAATCTAATCACAAAAAAAAGAAAAAAAAACAGCAGACAAACCCAAAGTGAGAGACAGTGTACAAAATAACCAGTTCTTACTTTCCAAAAATGTCAACAGAAGCTGAGGAACTATTTTGAATGAAAGGAGACTCAAGACACCTAATGATGACTGAGTGCAACGCCTGGCCTGGACTGGGCGCTGAGCTGAGGGAGGGCGGGGACCCGGGGTCTACGAAAAGCACCAGAGGGTCAATGGTAAAACCTGAGCGCAAAGTGTGGACTAAGGATTGGCACGGCATCCATGTTAAATTTCCTGGTTTCAGTAATTGTGCTGTGGCCATAGGTAAGAGAATATTCTTGTCCTTAGGAAATATAAACTTAAGTGCATGAAGAGTTGAAAAAGAGCAGCGTACCTGTAATTTATTTTTAAATAGACCAAAACCAAAATTACAGGGTGAGGGAGAGGAGAGGGAAGGGAAGGGGAGGGGAGGGGAGGGGAATGGAAGGGAGGGAAGGGGAGGGGAGGGGAGGGGAATGGAAGGGAGGGAAGGGGAGGGGAAGGGAGGGGAGGGGAAGGGAAGCAAAGAAGGGAGAGGTAGAAAGATCAGTGGGCAACATGAAGATAATAGTATTGTTCTTGGCACCATTCTGACGACTTTTCTGTAAGTTTGAAACTTTATCAAGATATAAGTGACAAAAATTAAACAAAAGAGAATGGAGGGTGCCTGCCTTTGCACCCTCTGCTCTCCCAGAGCCCCATCTTCAAGCCTATGCTCACACTCCACTGAGACCCCACTGTGCCTCAATGTCACTGGGCTCCTTTATGAGGAACCCGGGTCAACCACCTGCAACATGGCAGGCAGGCAATTCCTGCTCATCCTTTCAGACTCATGGCAGGTATTCTGTCCTCTGTGGAGCTTCCCCTGGCTTTCCCAGCCAACCTTCCCGGCCTTGTGTGCTCTCCCCATGTTCCCACGGCAGGCACTGTGCCCTCCTCTCTCCTTGCTCTAGCCACACCATCCCACTGTCCACCTCCTCTCCTGGGCAGCCAGTGCTTCATCTTATTGTTCTTCGCAACCCATTGAGCCCCACTCTCTTAGACCAAAGAAGGCACGCTGTAAAAATTACTGATGTGATGGTTGACTGAATGCCCTCCATTCAGCAAAATACCAGAATCAAACACTGTATGTATTTTAGCATATCTTTTAAGAATGGAAAAAAAGATTGCTGAATTAACTTATTTCTATGATTTTCATTCAGTATATATTATCAAAGCATTTTTATATGCACTTCACTGTATAGATGCTAATAGACCCCTCAAAAGTTGCTATCTTCTGACAAAAATAACTATTTTCCTCTTGCAGTTTCTAAGAAGACAAACTTCCTAACAACTGAGAGGCATTTATTGTATTTTCAGAATATAAGACACACTTTCCTTCCCTTGCATATTTGGGAGAAAATGGGGGTGTGTCTTATAGTCCGAATGTAGCTTACCTGGCTCACTGTGGCAGGGGTGGGGGCAGCGATGGAGTGGGGTCACGGGTTATTAAATATTTTAGCACATTTTTTTTGCTTCAAAACTTTGTTTTCTGTTTTCCTCCTCTAAAACCTAGGTGTGTCTTATGGTCCGGTGCATCTTATAGTCCTTAAAACATGGTATTTGATGAGCACGAATAATTTTTCTGCAAACACCCTCACATCGAAGCATGTTTCAATGATGGGCATGGATGTACTGTGGCAGAGTTGCATCGCTTTGCTTAGGAGCAAACCCAAGGAGACCAAGAGCTTGGGAGGAGCGCCTGGGAGGAGGACCATCAGGCTGTGCATGGAGAAGGAAAAGAGGGAGTGATCCAGAGATATGAGCTGAAAACAGAACTGCAGGGAAGAAGAGACATACTGATGTGTTGTAGGTGCTCAAGAAAAATTCGCCAAATGAATCATGGGAGTGAGGTGTACTTGGGAAGCAGTATGTGGTGTACTGTAAAATCCTCACGTATCTTGCTGTAAAACCTTCAGTAAGATAGCTGCTTTCCTTAGTGTTTGGTAGAGCACATTGGGGTGAAGGGATGGAGAGACTTGGTGACCATGAGGTTCTTGGGGGGTCGGGAAACACAGAAGCCTGCTGCCTGCTTCACTTGGGGCTATGACATGGACATTCAGCTGAAAGGCATGGATAAAGCTGTAGTGATTTTTATGGCTACTGTCCATTCTCATTGGTCAAGGCCTGTGCTATATACCCATTGTTAAATATTTTTAATGTCCCTGATAATATGACAGAATATATACAATAGCATAATATGCTAATGCGAGAAGAAGCGTGCACAAATTAATTTAGAGGATGAGGTATACTCATTAAAAAAGCTACCTGGAATGAGCAATCATGGAAAATGAACCGAATTAGGATTTCACTCAGTGAGTGCTCTAGTATCCAAGTGTCACGAACTACAGGGACCAGGACACCGAAGTGGGATCACTTTATAAGCTTCTTTTCCACAGGCAGTTTCTCTAGATATGTGTTCCAGACTGTGATTACAGTTGTGTTAGACACTTGCTTGCTGAGTGACTTTGATACCCTGACCCTGAGGCTCTACCCTCAAGGAGCCTGTAACCTACAAGAAGAAATTAATGTATAAACAAATAATCTAACAAAATAGTGTATTCAAACTTACAAACACAAATGCTTTTGACTCTGCAATTATTCAAACCCTAGATTCTAAAATAAATGGAGTCATAGAAACAAAATCTAAAGAGAAAAGAAAACTTCACTGATCTTCTAAATACAGACAATGTCCAAAGTAAGAACACTAAAACGTAGCCGCATGGTCAAGGGTTCTACCTTAATTCGGGGGTCAGATGCCCAGGTACAGGCTTTGGTTTAGTCACTCCCTACACGTGTAGCCTTGGGTGGGTCACTAAGCCTATCTGAACAGCCATTCCTCCTCACGGAATGAGAGGCTGGGTACGGTGAGGGGTTTCAAACCCTCTGCCAAAGGCCCTGCGGGTGAGAGAACATCTCTTAGACGGGAGGCTGTGTCCTCCCCTCTGCCACCCAGAGCAGCTCCAGTTTTCTCTGATCTCCATATTGGAATTCTGTTTCTGTTTCGTTTGAAAGGTTCTGCCATTGAAAAAAAGACTAGATTTCCTCTAAGTCATATTCTGTGTCATAAAAGACCCTGCTATTTCTTAGGGGAAAGCATTCAGAGCTGCAAAGTGGTGAATGTGTTCATGAAGAATGCCACTTCATCTTTAGGATATAATTCTATAAGCTCCCACGGAAATTATTTTAGGTTGATTGTGTTATGTCTTTTTAAACCGTCCCCCAATTGTTCACATTAAGTTGCTTCTTTTTTTTTCTCCTTTTTTCCTGCTAGGAATGAAATATCTCTATTGCTCCTCTCTGAAGTTCTAGCCAATTAACAGACAGGATTTCATGCAAGCTTAATTCAATTAACATACTTGATGTATTAATCAACTATTAATTTAATTAGAACATTTAGCAAATTGTCATCATTGCATCCAAACTGGCTGAGGGACTTGGATACTTTGGGCAAGTCAGGACTGCAACACAGGTGCATTTTCATATCTTTTTGGATCTAACTTTGCAAGAAAAAAAATAACCTGTTTTTTCCATCTTCTTCACTCTCAAGCAATTTGGAAAGGTTGACCTCCTTAAAAAGAAATTCAGACCACCAACTGGGTTTTCCAGTTGCTAGAACAACTCTCTCCATTTCATATTCTCTCCAAACAGTATTTCATATTTCTCTAGTGACCAATACACTCTTAGTGAAATCGGGAATCCAGCAATCAATCATAAGCTTACATTTTTTAACTTTATTGATCTTGAGAGAGAGAAAAAAACATTGATTTGTTGTTCTGCTTTTGTATGCATTCACTGGTTGATTCTTGTATATGCCCTGACTCGAGATCAAACAACTTTGGTCCATTGGGACAAGGCTGTAACCAACTGGGCTACCTCTCCGAGGCTCATGAGTGCTTGTTGTAATAAGCCAGCCTTGGTTATGTTGTGCTGTGTTAAATTAGATTAGGGATAAAAAGTTATTTAAGGGTTCATTCTGGTAAGTAACTAATACAAGTCCGACTCTTCGACACCCTGCCCATAGCGGGCATCACTCCCTCCCTGATGGCAGCACTGTTCCCCCTGCATATTCTCACATTCAGCACCAGAATCCACTCATTTTTCTTTTCTAGTCCCATGTGAAACCCCAGGACTGACCGCTTTTCCAACAGTACAGATGCTCAAACTCTTCCCTGGATGCCATGCCTGGACCGTTCTACTCCTTTTTATCATTCTCTACTTAACCCAGAAATCATTCGATTTTTGGGATGCTAGCACAACCTTTACAAATGTAGTTAGAAGGAAAAACGTAAGCATATTATCCCAGGTCCAAATTAGTAAGATGCACTATAATTAAATCCTTTTTTTCCTATCAAGCCCCCTCCTTCTATACCCGCCCTTTACCCTTCCCTCTGACTCTCTTTTCACCAGGGATGCGCTCTTCCTGAAAGCTTCAGTGTGGGCGACAACTTTATCCAGGCCCTGGTGCAGAAATCACCTCTGCTGTTTCCCGCCCCCTCTTCAGGGCAGATGTTAATTACAGAGCTGTCAGAGGCAACTAGTAAAGCAACTGGGGTGGGGAGCTCTGGGATTGGGCAACCGGCTCTGCGGGCTCTTCTCAACACCCATACACATGGGGTGAGGAGTTCAACTGATTCTCAGGGGAGGGAAGCTACCCAGGGGGCGATACAGCAGGAGAGTTAGGAGGACGGGCCGCTCAGACAAACCTGCTCAGACACACCCTGTTCTAGTGTGACCCCTGCCACCCACTAGCACAGGGACATTCGTCATTTCTCTTTCTTCTTGTACAAAACATTATTAGTCATTATTTCACTAAATGTAGCTGCCTCAAGCAGTTTCCTGAAATTAAAGATGCTGGCTCTGGTTTTGAATCCCAGCTGTGGAAGCTTTCTGAACCTCAGTGTCTCCACCGTTAAAGTGAAGTTAAATCTGATCACTCATGCACATATTTGGCATAATCCCTTGGATACAATAATTGTTCAACAGATGCCTTCATTGTCATTGTCGTCATCACCACTCTTAGCTCAGCGCGCCCTCACCCCGCATTAGAACGCCTACTCACAGGCCACGCTGCAGCTCACTCACTGCCTCCTTCAAGGAGCCTCCCCTGACCCTTTCCACATCCTCACTTATTAATGTGATTGTAACATTTAATGTGCAAAGTCAGACTTCATATGTATGGTTCTAATATGCATGTACAAATATTTTATACTGTGTATGAATATGTTCCCCACAGATGTGAGAAATATGACTCACCCAGGGCCACCCAGATATGAGCCTGGAACCCAGAGGTCCTTAGTTCCATCTGGCAGCTTTGAAGACCCCTACAAGGGGGACTGGTCTGTTCTGAGGTAACCATTTCCCAGATGAATGACTCTGGTATATAACCCCTCACCTTCTACTGAGTTCAAGTCCTCTTTTCAACAATGTATATAGTTACTAGTTCAAATTCTTTTTTTTAAATATTTTATTTGTTTATTTATCTTTAGAGGGGAAGGAGAGAGGGAGAGAAACATTAATGTATGGTTGCCTTTTGTGCGTCCCCTGCTAGTAGTTAGCCTGCAAAGAACCGCCCTGCAACCCAGGCATGTGCCCTGACTGGGAATCGAACTGCGATCGTCTGGTTCACAGGCCCACGCTCAATCCACTGAGCTACGCCAGCCAGGGCAAATTCTTAAACCACTCAGGGTAAGTCTCATCCTTCACCCCCCTGACATCCCTCCAGACAGTAGCAAGACACTGGAAGCCAATGGTCTTCTCTGCATTTATTCTCCCTTTGAACCTGAGCAATGCCCCAGGTCTATAGGAGTGCAGTGGAGACGATCAGAATGGCTGGGGAACGGTAACAGGGAGGATTCCAGGTCGGGGCAAGGAGTTCGTCTCTTCAGGAGGGGAAATGCAGAGAACTAAGTGTTACTTGATGTGATAGAGGAATCTAAATGAAATGTCACAGGGCATCCAATTGGGTGTTCCTTACTACCTGGTCCCATGGCCTACCCAGAGGGGGCAGCAAATAAAATTGGCAGTGTCTAAATTTAGAGAAGATCAAAGAAATCCTTCTCCACACAATGTGCAATTATCCTGTACTGCAGGATATTATTGAGGCAAATTAAAGCAAGAAGAATTGGGGGAAGAATTAGGTGCTTATATGAATAAGAACAGCCTGTGTCGGTATCAGCAAGGATGACGATTACATGGCCAATTAGTTCCCCGGTGTCAGGGCAGGTGCAGAGCTCAAGCTGGGGTCAGAGAATGAACTGCCTACAGCACAGTGCAGCAGCAGCCAATTTCCTAGGTGCATTATCGGATTTTCCTTTGATTCCTCTGCAGAATCTGAGGGAAAACACTTCAGTTGGTAAAGTGCTTCAGTTTGCTTCAGTTTGCCTTTGGATCTGGAGAAGAAATAGAAATGGCCTCTGAGAAAACTCCATCTAGAGAAGGGACATCAAAATTCTGAAATAGCGTTTCAAGAGTGGTGGTGGAAAGGGAAGGGGAGCACACTAGTTATTTGAAAGGTTGTGCTTCTGGCCTATTTCACAGGAGCTGACTGACTCACAGAGATCACCGATGTGTATGAGCCTTGGCTTCCTCTGAATTAGAATGATATGTCTTTATTTCCTAGCCTTGTCTGCATAAAATAAAACCAAAGCCTTGTTCCTCAGGCCTCACAGCCTAGAGGAGCATAACCAAGAATAAGTTGATTTTTAAATTAATAGAGAATCAAGGAGCACATCTATATGAAGTACATTAAGGCAGCGAACTTTTCCTCAAGTCTCTAGAATGGGAAAGGCACACCCTTGGATGTGTGCAAACTTTTCTGTTTGACATGTTCCCCTCGGGTGAGAGCGAAGGACAATGTGTACCTTAGTGTAAAGGTGGGGAACGAGGACCTGCTTTTAGCTTCAGGCACTTCCTTCCCTCTGTTCTGCCTTCCCACCCAAATGACCAGAAGATCACAGCAAAGGGCAAAATCCACACCAGCAATGGAAACGAGGGTAAGCTTGTACCTCTTACAAAAAATTGGAAATGGTTTCAAAGAAAAACTATGGGGAACATCAGAATGGGAGACGAACAAATTGACTCATGACTTACTGCTTTTAAAAGATCTACTGGCTTAGAAAACAGAGAATCTCCGGTGGACACCCACCTAGCTATATGCTCCATGTCGCTAAGGGACTAGAAGAAAAGAATAATGAACAAACGACATGTTTACTCCAGCAGTGCATTGGGGAAGCGCCTGTGTGTCATTCTGATGCTCATCTGTGTTCTACCCAGAGGACACAGGACAGCAGTGACCTTCCTCCCAAGGCCACTCCTCTGTCAGAGACGCCCTGACCAGTTAACTTGGGGCAACTCCAGCAAGCACAGAGGAGGAATCTGGGGCTGCATGCAAGTTCTCTGGTTGAACCACCACCAATCAACCTCTTTCCCCACAGGCTCCTGGTTGTGGAGTAGAACTCCAGTTCACTGTCTGTCGATTGGGTAGGGTTTATTTTTTTACACCTGGGTTTAGAAGATCCAAATGCAGAACTTATACACAGCCTAAGGGAGTTAGTGTCCAGTATCTCCAGCACTCAGACTCACTTCGGAAAGAAAAGAGACAAATTTCCAAACAACTGGAAAGTTAGTATGGCTCAAATGAAAAAGTACAAACTAGAGACGCTGAGGGACTGCCTCCTCCGTTTCTACAGTGCAGTCTCAGAGCGCACCCTCAAAACGACGGCTCTGCCCAGGAAGAACACGGACGGCTGCTTACCCATCAGAAGGGGTGAAGAGACGGAACCGTGGGCACAAGGCATTTCATCTTCCTACTCTGGCTCAAACACACTCACAAGTGGAAAATCTTCCCACTTATCTCATTAAACTAACATAATTCTAATAAAAATATGAAGATATATATTTAAAAAATGCCTCTAAGTATCAAACCCCCATCAATAAAATGTGGGGATACTAAATAAATTGAAAATAAATCTAATCTAAGGCCAGTTAAAAAGAATAATATACCATGAAAGAAAAGAGATTATTTAGGCATGCAACAATTATATTTGTCAATAAGTAGACCGCAGAAAAAAATAACCTCTTAATGGAGGCCAAAATGATGAAACTCAATGCACTTTATATCTAAAGCCTCTTGCTAATCTATGAAAAGGATGCCACTACCCATAACCTGGAAAGAAAAGGGTTATCTTACTCTTTGCAGCAGCATAGAAGGGCCTGGTATAAGAAGGATACATGGTAATGAAAAAGTACAATAAAAAATAAAAATAAATTAATGTAAATAAATATTACACATAGAAATAACATAAAGTCAATCGTCGATATTGCACTGACATAAAATTCCAGTAATACCTGCAAAAAGAAAACAATGCTATCACTATAAGGTTTTAGAAATTTTAGACACCAAGTGTGAACTCTTATAAGATAAATGGAATAAAAATATGAAAATTATTACAAAAGACAAAACTAAATCTTCACAAACTACTACAGTACTGGAAACAAGATGATTTGTATAATGAGCATAAGGGAAATGGAATAATTATTAAATATTATTAGTTTGTTAAGATGATTTATTAGGAAAAAAAGTAACTTGCCTGGGATCCTTGTTAAAAAAACAGAAATATAATTTTTAAAAATCCTATTTATAGAGCAATCAAAAGAATATTCATTGTTTGAAACCTAACTAGAAGTGCGGATGACTTGTAGAAGTAAAAAGAATTAGCATGTTTTTTAATAAGAAACTTCAACATTTCAAATATTTTAATTTTCTCCAAATGAATTTAAAATTCTGTATTACTCTCATTGAATCTCAGTGGAAATTGTTTTCTTTGTATCAGAACATAATGATTATAAATAGGAATAAACAAGAAAGAATAGCTAAGAAAACTTTCAGACAAGGGTGGTTGACGTATCTCCAGCCATTCAAAATTTGGATAACAATTCAGTTATTAAAGTTTTGGGTTTTTTTTAAAGATTTTATTTATTTATCTTTAGAGGAGAGGGAAGGAGAGAGGGAGAGAAATATCAATGTATGGTTGCCTCTCGTGTGTCCCCTGCTGGGAACTGGCCTGCAACCCAGGCATATGCCCTGACTGGGAATCAAACTGTTATCCTTTGGTTCACAGGCCCATGCTCAATCCAGTGAGCTACACCAGCCAGGGCTCAGTTATTAAAGTTTTGATATTGGCTATAGAATAGGCAGACAGAGGAATGAAACAGATGTGAAATTCCAGAAAGAGACACATGCATATAACAGAATTTACTTTGAGATATACGTGACACTTTAAATCACCAATTAAAGGATGGGTTGTCCAATAAATTGTGCCAAGAGAAAAGGAGAGCTGGTACTTGTCTCAAGAGATATCCTAAAATAACCTTAGACTAATTGAATAGATAAATGTTAAAAGAAACTAGAGAAAATATTGAGTTTTTTTCAAATAATGTGGGTATAAGGAAATTCTAAACATCAAATGCAAAAACCACAATTGAAAAGAATGACAAATAGGCTACCTAGGAATTTAAAATCACAGAAGAAAGATTATCTTGAAGAATATTTAAAAGTAACTGAAAAAGTAGGGTATTTGCAGTATAAGGGACAGAAAAGGTTAACACCGTGAACAAAAAAAAGACTCGTAACCTGAAAGTAAAAAGAGAGCCAGATCAGTAAAGTGCACACACACAGAAAGAAGAGCACGTTGTAGGCAATTAACAAAAGCTAAAATAAAAATGTTAACAGAATGAAAGTCATTCACCTCGATAATGTAAAGCAAATAATAAAGTACTATTTTTCATCTATGCCACTCGGAGGGATTAAAAAACATCCGCACTGAACTGGCACAGGGGTAGTCAAAGACTCATATACAGACATGGGCATTTTAAATTGCATCAAAAACATCCAGAATATGTGCAGTGTTTAACCCATCAATCTGACTGTGGGGAATTCTCCTAAGAAAGTTATTGTAGGCATTCACAAGCAGCTCTTTGCTAAGCATGGTTAAAATAATGAAAAAATAGAAACTAAGAACAGAAGATTGGAAAATTATATACTGATGCATTAATATTACCATTGTTATTGACGTTGGAAACAGAACAAAGTAAGGTTTACAGTGACTTTGAAGCTTTAAAATTATGTTGTAAGTCAAAGCATATAAGGTTTGAATCATGAAACTGATAACATTCAATTGCTTGGCCTGCAAAGATGGCAATTTTATTAGCTTTAGTCTGATAATAAACTATTTTATGGTTCTTGGAAATTACACATACATGAACAGAAAATAAAATTTTGGAAGAAAAATACTCAACAGAATTCTTGTACTGGTTGGCAGATGAAATTCCCCCCACTCCCCGCCAGTTTTTTCTTTCCTGTAGCTTATAATTTTCTGTAAGCTTTATTCTCATGTTAAAATATTTTTAAAATTAGCATGGAAATAAGGATAATATTAAAATGTCCTTTCCTACCCAACTCTATGAACTGAAGCTCCCACACACTGTCCTTTTTCTAGAGTGACACTAACATCACAGGCAGTTGAAGGGGGGTTGTTTTTCCAACTGTGACATCGGCTCCAATCTGTTTAGCTCATCTTTTCACAGTAACAGAACCTAAGTGCCCAGAGGAACAGAAAATTATGCACTCCAAAATTAACTCCCATCGGAGTCCGTCATTGCACACACACACAGGTTGCCACTGTTAGTCTCAAATGACTGAAAGTCTTGTTGATAAAGAGATTTAAATATGTCCTAATGCAAAAAAAAAGAGAGAGAAAATGCCCATATAAAAGAATCCAGCACTATAGATGCTCACAGGAACTGGCATTGAGGAGATAACAGGCAGGTAGTAATTTTTTTTGACAGCTAATGCCAAAAGGAGGGCTTATTGAGTTGTAGAATCACCATTTCCTGGCAGTAGATGTTGTATGAGTTTGTCTGCGCAGCCCATTTTACTTTTTGCAGCACTAAACTAAAGCAAACTTGGCACACCAATCTAGGCATAGAGGACATGGAGTGATGTCGTGCCTTGTGCCCTAAATGCCGTGAGGACCAGCAGCATCATGTCACCCGGGAGCTTGTTAGAGAGACACCCAGAAAATCACACCTCACCCCAGACTTGCTGAACCAGAATCTTGATCCTAACCAGGTCCACGGGGGAGGAAGATGTATACTCAAGGCTGAGGAGCACTGATGCAGTGGGTGTAATGTCTTCAGCCCTGGTTTCATAATAAAGTGGGAACAGTGGTCACCCAGGGGTCAGAACTGTTTCTTAGTGGAGAAGAGCACGTAACACACCGGTGAGGCCCAGACACTGCACATCCAGGGCAGGGTCATCGCATGTGGGTAAGTGTTGAAGGAACGGACCCGGAGAGAGAGAGTTGACCAGAGGCAGAAAAGACCTTAAATATGAGAAGAGGCCTCTCACACGGAATAAGGAGTCCAAGTAGCCCGTCATTAAGAAGGACACGCCTAACACAGATTGCTGGAAATAGAAGTCAGAGAAGTAGTTCTCTTGATAAAAGTCAGGATTTTCTAACAAATGGGTATAAATGTCATTAGCTGTCAGAGAGCTAAGGTCACTACTCCTATTCACACCACCATCTCTATCAGCAGAATCTACTGAGTCCTTATTCTGTTTAGGTTTGGTTTTGTTTAAGGTATTTTGCCTTACATCACTAAGTTTTTCAACCCCCTGTCAACTCATGTGGAACTCAGAGATACTAGGTACTTTGTCTAAGGTTACCCAGTTAGCCAGTGCTAAACTAGCATTTAACCCCAAGCCCAAACTGGAGATCCTGAAGAGGGTCTTCAGACCTCAGATGAACCAGGGACAGCCTCATACTCCCCAGACCTCCCTGGCTGAGTAGCAGAGCCACCCTGAGTGCATTTGTAAAACTGGAGATTCTGGAAGCTTCATTCTTGAAGAGTCTATGATAGTTAGCTGGGGGGAAGGGGATGATGGGAAAAGATGTGCATTTGGAAAGGGTTTTTAATATTAGGGAGAGTCTGGTGCCCTGTCTGATTTAACCCGTGTGTGGCACATGGGGGTGGATTCATTACACATTTCACAGCTCTTCCCACGCCCACCCCTGGTCATGACTGGTGGGAGAATAAGCACCCAAGTTTGAGCTGTGGCTTCCCCACAACCCCCAAAATAAAGCAGTAGGACTCGGAAGGGCCTCAGAGTCTGCATTTTCTGTGAAATTGGTCATCTACCCAGGAGACCTAGTAACCCACTCTGTGCCTCTTTATCTGAAAAAGGAGAGTAATTATGTCTTGCAATTCCCTAGGGATTTATGAGGAACTGTCAGAAAATGAAACAGTTTTATCTTTCTGTAGAGAAGCAGGAGGTGTTTTTGAATAATAATGGTAACAAAAATAAAAAATAAAAATAAGTCTGCAGGTCCAAACAATTTCTCTAAGGAAAGAGGTTCTTCAATGCATCTGTTGTCCAGAAGGAAAAAGAGAGAGTTGCTTTCATTTTTCTAGTTTTCTTTATTCTCATGAAACTCATTAGCCAGCAATTATGCAACAAATACACACAAAAAATAGCTAGAGTCTCTGAATTCTGTCTGACTGCTGAGATGTCTCAACATACTAATGAAGAGAAAATGAAAATTCATGTGAATGTAAACATTCAGTCAGTCTGAAGCCGTGAGTGAACAAATGAGTGCAGTGTGCCATGCCAAAATACGTCCTGAGGGAGAAAGTGCATCTAGTATATTTTAAAGAATGAATAATGATTTAATATTCCAAATAATCATCACCTATGACTAGTTTCATTTTCTTCTCAAAGGAAGCCTGCATCTCTCTAGATAAGTGTTATTTATTTATTTTTAGTCCTAATGGTTCAGAATCAACATTATCATCACAATGTATAACTTCTTACTGAAAGTAGATACAGCAGGAGGAATATAGCAATTTGAAAAAGACAAACCTCTGTTACGTTCCGGTTCCCCTGTTTATTAACTATTTAAACTTGGACAAGTTCCTTAACACCTCTAGGAAGATAATAGTTCTTCTTCAAATAAATGTTTTAAGCCTCATAGATAGATAATTTATGTAAAACTTTTGGCACAGCACTTGGTACATTGTAACCACTCAGCAAATGTTGTTTTCTGAATTCTCCCTTTTTATTATATTGCCAGAAGAGTAGGAAGACGTCTCATGTGTGGAAGTCAGACCCTCTGAATAAATGCAGCTCCATTCAGAGGCTCCCTGCCTTGGGTCTCCAGACTGGTCCTATAGTCTTTAAGTTCTAAGCAAGATGCTGCATATGATAGTTTTAGTTTATGCACAAGTGCTATTTGAATTCTAAGTGTGCTTGGAGAATTGCACACAGACCTGAAATACAAGCGTCAAGGGTGCACCTTTCAGCTTCGTGGAAGAAAGAGTTTGCAGCTGGCCAGCATCCTGACAGAGCAAGGTAACCATGTCAGTCTGTGCTGAGGCACCAAGTGGGACTCACGGACAGCAGGGTCAACTGTGCCACGGCGGGATGAGGCTCTGGAACCTCCATGGACCTGGCTTCATGAAATGGTGCCCAATCCCTCCACCTCCTGTCCACTGGACATGCTGCTCTGTCTGGAGTGGGGAGAACAAGACCTGCCCTCCCCTGCGCTTGGTGTCCCTCCCTCCCTCCCTCCTACTGGGTCTGGAACAGGCAGAGGGTATCATTTAACTTTTCCATCTGTGCTCCCTAACTCTTAACAATCTTCTATATTTTCCATCATTTTTAAAAGATTTTATTTATTTATATTCAGAGAGAGGGGAGCGGGGAAGAGAGGGAGAGAAACATCAATTGGCTGCCTCTCACATGTCCCCAACTAGGGACCTGGCCCAAAACCCAGGAATGTGCCCTGACTAGGAATTGAACCAGTGACCTTCCGGATCACAGACTGGCAATCCACTGAGCCACACCAGCCATGACATAGTCCTAAGTGACTTTTTTTAGTCTTATCTTTATTTTATTTTTTTAAGATTTTTATTTATTTATTTTTAGAGGGGAAAGGAAGGAGAGAGGGAGAGAAATATCAGTGTATGGTTGCCTTTCATGCATCCCCTGCTGGGAACTGGCCTGCAACCCAGGCATGTGCTCTGATTGGGAATCGAACCTTGATACTCTGGTTCACAGGCCTGAGCTCAATCCACTGAGCTACACCAGCCAGGGCTAGTCTTATCTTTAAACATTCCCTATCTTTAAACATTCCCTTGATGAGTCCTCTCTTTCTAACATGCTCCTTGCAATGTCGTGATTGCGCGAGCTGGAGTCCGCCTTCGTTTCTTCCACTTCCACGTGATTTTGGCGTATCCAGATTTTTGAATTTTATAAGTATCAGTATAAACACCACCTCCCTCAGCCACTCAACATGTGAAGCACCAGATGCTTGGCTCATTTCACCCATCACGTCAGTGTTATTATTTTCCGCTAAAGAAACCCTGATGAGTTACACAATTTTGCTATCTCGAAATTGGTATATGGTCCAGGCAAGACTCGATTCCCAACCTGTTTGCCTCTAAAGCCTCTGTTCCTAACCCCTATCCCATATTTATCCTCTGTCCCTGAATATCAATGTTCTTTGTATCAACTTCCTGAGGCACTTTTCACTTTGTGGCTTGCAGGAGCACTCTTCGGACTGGTCTTCTCTCCCCTGCTGCACGATAAATACCTGGGGACACAGGATTCCCTCCCACACAATTAGACTATCCTGCTGTTCGTACAAAATAAGTGTGCAATCTGTCTTCTGACGGCTGAGTGGACGGCCGAATCAGCACAAGGAGGATGATTTCCGCAAGGAGTTAAATTTCGCTTTTTTAAAAAAGAGCCTTCCTCCATGTTTGGTATTTCCTGGGCCTAAGTACTTTGGGTTCTTTCTGACTGTTGGTGAGATTTCCACGTTAGCTCCATGCCAGTTGCTTTCTAAAAGGACCTTCAGTGGTGCTTTAACCACTGATTGTCAGATAAGCCCTGATCAGTCAATGATGATCTAAAAATTGCAAAGACACTGTAACTGGTGACTGGGCACTTGGAAAGAGCTCACAAAACTGATTTTTAATGTATGTTGGTGTCTAACGCACAGTGGAAAAACAACTGAAAGTCATCCGTCCAGATACCAATTAGTCATACATTTAATGTCTTAAGAAATGTTTAGTAACTGGCCACATCACGTGCTTTTATGATGGGGAATGCTGCAAGAAGTCGCATAGTTAACAAGCAAATTGGGAAAGAATGGAGGCAAGAACAGAGGCTGGGAGAATTGTAAAAAATCATTAGGATCTGTCACCACGCTTGTTATATTGTATATACATCATTATGTTAAACCTGCTGGTGGTTCTTCTCATAAATATCAGAAACTAACTTCTCAGTAGGGAAACACAGAGTCCTGGCCTCTAAATTTACTTATAAAACCTTATGAGGCATCGTTTGAAACAGGAACTTGGTCTCTAATTAACACACCATAGTGATGCTCCTATTAAGCTGGAAATACAACCATTTAGAGAGACATTCAGATGAACACACTGCCTCTTATCTTGGATGCACAGGTAGCCACCACCTTTAATTTGTAAACTCTCCAGGGAGACTCTGGAGGAGCACAGGGTTTGTATGCTCTCGGAGGCTGTGCCGCAGAGTCACAGGCCCCCAGCAACACGCCTGGGAGGCTGCGCTGCTCATTCTCCTGTGAGGGTGGAGTGGTCTCTACTCTGGGCCTTAATTTCCTCATCTCTAAGAAAAAAAAGGAATTCAAACCCAATAATCTCTAAGTTTCATTCCGGTTCTAAATTTGTGACAAGATTGTTTGTGGCACATTTTCATCAGTAGGCTCTTCTTTGGTTGCTCTAATTATAATAAACCTCAGACCCCTTTTGTGACCAAGCAAATGGCCTTGAGGCAGAGCTGAAAATGTGGAGAGAATACCATATATACGGGAAATGTAATACGACAAGGCTAACTGCTGAGGACTGTGGTGGAAATGCAAGTGATATGCTTAAGGGAGGAAGGGGAGGAGGGGGTAGAAGAGCAGGCAGAGGGGAAAGGAGGAGGGGGAAGAAAAGGGGAAGAAGAAGAAAGGGGGAGGGAGAGGATAAGGAGGAGGAAGAGGAAGAGGAGGAAGGAAATGACACGATACACATTTGCTGAATGTTTACTATGCTCTGGCCATGGCTCTCAGCATTTTGGAGTTATTATTTTAATTAAATTCCCAGACAACCCTACAAGGCTAGCACTATAACTACCCTCATAACACAGCTGAGGGAACTGAAGCCGAGACGTGTTCGACGACTGTCTTAAAATCACATGGCTGTAGAGGGGCAGAGCGTGGATTGGAATCCAGGGAGTGTAACTTCAAATGCTACTCCCTTCACCAGGTCAGTTTTCTGCCTCTTCAAAGGTGGGCGGTGTTCAAAATAATGTAAGGGCTTTGCTGGTATTAAGAAGACATTAGGGAGCACAATTACCACCTGCACAGAGCCCCAGGGAAGAGAGACACAGGAACATCAGCACACACAAAGCAAGCCCCCTCTGCTGCAGTGAGCTATCCGTGACGCAGGGAGCCTCTGGTAGGAGGGGCTGGAGCACATGCACTGAGACGGAGGGGGAAGGCTCCTAAACTGTACCCTGTGGACCTACCACTCAGATCCACAACCTCAATGCATGCAGGGAAAGGCTCAGGACAAAAGAGAAGGGGGTCCCTGGAGAGCCATCTGGGCCATTTCCTGGGGAACATACCTAACCCCGTTCGTCCTCTTCCTGTGAGGATGAAAGATGGTGTAGAGACACGGGCACATCAGCACACATACCCTTGAAAGTAAAGCGATCTGCCCTCAGCAAATTCACCCAATAAATCTCCTAGGATTTGGCCAAAAAGACTGTGTATAGGATGGAAGAATGAGACGTGGAGAATAACAAAGAATTTCCTTTTCTTTTGAGAGGCTTGGAGATCCCGATGCACCGGGGAAATCCAGAAAGGCTCTGGTGGACACAAAAGTCAACGTGAGCCCAGAATTTGTCCTGGTGGAGATGAGAGGCGGGTATTACTGAGAGGAAAGACCACAGGTAGTGACAAAGAAGCTGGGGAAAATGAGAGGACTCAGGAGTACATACAAGGCAGCATTATGAGATAATACGGAAGACAGAAGGCGGGATGAAGAAATGACTACACCAGATTTATCTCTACAAATCCAACCGAAGTGTCTGAAAGAAGGAGAGCCTGAGATTCGGAGAGCAACGGCATTGTCAGAATCTCCCCAGTTCGTTTCATTTGACCAGCTTCTGTAGACAGTTAACACAGAATCGACCTGGCCGCTTCAAGGCAGCCCTTTGGCTGGTTCTAAATGTCATGCTCTGGGCCCCTGCAGTCTTTCTCCTTTCATGCTGCTCTTTGTCACGGTGAGAGGACATCCCCAAGAGGTCAGCTACAGTTGGCCTTCCTCCCTCCTCTTCCCTGCTCATAAACTGCTCTAGTAGAAAGCTCTTCACTGACTGCTTGCCTCCTTGCCTTAGGCCTGAATAATCAATTGTTGCCTCAGGGTGGTTCAGAAAGCACCCTGCAAAGCACCCAGCGTTTATCAGCAGCCAGTGAGAGCCAGGAAAAAGCCTGAAGACTTGTTAATAGTCTGGCCTCTAACAAGCAGTAGAATCAGGGCTTGTAGGGAGGGAGCAATTAAACAGGCTAGCTGGTAAGGCAGCATTTCAAAAGTCAGACAGACAGAAGACTTGGAGGGTCTCTGTGACCAGTCAGCAGACAACAATTCAGGGAGAGGCTGCAATTCCCATCTGATGCAAAGCAGTCATTGGGAGGACAAGGGACAGGAACGAGGAGCAGGCATTACCCTCCCTGACTGGCTTTTCCTTACTGCAGCATCGATGGCCTACAGATACCAGTCTTGGCAAAGGGCAGAGTAGGAGTGTGAGTGACAGCTTTGGGTTCTTTCAACCCGAGAGAGTTCGAGAGGTCAGTAAGTTTGTGACCTTCAAGCCAGGAGGCACTGAAAGAGCCTGGGAACCAGAGGTCAGTCTCTCGGGCTAGACTTCAGGATCCACTGCTTAGCAGAAATTCAGGAGTCTTAATTAAACTGACAACTTACAGGCCAAGTGCAGCCTGAAGGTATTGTATGTTACTTAAGTCGCAGAATTTTTTTAAAAAATCACATTAGGTGCCAGCAGGTAAATATTGGGAAAAATTGCACCCTAATCTGGTTTTCCAGCTTCCTTTGGCAGCACCTGTCTGGATAAGAGCACAGTCTTTCAGCTCCTCTGTCCATGGTTCTCATCACTGTCTATTGTTCTCTGACAAGTCAAGGTCACTTACATTTACTGTGCTTACAATGGGCCTTTTTTCGCCTTTATAGTTGAAAAGTGCTTTCTATCTTTGTGTTTTTAATACAAAGTGGGAAAATGAAAGATAGACCAAAAGAGCTTCATTTTCCTTTGTACCTGACTCATTTATACGCTCTGTCTGGACGCTGTAGGCACTGGAGTTTGTGCCCCCCCCCCGCCCCCCGTGGCAGTAGCTTGTGCTATTGAACACTCTCCGTGTACTAGGGATTCTTCTAGCTGCTATGTATTAATGGCACAACAAATACCCTAGGTAATTTATGGCACTACAATTATATCCATTTTGCAGATGAAGAAACCAAGGTGCTAAGACACTAAGTAAGGACCAAGGTCACACAGCTATTGTGAGCCAGGGCTCAAACCCTGATATTCTGGCTCCGGAACCTAGTCAGAACCTCTTTAACACACTGCTTCCATCCTAGCAGTCCAGTGGGAGCAGAAAGAGAAACCACCCCACGAACACTGAACCTGCCCCTGCCTCTGGAGAGCAGCTCAGTCATTCTCGTGATGGGCCGTGTGTTACAGTGAGGAATGTGCTCTTAGTACAAGCAGGCATGCGACAGAAGAAAGACGCGGGTGATAAAGTACATTTTGCNAAGTCAAGGTCACTTACATTTACTGTGCTTACAATGGGCCTTTTTTTGCCTTTATACTTGAAAAGTGCTTTCTATCTTTGTGTTTTTAATACCAAGTGGGAAAATGAAAGATAGACCAAAAGAGCTTCATTTTCCTTTGTACCTGACTCATTTATACTCTCTGTCTGGACGCTGTAGGCACTGGAGTTTGTGTCCCTCCCCCGTGGCAGTAGCTTGTGCTATTGAACACTCTCCGTGTACTAGGGATTCTTCTAGCTGCTACGTATTAATGGCACAACAAATACCCTAGGTAATTTATGGCACTACAGTTATATCCATTTTGCAGATGAAGAAACCAAGGTGCTAAGACACTAAGTAAGGACCAAGGTCACACAGCTATTGTGAGCCAGGGCTCAAACCCTGATATTCTGGCTCCGGAACCTAGTCAGAACCTCTTTAACACACTGCTTCCATCCTAGCAGCCCAGTGGGAGCAGAAAGAGAAACCACCCCACGAACACTGAACCTGCCCCTGCCTCTGGAGAGCAGCTCAGTCATTCTCGTGATGGGCCGTGTGTTACAGTGAGGAATGTGCTCTTAGTACAAGCAGGCATGCGACAGAAGAAAGACGCGGGTGATAAAGTACATTTTGCTCAAGCTCTCAAGTTATAGCTCATTTGCATCCTATTATTTACAGTCAATTTCCCAAATTTTCAGTAATCAGTTTTCTACTGTTATCATCAGACAAAATAAGAAGTTACAGTCAAGAAAATATCGTTGCTGTTGTAACTCCGAAAATTGACTCCTCCACGTCTCTCCATCGAGTGTGTTAGAGATGAGCTGCAAGTGGGCTGGAGGCACCTGTCCACAGGCGTCTACAAAAATTGCTCAGATCCCTAGATTCTATTTTTTTCCTTTTGGTAGCAAGGAGTTTGGAGGACAATGAACTGCAGGTAAGACTGGTAGCAGTAATACCGAAGGCTGAGGCCCAGAATTACAATAACGTCTGGCTGACACATTCCTGTGTTTCTGGATGTGCAACGACCCCTGGCCTCTTTCTCCAGCACAAATAATTGTGACGGCTTAGTTTACAAGTGAATAAAGAAAAGGGCTTTCTTTGGGTGTTTCAGAACCATTTACTAATCTTGCTTGCTGAGAAATAGCCTCCCTGTCCAGAAAATTACCTCGTAGTTCCCATTCTCAGAAATTCCTCAAGCAAGTCAGAAATGACCGTGCTGTCTTCCTCATCCTGTACCCTTTGCTCCACCTCCCCACCCCACCCCACCCAATTTTGTCCAATAATGTAAGACATGTTCCAAGTCTGATTCCTCAGTGCCAAACCTTACATCTATTAAATGTGTAATAAATACAGTGGGTGAAGGTAAAAAAAATGAGCAATGTTGACTGTGCTTTGCAAGATGAGAAAACACCTTCCCTGTATGCTTTTGCTTTTAATGAGAGCAATCATGTAATTTGGGGGTGACAACTAGAAAAGAGGCTAAAAGATTCTGGGTTCTGACACAGCTACAAACCTTAGAGAATGTTTAATTATTGCAAGTGTTGGGAATCGACATTTTCTAATGCAAATAAAATCATGTCACCATATGGGAGGTTGTAAGAGGAAATATAAACCAGAATGATCAAATGTAATACAAGGGCATACTGAATTAGGGCAAATTAAGACATACCTTATAACTTTAAAGACAATTCTAAGGAAAAGGAAGACAACCAGAAATGAGTTAAAAAGAGTCTAGATATATGTAATTGATTAAAGTGCATTGTAAAAAATAAAAAAACAAAAAGAAAAGAGGAGGGAGAATACCATGCCTCCCACATTTGAAGATCAGCAACATTTGACCTGACACTTCCTCCACGAAGCCCTCCCAGATGTCACCTTTAGGTTTCATCTCTCTTGCACTCTCACAGAGCTCTAGTAACTCTGCTGCAGTAACTCTGTTTTGTGCACTTACCTATCCCTACCATTAGCTTGTAAGCCCTATGATTCTATTGTAAAATGTATTTCTTCAGAAGTGACATATGCCACAAACCGAGAGATTTAAAGAGAGATCGAAGAGCTGAGCTTGTGCTTTGGGGAACTGCGGGGCTGAAGGAGACAGCAGTACTATCAATCCAGTCCAGATGTCCAAGCAGCTCTGAAGGGCTCACTTGGCTTGGAAATGTAGGCAGGAAGCCATGCACAGGAAGAGGGCTGCTCTGGAGCATGCTGGTCCTCGACTGCGCCTCATCCCTCTGACAGCTGTGTCCTGCTCCGCTAGCAGGATGCTTGTTTGCAGGAGGCTGTTGACTACCGTGCCAGGCTGGCTGTATGTTACTTTCCCCTCATGTACTAGGCTCCACGATCCTGGCCTTCTGTTTGCTTCTCTAACACTCCAAGATTTTTGCCTTAGTGCACTTCAACTTGCAGTTCCCTTTGTCTGTAAAGTACGTTTCCAGATCCTGCACCTTACGTTCCATGTCTCATTTGTGTTCCAACTTTGGTGTCACTTCCTCCAAGGCAGGCTGCTTTACATCTTTGTTTTTATCTCTGTAACATTCAGCACTACCAGGAATTACCTTGTTTGTTTGTATTCTTGTCTATTTCTTGTTTTGCCTACCCAATATAAACTTCAAGAGAGACTGCTAGGTCAATGGTTCTGTTCTCCTCTGTTCCTGGCCAGTGTCCAAACTAGTGCCTAGAACAAGAAGGCATTCCATAAATGTCTTTGTAACAATGAATGGAAATGGGGAAAATGCTTACTGAGTATCAACCATGTGCCTGGGGGTCTACTGAGTACTTTCAAATACATTATTTCATTTGATTCTTACCATAAGGTTTGAAAGAGGCACGACTGATTCACAATTTGCAAGTGAGGAAAAAGCCTCAGATAGGTGGAGTCACTTGTCCAAGGTTACAAAGCAAGTGCTCAATAAATATTTATTGAGAAAGAAGGCAGGCAGGCAGGCCAGGCAGGCAGGCAGACAAGCCAGCATCTAGGACGTGGCAGCTCCATCTAGTTGGTGTGGCTCCAAAGCCCATGTTTCTTTTATTTCATCACAGTTTTAATGTACAGCAGCTTCGGTTGTGACAAGGAGAGTAGTATATTCTGCGACTCCCAAGGCTGACCTTTTGAAATTATCTTGCTGACAGCTGGAATCAATGCTTTTGTGTGCCGAGCTGTAATTTTCAGCACCGATCTGACATACGACTGCCATATAATGCTACCTCCTTTGATCCAAGCCACAGACTGTCACCTTTTATTTGGGAGAGGATGAAATTCAACGCGAAGATTGTTTCCATTAACTCCCTGCTGCAGTCTGGAGTCTATTGGAGAGGAGTCATACCTTTCATTAGAATTTTTTTAAAATGCAAAAAGCAGGCTCCTCTCCTTTGGCAACCTGACACTTCCAAAGTCTTCTTTCCACAACCAGGTCACAGTTGGATGCTGTTCTCTGCCTTGACTCTGGATGGAAGGTCGCATTGCTTCACGTGGCCTCCAGGGTCCAGCATGGCCTGGTCCCCACCTGCTTCTCCAGCTGCGCCTCCGGCCGCTTCTTCTCCTCCCACCCTGTCTGGGCAGCTCGTTTATATTTTGTTTTTAGTTAGTGCCACGTGGTCTCCAACATCGTCCTGCTTTTGCTTTCTGTTGAAATACTCTTCAACTTCTTCTTTATTTGTAGCAATTTCACTTTACTTTTGAAGATATTTTTTCCTAAATGTGGTTTTCTCTGATCATCCATATTATCTTGGTCAACGTTGATATCTCTTCATCTATTATATGTACTATCTCTAAGATAATTACACTGCATTTTAATGAATACTCATTGGGTTTTCTCTTACCAGATTACCAGCAATTTGAGGCACAAATCTCTTTTATGATAGAATTATTAGCACAAAGAATGATCATTTATGTAGTTCTTAGAAAGTGCTAGGCACTGGAACTGACACTTTACATATATTATCTCATTTAGTTCAAATGTTAGTGCATGCTGAGCATATTATTTGCTCAATTGGGTATATTGTTTTGGAGGAATCATACAGACCCTTGACTTCAATTTCTTGTGAAACTATGTACTATGAATCATTATTCCTATTCCACAGGTGAAAAACCAAAGTCCACATGGGTTAAATCATTCATTCGGAGCACAGAACTATCAAATAGCAGAGGCACAGTTCCAACCTGAATCTCAGTTATGCAGGCTCTGTGCACATGGAAACATCTGCTTCTTTTTGTTAATGTCTGGAGAACGGATGAGTGTATTTCCCTTTTCTGAGGCTGGTACTTGAGGCCACCCATAAACCAGTGTCATCTATTTAATCGCATCTGTCTGAAGACCCTCTGAACAGCCAAACTAACATTTGCACATTCCCCCACTCATCCTCTCCACGCCTGACACAAATCTCACGTGGCTCATGTGGCCTGAATTGTCGGCAGTCTTCCTCCTTGCCCATGCAAAGTCCCCCATAATCTCTGGTTCGTATTTTAGAACCTCAAGTTCAAAAACCATAGCCAGCTTTTTCGAACCTCAGTATCACGCTCTGTATGTCCGATGTTGGCACATCTTTATAAGAAATCAAGCAATAGATCATATAGTACCTTGAGTACCAGGCCTATGTTCATTGGCTATATGACTTTGGACTAGCACTTAAGCTTCAATTTCCTGATCTATAAAGTGAGAAGAGAAGCCGCATCTTACCTCATAGAGTAGCGGTGAGAATTAAACCAGAGAAGCTTCTGCTTCATATTAAAGGATTAATACATACTACCTCATATGATTATCTAATAAGACAAGAGATTGTCAATACTGAAAATTAAAGTAAATTCTTGAGTTTACAAATGAAACAATCTGAGAAAGAGAAAGCTCCTGATTCAAGGTCACAATATTCAACTAAGAGCGTTTATGACTTCTGACTTCAAGTGATTGTTTATGCAGCTGTTTATATTTGACAAGTATGCACAACTTCAAGGTATGAACATTTACTTGATTTTCTTTTTCATTCTTCATCATTCCTAACCAAGTGCTTATTAAAATTTTGCCAAGCAATGGATTACAGAGTTTCTAGAAGGACATTATTTAGATAAGTCTTAGTGTTTAGTGGTATTTTTTTCTCCACCACAGAGTTAGCTTCCTTTGAGATGGAGAATAGGGCTCATAAGTAGCAGCAGTATATTCAGAAAGGAAGAGAAAGAAATGAGAAGGAAATGAGAAAATGTTATGAATAATCCTAGAAATAGAATCACCAGGCTTGCAAATTCTAAGCATCTGGGAGAGAAATCAGACTTGTTACAGGAAATGGCTATTTACTGAGAGATGAAGGGACCTTGTTTCCCTAATCCAGGCCTGAGAAGCCTTATGTTTCTGTTTCAAAGAAAATGCAAATTGAGGAGAGAACAAAATAAATTTTCTTTTTCAAAGTATCTCTTACTTAATACAAGACAAACTCTTTCCAGGCTTACAGACCATGATAAACTGTTTCCTTTTTTAAGCCCAGGGACCCAGGGTCTGAGGCATCTGTCAGCACTGTATGGCCTCAATTTACAACTCTTCTTTTGTGGGATCATCATTAGCAGAGTTGTGGAGGAAGTGAGGCTTATCATCCTGCATTTAGACATCACTTCCACCTTCCTCCCATCTCAGGAATTCATTTACCATCTCCATCAGGGCCCTCAAGTCATAGCCACCCCGTGGTTGTCCAAAGCCTTCACCAGAGGGCAATATTGTACCCTGGTCAGTTTCTTGGAGCCTGGCACTCACTACTTTCCCTCAAAATTCTGTTCTCTCAGTGTGAGAAGCATAACTCTGCTGTAAGCTTCTTGACATTAGAGCCTTGTCTTCTGCATGTATCTCCCCTAGAGGAGCAAAAAGAGTGTACACAGTAGAAAGTCAATACATATTCGGTAGATGTGTGGAAGGATGGGAAAACAAAGAAGAAATTCATTAAATGTTAGAAAGGAAAATCTACACAAAATAGCTTGTTTCATGGCTAATGTAGTAGCTCTTTGATTCGTTTTCTCATTTTAGCAAAGTATTGATTTTTTTCCCCAAATGCAGTATTTCTAGGAAAGCTATGTGGGGCAAGTGTCTTTCTTTATATCCTCCAGTAATACTCTGTGGACAGCCTGCATGTGTCTGGGAGGTCTGTACGTGTGGTCTACAAGCATCTGCCTGGTTTCCTTCTTGTATTTAAATTGGGGGTGGGTATTGGGATCCACTTTGATTTTAATGAGCTCAAGCTACCTTCCTGCCACACCTAATGAATGCATGAAATCAGAAGAACAGTAATAACTAATAAAAATAAATCCAAACTGTAGGGGTAGAGGGAAGAAGATAACTTGACAAGTTAGGAAACTTGAGTTTGAAATATCTGATGCAGAACAGGCTTTGTCTGCAACCAACTGATTGTGCTCATTCTGCACGAAATTAGAGTTAAAAACTCTGTTGGGGAAAAAAGCTAAGACATACCTGTGCTAAAAGGATTGCAATGGGAGATTGAAGACTAATGTAAAGAAACTTTGCATCATAAATGTGAGGACTTGAATTTGAATTCTGTTTCGCCAAATAATTTCCTTCTAGGGCCCAGGGTCTTTCATTTCATCCCTCTAAACCATTTTTCTTGTCTACAAGATCAGAAAGTCAACTGCACAGTTGGAATTGCTGGAATTGCTCATTTTAGTGGGAAGGAGACCATATTCCATGTAGGAAGGTCACTACTAGAGCAGGTAATGAGAGCCCTGTGTGGAGAGCCATTCTCTGCCCTCAGCTCCCACAGTGGGAAGAGCCAGGGGGCCGGGTGAGGCTCCCCACTTGCAGTGCAAGCCAAGTTTTCTTTCATCAGTTCTCTGTGGCCTTTGGGGTTTTGCAGTACCCAAAGTTTTGAGGAGACTAGTGATTCACCCTCTTCCTGCATCTAGCCGACAGATCACACAGTCACTGTGGCTCTGTGGTGACATGGGCAGTCGTTCAAAGTCAGAACTATCCCAATTTATCCTTTCCTTTTCCATTCGGGCTTCTCTCCACAGGGGCCATGAACTATCCTGGCTGAAGGTGGTCCCTTTCATCAGGGCACCCTCAGATGAGAGAGTAGGTAAACACTGGCTATATGACAATGCTATTTTGGTGCTTTGCTCTCTTTCTTGTTGCAAAAGAATGGTGAAATCCTGCCTAAAGACCATCCAATAGGACCTCCAGGCTGGTCTCGTATGGTCTTAATATTTATATTGGAAAAATTTCCAGAGCAGTGCCATTCCATAGAAATATAACGTGGACCATATACGTTATTTAAAATTGTCTAGTAGCCATATTAAAAAGTAAAAAAAAAAAGGCGATGCTAGTTATATTTCATCCACTATAGCCACAATATTATCATTTCAAGGTGCAATCAATACCAAAATTATTTGTGAGGTATTTTTTCTGAGTCTACAAAATCAATGCATATTTCAACTTACAACTTATGTCAGTTTAGTCTACACTTGATGCCCAGTAGATACATGCGACTAGTGGCTGCCTTACTGAACAGTGTCTTCAGACATGACTGCACTCCTTATTCAATACATTTAATGGGAAGGTTAGCAGAACCTTTACCCAGCAGAAATAAACAATGTAACACAGAATGGGCTATCAATTTGGATTTTGAAAGGCATGTTAATTAGTTATTTTATAAAGATGTTATAATTTCTTAAATTATTTTTTGGGGGAGCAAATGACATAAGACTAAAAGGCCTCTATCCTACAAAGGAATGAAGAGAAGAGTCCACCACAGAAATGACTGTTACAACGGAAATAACAATGTCATAAGAATTTATATTCTCATAGGAAAGACAGAACAAATGTTTTCAAAGATCTTTAAGTGTCAATAAAAATCTATAAATAGCTAGATCCCCAAATAAGATAACCAACCAATCAATATAACTTCCAGAAATTGAAGACACACCACTCTACCTCTCGGATCGCTGAATGCCGTGAAGATGGCTGACATGCATGGCTGGAGGGAGGGAAAGGATGCCCGCACTCCCACATGTTACTGGGAGTAAACGTGACATTTAGGAACACTTTTTTCAAATATCCTTGCCTCTTTCAACCTAACCATTTTAATTCTGTATCATGAGCTAACTACTAGATAAAGACATAAAATGGACATAAAGAATGCCTACTTCAATGATACGGGACTACTGAACATTAAATGAAAAAATTCGGGGTTTGAAACAATACATAGAAGACAACATAGCAGTGGGGATATTTAAATGCTGCTTTGTACTTTCTGGAAATAACATTATTTTAATTAGCATACAATCTTCTAATCAGAGCTAATAATAAAGTGCTACCTTTTGAAAAAGAACTATACTCTGGAAACTTTCAGAGTAACCAAAAGAAAAAAAAAGTAAATGAAGAAAAGAGTATGGTCTGTAATGGTTAGGAAAAATTTCTTCAAAAAGCAAATGGCATAAGAAGAGAATATAAGGAGAATATTTTCACCAAACGTACTACATTTCCCTAGGACTCATTTATCTTGAAAGTGGTTTATTTAGTTGCAAGCCCCGGATCTTCTTTAACTTGAAATGTAGGAGAAAAGATTCCTTATTTGAGATCTTAAAGAATACAACCTTTACATGGACATGCACTCAAGTTTACCTGGGGGCAGAATGGAACTGCTGAACTGGGAAATAAAATTATAGCAAAGCAATTAGGACATAAAATCAGCTCTGAGCAAGGTCAGCTGAGAATGCGTAACACTGGGTGAAACATGGCCAGGGCCTTTCAGGAGGGAAGAAAGGAACACAGTTTATTTCCCAGGCTCCGAGAAAGACTAAATCTTACTGCATTTTCCTTTACTATGTGCACCTTGCCCCATATCCTGCCTTCCTATCTCAAAGAAAAGCCTTAAGTTGTGTGTATAAAATTTCTACCTGGCCTTCTGGATTTTCCCGACCATCTGCCAAAGTCAACTCTTTCTCTGGATTTGGTCAGAAACTAACATCTGCATCTTTCATTTGGCAACTATGAATTACCCTGTGTGTATGTTCTGACATTCTGGAAGTGCTTTGCCCGATAACTCTGTTCCCAGAGAAAAGAGTATAATGACCAACAAATCCTTGTTGATTGATCCATATACAAATTGGGCAATCTATTTCAGCCCCTTACCACCGGGAAGCAGAGAGCAGTCAAATCTGGAAAACGCTATCTCAGTGATGGATGGATTGACTGGACAGCGGCCACAAAGTCACTCCAGTGATACTTAGTGAAGTTCTTCTTGGTAATAGAGAAAAGATTGCTTTGGTAATTGCCTAGGTCCTTTCAAAAAGAAATTAGTGTTATGATTACAAAAGGACTTTCCTACTAAACTCAGAAAAAAAAAGCAGCTTACTTCTGAAGTCAATTTGTAATATTAATTTTTTTCTAGCTCCCTTGCTTGATGAAGAAAAGTTCTCGTGATTTGTGCTTTCAACAAAGACAGGCTCTTTTTCTAAGAAACAGACACATCAATTCTCTCTTGTACAAATCAGCTATAAGTAGTCTTTAGTAGTTCTGGTTTGTATCTCATGCATGACCTGTTGGCTTTCACTAAACTTCTACTTTGCTCATTCGCTCCCTAAGAGTTAACTATATCTTATCTCAACCAATTATTGAATAGGTCCTCACTGAGTCTAGGAAAAAGAAACCCAGATTAAGATACAGAAGCATGGAGAGGTTCATTGATTATCCTTGGTCATAGTTAGCAAGAGGCAGCTCTAAAATTCAGTCTCACCCTTAATTAGAAGTGTTTCCTCTCCATTGCATTGCCAAAAGGACTGTCTGCATGTCAGGCCCTGAAGGCTATTAAGCTACTTGTACCAACTTTAACCAGGAATGTCCTGAAATATCAAATATTTGCATTAAATTCAGGATGGCTCTGCTTCAGGGTCAAATTTGGCCCACCACCTACTTTTGTAATTAAAGTTATATGGGTACATAGCCATGCCCATTAGTTTATATATTGTCAATAACTGCTTTACATGGGAAAGTATTAGATTAGTTGTAACAGAGACCATATGGCTACATAACTTAAAATATTTACCACGAGGCTCTTTATAATTTTGTAGATGCCTGCCTTCTTAGTTAAATGAGTAAATTGCAAATAATACCGAAGGAAGATAATTCCCCTTACGACCACCAAGCCCTATCTGATAGATCCACAGATAGAGAGATAATAGGTGAATGAATGAATGAGTGATTAAAACTCCTTTGAGGATTAACTCAGAATATCCAGGTCTGAAGCAGTTGAGACTGACCTCATCAAGGCCAAAGAGATGGACATTGAATCCAGGAAGTTGGATTTTTCTTAAGGTGGTTCTTCTAGTCTCTAGGCTGTTAGTTAGTTGCTTCTTTGTAACTGAAAGTGGAAAAGTTGCTTCCTATTTTGTCTACTCATCTTTGGTTCTCTCTGTACCTTAATGGGAAAGTGGTCACACTTTCAGTGCCTGAGGGTTTGGTGAGTCATGTGGATCTAGGGCCTGTGCAGAGGTATGGTCACATGTCTGTCACCAGAGACTCTCCAGCAAGCCCCATTGACTCTACTTTTTTTAAACATCTCTAATTCTTTCAACTTCTCTCCCTCCGAAGAGTCATAGCCTTAGGCTACTTTCATCTCCCACTAGAATTTCCAGTGGAGCCTGCTAATTAGTCTATCTTCAGTCTTAACCTGCCTCAAACCAGTAGTTTAAACTATCAGGAAAATGAAGAACTTTGGATATACACAACTGAGCATGCCTCTTCCTTCCTTACATTTTCTTCTGTGGACTTCTAGGAACTTTAGGCTACAGTTGCTATTCCTATGCCTGGTACACAGACCCCTCATGACCCGGCCCCTGTTTTCCTTTCTCATTTGACCACACTCAGGAACTGCCCTCCCCCTTCACGCTCTGCTCCAGGTACAGAGAACTACACACAGCCTCAGGAAGCCCATTCATAGCTGTGTTCCTCTCCTCTCATCACACCACAGTGTGTAATTATAATTTTATGGGGTGACTTTAATAAAGGCTATCTTCATACTACACTGTAAGCCTCACGAGGGTTGGGCCACATCTATTTGAACCTCATGTCTAACATATCATCTGACCTTACAAAAGTACTCTTAAAAGTGTTTTTACATAGATGAATAAAATATATGGCACTGTCAAGGCTCCATGTCTAAAAATATGTTTATTCTCTTGCTTGGGATTACTTCTTCTCCCTTCAACTTTTTGCCTCATCCTATCAAATCATTCAAGCCCTAGTTCAAGTGTTCTGAGCACGTTTCTTCCTTCCTTGCTTTCTGTATTTTTTTAAAGAAACCCCCCCAGTCAAATCATACCCCTTGATATGACTGAAGAAAAACATACTGGTCCCACCAGTATGTTCTCTTTACACATGTCTCTCATTGCACATATCACATTATATTCCATTGTTGACTAGAATGTCTCTCTCTGCTATGAGACACCAAAGACCAGGGACTGTATTTCATTCAATTTTGAATTCCCAACATATAGCTTAGCACCTGACATAGAGCAGTTGACTAACAAATGTTGGTGAACAAATAAGCACACAGTAGTGTGGACAGTATGGACAACTGAGGTTGTTGTCCATAACACAAGCACAGTATGGGCAACTGAGGTTCCAATGCAAGCCACTGCAGCAGCCAGACTGGCTCAGGAGAGCCTGGGTTCATACAACTAAAATATAAAAACAATAAAATCAAAGAAATCTTTTTTCATTATCTATTTCTCAGGCACCCATTGATAATTTGCAAAGTGTAGCACTGTGACTGGAACAAATAGTAGAACCTACAGGGACTGTGCATCTCAAAGTATATCCTACACCAAAGGCTTTAGGGGATGAAGTTAAAGCTGAGTGTTGAGACCCAGTTGGCATCGGTCTGCACTTGCAACAGCTCCACTGACCTGGCACACACTTGAAGGGCTTCTCACTCCCCTCTGCTGTCTCTTCTATTCTTGGGGCTCATTTCTTTGAGCTCACTCAGAGCTCTCTGCTGTGTTAGGAACCCTACCTACAGGTATTTAAAAAACAAAATCAGTTGCAACTGTTTAACATCACAACCACCTGAGGTGGCCTTACCAATATGTTTAATAAGAGAATGCCTAACAAACTGAAAGCTGAGCAAAGAGGTATTTACAGAGGACTTTGCAAAGCTTTGACATACTCTAAAGAAGAGGCTTTACTAAGGAAGAGGCTTTACTAAGGAAGCCCAGGAACTGGACTTACTAGGCTTTAAATCAGCTATTCTACACACATTAAAAAAGCTAAAGGAAATTGTGCTTCAAAAGAATTTAAGGAAAATATGAGAATAACATCTCACCATATATTTAATATAAAAAAGGAAGCAGTTATAAAAATCCTAAAACTGTAAAGAAAAATAAGTGAAAAACATTTACTTGAGGTGCCGAATGGCATATTTGAAGTGGTAGAAGAATCAGTGAAATAGAAGATAGGTAAATTGAAGTTGTCCACTCTGAGGGAAAGAAAGAAAAAGGAATAAAGAAGAATAAATAGATCCAGATCCTGGCATAATGGGAGAACCCAAGGAAGGGAGAGAAGGGGGCAGAAAGAATGACTGAAAAACTAATGGTCAAAAATTTCCCAAAGTTGATTTAAAATGTTAGTGTACATGTTTTAAAAGCTTAATGAACTCCAGGAGGGATAAATTCAAAGGGCCCCATCCCTTTGAATGGACATCAAAGTCAAATTGCTGAAAGTAAAAAGCACAAGGAATCTTAAAGTCAGCAAGAGAAACAGGACTCATCACCTGTAAGGGATCTTCAATGTGAGTAACAGCTGGTTTCTCATCAAAATTCATTAATACCAGGAGGCAATGAAACAACATACTGAAAATGCTGAAGTGAAAACAACACCTGACAAGAACTCTATATACAGCCCAACTATCTTTTCACAATAAAGGAGAAATCATGGCATTCCCAGGAAAAACACAATCTGAGAGAATTTATTTCTGATAGAACTCCCCTGCAGCCCAGAGTAAAACAGTCCTTCAGACTAGAAGGTGAGGATGCTAGAGAGCAAGTTGAAATCCCACAAGTAAATAATGAGCACCGATAAAGGTAAATGCATAGGTCAGTATAAGCAGCAGCACGGGTGTATTTTGTTGATAATTCTTTTTTCTTATCTGATTATAAGAAACCTGTATAAAGCAATAATTATAACTGTGTTGTAGAGCTTATACAAAGGATGGAGAAGGAAATGTAGATAGGGTTCTAGTACAATTACAATTAATTTGGTATTAATTCAGATAAAGTTGATGGTGACATGTTACTTGTTCCAGGGCAGACACTAAGAAAATAACTAAAATATATCTATTGTAAAAAACAATAAAAATTAAAATGGTATGCCATAAAAAACCTAGTTAACACAATAGAAACGGAATAATGGAAGAATATTGGGGCAAAGAATATAAGATATTTAGAAAACAACAGCAAAATGATTAAATTTAAACTGACAAAACATTCCATTTGAAATATAAAATTGGGCAAAATAAATTTAAAGAAAAACATTACCCTCCTTTATGCTGTTGGTGAGAGATGCTTTAAATTCAAAGATGCAAGTTGAAAGCCAAAAGATTTAAAAGCATATGACAGGCAAGCAGGACCCAGAAGAGAGTAGGGGATGCCGTACTAAAACCAGAAGTAACGTACTTTAAAACAGAGTTATTTTTACAGACAAATAGGGATATTTTGTAATGATGAAGTGTCACTGTAAGAGGATGACTTAACCATTATAACATGACCTTTTTTTTTATTAATAAAAACATTTTATTTATTTGTTTTTTTGTTTTTTTTGTTTACATATTTTTATTTTTTTATTTTTGACAATTTATTTATTTATTTATTTATTTATTTTTTGGTCTATTACTCCCATCCCGTACCACCCCCNGCCACCCTCCCTGCACACCTAGGCAGACAGGTCTCTGCCACCCAGCCCCTCCTAGATGGTGAGGGAGGGAGCCAGCTCTTCCAGGGACCCTGCAGCCGGCCCAATGCTCCACTGGGTTCTGGTCTCCCTACGAGTCCTCCGTGGCACTGGCCACAGACAGAAGCCTCTACACCCCTAACACAGCGGCAGTGGCGGCTCTGAGGCGTTTTGGGCTGGCCCAGGGCAGCCGGTCCTGCCACTGCCGCTTTTGTCTTTACTCACAGGTACTGGGGTCCCGATGAGTCCTCTGTGTCAGACACCCCTGTCGCTGGGCGCAGGGGGAAGCCTCTGGGCCCCGACCGCTGAGGCAGCCAAGGCTCCAAGGTCTTTATTCGCCGGCTAATGGCTGCCGCCGGTCTGGCCGCCTCCGTCCTTACTCGCGTCCCTGAGACCTCAACGACCTCCAGCGGTCTGGTTAGTCACTATCTCTGGTCTCTTATTTTCATAAATGCTGGGGAATTGTTGGTTGGGTAATTGATTGCCCTGTTCTTCTGTAAATCTGCCAGGATTTTCCCCCAAGTGTAGGAGAACTGCAGTCGCTCCGTCCTACTCCGCCGCCATTTTCCAAGATAACATGACCTTTTAAACCAAGTAGACTCACTGGAAATCCATAGAATAGGGTCACCAACAACAGCAAAATACACATTCTTCTAAAGAGCATGTGGAATTTTCTCCAGGTTAATTATGTCAGGCCATAAAGAAAATTTCAATAAATATTAAAATTAAACTTACAGTGAACATATGTTCCTTGACTAAAATGAATTGAAATTACAAATTAATAACAGAAGAAAATTTGGTAAACTCACAAATGCATAAGAATTAAACCACAAACTTCTAAATAACAAATGTCAATGAAAAATCACAAAACAAATAAGAAAACATTTTGTGGTGAATAAAAATGAAAATAACTTAGCTAAATTGTAGCTAACACAATGTGTAGAGGGAAATTTATAGCTGTCAATGCCTATAATAAAGAAGAAAAAACTCAAATCAATAACCTAATCCTTGACCTTAAGTAAAAAGAAAATGAAACTAAATGCAAAGCGAGCAGAAAGAAAATAACATAAGCTGAGGAGAAAATAAATAAAACAGGGAAAACAATCAAGAAAATAAGAAAACCAAAAGTTATGTTTTTGAAAAATAAACAAAGCTGACGATCTTTAGCTAGACTGACCAAGTGGGTTGGGGAGCGAGAGGGAAAGCAGACTCAATTTGCTAAAATCAGAAATTAGACAAGAGGCTATTACTCCTAACCTTTCAAATGTTAAATATTGAATGCCAGAAGATTGAATAACTTCAATGAAGAAGGTAGTTTCCCAGAAACAAACTACTGGAATTGAGTTGAAAATAGAAAATATAAATAGACCAATGAAAGTAAAAAAAGCTAACAAAGTTCTAAAGGAATAAAGAGTTTGAATTAGAAAGAAACAGAACCTTCCCACAAAATCCAGGACTATGTGACTTCACGGATGAATCCAACCAAATGTTTAAAGAAGGAAGCACAAATCTTACAGAAAATTTTCCAAAGCTTAGAAGAAGACTGAACACTCCCCAAGTTTTTCCTTGAGACAGTTTTACTCTGACACCAAAACCAAAGACAGGACAGAAAATAAAACTATGGGCTAATATTTTTTATGAATATAGATGTATAAAATCCTCAGCATAATACTATCAAACTTATTCCAACAAAATATAGAAAAGACTATATGGTATAACTAGGTGAAATTAATCTTAAAATGTAAGATGGCTTTAACATTCCAAAATTAATCAATGTAATATAATATATTAGCAAAATAAGAGACAATGAAATCACATGATCATCTCTCAATTGATGTAGAAACAGCACTTGACGTATTCAACTTCTTTTCATGGTAAAACGAAACAAAACGAAAACCTCAACAATCTAGGAATGGAAAGCAGCTTCAAACTGACCAAGGGCATTGTAGTGGGTTGGGTCGTGGCATCCAAAAGACATATGTACATGCTAACCACCAGAACCTCTATGTTTTACCTTACATGGCAAAAGAGTGAATATTCCCTTATATTACAAAACAGGTAATTAAGTTAATGACGCTGAGAAGAGGAATTTACCCTGGATTATTCTTGTAGTAAATGCAATAACATGTATCCTCAGAAAACGCAACTACACAGTAGAGAAGGTGATGTGCAGAGGGAGGCAGGGATCAGAGTGACGTGGACCACAAGCCTACGGGGGCTGGGCAAGCACCAGGAGCTGGAAAAGGCAAGGAACAGACCTTCCATTCGAGTCCCCTGAAGGAGAGCAATGGTACCAGATTCTGGACTTCAACCTACCAGTCTGTGAGAAAACACTTATTGTTCAAAGCCACCAAGTTTGTGATAACAGTACCTTGTGGTTCCAAACACAGGCAACTACAAAAATAGCTAAAATCCTATTTAGTGATGAAAGATGGAGAATTCGGCTGCTAAGATTAGGAACAAGAAAGGAATATACACTCTTGCCACTTTAATCCACACGGTAATGGGGGTCCTTGACAGGAAATTGTGGTGGGGAGGGGAGAAGAAATCATAGTGTCTAGGTTAGACAATAGAAGTACAACTGTATCTCTATTTGCAGATGATATGATCTTGTATATAAAAATTGTAAGGGATTGACAAAACACATTAGTGCTAGTATACAAGCTCAGCAACGTTTAAAATACAAGGTTTTAGGATATACAAAATTAAATATATTTCTATACAATAACAAGGTACAATTTGGAAATGAAACTAAGAAATTAATTCCATTAATAATGGCAACCAAAAAATACATATTCAGAAATAAAGTTAACCAAGAAAATGTAAAATCTTTACACTGAATTGTGGACCATCACTGTGTGAACTTAGAAACTGCTGGGGTTTTTTGTGTGCATAAATTGACAAGCTGATTACAAAACACATATGGAAATGCAAGGGACCCTACGCAGTCACAATTTACTACAAAACAACTGTCACCAAGACAGTGTGGTAACTGGCATAAGAAATGACATGTAGATCAACTGGACAAAACTGAGAGTTCAGAAATAAAACCTCGCATTCTGGTTTATTTTTGACAAAAAATACCAAACGATTCAA
The DNA here is from genome assembly GCF_014824575.4 of Sturnira hondurensis. Classification (NCBI taxonomy): domain Eukaryota; kingdom Metazoa; phylum Chordata; class Mammalia; order Chiroptera; family Phyllostomidae; genus Sturnira; species Sturnira hondurensis. The sequence goes on along the minus strand of NW_028076783.1, from coordinate 4,651,505 downwards.
TGGTAAAAGAATAGGTTTTTCTGCCAGTGATTCTGGCACAACTTGATAATAGATGCAAAAAATGAAGAAGAAAAAGGAGGAGGAGGAGCAGGAGGAAGAGGATCTGGGCTCTTTCCTTATCCCACGCACAAAAGCTAACACAAAATTAATCCTAGACCTAAATGTAAATACTGAAAGTAAAGCTGTTGGAAGAAAATACAGGTAAATCTTCATGGCACTGGATTAGCCAGCTGCTTGTTCGATATAATACTTACAAGAGAAGCAACAAAAACAAAAGAAATATAAATTGGACTTTATCAAAATGTTTAAGAAGCTTTTTTGCTTCAAAGGCTATTATCAATGAAGTAAAAAGACAACACACAGAATGGGAGAAATATATTCAAATCATGTATCTAATGAGGAATTTTAACCTAGAATATATGAAGAATTTTTACAATTTAACAATGAAAAGAAACAACGTAATTTAAAAGTAAGCAACGTATTTGAATCAACATTTGATTCAAAGACATACCATGTCCATAAAGCACACAGAAGATGCTCAGTGTCGTGAGTCATTAGGGAAACACAAATCAAAACCACAATATACTTCTGGCCAAGATGGAGGCATAGGTGGAAACACTGTGCCTCCTTGCACAACCAAGTTTAAAAGCAACAAAGTTTTAGTAACAAAAACACAACCAAACACAGAAAATTGAACTATATGGAAGTCAGACAACAACGAACTGTTCATCCAGACCAGTAAGAGGGGCAGAACCAGCAACTGGTGGAGCAGGGTTGTGCAGGAAAACTCTGCTAGACCGACTCAGGGACTCAGACGTGCAGGCGGTGGTTGGCAGATTACAGGCATGGGGTTGCAACAGGCAGACCCAGTGAGGGTGTAAGGTGGCAGGCTGACTTCGGTCACACATTTGCGCACAGATAAACTAGGCGAAGGAGTGAGCAGTGAGATAGACTGCTCAGGCCCCAGTGGTGGGAAGCAGCAGAGAGGACCGCCATTGCCCCTCTTTGACCCTGCCCTCACATACAGCATCACAAACCAGCGACTGAGTTGCCCTGCCCTGGTGAACACCTAGGGCTCTCATAGGCAACAGGTGTGAACAGACCAAAACATCATGGCTCAAGAAGAACTCAAAGCCCCAGAGCCAATAACTCTAAGCAACCAAGAAATAGCCAGCCTATCAGATGCACAGTTCAAAATACTGGTGATCAGGATGCTCACAGAACTGGTTGATTTTTGTCACAAATTAGAGGAACAAATGAAGGCTAAACTAATTGAAATGAAGGGAAATGCACAGGAAACCAATAGTGATGGAAAGGAAACTGGGACTTACATCAAGGGAGTGGACCAGAAGGAAGAAAAAAATGACCAAACAGAAAAGAATGAAGAAACAAGAATTCAGAAAAATTAGGAGAGGCTTAAGAACCTTCAGGACATCTTTAAATGTTCCAATATCTGAATTATAGAGTACCAAAAGGGGAAAAGAAACAGCCACGAGTGGAAAACTTATTTGAACAAATAATAAAGGAGAACTTCCCCAATCTGGCAAAGGCAATAGACTTCCAGGAAATCCAGGAAGCTCAGAGAGTCCCCAAGAAGTTGGACCCAAGAAGGAACACACCAAGGCACATCATAATTACATTAGCCAAGATTAAAATGAAGGAGAGAATCCTAGAAGCAGCAAGAGATAAGGGGACAGTCACCTACAAAGGAGTTCCCATCAGACTCAGCTGATTTCTCAAAAGACACCTTACAGGCAAGAAGGGGCTGGAAAGAAGTATTCCAAGTCATGAAATTCAAAGACCTACATCCAAGATTGCTCTATGCAGCAAAACTTTCATTTAGAATGGAAGGGCAGATAAAGTGCTTCTCAGATAAGGTCAAATTCTAAAAGTTCATCATCACCAAGCCCTTATTACATGAAATGTTAAAGGGACTTATCTAAAAAAGAGAAGATAAAAAATATGAACAGTGAAAGGACAGCAAACACACAGTTATTAACAACCACACCTAAAACAAAAGCAAACTAAGAGGACAGCTAGATCAGGAGCAGAACCATAGAAATGAAGATCACATGGAGGGTCAGCAACAGGGGAGTGGGAGGAGGAGAAGGGGGAGAAGGTACAGAAAATAAGTAGCATAAACAGTAGGTAGAAAATAGGGGGGGCAAGAATAGTATGGGAATTATAGAATCTAAAGAACTTGAGACACATGGACACAAACTAAAGGGAGGGAATGGGGGGAGGGTGTGTGCAGGGCGGAGGGGAATGAAGTGGGGAATGAGACAACTGTAATGGCATAATCAATAAAATATATTTTTAAAAAACAAAAAAAAACCCAACACCACAATATAACACTTTACACCTACTTGAAAGGCTATCATAAGACAAACAGAAAATAAGAAGTGTTGGTGAGTGGATAAATTATAACCTTGATACATTGGTTGTAGGAGTGTAGAATAGCACAGCCCTTTAAAAAAATTGGGCATGCCTTGAAAAAAGTTAAACGTGGAGTTATCATCTGACCCAGGAATTCCATTTCTTGGTACATGCCCAAGAGGACTGAAAACATGTCTGCCCACACACTTGTACAGCATACTCAAAACAGCATTATACAAGCAGCCAAAAAATGGTAACAATCCAAATGCCCATCAGCTGATAAAAACACAAAGTGTGGTATCCATACAATCAAATATTATTCTGTGGCTGAAGGAATGATACACTAACATATGCTACAAAATAGATGAACCTTGAAAATACTAGTGAAAGAATCCACACATGAGAGGCCATATAATTTACGATACCATTTATATGCAATGCTCAGAACAGACAAGTCGCAGATTCGGGGCTCTCAGGAGCAGGACCAGGGGAGCTGGGGTCAGAGTGGCCGCTAATGAGTCAGGGTGTTTTTCTGAGATGGTGAAAACAGTCAGAGCATCGATGGCGGTGACAGATTCACATCTGGGACTTTAAACACCACGGAACAGTACACTGTTCAAAGGTGAACTTCTGGTGTATGAATTTTATCTCAATTACGTTGTTATTTGAGAAAAGAATAAGAAATGGAATAGCTAGACAGTGTGGCAGTTCTTTTCTAAAGGGGAGAGTGGAGGGCGGGCAAAATGGATAAAGGGGGTTCACTGTATGGAAAGGATGGAAACTAGGACTTGGGGTGAGCATGATATAGTATATACAGATGCTGAATTATGATGTCATATGCCTAAAACTTACAAAATGTCATAAACCAATGTTCCTCCAATTAAAAAAACACACTCTCTCAAGAGCATATCCATAACTGGTAAAAATATTCATCCTGGATTTGAAATAAGTTTATATGACTCAAAATCCTGTGATTATTGGACCGCCCAGGTTTGCTAACTCTGCCTGGGAGACTGGGGGAGAATGCAGTGCTCACGTGACCATTCTGTTCTATGCTGCCAGCCACCATGCACTTCTGAAGAAAATGGCGTGGTGCTGTTTTGGAGGAAGGGAGCTTCATAGAATTGTAGGAGATGCTCAGAAATTCCAAGGGGTGAGTCCCTGAAACCCAAAGCCGAAGAGAGAGAGCCAGCTCCCCCAACATTTTCCTGCTGAGAGGACAAGAAACTTTGGCATGGAGACAAAAGTCAAGCTTGGTTGTGTAAACCAGAGTTCAGAAAATCAGGAGAGAATAGGAAGATACTCCATTAAAGTGCAGAAGGTCAAGTTATGCCCTCACACTATGTGATGACAAGAAAGAAAAAAAAATAGAAGCTCTAGGCTGAAAGCCAGGTGACTGGGGACAGAGGAGCTGAATGTTTCCTGGTTGCTCTCTTAAATTGGAGCCTTTTCATTGAAGAAGCCAGAACATTAGCCATTGTTGGTTTTTCTAAAGGTAGGTGAGCAGTTTGACAGCTCAGGGTAGGAAGAATAAGAGAACTAGTAATTACTGCTATTTGGAGACAAAGGCGTGTGTGTGCGTGCACACTCCCGTGTGTTTGCCATTCTCTGGTTTCAGTTCATTATTTAACTTCTTCTTTCCTGCCCACGGGGGAGGCAGCTCTCTCCCCGACAGTGGCAAAGGGAAGTTAAAAAACTGAAAACACATCAAAGCTCACTGAGGGGTGGAAATTTACCCATTGCATAGAAGAGCTGGTTTCCAAAGTGAAAAAATATTTATTTTTTTCTAAAGAAGTATTTATATTTTTAGGTGTATATCTGGGATTCCTTCCCCCAATCTCCAGGACCATATTCTTTCTCTCTCTGTTCATGGTCTCCCATATAGTTGATTGATGCATCTATAAATGCTTTAAACCATAAATGAGCTGCTCCTTTTAGATGTTCTAAAAGGGTGGAGCTATGTTCAGAGCATGGTCATGAACCAGAGAAAAAAGAGGAGGAAAAGTCAGAGAGAAGCATGGCCAAACACCACTAAAGTTAACACAATCTCCTCCTATGAAAGCTCTTCACTCTGAGGTCATTCTTACATTTAGTTGAGATACAATCGCACCGCATCTGGCATAGCAGTCATGTGCAAGTGAAAGGGGTCACACTAGGAGAAAATGTGAAACTTTCCCCCAGTCCTACAGCATAGAGCTAGAATTATATTTTTATCGTTTGTTGGCTATGTGGTCTTAGGGATGTTTCTGAAACTCCCTGAGACCAGTTTTTTCAAATATAAAGTGAAGATAATAGCACTTTACCACCCTACAATAATTTGTGAAATTTATAGTGTATGTATATATGGCTTATATATATATGTATTCACACACACAACTAGGGTAGATCAAGGTACACAGAGGTGTTTAATACATGAATACCATAGCCATTACCATTCTAACTCAGTGGCATTCACAACTTAAAACAAAAAAGTTGTGGAACATTTCTCTAAGAAAATATTCAAGATACAAAAGATAAGCTAGGATCGGTTGGTTAAAGCGTGGTGGGAGGGAACACAAATAGCTGGGAGCCCCTTCACTGAGCCCCAGTCTAACACAGTCCCTGGAAAGTTTGAAAACCATACACCATGGCATCCAGGCTCCTTTCCAACGGAGAAACCTGGGACTAGAGGGAGAAGGCAACCTTCTTGAGGTTCTACCGGCCATTTGTTGGTGAAGCTGTTAATGACCCCCATTCTCACGACTCATGGTGCAGCCCCTTTCCTCCTACACCCCCAGCCTCCTCCAACCCGTTTTATTTTTACAGCTAGGGGCATAGAAGCGACTGTTCAGAAAAGAAAGTTGTTTGTTAAAAACAGATACCCAAAACATTGGGATATATAACAAGACACAGTGAGAGCGGAGAGAGGGAAACTAAAATAATGGAAGAAATGCATCTGTATTGCCATTGGAGGAAATTGATTTGAAAGACAAACAGCTATTCAAGTGTCAAGTGTTTGGAGTACAAGAACACTCATTTCTTATGGTAACTGAAGGCACTGGGAGGAGGCCAAAAATTGTGTGGTAACTTCTATATAAAAGTGGAGTCTCAAATTTATTATACAATGATTTATATACAAAATGAGTAAAGTTAAAAAATAGTTTTGATTTTAAAAGGGGAAGCTTCAGTAATTTGAAAAATTCACTTTTTATTAAGCACTCCATGCCTCAATGATGTTAATTCTTTAGGGAGGTTTATCTATTCGTGTAGTATATTTATCAATAACTTTCTATTCAATGATTTTCATTGTTTGAAAAGACAAAGGTTGTTACAGAGCAGATATACAAGGTCTGTCCAGAGAGTATCTAGCTCTGTAATAGGAAAAAAGAGACATTTACTGGAGAAGATACAAGAAACATCATACAAAGGGCAATGACGCTTTGGTCCCCTTCAAAGTAGGCCCCATGGGACCTCACACAGGTCTCCCAACTGCCATCAGCTACCCCATTGTATTTTCCTTAATCTCATCAATGTTCTGAAATCTCTTCCCTTTCAAAGGTGATTTTAGTTTGGGGAAAAGGCAGAAGTCACAGGGCACCAAATCTGGGCTGTAGGGGGGCTGAGTCACCTGGGTGATGAGATGTTTTGCCAAAACACTCTGAATGAGATGTGATGTATCAGTGGGCGTGCTGCCAGTTACTAGTTACCCAAAGCTGTGGCCTTCTGAATCATTGAAATAGTTTCCACAGAGTAATGTTTAAGCTTAACCCAAAATGTGATGCAGATTCATTACTCTGCTTGCTCATTTTCAGTATGACAGCCACACAGTACACATGCTCACTCAATGGCATCTACCACCCCCACTGACTAGTACAGTGAAGTCCTCATTGTTCATGCATGTGCATTCCAGTCCACTCTCCTTGGCTGCCTGGTTACATTGATGTCCTGTAAACCATTCTTGTTACCTTAACAATAGATGGACTTTTTCTAGATAGACCTAATACACAGTTAGAAAGAGAAAGAAAAGTTCTTTTGAAGGACAGATGAGGAGAGAAAAATTTCTCACTGCTTCTCAAAATTGCTAAGTTCATATGCATCAATAATATCTCCTGCCATTCAATGCCCTTCACCATCCCCTCAATACCTGGCCAAACAAAATAATCACCTCTTCTGTGAAACATTCTCTCACCAGTCTCCATGGACCTCACTTTACCCACTGCACTAATGTAGCCATGGAGTGCCTTGTGACTTTCCTCGAATCATTTGTCTTATACTTTATGATAATTATAGATTATTAATACTCCATGTGAATGCATCTCACACAAATGTTTAAATTTAAAATCATTTGAATGCAAATTTAATGTTGGCTATTTTATTACATCGACCAGAACACATAATGCTCAATAAATATGATGCATCAATAAAGTGAATAGATGTATGAATAATTAGATAATAAAGAAATTTAGGAACAGTATTGAAAATGCTGAATAAAAGCAACCCAAACCTAGTGAATGATCTTAAAATATTTATATGTGAATTAAATTAATTTTACACATTTGATTCATGAGACATTAGCTTATTCAATGTGGTCTCTACATTGTAATGGAGAGAATATATAATGGAATTAAAAATGTATGTTGAGTTCTTGACCAGATAAGCTGCTGGCTCAATTTTAAGGAGATTGTATCACATCTGGGCTAAAAGTTCCCCATAAATTAAGTAAGCAGACAGGATTAGGACCTCTGAGGCCACTTCCAGTTTCCACCATATTTGATTAATCACATGATGGGCATTAAGGGAGAAATGACCAAACATCCTCCAGCCACGTAGAAAGAAGACCTGGTTTGTTGGTTTTACTCAGTCTATTGGTTCTTAACCTGAAGGCCCTTGAGAGTCATCATGGAATATCCAGAAACACAGGTGAGCAGAGAGAGCTCACAGTGTTTGCAGTCCTGGTGTAGTCCATGTTCGGAAAACTACCAGGGCTCTATTCTAAGCTCAATGAAGTCAGGACTCTCATCTGCCTACTTTTCTTGCACTTTACTCAAAGACCAGCACAGAAAGGTCTGCAATAAATTTCTCTGTAGTAATGTAATCCACAAAGGGACACAAAACCTTCCAGTAAAACACACTAGATGAAAACATAATTTGGTGGCAGAAAGACTTGGTCTGACAACCAAGAACTACCCAGGAACCTGTGAAAAAGAAAAGCAAGGAAAAAAGAATAGTGTTATATGATATTAAAACCCTATAATTAAGATTATATCGACACATGAATAGATAGAAATACCCATAGAAAAGAATATAAAATCTAGCATCACCCCTCAAACATATGAAAGTTTGGTATTTGCTCAAGGAGGCATTTCTGATGAGTGGGCTCTGGAGGTAGCCTTAACTAAATGATACTAAGGAAAATGTGTGTGTGTGCATGGGTGTGTGTGTGAAATGTGCAGGCCACACAGTAAGAGATGGTCAGTGGAGGCAGAATAGCCCCAAAGTACTGGAAGTCTGGGGAGAAATGCTAACTCCAGAAAGGGGTTGTTTTGGGGGTGGGACTGTGTTTTTGTCAATGATGCTCCCAAACGAGCTGAGGGAAGTCCCCTTGGACCTTGCCACTCTCACTGAAACCTTCTGCTCTAATGTACTACACTATCTCTGCTACATGCTGTCCCCCTGCTTGGGCTGCTCTTTACCTAGTGAATTATACTTATCCTTCAGTTAGCAGCTCAGGAGCCCTTTCATCCCAGAGGTCATCTGAACCATTGCCCCACAGGGCCCTTTCACATACACTCTCAGAGAACTGAAGTACCTCCCTGTAGAGCACTGGTTGGTTTGCAAACATATTTGTCTGATTTTTTAATCAATATCTATCTTCTGATGTTTGTGATTATACCTTCAGCCACTGGCATAATAGATTCTATGAGGTTCTTTATAAATATCTATTTAAATGGCTACACCTCATGTTCCAAGACCTCTAGATATGTACAAAACCCATATTTCTAACCTTATTTCTCAAACATATTTAACCACAGAGCCCTTTTCTCTATGTGAGGGTCTATTGATATCTGCAGAAGTAGTACTTTCCAGGACACACTCTGGGAAGACTGGGATGTGAGAACAGAAGACCTAGATGCTGGTCCCAGACGCTGTTAGCCGCTCTCTGCAGTATCCAAGGGAATTGAGACTCTCTCTGTCCCTCCCCTCATGGTCTCATCTGTCAACAAGTTTGCCTATTCAAACCCGACTTCACCACAGAGTAAAAAGCAAACAGTCTATTTGGTCCAAATTGGAAGACAGAAACTGAGGCCCCAAAAGACTATGGGATGTAGGCAGACAGTGGCAGAACATTTGCTTTTAGAATTAAGACCCGAATCTTCAGGCTTCTCCATGATCATCTTATCTTGTATTTTACCACTGTCCTAACTCATTCAATTCCACCTTTCCATTCCTCCACTATACAGTGTGGCGGACCCTGGGCAGCAGAGTCCGCCTGTTGTGGCTGATGGTGAGAATGAATGCACAGGCGATGACAATCCTGTGGAGAGAAAGGGAACAGACACGACTACTCTTTCAAGGGGAGAGTGCCTATGGGTGCCTTGGCCACTCTCTCAAGAGGGGAGTGCCCCCACCCTTGCCTAGACAGGCTTTTATTGTTTTCCTGGGGTCTTACATCATAGAAAGATTTATTATCTATTACATAGAATATTATTGTCTACATTTTAGGTACAATCAAGAAAATAAAAATAACCTGCAGAGGGGAATGACGATGAGCTGATTAGCTCTTTCCTTGGGAGAACTCGCACAGGCTTTGGAAATTACCTTGAAGATAGACAATACATACTTATTGTTTTAGACCAGGGTGATGGAGTTTTAGCAAGAGCAAGTCATAACAATCTGTAAGCATTTTCTAGGCCTGCTTCCCACGGGAAAACTTGGTTTGAAGGTCTGGCTCCTGCCCACCACTTCGCTTCTGTAGGTTTTCCATACAGAGCTGAGTCACATTTACCAGGCTGAAACAAACTTGTCCCCTACAAAACAGCACGTCTCAACCTCTCTCATAGCGCAGACAATAATAATGTTTTAAGTCATGGAGGTAGGGAGATATATACAAGGCCTCTGACACAAAAGGCCTTGCACATATTTTTTATACTTATAAACACATATGTGCAGGCATTTCCTCCAATGTTTAACCTGTCTCCTTCGTATGCAGTATCTATATATGTCCTTCTGAATGTGTCAGTTGGGTCTGTCTATTCCCAGCATCCCTCAGATTCCCTCCCTTTCAAAACTAACTTGCTCCACTTACTTGGAGATTCTGATTTCTCCTCCTGTTACTCCATTGGAGTCATTCATGTTTAGCTTAAGTGGCAGCTAGTGGCTGGCTGAGTAACTCAGCATAGGGAAGCATCATCATTTTAATAAGTGCTTTTGGCTTCTTAATCCAAACTGGGATAGTTCAAGTGCCACAGCAGGGTCAGTAGACCAAATATTTTGGACCAGGAAAGACCTTTCACTTACTTAAGTAGCATTTCATTCAGCCTTCTCTCTTCATACATGCTGAGAGCAGGCACCACAAGAGGTGAATTAATGAAATTGAGTTAGTGTATAGTTCTGTGAGCTTTCGTAGTCAGAGCTCCAACTCTGCTGTTTCCCCAAGGGCAGGCAGGCACCCAGAGGGCAAGCCCACTGAGCCAGCAGGAAGATGGATTGGGCTGCTGTGGGTCCAGCAACACCTGCAATAGCACTGCTGAGGCGAAGATTGGTGCCAGCCCTGTTCAGAACACACAGCAGGAACATCAAGGCTAGTGAAGCAAAGAGGAGAAGAGGGACCCAAGCCAGATGCCTCACAGCTGGAAGAGAAAGCTCTGTTCATTGCTCTAATGCCATTAAGCAAAGGCTGCACGGGAGTGGAAATTCACCAGTCCCTAGAGAGTAAGAAGAGCACTTGCTCCACCACTGAACTCCTGTTTGTCAGTCTCAAGGGAAATGGGGTTTAAGGAATTGGAAAGAAACTTTTTCAAATATCTCATCTGAAGCAAACTTATAAGGTCAAGAAACCCCTCAGCCCTGTAGTAACTAAGGCTCTATGTGGATGTGAACCCCCTACAGACACCATCCTGAAGAGTACTTTGCAGATTTCAGAGCACAATCTACTCCGAGATCTATCCTCAGGGACCCTTCCTCAATATCATAGGTTGGCAAACTTTTCTGTAAAACACAAGCGGGTAAATGTGTTAAGCTTTGCAGGTCATACTCTCTCTGTTGCAACTAGTCAACTCCACCATGTAACATAAAGCAGCCACATGTAACCTGTAAATGAATGAGAATGGCTGCGTTGCTATAAAACTGTCTCTACAAAGGCTGGAGGTGAGTTGAAGTCGATCCGTGGAATGCAGTTTACTGATGCCCACTCCAGAGCAGTACCAGGAAAACAAGTCCACACTCCCCTCTTCTCATTTGCTTATCCCTGGTTCTCCAGCAGGAAAGCTCTCTGAAGTCTCCCAGTTCATGGAGCTGGACTGCCTCTCTTATGTCCCTGAGTTCTTCCCTCCTCCAGGTCACACCTAATCTATTTTCCCCAATAAAACTGTACTGCCCCCAAGTCCTTGGGCTTGAGTCACCCGGTGTCCTACTCTCAGGATATAAGACAACAGACATAATGGCCCAGGGGGAAGCACGCTGCAGACTAACCAGCGGATTATCAATGGTTTGAGTAGTTCTGCAATAACTTCTGCCAAGGAAATTGGACTCAGGAGCCTTACTTCTCAGCTTTATGTCCCATTATACCAGGGGTTAATGACAAAGACAACATGATTGCAACCGAGGGAATTACTGGCAGCCTTTGTTGATTAAAACATGTAAACAAAAAACACAAAACACAAACCAGGAAGATGGCAACACCTTGGACCTGAAGTCAGAAGGCCAGGGGCCTGCGGATGGGTATGACTAGTTGTCTAGTGTTTCTAATTAGTGGTGAAGTCTCTCAGAGGAATTTTCCTCCCTATTAGACAAGGACAACACTCTCCCTGACATGTCTTGTCAACACACTAGAACCTTTAAAGATGCTCCCCAAGCTTCAAACAAAATCCAAATTCCTTGCTCCCCTCTCTGGCCTCACCGCTTCTCACCTGGTCCTTCAGCGTCCTCCCTGCAGCCGTAGGTACGAGACACAACTCCTCTCACACAGACCTGCACAGAGCTTTTCTCTACCAGCAGATCACAAGCTCTCTCCCACCCCAACCTCCTTATGTCTTAGTCCTGTTTACCCATCTAGTCTCCATATAGACATCAGTCATTTTCACACCTTTCATCGCCCTCTAGACTGGGTTGGGTATTCTTGTTACACAATCTCCTGTGACTCTGTCGCTATTCCCATCACACATTCCTACATGGACTTGTCCACCCTGCTAGATAATGACTTTTTAAGCACTAGAATTTCATCATAGTCACACTTGTATCATCAAGCCTAGTACTCTTCCTCACATACAGCAAGAAATCAACATGGCGAGCTAACTGACAAGATAGTGCACTTTAGAAATGCTTTGAAGAAATGTAGACGAATCTAGTTCTCAGAAAATAAAATGTGGAAGAAACTTATCAAACTCTTGCTTTGATATAAATGGTTCCCTTTGATAAATAGAAAATATTTCATTCCCCATCCCCCAAATTAAATCTATTCCCCAAACAACATTTTGAAACTCTAGAACTTTGCTTAAAAATAATCCAGAGAGTCAGGGGTAAATAAAAGACAAATAGAGTGAACTAATGACTGTTGAAAATGGGTAATGGGTACATGGGAGGCTAGTATAATACTATATCAGATACTTTTTTGTGTATTTGAAATTTTCCATTTAAAAAAGCTTTACAAAAGACAAGGATGTCTAACAGGCAAAATGAAGTGAAGATCTCTAGTGGTTTTACCCTCCCAAAATAGTCGTATACATACATTCCATTTAAAACTGAATTCTATAGGAAGAATTACTTAGGATTTTAATATATATTGATTCAAATGTAGGATCAATTTAAAACTCACAACTTAACACTATAATTTAAAATTGCATGTGATGCTTTGCCTTATAATTATATTTCTGAAATTGTGTTATCTATCATTAATCATAATTATAGAAACTATAAAAATTCCATTATAATTTAGGTCATTTTTATGAAAAAGTATAAAATACATTCACTCTTTCAAAGACACACAAAAACCCACTGCTTTCAAATGAGGGAGACTCGCTTAGGAATTCAAAATGCCCTTTGCACGATCAGTGGTCTGTTGAGTGTCAGAAAGGTTCGCAAAAGGCTTTTGTGTAAAAAGAAGGCGATGCTCTGTCAAAGCGGCATCAATCAGTCGCTGGTGTTTACAGACTGGGGTGTCTTGGGGAGGCCTCCTTGTTGGTTCACAGTGATGAACTATAAGATTAATCACCCAGTGCTGCCTAACAGGGCATTCACCAACACAGCAAGCAGCAGCTAGAAAACCTAGGAGTTTTGTTTTCCTTAATTGCTCCTCTTGTTTGTTTTGTTATGAATGCATAAAAACTAGAGATGTCCTTGAAGAGACACACAGTCAGCTTCTGAATGTGCTAAGGATGTGTGGATGAGCAAAAGAGAACCCTGGACTGGCTGGTTTCAAGAACTAGATGCATGTCCTATCTAGTACAGCCACTCCTTGGTCTGGGCTAAGTCACATGATTCCTCTATGTTTCAGGTCCCTTGGGTAGAAAGCAGAGGATGACAACATGGATGGCAACAAGGATTGTGGGAGATGATGCACGGTGTATTACATTCCCATTGCAGCTGTTACAGTCTATCATAATCTCAGTGGCTTAAAACAATGCAGATTTCTTATCTTGTGGTTCTAGAGGCCAGAAGTCCAAAGTAGGTCTCACTGGGCTAAAATCAAGGGTGTGTTTCTTCTGGACACTCAAGGGGGGAAGAATCCATCTCCTGAGTTTTCTAGCTCCTAAAGTTTGCCTCCTGCAGCTCATGATTTCTCTCTCCCTCTTCAAGTCAATGGAGAACATCTTCATAGATGTATTCATTCACTTGAGTAAGTGTGAATATGAATATATATATATATATATATATATATATATATATATATATGAAGAGACACACAAAGATGCACAAATGCACACACAAGAAAATTTATTTCAAGGAACTAGTTCATGTAATTGTGGGGGCTGGAAGTCTAAAATCTGTAGGACAGGCCTGCTAGCTAGAAACTCTGGGGCAGGAGCTGAGTTTGCAGTCCAAAGGTAGAATTTATTCTCCTTCAGGTAAACTAGTTTGAATTTGCTGGGTACCACCCATATTATCAGGTTAGTCTCTTCTTAAAGTCAACTCATTGTAATGTTAACCACATCTGCAACATGCCTTCATGAGTATTAATGTAAGAGTATATTGTTTCCTACTGAGAAAGTACAAACTATGATTACATTTTCTTGTATGTTTGTGTGCATTTCCTGAAGTTAATAATTACCTTATTGTTTTCTTTTGCTATCTCTCTTTCAGCATAGCCAACTGCACTGGGTAATTATTTGTTTCATCCTTTTCTCGCAAACCTGTTTCTGCAGAAACTGTGCACTCTAGGATTGCGGAACAGTTTTTGCCCTAGGACATTTCCTTTGCTATCTTTCAGAAAAACTTTTTCTCTTCTGTGTCAGGTCCCCTCTTTCCTGGATCCCAGGTCTTCCCTTTCCTAACTTGCCCCCCGTTTTGTAGAATACACCTTCCACAGCCTCCTGAGGAGGGTGCTCATAGGTAAATTCCTTGTGCAACTTTACATCTGTGCCTTTTCACTTGGTTAATAATTTGGCTTGATAGAGAAACCTAGGTGAAACTAATTTGCCCTCAAATCTTTTAATTTTTAAAATATTTTTTTTCACTTTAATGCTAACAAATTTTACATAATTCATTTTTCTCTTTAGTATGCAGATGTTTTAAAAAGCATATTATTTTATTCAAAATATTTATCAAAGTATAGTTGATATACTATATGTTAGTTGATAAACTAACATATTATTAGTTTCAGTTGTACACTACAGTGATTCAACACTTATCAATACATACCTTACTATGTTATTACCACACTAAGTCTAGTACCCATCTGTTACCATGCAAAGTTATTACAATATTATTGACTATATCCCCTGAGCTGTACACTACACCTCCGTGGCTTATTTATTTTACAAATAAAAGTCTATACTTCTTATTCCTTTATGTGCTGTTCTAACTTTAGCTAATGTCTGGTGTTATTTCTATTTCTATTTCTGAATTCTCTACTCCAGAAACTATGGGTTCTTTTTATCTTACTGCTTTGGAACTTGATAATAATGAAGTAGATGATTTGATCAGCAAGCAACATCTTTATGTTTAGGAGCTTTTTTTTCCTGTATTACTTCTTCTTCATTTTTCTCCTTTGTGGTGTGGTGGCCATCCTAGAATGATTAATTCATTCTCTCATTTTCCAACTTGGTGTTCTTTTTCTACTTTATAGATGTCCTTGACTTTATCTTCCAATTGTCTAAGTTCCCCTACAGTAATGACTGAGAACACAGGCTACCTGTGTTTCCTGAATCTGCCACTTAGTATTTGAGTGGTTTTCAGCTAGTTATTTAAATTTTCTAGGCTGTTTCTTCTCATGGAAAGTGGGGATAATAGTACTACCTAACCCTGAGGACTAAATGAATTAAGATTTATATTATAGAGCACTGCCTGACACATGATAAATGCTACCTAGTTGACTTAAATAATATGGGCTTCTCCAGTCATAGTTTTCTAAAATACTGGGGGACAACATGATTTAAAATGTTTTACCTTACATTAATCCCTACTTTTTCATTTCTTCTAAAACCTTAAAGAAGCACTCGCCTCTCCATTTTGACTGTTCTGCTCCAAGATTATAACAATTATACCCATCACCTCACATACACACACACCCCCTAAGAAAACTCCCTCCAGCAATTTCTTACTTGGTCTATACATCACTCAACATCTTGGTCACAATCCTTTAGAGGAAACACAAACCCTTTAAAGTTATTCAGAGAAGAGGGCTCTGAATCCTGTCATTTGAAAAACTAAGCTCTTGATCCCAGAGAAGAGATGATTCAAAGTTGAGTAAGTGTTTCACCCTTGCCTGTGTAGCATCCTGCAGTTGGTACTAACTTCCCCTCTAGAAAACCACCCTCCCTCATGGTCAGTCCAGGCCTTTCAAGTGCTACTGATCAGACCCTTCAGCTACAGGAATGGAGGGGACCCAAGACCTGGCCAATCAGGGTGCTGAATCGTCTTGTTTCAGTGACAAGGTCAGGAACAGACCGGAGCCCACTCACACCAACAATGATTTCAGGACTCTTCTGGCCTTGCTGGGGAAGGTGTACTATGAAGCCAACACCGAGCAAAAACAAGCACAGAGAAGGACAGACACATAGAAGCAAAAACAGCAACACTAACCACACTGTACATAATGAAGGTTCTCATTATGGGACTTTTCATTTATTTGGGCCAAAGAATTTCCACCTTTTGTTAGCCAATTCGAGTTGGGGTTCTGCTTTTCTTTCAAGCAAGGGAGTCCTGACTGGCTCAGTGAACAGGAGAGCTGCCTCTACGGGCGTAAAGTAACAGCTTAGTGGAACTGAGTTTATTTGCTTGGAAAATATTTATCTCATGTTCACGCTGTGCAAACAGGTTTCAAGATTTCTGAAAAACTCTAGTTGTGACAGATGACCAACTTACAAATTGACCTTGGCCTACATAATAAAGGAATATTTCATTTGGCTTAACACTTGAAAGAATATTCTTTAAGGGGATCGGATTAAGTCAAGGATAATCTCCTCTACTCACATAAGTGTTGATAGTCATTCATTCCTTATTATTTTCAGTAATGTAGATGCTATGAAATTTGTATGTCCTCATGACAGGTTAAGAAATAGTTACTTAGGAAGGAAAAAGGGGACTTGTTCAAGAAACTTAAGAGTGCAACAAAGAAAAAAATGGAGTGTAAGGCCATATATCCTGAAACTAGACTGATTACATGTTCTTTTCTTAGCACTGCTGACATTGACTAGATGTATATTTTTGAAACACATAAAATTATGTTTCAGGTTCCTCAGTTATAAATTACCAACTGTCGCAACCCACAAATGGTTGTGAGGGTTAAATGAGATATCACATGTAAGGAATTTAGTCCATTTCCTGCTACAGATCATTACTGATATCATTACCAATAAATTTGGTTGGAATCTAAATATATCTGTCTTTTAAAACAAGGCTAGACTTGATTATTGTTTTTCCCATTATATTCTTCCTTAAGTTGTGTTTCTTTTCTCTGAAGTATTTAGAGAAGATCTGCCCGCTCTCTGTCTTATATGGTTAAACTTGATAGTTACAGGGGCTTTAGACAATAACCTTGGCAATCCTGAAAACCTCTCATCAAGAACACGGGTGAAAGTCATAGGAAAGAAAGAAATTGGGTGAAAGCCCAATAGGAAAGAAAGAAATCATCTGTGTGATGGGAATTTTCATATCCACCTGACTGGACTGTGGTGGTTCAGGTAGTTGGCTAAACTATGTCTGTGTGTTGGTGAGGGTGTTTCTGTATAAAGCTGGTATTCGAATTGGGGGACTGAGTAAAGCTGTTCCCCCTAGCCTAATGTGGGCGGTCATCATCCAATTTTCAGAGGGCCAGAATAGAACAAAAAGGCAAAGAAAGGAAAAACTCAGTCCTTCCTGCCTGATCAATCGAGCTAAGACGTGAATCTTATCTGAACCCTCCACACTCTTGATTCCCAGTCCTGCTGACTTGGACTAAATCACATCTCCCACATTTCTGGGTCTCCAGCTTGGAGAGGGCAGATCTCAGGATTTCTCAGCCTCCACAATTATATAAGGCAGTTAAAATTTTTTTTATTGATTGATTTTTGAATAGGAAGAGAGAGACAAAGGGAGAGAAAGAGAAACATTGATTTGTTGTTCCACTTACATATGCATTCATCAGTTGATTCTTGTATGTACCCTGACTAGGGATTGAACCTGCAACATGGGCATATAGGGACTCTCTTACCAACTGAGCTACCCATCCAGGGCCTGGACCAGTTTACGATCTATCTATCTATCTATCTATCTATCTATCTATCTATCTCCTATCTGTCATCTCCTGTTGGTTATGTTTCTCTAGAGAACCCTGGGTAAAACAATAATTGATAGAGAGAGTTGGGTGCCACCATGAAACAAACACCTAAAAACGTACAAGTGGCTTTGGAACCCTGTAATAAAGGGAGGCTAGAAGAATTTTGCAGTGTGTGCTAGAAAAAGCCTACATCGCCATGAAGGAAACTTTAAAGGCAATTCCAGTGAGAAGTCAGACGGAAATGAGGAACCTGTTACTGGGAACAGGAGGAAGGGTGATCCTTATTATAAACTGGCAAAGAACTTGGCTGAATTGTGTTTGCCTTCTAGTCACTAGTGTTTAATAGTAGGGAAAATTTTCAAGGGCTGCAATCAGGTATTTAGCCGAGGAAACTCCTGAGTGATGTGTTGAAGGTGCAACTTGGCTCTTCCCAACTGCTGAAATGAAACAAAAGAGAAATGACTGAGAGATGAAACTGGCAATCACAAAGAAAGACCTTAAAGATTTGTAAAACTGTCAGCCTATCCACACTGAAAAAAACAATGGTGTGGCCAAGCAGCCATTGGATGAGGAGAGTAATCTGTACAGCCATCTGAACACCTGGCAGAGGCTATTCATGGCAACTCACCCCAGGATGGGTCACGCCTTGAGTCTCACTGTTATCTGTTGTAGGTGATATTTGCATGAGAAGTTGAACTTCAACTTTAAAGTTGGTACTGGAACAAGTTAAGACCTCTGAGGTTATTCGGATGGAATTAATGTATTTATTATTCATTAGAGAAGGATATGAATTACGGGGACTAGGAGCAGGATGCTGTAGACTAACACTATTTGTGTGCCCCTAAATTCATATGTGAATTCCAATGTATGATCATATGTGGAGGTGTGGCTCTGGGGAGGTGATAAGGTCATGAGTATGGAGTCCTCACAAATGGGATTAGTGTCTTCAGAGAATGTCTTTGCCCTTTTGCCAAGCAAGGACATGGCCAAAACACAGGAGGTAGGAAGTAAGTCTTCACCAGACTCCAACTGCTGGTGCCTTGATCTTGGATCTCCAAGCCTCTAGACCTCTGAGAAATAAATATTGTTAAAGTCTCCTAGTCCATGGTATTTTTTAGTGGCCCAGACTAAAACAAACTAAGGCAATCCACATGGAAATATTTTTGCCAAACAAACTGATGCTAGAGACATTTCTGTGGAATACTTATCCTAGAACCTCTCCAGCCAGCAGAATAGGTGGCCATGCATTCTGGCTATAAGTAAAAATCAAAAGCTGGGGGCAGCTTCCAAGATGGTCATGCTTGTGGGTACCTAAGAATTAACACACAATAGACCAACTGCCCACAGCTGTCAGAAAAGTGGTCTTTCACAGGGAAAGGAATCGCCAAACAACTCTGGGAGCAATTAGCCCAAGATATCACCATAAATTTCAGACCTGCAAGGATTACCAAAAATTAGCAGCATTAAGGGTATAGAGCTCCTTTTGGGGGTAATAAGGATGTTCTAAAATTGTCCATGGCAATGCTGCACATATCTGTGAATTTTACACTGTACATGTCTGACTTGTATGAGCTTTGAATCATCACTCAATAAAGCTGCTAAAAAAAACTGCCAGGCTTGGTTCTCTTGGCCCACATCTGTGTAAATATTGTACAACTGTGGGCAGAACAGGATGACAAAGGGACAACAGCAACTTACATTTGAATGATTACTTAACTACATACCAAGTAGTTTGTTAAGTATTTCATATTATTCATTTAATTATCACAAGTCAGTAGGTATTGTTATTTTTAATCCCTTTTGTCAGAAAGGGAAATCAAAACTCAGAGTGATTAGGTAGCTTGTCCAAGGTTACAGTTAGTTAACAACACAGGTAGTGCTCAAATCTATGGTTAGTCTTACCCTCTGTGAAATGTCTATCTAACTACCTAATCTCCAGTTCCTGGCACAAAAGCTCCCCAAATCCTCTCCTAAATGATAAGAGCACAGAGACATCTTTTCTTCTAAGGCTTGGTCTTTGATTCTGGTTTCCAATACAGATCTCCTAAAGCCTTTGGAATTTCCAGGGTGAAAGGGTATTGTTTATTCTAATGAGGTGATTCTTGGTGGGTTCCTGGATAGTTTGAGAGTGGAGGTTGATCAGCAGAAAGAACGAGCTATGATGAAAATCTTGGAACTTCCAGCCCCACCCTGCATTCTCCAGAGAGGAGAGTGAGGCTGGAAACAGGATTTATCATTGACTGTGCCCATGTGAGGGGGTCTGTATAAAATCCCAACAGCATGGGAACTGGAGAGCTCCCCGGTAGTCAGAGACATCCGTGTGCCAGTGGGGACAGAAGCTCCTCCATTCAGGACCCTCCCAAACCTTAGCCTATGTATCTCTTTATCTGCCTGTTCATCTGTGTGCCCTTTATCATCTTCCTTTATAATAAACTGGTAAATGCAAGTAAATAGTCCCCTGAGTTGTATAATCTCTTCTAGGAAATAATCAAATCCAAGGGGTGGTGTCACTGGAATCTTCGATTTGTAGCCAAGACGAACAGGAGCTGTAGAGAGCCTAGGATCTAGTACTTGTGACTGGCGTCTCAGGTTGGAGTGGAGGAGGGCAGCCTCACAGGACCCAGCCCTTAACCTGTGCGGTCTGTGCTAAGTAGCTGTCGTCACAGAGAATAACTTGATAATGTGGGAAAAGCCCCTACCTCTGGTTCAGAAATATCGTGTGGTCATAGTGTGAGAGTAAAGGGGAAACACATGGGATGGAGAATGAGTTTTATGTTTGGCTCAACCTCAAGCCCATATTCTTCATCACCAATTAGACAGTATGTGGGGAAACAGTATCTTGTCCAGTTCATATGTATGAATAAAACCATGTATTGTGCAATTAGTGTAGGCCGGAATCCCAGGATGGGCAATACCTTAATTTGGGAGTAAAAACACTGGTTTCTGCTGTGGAAGAGATGGCAAACACAAACACAAACACACACCTAATGCTTTGAGTCAGGAAAGGGAATTTTTTAAATGCTTATAAATAACATAAATAATGTTTTTATTTAACTTGTTTTTGATTATCTTAACTAAATCAAAATAACTTAAAATGATCATAATTGTTCTAAATCTAATCAAGTTCATTTCATCCAACAGATTATATTTCTTATATCCAATTTAGCTGCTCTGCTGCTTTAGGCAAATTTTATCAACTAATTTATAATTTATGTTAATGAAGTAATTTGTATGTGTGAAAGCACATGAGTTTGTAAAGAATGAGGTAATTCCTCAATCTATCAAATATTAAACCTAAATAAACAACCTCAAATGATTTAATTTATTCTCTTTTTATTTTCCGCTGAGCGAAGTGAGGGCCAGAGAGGCAAAGATATTCTTGAACTTATTGCTTAAAAGGACAAAGTGAAGAGCCCCATTTATCTAACTCTAGCAGAAGAGTGAGTTTTGGCAACGTTATGTGGAAGCAACTCTTCTGACTTTTCTCACACTCAGTGTTTCACGTGTACGTTTTGGGCCTGTCATTTTTATGTTCTCCAACATGTCCATCACAGAAGACCCAATTTATACTTTTCCCACAGTGTGCATTTCTTATGTTGTATATAATTTTTACTTTAAAATATTTTGACATAGATCATGTGATTTACATATACATGGGTAAACTAGTTCTAGTATGTTTTGCATGTTACTGTAATGGTGGATATGTCATTACAAATTTATTTAAACTTATGGAATGTATGGTACAAAGAGTGAACCCTAATGTAAACTATAGACTTTAGTTAATAATAATGTAACAATATTGGCTTATGAATTGTAACAAATGTACCACAGGGATGGAAGGTGTGTTGTAGGGGAAACTTGTGTATGTGGGGTGAAAGGAATGAGGCCATGTATGAACTCTTTCTATTCTCTGCTAAATTTTCCTGTAAACCTAAACTGCTCTAAAAATAATGTTTATTAATTAAAAATTATATACGTTAAAAAAATCAGTTCTAGCATATAACCTGAGAATAGCTAGTTAACATTTTCAGTATCTTTATCAAGATGCTTGCTGTAGGGATAGAAGCTCACACAGGGTTTAGTGACTTTCATCTCTAATCAATACAAACAGAATGGTAAATTAGCATGAGAGATACCGGAATCATCCTTGCAGGAAAAGAGGTAAGAACCTGGCAAGCCTAGAGATGCCCTTCAGAATGCTGCCTAGGATGAGGATGCAGAAGAGCGCCAGTGCAGACACCGATGTGGAAGAGTTGTGCCACCTGCGTTCATCAGATTAGAGATTCCCAGGACTCGAGAAGCCTGGCTCATCTCCACGGGCTTTCACATGGCCAGGACTGGTCTGTATAAACAATACTTGTTTATATCTGTGGATATATCAGTCTGTGGATTCTTTTCTATAGCATCCAACTCAGTTGTAACACCATGGAAGAAAACCTATAAGCCCATACTTACCTTTAAATCATAGAGGCCACTGATATTAATGAGAAGCACTAAATAATTTTAAGTGATAAAACTAGCTCAGGTCAATGTGCAAGAGCACTCTTTCAAATATTTTGGTGTTTGGACAGGGTGGTTAGAGCACTCTCAGAATGTACTGGAGCTAAACTCAAGGTCAAATTTTTTCCAGCTATAGCAATGGTTCCTGAGTCTAGCTGGACTGGAATCACCTGAAGAGGTTTTAAAAAACACAGGGGACAACTGAGCTCCAAACTATGGAGTCAGAATCTCCAAGGATGAGACCCATGTACCTATATTTCTCATAGTTCTCTAGGTTGTGCTCAGAAAGCCAACCTGGCACTAGTGAGTGAACCAGCTGGACTTAGGAGATCACAGAGCAAAATGACCCTTAGAGATTCTTCTGTGATTCTTTTTTTAAAAGAGTTTATTTATTTATCTTTAGAGGAGAAGGGAAGGAGAGAGGGAGAGAAATATCAGTGTATGGTTGCCTGTCATGCGTCCCCTGCTGGGAACTGGCCTGCAACCCAGGCATGTGCCCTGACTGGGAATAAAACCACGATCCTTTGATTCCCAGGTCCACGTTCAATCCACTGAGCTACACCAGCCAGGGCTCTTCTGTGATTCTATGTCTGTATGACTCCTGGTTAAAGGAGCCTTTGCAAGATCATTTGAAATATCCACAGAAGAGAAAGCAAGGTAAAGAGACAGGAAAGAAACCAGATGATGCTTCAGAAGAGAGAAGGTGGGTATCGAGGGATGGGGAGATGCTACTAGAATTCTAATTAAGGTTCTAATTAAGGACCTTATATTCTGGGATAATTATAAGGGCCACCAGACAGACACCATTTTTTCCCTGGAACTGAGAAATCAATCATAAGCTAACAGCTTACTTTTGCCAACTCTCAGTTAAATCCCTGGCTAGAGTTTATCTCAAGCAAATGAATTCTAGTTATTCCTCCTAAGTCTTGTTGGCAGAACACAGGACATCTACCATCTGCTCAGCTTTGCCTTGGCAACAGGTAAATACTGCCTATTTCTCCAAGGCAAAGCACAGAGAGAGGTAACAAATCACAATAGAGGCTCGGGTAGGGCTCCAGTGCCGTGTCTGTGTGCCGTGTGGTTCCACCAAAGAGTTCTGGTGCTGCTGGGGCCGGCCTCCCTGGGGGAAGGACTGGACTCCTAGGCACCACACCAATGCAACTGGAGTACTCCATGATGGTGGAAATTAAAACAAATCTTTCCCATGTTGTTTTTTTTGTCCTTTACAATTTCTTCAACGTTTGCACTATAAGCCTAAGGTTTACTGAGACGTTACTCTTTCTCAAGCCATCTGTTGAGGGGACTAAGATCCAAGGTCCCCTGCTCTTGTGTGGCTCACAGTATGGCAGTGTGAGCAGTGTTCTCACAGTTTCTCACAGTATGACAGTGTTCTAAGTCTACAACATGGATGACAGGTGCTCTGTAGGCACCTAGAAAGTACTTCGTCATGGGACTGGGTTGCATGTTGTCAAGGAAGGAATTTCTAGGAAGTTTTATTTTAAAAATAACCTGAAGGGTGAGTATGAGTTAGCTGGTAGAAGGAAGGATATTACCTGAGAAGTCACACATACACTTAGCAAGGCCAATGTGCCCAAAGCACAGAGGCAAAGGCAGACAGTGGCAAGAGCTGAACCTAAAAAGGATACTCAGAATTTGGTTAGCAAAGGCCTCCTAGGTCAGGCTATGGAGTTGACATTTTATCCTGATGGCAAGAGAAAGAAACCCCAGGGTCTTAAATCTGGGAGTAAAAGATGAGACCTATTACTGGGTCACAGTTTGCCACCTGAAATCTCTTCATATATTATTCAGTTGACAAAGATGAATAATGTATTTCCCATTTGATGGCACTGCTACAGGATGAGATATGGTGATGAACAAACAGAAAAGGCTTGTATTCTTACAAAGCAAGAGAAACCAGACAACACAGAGAAGAGAATCTCTGTGGGGCGATATGTACTCTGAGAGTAATTCGAATGGAACGCCATGACTGAGACTGACTAAGGTGGTGCTCTCAGAGCTGTTTGGTTTTTGACCTTGGAGTCCACAAAGACCTCCCTGTGGAAGTGATATTGGAGATAAGATAGCCACATGAAAATAAGGGTAAAGGGTGTTCCAGGTATCCAGGATATTTATTGGCAACAGCCTTGACCTTTAATTAAAAATGAATTATTGAACCACTATACTGCACACCTGAAACTAAAGCAGAATAATATCGAATGTAAACTAACTGGGAAAAAAAGAAACCTGGACCATTAAAGGGAAAGAAGGCATGTTGGAGCAGCGTCAGTTCACGGAGCACGGATGAGAATACAAGGCTAGACTGGAGAAGTAGTGCTGAGCACTTACTCCCTGTAAGTGCTGGAATACAGTATAGACATGAGAAAATCTTTTCTCTTTATGTACTTCTTACTATTCTGCCCCCTCTTCGGACTTTTCCTAACCTACCAAGTCTTGCTTTAGTACTTTGTTCATCCTTCAGGATCCCGGGGTCCTTCAGGAACAGAGTGACCAACTCACTCTGGGTTTCCTAGGACTTGCCCAGTCTTTGCACTCAGTCTTGTATCCCAGGAACCTTCTCAGTTCCCAGATACCAGGACAGTTCATTGCCCTTTTGGGGGAGCCTATGCTGTTCACCTCAGGCCTAGAATATCACAGACAATCAATACCTATTTCCTATACCAATGTCTTTCAAGAGATGGGTGTGGAGAGGCAGGATCCAGATCACTAGGGCCTTATGGATCATGGCAAAGAGCTTGGACTTTATCAAAGAACAGAGAGGTTCATCCCTAAAACACCAACAATGTTCTATTGGTTATCTACTGTTATGTGACTAATCCTCTCCAAACTTAGTACTTATAATAATCAGAATCACCTATTTTCTCTCATGGTATTCGTGGGTCAAGAATGGTTGGTTTCATTGGCTAGTGCTGGCATGGGTGTCATGTGGGCTACGGTCAGATGCCAGCTGAGGCTGTGGTCATCTGAAGGCTTCACTGGGCTGGCAGTGGTGTTTCCAAAGCAGCTCACTCCCACGACTGTCAGGTTGGTGCTGGCATCTTGGCAAAACTGAGGGCCTCCCCACAGGGCTGCTTGAACATCCTCACAGCCTGTTGGCTGGCTTCCTCCAGCCCAAGTGTTTCAACAGGTTGAGGGAGAAGCCCCATGCCTTCATCACCAGTCTCAAAAATCACACCCTGTCCCACTTTGTCCATTGTATTATTTCGGTTATGGCCTTGACTCGATGTTTGATGGAACTATGCAAGGGCACAACTACCAGGAAGTGAAGACCACTGAGGACCGTCTTGAAGGCTGGCTACCACAGATGTCTCTCCACATCCTGGCTTGCTAACTCACTAAATAATGTTCTTGGTCATAGAGATAAGTGGATGAGTATCACAGTTTACTACAAGTTGGTTTTAACTAATGGAATTGCAACTTTATAATACACATCTGTAAACTGTAAACTATTGATTCTATCTTTTCACAGGTGCTTGAGGGCATCATGATGTCCAGGCCACGCTCTTAAATTAATTTTGCCTTCAAGAGTTATCAGACTTTCATTCATGGCATTAACCAACCATATAATGCTAATCCATGCACTCGTTCTACTGATATTAACTGGCCACCAGATATATAGGAGGTGGAGCCAATAAAGAAGAGCCACACTCACCATGACTTAGAACTCTGCCACTTAGCTCAGAACACCTGGTAGTGAAAGAATTTCGCATGTGTATCTATACAAAAGACTCATGGAAAGCTTGGAGTCAGAAGGTAGGTTACGGCCCTGCCTCTACCTGAAATAATTCAAAAATAAGAAATACCTAACAGCATCCCTAAAAGTACAAATCTCTTGAGGTAGAAGTATTTGCCAAAGCAAAAATATAGGATAGCTGCAGTGGAATGAATAGGAAAAGTGGAGGAGTTCAGAGAGGCAGCCAGGGGCCAGGGGCCAGGGCTACAATAGAGGTTAAGATTCTGGAGGTATTCTAGCGTCATGGAAGACATCGGAGAGTTCAAGCAGGGGGAAAACTTCATATGGTGACTTTTAAAAACAGCGCTCTGTCTGTTCTTGCTTCTCTGTAATAAGCCAGAGAGCACTCTGTCTCAAATGCTACCTGCGGTGTTCGCATCATCCCCCTTAGTCTGACCAGGTCTCCAATGTCATCTCTTCAAGTAGGACATCCCTAACCACTCTTTCTAAAATAATGCCTCCAATCCCCTCTCACCCTCAGCATCCTTACACTGCCTATGGTCCTTACTAGCACATGTTATCTGATGTGACAGTATATATCGATGTGGACTCTAAAAATTATCTACTCCCCCTTCTCAAGAGCGGACCCTTATTTTAGGCATTGCCACATTCTTACTCAGCATAAAGTAGGAAGCAGGTTCTCAACTGATATTTGTTGAATGAATGAATGAATGAACAAAAGAATAGATTTCAAACACCAACTGAGGTTCTTTTTCTTTTTCATGCCTCTGTGGGAAATGGCTCTCTCCCACCTCTCTAGCTCATTGGTCATAAATGACAAGCAATTATTTCAGATGAAAACTGATCAGTTGGCACAGCTAAAAGAAGGCTTTATGGAAAGAAATTCTTCAGTCATATTTGGGACCTAAAGTGCAGAAAAGAGTAGACAAGAGTACTGTGATGAATTAGCAGAGTCTGTCCTACGTGTGGGAGGAGAGCAGGTGATCTATCTGCTGCGTGCCTTCCACTGCATATGATAAATAAATAGATATTTAATTTAAATTAACCTTGGATATGACCCTTATCTCCCCTATCAAAAGGAATGGGGAGGAAGGTACCCATTCCTTTTCTTCCCAATGTGACAGGCAGCTTTTCTTTTATCCTCTCCTGAGGATATGTTTATTGATTTTTAGAGAGAGAGACAGGGGGAGGGAAGGAGGGTGGAAGGGAAAGAGGGAGAGAGAAATGTGAAAGAGAAACATCGACTGGCTGTCTCCTGTACGTACCCTGACTGGGGATCAAACCTGTAACCTAAGAATGTTCCCGGCAAACAATGGAACCTGTAACCTTTGGCTGTATGGGATGATGCTCCAACAAGCTAAGCCACATGGCCATGGCAACAGGTAGCTTTTTAAGGCCAGGAATCATGTGTCTGTGCCTGAGTTTGCACATCTGCACAACAGAATTGATCATGGAACCTTCTTCATATTATAATTTAAGAATTATAAGATATATGCATTTTTATCACTGAGACTAGCACCTGGTTCATGGGTTGTACTAAAAATGTTAGTTGCTTTTGTTACAATAATTGCAATAATAATAAGTACAGTCATACCTCGGTATTCATCAGCTTCGGAACTCGCCAAACCTGTACTCATTGCACTTGGATGAGAAAAAAAAACGTTTCATCAATCAGTGCTTACTCAGGGCTCATCACACATGCTAGAACCTGTATGAATCACAATGCTGCCACACAAGAGAAAATGCTTCACTGTTTGGTACTCAGTTTTGGTAGTCGTCATGAGTTCCAGAGCAAATTAATAACAAGTACTGAGGTACCACTGTATTTTTTAACACCTGATACTAAATACCAAACCTCGCACGTGGTATGTAAAGTGGTTATTGAATAAAACCAGTTAAAAGCTGTTTCTGAGGCTAAGATCAGTAAGTGCGTTGCTCTGATACAAAAGCATTAGCTGATTGTAGGGACACAGTTAAAAAAGCGTGAGCACCGTTTTTCTCAGTTGAATGGGATCTCAGCCGAAACTGGAGCAGCAGATTTGAGAGGCTCATTGAACAAAACTCTTAGGGGTGTCTCCATGCCATGTTAAGAAGGTGCGTGACAAAAAGATGAGTTGTCTTCACCTCAAATGTCTGGAATGGGTGCTAGTGACAGATGGAGGAAAGACCTTCAACACCTTGTACCTGGATTCATGCTGTCCCTCTTCCTCAGCCAGATTCAACAGAGCACGGTGACAGTGTGTGCGCAGTGGCTCCTGCCGGCCGAGCGATCTCTGGACAGTGACCTTCGGAGAGAAGCACGAAATGTCCACTTGCTCTCTGTCAGAAGCACCACAGACACAAAAAGGCAGCCTTCACCCCAGCGTTGCAGCGTGAAAGCTGTTTCACCTCTCTTCACCAGCCTGTCCCCAGCTGGCAAGAGCCCCGGGTTAATTAAATGTGAGGCCTCAGCTCCATCCAAGCCCTTGAGGTACCACCTGTAATTACTCTGCTATTTAGAGATGCCAAGTCTTTGTGTTCACAGTATTCAAAGTGCATTCAGTTCCTGAGGACAGGGAAATGGTATTACAACAGAACGAGAATCAACTCCATTTGGAGAAAGATAGAAATCCCATGTGGCACTAAAACACACAGGAAAGAATTCCTTCAGTGCCAGTCAAGTAATGTCAAATATAATGTTTGTCTTCCACTCTGTGCTAAGCATATGGCTAGGCAGTGTGCGATCAGGGGAAATGAGAAATGTCTCCCTCCCTTCAGGAATCTTATTCTCCATTAGAGTAAATAAAACATATTCAGAAGCAAATGAGAAAGCAGAGGTTTTTGAAAAAGAAGGAACCATACAAAAAGGCAAGATAATAAAAGAGCAAGGAATCTAGGCTTGGAATCTAGGTAGACCAGGGTTTGGATCTGGCTCAACAATGTGACTTTGGGCACTCCTCCCCGGACCTGTTTTGAGTTTCCCCATATGCTAGTGGCAGATCCTACCCGCAAGAGGTGTTGTTAGGACTCCCTAAGAAAATATACGTGAAACGCCTGAGTGTAATGACTGGCACAGAGAAGGCATTCAGTGCATCCACTTCCTCAGCAAATAGTTAACGGTCACATTGTACAAGGAATTGTTGGATGCTGGGAACAAGACAGACACTGTTCAAGCCCTCGTGCAGCTTGCATTCTAGAAGGACAGATGATTTGTAAGATGATGGTAATCCAAGCATCACCTGAAATCCTACTCTGTGTGTCAGGTACATCAATAAAGCAAGTAAAAGCTGGTAAGCTCCATATTGTCCCATCAGTAAGATTTACGAAGAAAATGAAGAGGTGCAGTTTTAATGACTTGATTGAGTATTTGGGGAAGGTGATATTTGAGCTGAGGCCTGAATACCTTGCAATGCAAAGATCTGAAAATAGAACTTTCTAAGCAGAGCAAATTCAATAAATGCTCAACACAACTGCTAATGCCAAAACTAGGTTCCTGGTTTCCTGGAGCAGGCTATTTGACCCAGAGGAGTTTGGGAGAGCAACATGCCTGAACCGAATGGAGAACGGGGACTTCTCGGTGGAGGAGGGTCTTCAGTGGAATGCTGAGAGTGAGTAGTTAGCAAAGACGACCATGTAAAAACACTAGCACTGCATATTCACACAATACTTAGACAAGGGCTCAGAGGATCTGAGAGTCCCTCTCATCCATCCAGAAGTTGTCTATGACTGCCTTTGCACCATAATGGCAGAGTTGAATAGTTGAGATGAAGATCCATGACCATTTAGCCCACAATGCCTAAAATATTTACCGTCTGGCTCTTTGCAGATTAAGCTTTCCAAGCCCAGTATTAGGGTTTTAAAAAATGTAAGTAAAAAAAATGCAGTGGAGACAACTCAAGGAGATTTGAGATGGGCTTTCAATGGAAGAGAAGTCCACAGACATCCACCTGGGTTTCTCTCTGAACTCAGAGTGTCGCTGAAGATACCTGATTGGCACTCACTGAATATGTGAAGGAGTGAATCAGATGTCTCAGAGGGCTTTTTCTCATAAAAAATAGTTGCGGTCTTCCTCCCTCACTTTACAGACGAAGGAATTAAAGACCTTAAGCAGATCCAGTAAAAGCTAAGACTAAAACCAGGTATTTCGTAACTCCCGGTTTGATCGCTCTTTTCCACCAACATGCCTCCAGCATATTCAAAGGCACAGTGTCCACCTGCCAGCCTGTAACAACCTCAGGTATGAAGGGTGCCTTCTTGCCTTGCCATCGGCAAAGCCCCAGCCAAACTTCAGGTCTCCGATCACTCTGACACCTGCTCCTAATTAATCACCATATGGCATGACTTCTGCTGGACCAACTGCTCCCATTCATCCAAAACTCTGCTGGGTCCCGGGAAGACACCGGGGCAGGTTCGTGGGTGTTTGCTAATGATCACTCCCAGCCAGCAATCACTGGAAGCCCCATGGTCAGACACAATGTTATGCCCTCTGGAACGTTCCTAAATGCCTCTTCTGCCTAGTCTATTGCACTGGAAATGTAAAGTCCTACCATTTAGGAGTTAATTGCTTCTTCACACATATTAGGAAGCTTTAGCAAGAGAAAACTATCCTCAAAACCTGCAGTGGTTAGAGACAGAATGGTGACACAGCATGGTGACCAGGAAGCTCAGGGTCAGGAGTCCAAGTCAGCCCAGGAGTTTCTGTGGAATCGGCGGTTAAGAGTTTGAGCTCGGGCAACCCTGCCATCAAGTTGAAGTCTTGCCTCTGCCCCTTGCCATGTATGACCCAGGATGAGTCATTTGATCTTTCTGAGCTATAGTCCCTTCCCCTGTGAAATGGGGACAAAGCTATTACAGATTTCATTGTATTCTCACGAGAACCAGAGCTAGAGCAACTTGTGCAGAGTGTCAGTGAGGGTCCTTGTCATGGAAAGCATCTGCTGATAAGAGAAAATGATGGCGCTGACGTGAACAACGCAGCACAACTCCTCCTGACTCTGATCACTGTGGGCCACATGACTCCGGCAAGCCATTGAACTTCTCCAAACCTCAGGTTCTTCACCTCTAGAACAAGAACCATAATATTCTCTAGCTTATAGAGCTTCTGCAAGGACTAAACGGCATTTATTAATGGGTCATTAAATGTCACCAAATGAAGACGCATGGAGCAACTTGTGAATTCCTGCCTGGGCAAGCTCATACAACTTTTTGCAAAATAAGAAAACAAAAAGATTATAAATATAAAGTGCCTATGATACACTGAACTGCTCTGCGTGTATCATGTATTGTCAGGATGACTGCTGGGCTGAGGAAGCCTTTTACTGTTTGTTTACTTGGCCTGTTATTTGCAGGCCATTCATGCGAGTTGAGTGCCTTGGTGGCCAGGTGCTATGTGAGGCTGGGGATTAATTAACCCATGATCTATGACTTTTAATTATTGTTCTCAAGTCTCACCTAATATTTGCAAGTGACTCTTCAAAAGCCATATGGCCTAGTGAAAGCACTTGGGACTGAAACATATTGGCAGAGACTCATCTGGATTATTCACTCCTCTGATTAGGTTTCTGGAGAGAAAAGACACTTTCTGAGCTGAGGGCTGGTCAGTTTCCAGAACAGAACTTTAAACTGCTGTGTTTAAACACACACAAGCACACATGTGTATACACCACACATATGTCAGCACAAGCTCACACTAGAGCAACATGCCAGGCAGCATGACAGATTAGTGATAACATGGGCTCTGAGGTCAAATACACTCCAGGATTCCTCACTCACTAGCTTCATGAACTTGGGCAAGGCACTGGCCCCCGGGAGCTTCAGAGTCTTCACTTAACAAGAATAATAAAAGTCCACCTGGTAGGGCTGGAGCAGGGCTAAGGGATGAAGGTGCCTCGTCATAACTGACAATCAATATAAAGTTATAGCTGGGTCAATGCTATGAGTTTTTAAATGAGCCCTGATATTTTTTGTGTAACCCTGAGTCATTGAGTCCCAAACTCATCATTAATAAAACGGGACTAATATGACCTACCCCATGAATTGATTTTTTTAACCAGTATTTATGGGCATCTTCTCTGTTGCAGACACAGCAGTAATTACTGGGAATACAATGATAAACAATCAAAGCACTGTCTTTCCCTTAATGGAGCATACAGTCCCGAGAGAAATAAACATTAAATGAGTGTAAATATAGGATGACTACTTATGGTTTGTTCTGTAAGAGAACGGCTAGTGTCTATAAAGGGAGAACCTACTACAGACTGAGGAATCAGCGAAGGACCTTCAAAAGAAGTGACATTTAAGCTTAGATCTTAAGAAAGAATAGGCGTAACAAAGTGAGGAATAGCATAAAGCATGTCAGAAAGAACAGCGTGTGTTAACGTCCTGTTGGTGATTCACTCATTTTATTGAACAAAGTCGAAGAGAACAGAGTGTCCTCTAGGTCCTGAGGCTATAGAGTCATGCAGGGATGTCAAACTCATTTTCACTGGGGGCCACATTGACCTCATGGTTGCCTTCAATGTGATTTAGGACTGTATAAATGTAACTGCTCCTTAACAGTTCAGCGAGAGCTCAGTGCTGCTACTGGGTAGAAACAAGGTGCCGGGTGGAATAAAACAAGGTAGAGGGCCAGATTTGGCCCACAGGCCTGGTGTTTGCCACTTGTGATACAGTGGTAACAATATCGATCATTTCAGACTGTGTGTTGCTTATGTTAGTGAAATAATAAGGAAGAAAATGAATTTGACTCAATTAGCATAGAGCATGGTACAAATGCAACACTACACATATTGAAAATAATTAATTAAGATCACTTCAGCAATGATAATAACTATAAAAGTAGCAATACATGCTCCCAGGAGAAAAATCAGCTCCACCCATCAGGGCTAAATACTGTAATCATGCTTTTGGCTTATGGGGTGGTGGGGAAATCCGTCCAACTTTCTGTTTTAGAAAAAAAACCTTCCTCCAGGATTCACATTCAAGTTTGAAGAAACTGATTCCTGTTCATTCTGCCTTTAGATGTGACCACTCAGTAGAGGAAGGATTTGACATTAGGGGTGGCATTTGGTCCCTCCTCCCTTCCTCCAGTGGGAGCAATGCCAGAGGGACCCACCTCCAAAAGGCTGAGTGTTCCCTTTACGGAAGGTGCGAGGGCCACTCACTTGGCAGGGTTGTAACAGCAAAGGTGCTCAGCCTCCCATTTGACCTCTGCGGTTCCCCAAAAGTCAGAAGGAAAAAACAGATAGAACCCAAAGGCCAATGAAGGGATGTCCTTCCCCAGAGATGTGGGTGACATGTGGAAAAGTCTTCTCCGGCGAAGACCAGGTCCCCTGCGAATGCCTGAACTGCCATCGTAGATAGGTGGTCCTTTGGTTCAGGACAAACTTTCTTGTGAACGTGCGGCAGTTGACATTAGGAACCTCGTGATCATATGGGCAAAGAAACACTTTTCATTATTTAAAACTAGAAAGAATTTTAAGTGACCTATTCCAAGCTTCCTCTTTCTTTTCTCCATAAAGAGGAACTGACATATCCAAGGTCACACATCCAGACAATGACAGACCCAAGACCAAACACAGATTTCCTGATTGTGATTTCTTCTCTTGGACCTTCTATCTTTGAATCCGTATGTTCTAAATCATACTGTTTTCCCTAAGTTATCTCTCCACTATTGGAACTTGGGGAACTTCTAAATCGTTAATTCAGATAGCTGAAACAGAAGAAAGACTAAGAGGGAACAAGGTATTCAGAATAATTAGCCACTTTCCCTGGTGTGGGTCTCTTCCCAGCAGGCTCTGCCAAGCCTCAGGACGTCTCTGGCATCACAACCAACTGATGACAAGTAGCATGAGCATTGGCCTCTCTAAGACAGTGTCGGGGGCTCAGGATCATCAAGGCTTTAGGTTTTCCCTGCTGGCTTCTTCCCCCAAAGCGCACTCCCAGAACGCAGCGTCTTAGCAGAGAGTTAGTTGTCCCTTTTCCCCTCTGAGTTTCCAAACATTTTCTCCCGAACCTTCCTGTACTCTCTGAGATTCTAGAAAATGAAGCTCTTTTCTTTGGCCAGCAACCTCTGAGAATTCTGTTTCTTGGGAAGGTAATGCAGTAATAGCGGCAGTCTTTTTTATTGAAATGTATTTGACATATAATGTTGTGTATGTTTCAGGTGTACAACATGCAGATTTTACACACTCGTATAATGCAGCATGACTGCCGTTGCACATTAGCTCACACCTCTATCACATCACATAATAATAATTTTTTTGTGGTGGGACTAATTAAGATCCAGTATCTTAGCAAGTTTGCTGTTCCTAATACAATATTGTTGTCTATAATCACTATACTGTGCCTTAGATTTCCAGGACTTATCTACTAGTTACCAGTTTGTATCCTTAAACAACGTCTTCCTTTAAACAGGCTTTGAAGAAGAAACTGAGCCAAGTTTTATTTTTTCAAGACTTACAGTGTGTATATGATGCTAGGTACTGGCTTCCTACCAACTGTTCTTGAGCCTGTACACATCTATCTAAATGGCCTTACCTGGGACATAAGTACTTTGCCTTTTTTATAGGGTGAAGGAAAGAAGAGAACACAGATGATTTCTTTCACAAGAGGCAATAGTGAACTCTGGCTGACCCAGTCACTTTGGGCAAGCCCCTTCTTCTCTCTGAGTCTTAGTATTATTGTATGTTAAGAACAATTTTTTATCTGACCTACATGGTGTTGGGTTGGGTTTTTTTGTTAGTTTGGGGTTTTCTTTTTTGGCTTTTTTCCTTTTATTAAAACCCAAATTTTAGAAGGAATACTTTTCATAAAGCTATCCTGACCTCTACTGAAAACTAGAAGAGCTAACCAACTGAATTAATATTCCCACATGACAATCTGTGGTACTCCTCAGAGGCCTCCTCACGTAGAAGGTCATGTCCACTCCGCTCCAGTTCCCACCAGGTCTATGGCCCTCAGCTAGGTTCATGGTCTGGAACAAACAAGTCTTTGAATTTTTGAACCTGAGCTCAGTAGTAAGTAGGTGCACCAGGCCAAAAATATCTCTATTCAGGTAGAGTTTATGCATTCATCAAATATTTTTTAATTGATTTGTGAGAGATAGAAGGTGTGAGAGAGAGAAGGGAGAGAGAGAGAGAGAGATTTGTTGTTCCACTTATTTATGTATTCATTGGCTGATATTTGCTTGCATATGCCCTGACCAGGGATTGAACCAACAACCTTGGTGTACTGGAACAATGCTCTAACCAACTGGCACAGTTTGGGCAGGGCCCATCAAATGCTATTGAATGAGTGTGATATGACTCTTTTCCTAACACCTCAAATTGTAGCATTCTCATGTTAACTCATTTTCTATAATATGTTTTTACATTCTGATTAAGGCTACTTGACTCTTTGAGCTTAGTATCTCTATTTAGTCCTAGGGTATTTTATTTGCCTCATTTCTAAACATACTTATTCTTAAACCACCTTTGCCCATATTAATAATCACTATCTTCCATATTGATCTCAATTTATGTGAGCCTTATCTAAAGTCTCTTATGTACTTTCTCTACCTGTCTCAGGAGTTCTTACACATATTGACCCAGTTCACTTTCCTTAAGACTTCCATGTGTCTAAGAAAAAAGTATTCAAAATGTACACAATTTTTGATGAAGTAAACAGACATGTAAACATGCATTTTATCTTTATTAACAATCACCTTTTTTTCAGTCACTTTTCACGCCAACAGATAAAATAAGCAGTAAGAGCATTGTCTAGTCAGTGGAAGGTTGCTCATTAGTTTCACCATAGAAACTGCCCCAGCCAAACTTTGGGGATACCTACAGAAGCATTAGCACAAACCAGGGCAGACATTACTAGTTTTGCTTTGTGGTAGAAGCAACAGTACATGGCCTCTCTTTCAGAGATCCCCTGCTAAAGAGCCACCACAATGCTCAGTACCAGATTTGTTGTGAGCAAGTTACGGGAAAGGTACCAACAGAGCTTCTGAGGAAGGTCCCCAGAGGTCTCTCCTCTCAACATTCTGATCAGATAATGAGGTCACTGGATGAGACATTCAGTTATGACCAAGTCATGGACAGTCAAAAATTCTATCACATTGCTAAAAACCAATTGTGACTCAGTTACCTGCTTGTCTGAGCAGACTGAACAATTCAGTCAATCTGATTATTTCTTGGAGATCCATCATTTGGGGGAACCCAGCCACTGAAACTTGTAAGGCACTCTGTTGCAGATGAAGACTTTCAGTTGTTAGAATGCGTCCCCACTCAATCCAGGGAGGTCAGCATCGCACCCAATTTTTGTAGAAGGGCACTTCCCGAGGCCAGCATTCCTTATGCTTTGTAAGGAATAAAATTAATAATATAAAAATTCATTTGAAATTCACTAAATTCCTAGTGGGCTTATTAAATCATTGCAGGTTTTTAAAAAAGTATAATTGTAGTGATAAAGACAGGACTGGGGCCTCAAATATCTTGATGTTAAAAGACAAAAAGAAAAAAGAAAGAAAGAGAGACATCCCTTCTGACTTAGAAAGGTTGGGAGCAAATGATGTAGTTTGGTGATTCTCAAAGAGAGGTCCCTGGGCTAACAGCACCAGCATCACCCAGGAGGTCGCTGGGACATGTCAGAATGCAAATTCCCAGGTTACTGAGTCAGAAGCTCTCTGAGTAGACCCCAGAAATGGGTGCTTTAATTAATTCACCAAGTGGTTCTCATGCATGTCAGAGTGTGAGAACTAGCCCAGTCCAATCTGGTTGTGCTGATGAAGTATTGGGTTGGCCAAAAAGTCTATTCAAATTTTTCCATGCAATGGCTCTAGCAGTGCTTAATTGTCTTGAACTTCATTTGAAACAATTTTGTTAGACTGTATTGTGACAGCTTTCACATCAGTGTGCATTTAAAAAAAACTTTCAGCCCTGACTGGTGTGGCTCAGCAGATTGAGTGCCAGCCTGGAAACCAAAGGGTCAGTGTTTCAAGTCCCAGTCTGGGCACAAGCCTGGGTTGTGGGCCAGGTCCTCAGTAGGGGGCACCCGAGGTGCAACTACACATTGATGTTTCTCTCCCTCTCTTTCTCCCTGCATTCTCCTCTCTAAAAATAAATAAATAGAATCTTTTTTTAAAATGTTCAAAACTGGTGAATTTTTGTGTAGCAATTTTAATATTGAACATGGAAGAAGATATGCAACATTTTCAGCATATTATGTTTTATTATTTCAAGAAGGAAAAATGTAACTGAAATGCAAACAAGATTTGTGCAGTGTGCGGAAAAGGTGCCGTGGCTGACCAAACATGTCAAAAGTGGTTTCCTGGTGCTCCTGACATTGTGGCCAAATAACTCTGCGGTGGGGCTGTCCTCTGAGAGGTTCAGCAGTGCCCTGGCCTCTGCCCACTACAACCCAGTAGTGGAAGACAGCAGACACACTCAAGTACCCAGATCAACCAAGTTATTGGTGAAAATAAAACCTGTGTCTTTTATTTGATGGAAAAAAAGTCATGGATTTTTGGCCAACCCAGTATCTGAGGCCCAGGGAAAGAAACATGACTCTATTGTTGAGTTGTGAGAACAGGCAACACTTCAAAGGTCTAAAATGCTGTATTTACTTGGGGCCTGCTAAGCATGCAATGCACTCATTTAGTCATCACCACCGTTCTATGAATAGTTTTTTATTTCAATCTTACAGATGAGAAAATGCTTGGAGGGAGTAGGGTGCTCAAGGTCCCACTTTACGAGGGGTTGACTTTGAATTAAACTTTTTCAAATTTCAAATTCTGTGTTCTTTTAACCAAACTGCAGCGCCTGATCCACCTAACCACACCAGAAATTCTCAAAAGATAGAGATACACCTTGTTTGTGTATGTTTTCTTCATTACATTGTGTCACGGTTGCAGGGGCTGGCTTGCCTCTTGGTGAAGGAAAAGCACAGTGTTTTGGAAAAAGACTATTTCTGTCTCCATACATCTGTAGGCACAGTTGATTAAATATGTTACTTTTCTAAACTTGAGCAATAAATGCAAGAGCCAACCTATGTCAGATTAGCCGGGATGGCTATTTTTACTCTTCATTATTATGTATAAAATGCTTCTCCTTATTAGACATTTGGGGGTGGGCTGTTGTTTGGATTTTTTAATATTTTAAGTGGTGCTCACTTGTTATATTTGTGACTTCAGGCTATGTTAGCAAGTGGTACAATTTTAGAAATCTGAAAAAAATTTCAAATGCCATGTGGTAAGAGAATAATATGTTAAAATATAGGTTCTCAATATACAAGTATTGTTTTCCTTCTAAAACAGGCTACTGATAATAGTTATCATCATCAATAACCATAAATACTTCTAGAGAGCGTAATACCTTCTAAGGACTAGACTGGGCGCTTTGTGCAACTTCTCCTATGATTTCCATAATAGCCTTGTTACTGTCCCCATTTGATCAATGAGAAAACCAGCTTTCAGAAATTACATACACTGCCCAACAGGACAGAGCCTATGTATTGCCTCTCTAGGACCCACTACCCTGGCAGCTGGACCTAATCCACCACAGTGTGCTGCTTCTCAAAGCGATGACTTCCACTCACGGCCCTGTCCCAGGCTGCGCAGTTTCTTTGGAGCCCCAGATAAATAGGCTGATAAGTAAAGGTCCACAATCTTAGCTCAACCTACCACTTTCCAGATTTATGTTTATTTCTTTCAGCAGCTGCCATCCAAATCAACTCATATTTCCACACACGTTAGCCATTTCCCAGCTCTAGGCAATCCTACTGGTCCTCTGTCTCTGGTAAAACTCTTCCCTCTCCCGCCACAACCTATTCCAGGCCAGTCCAATACTATTCAGTTCCCTGAGAGTTTTGAACTGTGCTAACAACTGTAAAAATAACCACCCTCACTGCGGTGCTCCCCCAAGAATGTGAACCCACTCCTGGTGGTGGGGACTGTGTCTGGGAAGCCGGCAGTGATGATGTGGAGCGGTGACGGTGACGCTCTGGTTTCTGACCTCTGCATTGCTTCTATGCAGGAGATGGCAGGACCTTCCTGGGGTGGGCATGTCTGAGGTAGTGGCAGAAAGTGTCGTGGAAAGGCTGTCCATCTAGTGAGAGGATAGGGTACCCAAATTCAGGCCACAAGGAGTGACACAAATATGATATTTTGAGATTCCGTGTTGAAGTTTCTCTTGAATGTCCGCAGTCCTTGTCTTTATGACTCAATTGGCACCTGTAATTATTATCTTGTATTGTTGATGCTTCTTTTATGTGTCTGTATTATACTTCCCTTCTTAACTGAATATGAGGGTAAAAGGAGTATTTTAATGTTAAAATTTTTTAGAAATCAATGAAACAACTGGGCTAATAGGAAAATGAGCAAAGGCTTTTCAAAGAGACAGACAACACAGAAAGATGCTCAGCCTCAGTTGTATTTGAAGAAAAGCAAATTAAAAATGGCTTAAAGTTTTTACTTAATTGGTAAAATACTTTAAAATTTTATAATAGTCACTCTTGAAGAATTGTGGCAAAAATCACCCACTCCTGAGTATGTGTGTATAGTAGTACCACCCATAGGCAATATTAGTACCTTTTTACTTTTTGCATTTAAATTTTTTCAACTCGGTATAATCTTTATTAGTTTCAAGTGTATGGCATAGCAGAAATAGCCTATGCATTCATCCATACACAACTGACTAAATACTAAATACCTAACTAAACCCTTCCCCCAGGAAGGGACATTAGGAAGGTTGTAGGGAACTTGAAGGCAGAGGTGGCAAGTGATCCGTTCCCCATTTGGAGTTCCAGAAGGCGACTTCCAGGCTGGCTGGAGCCACACCAGTGGGGTGACCACAGAAAAGTACACAGAACAGCCCTGGAGGAGTGGGATGGAGGGGGTGTTTAGCTCTCCTGCTCTCCCTCTATAGCCACCTCAGCTTCCTTCCAAGTGCTCACCTCGTACTCACAGTGCCTTTGCACAGGTCACCTGTGGACATGCGCGGGGTGGCACAAACTTGAATCACCTAATATGTGCATGCTCAACTGACATCTAAAGGGATGACACCCTACCTTCTTGTCCCAGATCTTATACTATAAACAAGTGTCCTTTCACAGTCTATTTAAGGTCACGTTTTCTGCATATTTGTGCTTTAATTCTGATACCATTGTTTAAAATGGCTCCCTCCCCAAACACAGAAGTGTTGTCTTCACTCCCTCAGCACAAGAGGGCTGTGACGTGAATTAGGAGCAGCTGAGAGCCTGTTGGTCCCTCCCATGGGGCCTTTGTAAGAACTGAACAGACCCCGCCACAGAGGACTGGTAGGTGGGGGTGAACAGGCAGCCTAATTCAGGGGCTGGGTGGAGGATGCGTTCAGATTTAAGATCTATTGCACCAGCTGGAGGGGAGATGGTCCAAGACAGCAAGCAAGTCTGCCTGGGTCCTGGCGCAGCTGGACATACCTTCTGGAACACCAGTACATAGACCCGGGAACCAGACTAGCCAGCGACCCAGGAGAATCCAGAAAGTGGTGTTAGAATCCCTCCCTGTCACCATGAAGTCCTGACCTCTGACACACCAAAGGCCTTCCTGGGGAACAACAGGGAGAAATCCCCAAGAGACAAACCATCTACCCAGATGAGATGAAATTCACTAAAGAGAGACTTTT
Organism: Sturnira hondurensis; assembly: GCF_014824575.4. Taxonomy (NCBI): domain Eukaryota; kingdom Metazoa; phylum Chordata; class Mammalia; order Chiroptera; family Phyllostomidae; genus Sturnira; species Sturnira hondurensis. The sequence goes on along the minus strand of NW_028076783.1, from coordinate 4,611,181 downwards.
TTGAACTAAGAGAAACCATCTTGAATCAAATAGGCACTTCTCGACATTGACTGGACAAATGTTTCCATTTTATTTCCTTTTCCACACCCCACCATGCCGCCCACCTACCAAGCTCGGGGGTGGGGTGGGGTGAGGGCTCACTAGAGAATAAGGTGAGTCATAAAAAAGTTGCAGCTCCTCATACTGTTGAGTGTATCATAAAAAAATCAGAGTGCCGCCATAATTCTATGAAACATTTAAAGGGAAGAGGCCTAACATGAAATTATGTCCAAAATTTATATTTTAAAATTTAAAAAGCCAGTTTCAGAGGATTATATACAACCTATATAAAAAACCTGTAAATTAAAAATATAGCCATACACACATATTTCTCATAAATGCATACACTATTTCTGGGAAAATGCACAGAAAAAATGTCATTAAAATACTTTAGGCTGTAAGCTTTGTAAAGGCCAGGACTATATCTTTCCCCTGTGTTAGCTCTGCCCAGCATGCTGCCTCGCATGTATTGTGTACTTTTAAAATATCTGTGGCATGAACAAAGGAATTAGTAGGTAACTAAATAAAAATGAAAGCAGTATCATGAGGCTTTTCTTAATATTTTCATATCCTCTGCTGGCACCTGTCAACATGAGCATCTAGTACATTCAGAATTTTAAAAATCTGTTTATTCTTCCCAGGCTGCTAAGCATCTGCCCTGACTGGTGTGGCTCAGTGGGTAGGGCATCGTCCTGGTTCGACTCCCAGTTGGGGCACATGCCTGGGTTGTGGGCCAGGTCCCTGGCTGAGGGCGTGAGAGAGGCAACCAATGGATGTTTCTCTCTCACGGTGATGTTTTTCTCCCTCCCTTCCTCTCATTCTAAAAATAATAAATAAAATCCTGTTTTAAAAAGGCTGCTAAGCCTCTTTCAGTGTCACGATGATATTCTCCATTCTCTAGTAACCACTCTATCTGCTCACACCCGTTTTTCTAACCCACAAACAGATGCAGAGTGGATTCTCTGAAATCACGTTCGTCCATTGGGAATAAACTTTGACCAGAGCTCAACCTGACTGCAGAGATATTAGAGGTGGCCTAAGCTGATCTGATTTTCTCCCTTGTAAACGTGAACTTGTTTGTGCCTGAAACATTAAACATCAGAGTCACCGCATAGCTGGAATCAGAAGTTGTGTACTTGGGGTTATGGATGGGCTTTGAGTAGCAAAACAAGCCAATCATGGGGCAAAGAGGCTGAGCAGACAAGAAGGGTGAAGTCTGGAAGCCGTCAGAGGTACACGGAATACTCAAGTCCTGACGTAGTCCTATTTTTACGTTCTTTTTGAGGGCCAGTTGCATCCCTACTCTAAGGTCCCCTGAGATCCCCTTTTATATTCATACCAAAATCACCAGCAATATAGCACAGGCTGGTTTCTGTTAATAACCCCATTGCCTCAACAATGGAGACCAAGCATGAGTGCCCGTGAACAAAGCCAGGTAGAAGACCTGTCAAGATGTGGCCCCCTGCATCCTCTTCTTCCCTATTCCCTCACACACCCCCTTTCTGCATTGGCCAGGGACACTATTCCACCCTCTTCACTAGGTGACATTGACTCAGTTCGGGGTTCATTTCTTCGGAGAAGCCCCGTACCTCCAGTGTGTTTTCCATCACCACCACATCTGGCTGAGGACCCCTGTGTGCTTCCCTTTACAAGGGGGGCCCTCCTCATGTTGTAGCACATCGGTCTTCCCCATATTCCACACTCCGACCCGACTGCCGCTTCCTTGAGGGTGGAATCCTTTCCCACTTGTGGCTCCATCATCAGTATTTCACGTGGTTAGTGCCTCTGACACTCAATACATCTTTACTGAATGAACTGTACTTTTTGTATTCACATCCTATAGAATCTTAGATTCTGATGTATTAGAAATTCCACATTTTATTCATTTAAAGTATCTAAAGAAATGCCCCCCAAATGAAAAAATTGGCAAGTCCTGATACTCTTCTAGGCCCTAGAGTCCAAACCAAACAGATACAGGTAGGACCAGCTGGTGGATGCAGCGACCACATGCAGACCCAGATAACCCAAAATGCACCACGCTGGAGAGTGCTGGGGAAGCAAGGCAACTGCAATGTACTGGAAACCATTAGAATGACAGGCAGACAGGAAAAACAGCTTCCCTAATCACAGGCTTTCCTAACTGAGAGGAAATCCTCTTGAATCCAAAAGGTAAAAACGACCAAAAAAATCTCTCAAATCGAAATAATTCTTTCCTCCCTGCTTTAACTAAGTTGTTGCACTTTTTATCTTTTTCACATACAGTCTCACTTAAAGATGTTTTCTAACCTACTTATCTTTCTGGTTTAGTGAGGAGGAAACACAGATTCCAATGAAGTGATGTGACCCAGGTCAGAAACGCCAATTAGCAGCTGAGCTGGGACTAGAATGCCCTGCTTTCAGCTTCCTTCTTTGATCCAGACTTGTTTCCATCATGTTTTATCGAGAGTTTGCAGCTCCAGCCCAGGGCTCCCTTAGCCCCTGAGCCCGCCTAGAATTTAATCATGCAGGCTTGCTGCCCACTAGCCCCTGGATAGCGGAGGTATGTAAAAACCCAAAGAAATTGTATTGGAAGCTGATCTCACGGGCAGAAATCAAAATGACATCAGCTACAATAAATAACCACGGTGTAATCTTGGAGGAAAGGTTGGCTGTGTCTCGAGCGAGGTCAACTTCTGGCATCCGTGGGAAATAAATATCAGGCAGCTTATCTTTTTGAAAGCAGGGGCCTATAAAAACACAATTGCCAGAACGGGAGAGAATTGGAGCTGATTTCCATGGCAACAAAAGAGTTACACGGATGAAATAAAGGCCCATAAAAATCTACGTAGGCTACATTAAAGGAAGAGAAACGGAAAGTAAGCAATGGGGAACAGGCATTCATCAAAAATGTCCCGAGAGGGGAGGTGACCACCAAGACTTTTGGAGTCTGGGCGTCAGGAGGGACCATGCTGGCAACCAGAGCCCCCAGGTCTGGTCCCTGCCATCTACAAACGCCTCCGTGGTCGGGGCTCCTCTGTCCAGGTCTGAGGTGGACTCTTCATTTGTCACTTGGATATTTTCTGCAGCAAACTTTTGTACACTCATTTCAGCTCTTGGTGAAAGGTTTGGGGCGAGGTTATGAGACACCTTAATAATGTTGGGAACCTCTCAAAAACTGTCCCTTTTCTCTGTTTTCCTACCCTTGTCTCAGTTCAGTCCCCCTGTTGCCTTCCTGCTCAGGTTCTTTCCCACTCAAGTATGTTCACTGCGCTAGTGGATTTATTATCTAAAACTAACCTGAGTCTGAATCCACCTACAGCTCTTTCTATGTTTCCCCACTACTAACCTCCTTAGCATGACACCTAGCTCTTCATATATGACCCCTAACACAGTCTCCATCTAACATCATGTTCCTAACACGCATGATCTGCCTTTGCCATCCTCTCATGTTCTCTTGGAACACTAGAACTTTGCACATGCTATTTTCACCATCTGCACCATCTATCTCTCCATGGTCCTCTACCCCTCTCTTCCCTAGCTTTCCCTCAGGTAGAGTGGGATCACCTCCTCCTGGAAGCCTTCACTGATTGCTTCTCTGAGGAAAATGCTCCCTTGATACTCTGCACACCCTGATTACAGATGCTTATTATCCAATACTGCAATCACCTGCTCACTTGCCTGTCTCCCCTGCGAGGTTGTGAGCTTGTTGTGATTTGTCTGTCATCACAGCCCTAGTGTCTGGCCCACAGTACACATACTGTACATTTTATGCACTGAAAGGAACGAAAGATAAATGTCCTCTATGATTGCCTGCCCAGGTTCGTGTTGATGTCATTCCTAATTTGAAGCTCCTTTGCTTTAAAACCCTCACTCACTCTTAAGTGGTTTAAACAGTTAGAAGGTTCTTTCTCACTATCGCATGTTAGGTTCATGCATTACAGCCTTCATATAACTTTGTATGACTTTGTGTTTCATTGATCAGAATTTCCACAACCTCCAAACAAGTTCCTGAAGGTCTTTTCCTGATACTCAATTGCTCAGAAAAGAAAACTTATGAAACATGGAATTAAACACTCTGTATGTCCTATTGGTATTTATCCACTACTTGGTGCTGCCTCTCAGATTATCTACATCTACCGAGAACTTGGGTGAAGGCAGACAAATAAAAAGACTGAGAGAAAAGAAAGCCCATAACCACACAAAGTCTCATATGCAGGTGTTCACAGCAGCTTATTCATAACAGCCCCAAATCAGAAACCACCCAAATGCCCATCAAAAGGTGAATGGATAAACAAACTGCGGTATATCCATATCATGGAATGCCACTGAGGAATGCAAAGGTAGAAACTGTTGATACACACAAATAATCCTCGAAATAATGTTAAGTGAAAGAAACGAGGCAAAAATCTCCATTTACAGAAGATTCTAAAAAATGCAAACTAACTTATAATGACAGAAAGCAGTTCAGCAGTCATGTGGTGTCAGGGAAGAGGGTGGGAAGGGAGGGAAAATTACACAGGGCATGAAGAAATTTTGGGAGGTGATCAATGTATTAATTATCTTGATTTGATGAAGTTCTTGCAGGTATATACATAGATCAAAACTCAACTGACACTTTAAGTGTGTGTGCCTTATTATATGTCAATGACAGCAGAAAGAAGGAAGGGAGGGAGGAAGGGAGGGAGGGAGGGAGAAAAGGAGAGTGGCAGAACATCAGTTGAAGTATGCAACTATAATGTTGCCCACAGCAAAAGTAACACTCTACCAGCTAAAAATACGCTTACCCAGGGATACACATCCCAATGTGTGATTAAAAAATGGAGCCCGGTGGCATATTTCTGTTCTCTAATCACACGGGAAGATGTTGACAGGACTGTAACTTGAGGCACTGACAGGGATAAAGCAACAGACTATTACCCCTTCCAGTGCCAGTTTCTCTTTGGCCTTGGCACTATCCCATTCAAAATCCCGGATGGCCCTCCACCACAGAGTCCAGCCTGCTCTCAGCAGGGACTTGAAGAAGCTCTGAAATGTGGGCCCAACATAATTTATGTTTTTTCCTGTTATCCTTTCTCTGCTATCTAATTAAAATACTCCACATCATGTCATGCCAGACTTGTCTGTTTTCTTAGTAATCAATTCTTCTTTACAACCTCTGTACAAGCAACTACATAGATTATCATCCACTTTGCATATGCAAATACTCAATTTATAAAGATAATTAAATTACTTGGAGAGCCCCACTCAGCTCAGATTCCACCTCCTTCCAGAAATTCTTGTCACCGTCTTGTCACTCCTTCCAGAAAGTCCGCTGTCTCGTCACTCCCCCCTGCTCCCACGCACAGGAGAGGGGATCAGTGTGCAAGGTGGGATCACAGGCCACCCCACCTCTGAGCTGTGTGCAGACTTGGACTCAGGCAGGGAAAGTGCTGTCTTTCACGTCTTTATTCCTTATGCCGGCTAGCACATAGTCTTTAGAAACATTTTGTTCTTCGGTAGTGAAAAAAGGATTTGTGTACTCAGAAAAAGGAGGCTCATTTTGGCTGGACTGCTGTTGAACTAGCCACTAGACCTTTATATTTTATGAGGACAAAGACTGTCTATTCTGTTTACACTGCAAACTCAAGGTCGAATGCAGCACTCAGTGTAGGAGGCACCTGGTAAGTGCACATGGCATGAAATGGGACCATAGCGTGGATCTGAAGCCCAGCCATGCTGCTCACATAATCCACCATGCGTGCTGGGACCTGCTTTACTGTCCCTGAACCTCACAACATGCCAGAGAGGTTGGTAGAAGAGGCACTGTAGTTTCTAGATTAGGAAATAGAAGCTTGGAAGATTGGCAAGTTTTTAAGGCTTATAATACCAAAGGAAGAACTCCATCTAGGCCCGACATCTTTCCTCTCCCCAAACACAGATGAATCTGAGCCTGTGCCAAGAGATGAAGATAATAGTGAAGAGGAAAGGCACGGCCGCCCTACCTTTCATGGAATTGAGAGAAAGATGAGCAAAATGGGCAGTTAGCAAGAGTGGGAGAACAGGTCACAGAGTGTAGACGGGGGCAGGAGAGGGAGAGGGTGGGAAACACTTCCCAGGGGAAGGATAAGCCACTGAGGCCCAAAGGATGAGTAGGAATTGGCCACTCACTGAAGGGGTGAAGAAGGCAGAGTTTCAAACAAAGGACTTCTGACTTTTTTCTGTATCACGTTTATATACATTAGTTTTCCTCAGAATCCAGCCTGGCCATGTGGGTAGTGCTGACCATATTTCTGACTCTCTCTGCGTTTTCTCAGGTAATCTGTAATATTATCTAAAGTCACTTCCCATTCCCAAGGTGAATCAGGTCCAATTACCTATCTCTTTACATAGAGAAGAAATTCAACATGCTAAGCATACAATTGTTATTCTGAAGTACACCTTCGTGTACACAGAGCTGCAATTTTTAGATTTAAAAGTTAATTTCTATGATTTTTTAAGATGAAAAAAATGTAAAGAAAAAACAAAAGATGATATTTACTGTTATTTTAACACAGCGTGCAAGTGTCTTCTATTTATTATCTCATTTAATTTGTGAAACAACCCAAAGGAGAAAGTACAATTATGATCCCATTAGTTAACTGAGACTTAGATAACTTGCCCAAAGTACAAGGCAACTAAATGCAGGAATCAAAACTTAAACCACATGCCCTCCGTCTATATTATCTTTCTATTGTGGTTGTAAAAAAAAATTAATGAGCACCTAGTGAGGCAAAACCACACAAATTTTGTATCTTACTGTATCTACCTCTAACACGTGGGCCTCGCACCTAAAAATCAAGGTGAAGGCAGTGCTGCAGCCCTTCGTTGACTTTAGCAAACAATTTTTTTCCTGCCTTTTCCAGCTCCCAGAGCAGCCTGCATGCCCGGCCCTTGGCCCTCTGCCATCAATCCCATCAGTTTTATTATTAACATATTGGTCTGTGGCTCTCCTGCCTCCTTTCACTTACACAATCATCATTACCTTGGGCCCGTGTAGGGGGTCCGAGATAATCTCCCCATTCCAAGATCGTGAATCGCACCTTCTAAGGCCCTTCTGCCATGAGAGGCAGCATGCCTTCATGCTCCATGGATCAGAAAATGTGGACATATTAGAGGGGGCATTAGTCTGCCTACCCTATTCTCCTTTTCCATTATGCTATTGGGTACGATTCAGGTTGGTGACACAGGGATATGGTTCTACTTAATGATGCTCTGTGCAAAAAGCGACTTAATTTCGTACCATTGCTAAGTCACCTCTCTCTCAATGGCTCTGGGTTTTGGGGAGACCAGTCAGGTGTCTGGCCCCATAAGAGACACTACTGACCCTGTGTCCCCTCCTTTCACAGCAGTCATATTTGCCTCCACATTCAGTGCTGTGTGATTCTCTTCCTGCTCAGCCCCCTCGAGCCCACTGCTATGACAATCCATGTCCTGTGGTAAATGGTAGAGGTGTCCGCAGAAACCCTGAGTGAGCCTCCATACCCTCTAAGACTTGGGCGTTTACCCTGTCTTCTGACCACGGCTGGGAGTCCTAAGATGATATATATTCAATCAACCAGTTCCAGGAAATCAGTTCCATTCAGATTAAAATTTTAAAGTGTGTTAATGGAAGGAACACTGCATTAAGAGTCAGTGACCTACATTCCAGTTCCAGAATCAAATTTTGCCATTCTGCTTCATCGGCTGGACGAGTCACACTGCCGCTCTGGGCTTCCACATCTTCAGGTGTGAAATAAGGTGAATGGCCTCCTCCTCTCCTCCCTCCCTCCGCCCTAGGAGTGGTCAAAGACCCAATGAGATCATCAGTGCAAAAGTGCTTGGCAAGCTGTGAAATTCATAGCTGGATGAGCCATCTGTATAACAATTATTAGGAAGACTCCGTAAGGTACAGTGGGTGATATGAAGATGCATAAGGCCTTGCTTTTGCTCCTACAGGAAATACGTGACTGGGGATGTGTCTTGGACACAAATTAGCTTGTTCAGGTAACCCCTGCCTGACAGCAGAGTGTTTTAACACCATCTAAAAGGCAGCCTCATGATACTAACCTGAAGCAATATTTGGGGATTTGTGTCACTTCGGAGGCATTTTAGTCACAGATGTTTCAGCATACTTTTAAATCTCCTACTTGATCATAAACATATGGAATTGCTTTAGATATTTAGCATTCGCTGGTCCTGTATATGCCAGCAACTTCTTAATGCAGAAACCCGGGATTCGATCTAGCAGCTGAAGTATGTTTAGCCCATACACAGGGCAGGGAATTCATGACCCTGGGAGTAGCCCCCAAACAACGATGAATGAGCAGGGGGCTAAATAGTCCTGCTGTCTTCCACTCCAGATATCTCAGCAGGATTGAACTTGTTACCCAATGGTTACCTGCTCACTGACCTTGAACTGGCCTGTCCTCCCACTTTCATTTTTCCACATACCAATGGGTGCTTTCACTTAAATTCTAGTCTTGGGATCTACTTCTGGGGGAAATCCAATCTAAGATGGTAGTGTATGCATTTTCCTGTCACCAGCCTTTTACGCTGTCTTTAGTTTTTCACTGTTACAAACAAGTCTGCAAAGTATTTCTGTGAATCTCTTGATATATATGTAGAAGATTTTTGTTGGTATTTATCTGCCAGTGGAACTGCTTGGTCAAAGGGTGTGTGCGTGCTCATCCTTCATAAAGGTTGTCAACATTTTCAAAAGGCTGACAGTGTCAAGAATTTGTGAGAATGTCACATCTGGTACATGTGGAAAATGGTAACTTTCAGCAGTTTTAATTTGCATTTCCCTTATCACTAATGGAATATATGTTTATTCCCATATACTGTATGAAGTATAAAGCCATGCATGGTTTGTTTGAAATATTTTACAATTAAAAAAAATACAGAAGCAGAAAGACCAATCAGAAGTGTGGGTAAGGGATGATAGTAACTTGGACCAGGGGGCTGAGTACAGTGACAAAATCGTGATTTAGGATACATTCTGAAGTTGGAGGGAATGGGATTTTCTGATGGAGTTTGATTTTGGTTTTGGACCCATCAAATTTGAGATGCTTGGCAGGAAAGAAGGAAGGAGAAAAGGAATAAAAGAGAAACAAAACAGTAGAATTAAGCCTCAAATTCTGAGAAAAAAAGGTATTTTCATCTGACAAGTCTATACTCAGCCAAATAATCAACTGAGGACAGTTGAGGTTGGAAGAGACAGAGCCTCTTTAGTTTCCACCTAGACTTTTGGGACCATTTGACTCCATTTAACCATTTTCATGTATTTTTAATAGAAACAATTATTTCTTAATTAAAAAAAATTCCCACTTGAACTCCAATAACAATAACAGCTAAGATTTATTGAGAAACTATGTTAGTGGTGAATATCTCCTAACTCTTCATACTCATTTCTCAAGGCTGGATCTCAGTATTGCCCCTGGCCCATCTCTGCTCCTTCACTTCATTCCCAGAGAGACTTCTCTGATGCACACATTTGGCTAGGGTATCTAAGAACATTCCACCTAGCCTTTTATTTCCCTTCTTGGGGAGCCAAGTTCTCCTCTGCTCCTCCATTCACCCCTGGCACAGGTGGCTGCTTTGGGAAGGGGCCTGCCTTGGACAAGCACTGCCGTGACTAGGGACCAATTCCCAGCTTGCTTATCAGCAAGTCCATTTGGCAATCAGACCTAAAGCCACATAGTCCATCCTGGCCTCTATCAGTAAATAAAGTAATATTTTGGTCTGTAGTTTTCCTCCCCCTGCACCCACCAATCTACTCAAAATTATGTAGGAAGGTTACTTCCCAACCCCCATAAATAGTATGCTGTAGGGGCCGTGCTAAATATTTTCCATGCTACATTTCATGTAATCTCAGTAACTCCCCAACCATGCATTATTAGCCCATGTGATTAAGAAAACTGAAGTAGTTTGTGTAACCTCTCCAAGGTCTCCCATCTAGTAAGTGGCAGAACAGGAGTCAAACCCAGATGTCTCTACACCTGAAACCTGCACAACTAGCCGAGCTGGCTGTAGAAAGATCAGTCAGGGAGGGAATTCTATAGTTTCTACTCAAGACAACTGAGAGCCCAGAAGAACCCAAGCAATGGTCTCAAATTCAGGAAACCTACCCTCTCTTCTTTTTTGAAGCCTGCATGCCATGTGACCCCTAGATTTTCAATTCCTTACATGTAAAATAAACATAGTAGTAGTTCTGGGACTACTTAAGGCCCCTAGTTATCGTAATGAGCACAGGAGAGGGTAGATGTATGGATCCTTTGAAAACTTGAGGCTGTGATACCAACAAAAGCCATCAGGGCTTTCAGAACTACTTCTTTAAGATGTGATGGCAAAGAGTACCAGCAGGCACAATGTCAGGAGCTGACTGTTGACATGGCAATTACAGTTCAGCACAAATCCCTGACTGGGTTTTTGATGCAATGCTCCTAAGTGCTACTGTGCCACTTTCCGCCCAGGTCCCAGCCCCATGGCTACTGCCTGTTGTCTGTGGGCAGAGCACTTCGGATGCACGGCTGAGCCACAGTGCCCCAGTCTGAACTTAGTGACAGACAGCTCCACACTCCAGATGCAGGTTTAGGCACGCGTCTTCTGTGTGAACTACGGAGTTCTCCACGACAAAGGGAATTCTGAGGATTGTCCAAAAGAATTCCTACTTCACAGGCACAGCATTTTAAAAGTCTCTGTGTGTTCTTTTCATAAAGATTCATGAAGCCACAATCCTCACCTCAGTCATAATGATGAAGCCCGAAATTAGATTCTGACATTGCAAATGGGTTATATGTCGTGACTGAAGCATCTCTGAGTCACAGGAGAATTAAACACTCAGTTAATCAGGGAGAAATAATGTCCTACCAAAAAAATCTTAATATTAAAGCTAAATAATCTATTGATTTATTTACTCTTATAATCTTTGCTTTAAAAAAACAAGTGGAAAAAAACCTGCAAGCATGATGAAGACAAATTAATACTTAAACACAGTAAAATGGCTCAAGGCACAATTTGATTAAGATTCAAATTGGTTCTTAACTTGAACAAGAAAAAAATTTTAGACAAAAATATAGCAAGCGTACTTGGTTTCATACCTTATAAAGACTGAACTATTAACTATAGGTAAACTGATTACCTGACATCTGCTATTATCCAACAGATTCTATGACATTCCAAGCAGGCACTCTCTCTAACTCAACCTTGAACACTGGCTCTGGACAGGATATCAGAGATGTAGGAATGGAATCTGTCACCGCTGCAAGTGACAAACTCCAAGGCAGAATTAGACGGGGGTGGTGGGAGCCTTCTTGGGGTAAAGCGCACTTCCTCACATCTATGACCTTGGGCTTGGCCATGGGACTTGCTTGACTCATGGAGAGTGGCCACGTGCCGCTCCCGCTGGAGGCTGTAAGAGGCACCCTGTGGTGTCCGTGCAGCTCCACAGCCTCCTGCCCTTTGCTCTGGGAACAGCATGCCTGGCACTGGCTGCTCCCTCACCCTGAACCCTGAACGAGAAAGACACTGGCAGCAGAATTGGCTACAGAATTTATTCGGCCTGTTGAAAAGCTAAAATCTAGGGCCCCCTGTACAAAACTTAAAAAACTGAAGACAGTGACAACGGGACATTAAATCGTGAGACCCTTCTTAGCATAAGACCCTACAGAACTGGACAGGTTGCACATCCATGAAGCCAGCCTGCCTCAAATGAGTAAAGCAATCAGCTTTAAGAGTGTTTGTTCTCATGGCAAACTGGAGAGCCCAAGTCCCATCCAAAACAGGCAGCAGCTACTCAGTNTGGGACTTGCTTGACTCATGGAGAGTGGCCACGTGCCACTCCCGCTGGAGGCTGTAAGAGGCACCCTGTGGTGTCCGTGCAGCTCCACAGCCTCCTGCCCTTTGCTCTGGGAACAGCATGCCCGGCATGCCTGGCTGCTCCCTCACCCTGAACCCTGAACGAGAAAGACACTGGTAGCAGAATTGGCTACAGAATTTATTCGGCCTGTTGAAAAGCTAAAATCTAGGGCCCCCTGTACAAAACTTAAAAAACTGAAGACAGTGACATCGGGACATTAAATCGTGAGACCCTTCTTAGCATAAGACCCTACAGAACTGGACAGGTTGCACATCCATGAAGCCAGCCTGCCTCAAATGAGTAAAGCAATCAGCTTTAAGAGTGTTTGTTCTCATGGCAAACTGGAGAGCCCAAGTCCCATCCAAAACAGGCAGCAGCTACTCAGTTCCCGCCAACTGTTGCCCTGCCAGCGTGTGCCCCCTGCCAACATGCACCCCCAGTGTTGCCAATCTCCCTGTTTTTCAGTGCTAGGTAGAAATCAACACTTTACACGAAAGAGCTTTATTTTGGTCTGTCTTTGGTGGGGTGGGGGGAGGCAAAGGGTCAGATAAAGCATGGGTAACTTAGTATTTTAAGATATCATGCAGGGAAACAAAAATATGTCTGTTGTCTAGATGTTGCTTGCCACTAAGCCATGTGATTTCTTTTCTGGAATTGTTTGTTGTAGTAAACATAAGGTGGTTCAAAACTAGGCGAAGTTAAAATGAGCACTACATTATATACTGCCCCAGGTTACAAGTGGGTTCCTCCAAGGTCAGAGCTTACTCTTCAGGTAGGAAAGTCCAGGGTAAGAGGAGAGAATCCTCATCTAAAACATCATGCAGGTAAAATGGACCTGTCCCCTGAATCCTGAGGCCTTCCAGAAATGTAAGAGAGGCTGAGAGAACATAATAAAAGACACCCTGCTGATCAGAGTGAGGCCAGAGAGCTCATTTATCCAACAAGCAAGACAATTCTATCACATCTGTGTACCCACACATTGCTTAAAAGGATTCGAACAACACTTGGCTTAATTCTTACCTTTATCACCTTTGCCAAGACACCTAGCTTTGTCAAGATGCCCAGTTTTCACATTAAAAATAATTGTGATTCTAACAGAACTTATCCTATAGGGTTGAAGATTAATTAAGAGTTTTCGCCCCCCACTGCCCACATACTAGTGTAGCCATTATGTTCGTAATGGCAGGGATCCCATCTGATTTCACTTACCATTGTATAGCTAGCTAACCCTCACAATAGTGCCTATCATAGAGTGGATATTTAATACACATTTCTTGGATAAATTAAATCAGTGAATTGATTGTGTCCAATAAGCATATGTTATGATCTTACCAGCCATTGTGAGAAATGCAGAGATAGCTAGGTCAAAGCTACAGCAAATATTATTTCATCTACTGAATATAGATGCAATGTATTCAAATATTCTTGACTCTATTTAATAGAGCCATTTCCTCCTTGATTGCTGACAGAACTGCAGTTTCACTCAGCAACCGGGCAGATGGCAATGTGCTCAGCAAAAATGGGCCCTTCCCCCAGCCCTAGGGGATACATTGTGATTGGTCTCAATTTTTACTGATCTAAACCACTGTTGACAATCCCATTCCCCTCTGCCAGTCATTGGTATAAGGCAGACATGTGAACCAGTTTGGTTAATAAATAAACGTGGACCAATTCTAATAAAGAACTCTTGGAAAATATTTGCTTCCCAGATTAAAACAAACAAACAGAACCCCAGGTACAGGGAGGCACTAGACCTGCCTCCTTCTTCCCTCCTCAATGTTGACCTCCGAGGAGCTGCTGTTGTCACTGCAGCCTTTATCTCCAAGACCAAGAGACTCACAGAAACAAAGTCTCCAGGCCCAGAATTGTTAAGTAGTTGAATTAAGCAACTCTGGAACTCTCTGATAACTCAGAACTTAGTGTTAGATAACACTTTACTGTGTAAATCAATTTTGGTTGGGTATTCGGTATCTTGCAAACTCAAAGCATTCTAATTACACAGTATACAGTGTTAAATGGCTCAGGACACATGCAGTCACTCCCAGTTATTTTGTTGGTCTTTGCAGGGGATGGGTGGAGGTGCAGGGTCAGATAACAGGATCAAGGAAAGCTTTCATCTCCAAAGCCTGAGATGTCTTTTGAAATGAAAATAGAGTGATGGATAAAAATTCCACAGCCAAAAGCCATGCACTCATTGCAAGTAGATAATACTTTAGAAGTAAGATGTGAAGATAATAAAATGTAAATCTTGCAAAATAAGTTCATGCATGACACAGATATAATGGATTACTGAGAACTTCAATAGTATTTTTGTAACTACAGCTTCCCCAAGTTATGATCAATCTCAGGAAGATATTCACACTGAAAAAGCATGGCCTTTCTTCATAGTTAAGCGAACTCCTACTCATTGGAATTAATTATAAGAACCTGGGATGTCTACAACTCAGAGGAAAGTCCTAACATTTGAGATTGATAGCAAGGAGGACAGTTGCTGTCCGAGAGTATCCGCATAAGAAGAAGAATCTAGGAACCAATGGTCCATTGGTCTGATTAGGGATTAAAACGAAGGTAAATTATAGGCTTTTCTAGAGTCCTAACGATACCTCTGAGTGAAAGTGACAGTACAGTCACTATGATGGTTTGGGTCTTTTCCATTGGCTTTTCAGCTTGACCCTTAATTGTGGAAGGGTTAGGATTCTGTCTCAAACAAGTAACCAACTCCACAACAGTTACAGATGACAAAATAAAGCACTATGGGTCCCTCCTGGCCTTTGGCACAGTGGATAAGATAGTATGCTAGGGTTCAAAAGGCCCAGATTTCAAATAGTGACTCTCTCTACCATAAGCCGTGTACCTTGGGGTAACTTACATAATCTCTCTTAGTTTATTTATTCACCGCAAGAGTGGAGGTAATGCTGACCTTATTTTTCTTCTGTGAGGTGAATAAAGTCATTATGTGAGGGGGAATGCAGAAAAACCCAGAATTTATTTATAAATAATTGTGTACTTTATTCTCACATGTTTAAACTTCAGTCACCTTCAAAGCACTCTCCATTTGAAGCAATACGCCTATTGAGATGTTTTTTCCACTGCTCACAATAGTCTTTGAACTTGTCAATTTCAATGCCTTTTAGTACTTCTGTGGTTTTTTGTTTCACCTCTTCCACATTGACAAAACATTTCCCTTAGAGGACTTTTTTCACCCAGGGAAACAACAACAAAAAAAGGAGCTCAGGGCGTGATGAGATGGGGTGATGAGGGAGGGTCCTATCCTGTTGAAGGAGATACTGAGTCATTTTTCAGAGACAAGGGACCAAAACCGCACATCGTGCAGCTGAACGGCTTGCAGAGGGGAAACACTTCAACCTCCAGCTGCACCCAGAACCAAAGTCTCCCCCCATACCACCCCCTGCACAGAACCAAAGGACCAGGACATAACTGGAACTTGAACATGGGAACTTTTTCAGAAGCCAAGGTTCCATTTTCTAGAAAAATCAGGTGTTGATGCCCCTTTACCATAAATGACCAAATTCCAAGGTCCTCCAATTGAAACTTGCACCCACTGGCACCTCTATATGCCTGTTCCCCCAAACCCTTAAAAACCGGTAACCTAGCAGCAAGTGAAGATGGACTTGAGGCCCCACTAGGTCTCCCAGCTTCTCGGCCAGAGCTTTCTCAGCCAATAAACCTTTCTTTCCTCAAAACTTGATGTTTTGGGTTTTGGCCTTTTGAAGAGTCAGACGAACAAACTTTGGTCAGTGATAACAAGTTTTGCTTAAAAATGAAGGAAAAAATGACATCTATTGAAACCTAGAAACACAAAATAATTCTGTATTTTCTAGGTTAAAAATCATAAATCTCTAGCATTGAAGAGGGAAAATAGTATATAAACCAGAAGGCTTAAAAACATCTGTCATGGACGGTTTAATGATAACGCAGAGGAAAGCGGCAGTCTGAGGGGGAGGGGGACAGCTGGCATTTCTTCAGTCCACCTGGGTCAGGCCCAAAGACGATCACTTGTGAAGCACCTGACAACTGCCCTCTGGGGTCAGCCCTACATCTGCCCACATTTTACAAATGAAGGACAATTGGGCTCAGAAAGAAAACATCTCCCCCACCCCCGTTACTGAGTCCACTATCACTCACAACCCACCACACCACCACTCCCGTGTGGCGCGATCGGGAATAGAACGGGACCTGCGTTCCCTGTCATGGGCTCCCAACGCTGCCCCTTCCCGCTATAACATTCGCGGACTCGATGCACTTTAATAGATTTCCCTCCACTACAGCTGGAGCCTCGGGTGCCACATAGTTTTAATCTCCACGGAAATAGACCGAGAGGGAAAATGCCTGTAAACACATTTTCCTTTTCAAACAGTCATTTGTGTTGTGCTGACAAATTCTATCCTTCCATTATTTTATGCACCAACTAAACAACCTCCCCAACCAGGGAACGAGGTACAACACTGATGTGAACTAATAAAATTTGTAAACTGAGGTCTCTCCAGGGGTGATGAAATTGCTATTTAAAAACCAGTCAGCACCAGGTAGCCAAAGGGGAAAAAATAGGAGGATCTGGAAGATATATGTCCTTCTCCCTCCCTATGAAAACAATCTTTTGTGCTGCATATTCTAATATAATTCTTTATTTAGGCAATAGAGATGGAAATATTCATTTAAAGGGATAATAGACTTGGGGTTTACTTGTAGAGTTGTTTGACCTTATAAGTATATGAAATCCAATGTTAAAATAGGCTTTAGAATTAGCTGCGGGCTTGAACCCCGGCTCTATTACCCAACTAGCCGTGTGGCTTGGGGCACAGCTGTAAAACAGGGAGAGTCATAGCACCCAGGTCTCCCGGTGAATGTGCAGATTAAATGAGATAACACGTGTAAAGTGCCCACTAGACAGTGAGGACTTAACAAAGACTACCTGCTCGGTAGGTGGGTTAGTGCATCAAGGTTCCTTAAACAAACAAGCATGCGGAACTACAGGTCACGAGGAAAAGTAGACGAGGAGTTCTAGCAGCGAGAGCGCCAGTACTCACAACCGTGTGATGTTCACACAGCAAAGCCTGCCCTCCGGAGATGCACACAGAGAAGTAGTTGGACGCACTGACCCAGGGCTGGGGTGTACTGGGGATGAGTGTGGATAATGAGGTCCACGCAGGGTAAGAAAGAAAGAGGAGCCCACAGGGGTGAGTCAAACAGAGCTTCCCGAACTTCTCACAGTGTGGCTCACAAAGAAAGAAGTGATCATCTACTGTATCAAAAGCAAAACACGGTAGCTTAAGAGCCTGGAAAATGACCAGCAGAGAGAATAGATGCTCTAGATGGTGGGGTGTGAACTGCCGCCCCCCTCCCTGCCCCCTGCAAAGAATGGCATTTAAGATGTGACTTCACTAATTAAGACCCATCCATGGAAAGGTTCGAGAGAAGAGCTTTCAGACAGAGGGGGTGGCAAATACTAAGACCCAAGGCAGGACTAAACGTGGCTGCTTTCTAGGAATAGAAGGAAGGCAGTAAGGCTGGAGAGCAGAAAATGAGAGGCACTGTTCTATTATGAGAGAAGGTCTGGAGGAGGCGAGTGCTCCATTGTACATAGGGTATGGGAGGAGACATTATGAACTTGAATTTTAGCCTAAATTCAATTAAACAGCATTGGGACTTAAGTATGGGAATGACATGATGGAGTTTATGTTTCAAATGCATCACTTGGAGAACTGACTTCAATCAACTAGAGTAGGGGGCGTATAATGAGAGAGGGAACTTCAGGAGACTAATACCACGTTTCTTATGAAAGGTTATAGAGGCTGAACCAGATAATGGACTCAGAGAAGAGATACAAACAGTTCTTGGGTATATTCTGTAGGTTATCCTGAAAGTACTTGATGATTGACTGGACATAAGAAAAAAGGGGAAGAAGAATCAAGATGGAGCTCTAGGTATTAAATTCAGCAACTGGATGGATGGTTGTGCCCTTTACTGAATTATAAGAATGTGGGTTTGCAAGAGTTCCCCTTTTCATAGGTTGGATTCAAGGTTCAACCAGATTTCCATGTGGACACAGTTGCTAAGAAGGCAACTGGAAATACATACTGATGTCGAGTTCCACAGAGAGGGCACACTAGGAGAAATAAACTCAGAAGCCAGCACATGGGTGGTTCAAGCCAGCAGTTCAGGTAATGTAGAAAGAGTATAGATACAAATGGAGAAACCTTAGAACAGAGACACGTGGAAGAATAGCAACACAACAGCCAGGGCCGGAAGCACACGTCCTTGCTACTCTCACTCCATGCCCCATATGTATTTTTTACTGCATCTTGACTCATCCTGGACCTAGTCCCTAAAACAGCGCGTTAGCCTTCACAGATGAATAATTCACCCACACTTTACAGACAGGCATGAGGCTGGAAGACACCACCACCCAGTGATCTTTCCAGCCTCCCATTTCCTTACTGATAAGGACAGAAAGGCCCACCAATTGACCAACTATTAGTTGCTATGCTTGCACTGTGTTCACCTCTTATATTCACTCCTTTAATTATCACATTTCAACCTGTGAGATACTACTATTATATATAATGAAGGGATAAAAGAACAAACCCACATTTTCAATGACAGCAAATAATGTATAGCAATTGAGTGACAGTTCTGAGAATGGAAGAGAGTTGATCCTTTTATGTGCTTCATTTTTTCTACCATATTGTCAAATGGGGTCATATGGTGTTTGTTTTCCCAGTAAAAACATGAACTCTACAAAGTCAGAGATCAAACAACTCAGCAGGCCATGAGGCCACATTGAGACCCTGAGAAAGTCACTTAACCTCTCTATACTTCAGTGCTGTCTCAATTCATAACACTAGATAGCATGGACATAAGAATGGCTATTGAATGTGAAGAACTGGCTAGAATACAAAACATATGTCAGAGTGGGTACACAGAAAGCCATCATTCAAGGTCAAGATCCTTAAAAGATTCAGAGCAGTAATTGGTCAATCACAAAGGCTTGTACTAACAGAAGGACTTTTCTCCAGAGGGAAGCTTACCAAGTTGTTAAATGATTTAGTGAACTAAGAGCTTCATTAAGTCCAAGCTCAGAACCATTTACCAGATTGCTCTAAGTTTGAATCCAGATGTTAAATTTTTATTTTCCAATTTTTTCAAAGGTGTCTAGAGGACCATTCACTTAGGGGTTCCTTCTTAAATTAACTGTCTCATTGATCGAACGGATTTTTCAGAAGTCAGAAGAGATACTTACAAACCATCCACACAAAACCTCTTTAAAAAGAGCAACAATCTGTGTTCAGGCAAATGATGTAATTCGCCCAAGGTAATAACCCTCCAATCACCCACAGCCACTTACGCACAGGCACACTCTCCCTTTCTTTCTCTGAAGTTTGTCCATATTTTTTATCTCTCACAGAATCATGCATAAAAGCAAAAAAAAAAAACCCTCAAAATTCTAGCATATCGAATTTGGAAGGAAATGTAGCAGTTAAAATACAAAAGAAAGAAACTAAAAGACCATCTGAACCTAACTATAGTTTTCTTTTTCTCCACTCCCTGCTCTTTTTCTGCTCCTCTCTCTTTCTCCCTATTTCTTTCTCTCTCTCTCTCTCTGGCATGTGTTTAACAAAAAGAACTTCTCTTCTGAATCCTCTTTACAGGACAAATGTCTTTGGCACACCAGCAATTTTCAAGCTTTTTGGATTTAGGATGACTTTATACTCTTAAAAATTATTGTGAACTCCAAATAGCTTTTGTTTGTATAGTTAATATTGATCAATATGTTCATATTAGGAATAAAACAGACAAGATAAATATTTATACATTTATTTAAAATATATTCAATCTCATATGTTAATAAAATTACTTTTTAAATCTAATTGGAGAAAATATAGTGAATGTGGTACTGTTTTGCATTTTGTACGGCTTAATACCAACCGCTGACTTCTTATATTTGTCATGATATGTTACTTTGATTGAAATACATGAATACAATCTCATCTCACAAATATGTGTAGATGCAAAAGAGATAAGTATTTTCACAGCCACAGTAATCATGGATACTATTCTTTCATACTACGTTAAAACTCAACAAATAGTAAAATTTTAAGTTGTTACATGTATGGGTAAAAGATCCATGCAAAGGACAAGACGGCCAGTAGATTTTAATGTAATAAAGCACAAAATTTCATTAATTTTATAACATCAAGTATTGGAAAAATACTGTTTATCAGACTAATGTACGTCTTCCAAATGCTGACCATTTTATTATAAAAGCCACATTTGTTAATTTCACCTCCAATATCATCAGAACAGCCTGAATTCCAGGAAATTATTAAGCTTACTGCAGAGGCAGATGCAAGTTTTCTGAAATTCTAAATTTTGCTTCAAGTTCAAAATTGTGTCATTGGCAACACATACTAGCAAGTTGTTGCTCTTGAAGTGACAATTTCACTTTGTTTCTTTTTGAGGAAACATCTACCAAATAAACTGTGGTCATGCAAACTTGGGTGTCTGTTGGCATTTTCCCCACTTAAATGGAGTTCTGCAAAAAAGCTGCTCATTTGGTTTAGAGTTCACAAAGCAAGTATGGGTGACTTTCCCATCACACGTAAATATGCAGCAAAAACACTTTCCATGTACTTCTCATACCAAGGTCTAGATCTAATGGAATTGATATTAGTAATTTTCACTACTTCATGGAGGACATTCCTAAGTGAAACTGGCTTTTTTAATTTAAAGTATGTATTGCTGCTATGTACTAGTGGGGGAATACAATGGCCCCTAGTATGGACTGGTTATCATTGCCCTGAATTTTGTGCTAAAAAACTACAAACCTTTTCCACCACTGCTTTTTTTTTAAAGATTTTATTTATTTATCTTTAGAGGGAAAGGGAAGGAGAGAGGGAGAGAAATATCAATGTGTGGTTGCCTCTTGTACATCCCCTGCTGGGAACTGGGAACTGGCCTGCAACCCAGGCATGTGCCCTTGACTGGGAATCGAACCTCGATCGTGTGGTTCGCAGGCCCGCGCTCAATCCACTGAGCTATACCAGCCAGGGCTCCACCACTGCTTTTGCGCCAGGAGGCAAATACAAACACAGTGAGAGGAGACAGCGACGACGACAACAGTGTCCTGGTGTGTGAGGAGCCACACTTAGAGAACGGCTGGGCTCCGCAGTGATGCAATCTTACCAGGGAACTGCTGCCCTTAATGGAGAAGGCCTCCCCCGATCCCCAGAGAGAAAGGGATTTTGACAGAGAGATTTTCAAGGACCAAGATACACACTTATGCTGTGGCCATTCGAGGAGGCACTTCGCATTTGGGGGATCATGGAGGAAGAACACACACATGCAAAAGGAGGAGATATTCTCTCTTACCTTGCCTACTCAGAGAGCTGAGACACTCAACACCGCACTCCGCAAGGGCCTAAAATCTAGTGCCAGTTTCTTCTTCTCCAAGAGACTTATTTTCAACCAGAGGAGCTGAGTAACCACTTCCACTAAAACCACCTGTTATGTGGAGCTTCCTATGCACCAGGCATTGTTCTAAGCACTTCGTGCACCATCGTCCTTAAACCTCACTGCAGACCTACACTGACTTACAAGACGTCCCAGAGAGGTCCAGTACCTGGCCTGCAGCAGTGCTGGGAGATAACGATGGAACCTGTATTTATTCCCAGGCATTCCAACCCCACAGCCTACTTTGTCAAAAGCTGGAGCCATCCTTACAGACACAGTTCTCTGTCTGATTTGTCACTGGAATCTGCAGATGATCCATCCAATGAGAGAAATCAACCTTCTCTGGACCATCACAGAGAAACGATGATATGACCTTTTTTGTTTTAATAGCTTCAGAGAAAGAAGTCCCTGCATTAGCATAAGAATGAAGTCCTTGGTAATTACCTACTAAAAGATTTTATGCCCATGCCTTTCTAGGAGTACTGATGTTACTCATTTCCTGTTAGAAAATGAAGGCAACCAGAGGACTCAGGCTCTCTCTAGGAGAGAGGTGCAGCCAGAGCAGAGCATACCCCGCAACCAGATCCCAGTGCTGAAACAACTTGGTGCACCTGGTCCTCAAATGTGCCCTCAAAGCTTCCCTGCTGACAGTGCGGCACTGCAGAACCAACCATACCGATGGCTTGTCACTCTCCCTCAGCTCCGGGCCTGTGCTTCTGCTGCTCCCCAGAATGGAACAGCCTCCTTCTGATCCCAGTGGCAGTTAAGCCCTCCCTACTAGCTGCTCAGCTCTCAATTTAGAGGCCTTGTGCTACGGGAGACACTCACTCACCAGCCGGATTGAGGCAGCTGTCCGTGTTCTCAAGGGACTGTGTACTTATTCTCGGCAAGGCTGTCACTTTGTACGTGCTTCTCTGTATCTAATGGTAGATTGGAAGCTTTGTGAGGTGGGAATCTGTACCATCCTCACCACAGAAGCACTGGAATCTGGTTCACATGGGATTCCCAGAAAGTGGGGAAGAAAGTGGGGGAAGCAAGGGAGGCAGGTAAACGGAGGATGGGAGGCGGGTGGCAATTCCAATTCTCTATCCTGCAGAATTTGCACTGGTCCTCAAAGGACCCTATCACTAGGCCTCCCCATAGGAGGCAGCAACAACCCTCTAAGCATCAGGGTAAATCTTTGTTTTCCAAGAAGAAAGACAAACAAACAAAAACCCAGTTTCTGATGTGTGGCAAGGCTGCTTCTCCTTCTTTCCAAATATTTTTGAAGGGACATGAAGGGAGGGTGCTGCTCCCTCTCATGATGGGGTCTCAGTTCTCCTATAATCCTGTGAGCCTGCAGCAGACATGTGCCACCCACGACACCTCTCATTGGGATCTACTGAGCATCCTCTCTGGTTTACTTCTCTGTTTGCACTCCTGAGAAGAAGAGGCGGGTTCCCATTTGTCCCAGAGTGCCTGCCGGAGCAGAGAGCGAGCTGCAGGCCCTTCATGAAGTGCTCTGGATGGAATAAGCAGATCTGACCGGGTGGACACGGGAGTGATGGAGGCAGAGACTACTAAGAACAGGACTGTCAGAATCCAGGAATGTTACTAACAAACCAAGGCTGTAGAGGGTCCCTGGCAAAACTCAACAACAGCAGTCTCGACTGTGCCCTACCAAGAAGCAGTGTGATGAGCTCCTGTGCTTAAAGTTGCCATTTCTTAAATGCTTTCTATATGCAGGTTACTAAAAAGAGGGTTTACATAAGGTATATTTGTATCCCCATTTTACAGAGGGGGTAACTGGAGATCAGGGACTCCCCTCATGTCACATGGCTAGTAAGTCTACAGAGCAGAGCTTCAAGACCCTAGTCTATACCTCAATGGCTCATGGCTTAAGTTTACACAATGCTGCCTCTTTTCTTCCCCTGCCATTACTCAGCGTCACTGTCTGTGGTCACTCTTCAGGCAGCCAGATGACCCCATGACCCTGTGGCATTTGAAAGGCTGTATAAAACTCCCTGCTGTGACATTTCACAGTCTAAGTATGGTGTACCCGTGTGACTATTGATATCAACATGGCCCCGATAGATTTGTCTCTCCCTCCGTTCCCAGGAATATATTCTCTGAATTATAGGCAAATGGAAAGAGGCTGAATTGGAGCTGACCCTTCCTCTGGCCCTATTTAGAACCTTCACAGGTAACAGAAGGAGGAGAAATGAGATCCAGGTTACTTTATACACACACTGAAATAGCTCTGTCATCACTGCCGCACACCTGTTCTCCTTCAGTAGCAATGCAATACGATCCCAGTTTTGTGAGACTTCACATACATCTAACTGTGCACACACACACATCCATGTGTAAGAATTGGGAAGGGAATGCGCTAAAATATTCACAGTGGTTCACCGGATGGTGGGCATGAAAGCATTTCTAATTTTCATTCTTATTCCTTCCTGTTTACTTCTTACAGTGAACATACTACTTGTAAAATCTGTGAAAACAAAGCGATTCATCCACTGTAAAAATGGGAGTGTTGATCCTAACAGCTTCCAAAGAATTGCTGAAAGAGTTAGAGAGAGAATGTACATCAAAGCACTTGTTAAACTACAAACAAACCTGTGACCACACTGGTGTTATATAACAGCGGAGGTTATTACTTGGGAGCAAGACTAGTTTTGGAAGCTCACATCACCACTAAATTTTGCAGAGGTTTGGTTAACAGACTCCCAAAAAACAAATGAGGACCTGAATTCAGAATTTTAACATGATGTAGCTTCAGAGGGGAGGTTACATAATCCTTTCAATACCACAGACAGTTATCAGGTGGATGTTCCCCCAAACACAAATGGGTTTAACTATTATTAAGAAAAATGGGGAGGGTGGAAGGAATATAATGTCCTTGATTAAAATTCTCTATTTTTCCCAGATATAAAAATACCAAGACAGAGAATTAAGTTACCGAGGTTGGAATGCCCCCCAAAAGGGAAAAGTACACCAGAAGTACTTTTTTGGGTGTATTTTTATTCAAAATGTTCATTTTCAACCTCTTACTGTGCAAGATTTTTAGGAAGAATGATAGAGGTTGAAAGAAGCCAAGCACATAAAGCTGGGTAGGAAATGTAAAGGGGACAGTTAAATATTTTAAAAAGCAGGGACCATCTTTTCCATTACCCCTAACGCTTTCCCTAGAGACTGTATTTAGCATTTAGTATTTTTTTGGTAAGAACAGTAGAATGACACAGAAGGGATTTTAAACAGGGCAATGAGAAGATCAAATTTAAGTTTTAAGTGAGAAATAACAGAATTAAGAGTGGCTTTCATAAAGGCTCAAGGTTATGTTCAGAAAAATGCGGTGAGTAGCACAAGAGAGGTGATAACCATCCCCCATTTGAGCTCATCTGGCTAGGTTGGAGAACTGTGTTCGCTTCCAAAAGCACAGGCCTACAGGCACCAGCATAGCCCGAGGGTCTGTGATGGCTACCACCTGGGGAGAGTTTCGAACCCATGCCCTATCAGCAACAGTTGAACAAATGGAGATATTTCCTAAGAAAGGCAGTACGTGGAAAACAACCATTCTGTTCCAGTATGTGAAGGACTGTCCAGACTTCCAGTCTTCCCAGAGGGCAGACACTCTGCCCAGAAATAAAATGGTACATTTTGTTTCTTCTCGCTCAGAGTCTGACCCTCAAGGACAGGATACCACTGTTGAGGAGTCCCAGTACAAAACGCCCTAGGAAGAGACTTAATTTGGAAGCATGTATAAGTAAAAAATTTAAATTTGAAAACATATCTCTGAGGTATGTTTAGGTATCTCAGATAAGTAAAATTTTATAAAATTTATCTTTTTAAAAAAATCTGGCTTATTTCAATTATCATAATGTTTTCAAGTTTCATTCATGTAGTAGCATATATCCGAATTTCTTTCCCTTATAATGCTGAATAAAATTCCATTGTATGTATGTACTATATTCGGATTATCCATTGATCTGCTAATGAACTTTTAGTTGTTCCTACTCCTTAGCTGTTGTGAATAACACCAGTGTGAACATTAATTATAAATATCTGGTTAAATCCCTGCTTTCAATTCTTTTGGGTGTATACTTGATCACAGAACTGCTGGATTAAAGGGTAATTTTACACTTACTTTGTTCAGGAACCACTATAGGTTCTTCACAGCGCCTGTACCATGTTACAGTCTCACCAGCAAGCCAAGAGTTTTAATTTCTCTAAGTTTTCACTGACACTATTATTTTCTGTCACCATTTTTATAATAATCATTCTAACTGATGAGAAGTTACAAGGGTATAGCTTGTTGCTAGGTATGCATTTTTGGAAGTCACAGTACGTGTAATCACATCAAGTTCACACATGAAATTTTGACAGATATTGTGTGGTGTGTTGGGAATGTACATCCAAGGCAACTTTTTGATTTTCCCAGTCCCTTTACAGTCTTTGTCCTTTTGGGATGTCCCAAACACTGTGGGATACCAAACATTTGTTCTGTGGTCATCTGAGTTTCAGAGGCACAAGTTCGGGACCCACCATTTCCACATGAGGGATATGCAACCTTAGACAAATGTATTTGGCCTCTATGAGCCCTGGCTCACAACCTAAGAGCATGAACTACCAGGGCTTTTCATGTTTCTCACGACAAAGACAAAAGTCCTGAAAGTGGAGTTCAAGGCCTTGTGTGACCTGTCCTATCGGTCTCTCCAGCCATCGCCCCCAGCCAGTTTTTCCTGTTCTCTCAGCCTGCTATGCAGACTCCTTTCTCCTACCACAGGGAGCTTAAGTCATGTTTTTTCACACCCGGGGCCCTTTCTTCTCTTTAGAATTCTGTTGCCTTTTCTGCTCCCCTATTTAATCTTAATCAGTCCTGAGGTTTAAGCTCACTGATTACTTTCTGGGGGAAGATTTCACCACTGCTGTCTTCCAGTCTGTTCTAAGTTATCATTGAATGGTGCACTATTTTTTAGAGTGGATCTGTTGGAAACAGGCATTCCTTCAGGGGCTTCCCTGATTAATGTGACGTGCTCCAGTGACTGCTTTCCATACAAGTCCCTGCCTTAGCCAGAGCCCACACATAGATGGTACTTATATCAGTTAGAATTTTGGCTGCGAGTTTTCCAATCCTAGTTAGAAAGTTTTCACTTGCTTGAGAGAAAAGAGGAAAACTCATGGACAGGGTTGGCTTTAGGAATCTCTTAAGGGATAAATTCAAGAGAATTATCTTCAGATGCACCTACATTTCCTTGGGTAAGTGGTAGACACAGCATTACTCTGCTGTCTCCTTGGTAACAGGTTGAGGACCATAGAGGTAACTGCCAACAACTCAGGAATGAGTTTTCAGCGAGCGGCAGTCAGTTTCGGCTTTAGTATTTCATTAGCATTGCTGTGAGCACCATTGCAATTCAGTGCAAAATTTGATCCCAGCTGTGCAAATGCACAGCACTGGGAAAATCAGCAAGACCCCCTGTGGGGTGTTAATGTGCATTAGCAGAGAAAAGTAAGGCCAATTTGCCCTGCAGAGAATCTACTCCCTCTCTTTCCTGTGGGTTTGTCGGGTGCAAGAGGGAAAAGACTGTTCCTTCATGACTTTCAGTAGAGAAAAGGAAAGCGTATGTTCTTTCTTCATCTCTTGATTTTTGTGTTTTTCCTATAATTTAAACTAATGTTTAAAAAACAGAGAAACTCAGACTTACAGATTCCTTGATATCAGATTTAGAAGGACCTCAGCTGGTGGCTAAGCCAAAATATAGGAAACCCTTTTTACTCATTTACTGTATAAAACAGTCTTGTTAGTGTCATCCCATCCAAGAATCTCTTCTGTCACAATGTCTTCTAAATTCAAACTGAACCCAAATTTGTTGCCAGTGAATACCCATTCCAGGGACCTATTTACTGTTTCCCAATTATTTTACTTTGATTAAATTAAACTAACTTCTATCTAATGGATGGCTGGGGGATACTCAGAGGTATATTAAAAGCTGAAAAAGAAATTCTAAGATTTTACAGTTGATACAAAATGTCACTGGAAAGTAATTATGAGTTAAACTACAACTCTAAATTATTTTCAAATTAACTTTTTTCTTCTGAATGCGCTTTTATTTTATCAAAAGAATTCTTACAAGATTTGTGGGTATTAAATATTAGATCTCTATTTTGCAAAAGATGAGCATGGAACTCATTGAATTTTATTGGTCATGGTCACAGGTTTGGAGGGACAGGAAAAGAATAAATGCAATGAATGATGGGCAAGCATGTCTTTCACCAGCTTTTCTGAATTTGATTTCACGGTGTGTCTAGTATTGTGCTAAGTGCTTGAAATAATCTTCACATCCCATTTCGACATCCCATTACGTCAAGATCCATGAAGTAGGTATTATTATTCCCATTTCACAAATGGGACAAAAGAGTCTCAGGATTTTGAGGCCAAATTAGAGAATGAGTCACGTCAGGGGAGGGTTTCTGCCCTGCTCTAAGGTCTGCAGTTTCGTTGTATGACTAAGAGTCTCTCACCCGGAATGACAGTTGCTCTTTCACTGGGGAGTTTCCTCTCTTCACATATCAAGCTACTGCCACGAGCCCAGATCTGCTCTGGAGATGCTGGAGAAACAGCCAAAGGAAGGAAAGAGCTTCTGCAACACTGGAAGGTCAGCCAATGGCAATGACTTAAACAAGGAAGGAGATTTGACTTAGGTGATGAACACACAATACAATATACAGATGATATGTTATAGAATTGTACATCTGAAACCTATATAATATTATTTACCAATGTCACCCCAATAAACTCAATATAAATTTTTAAAAAGGAAAATGACTTTAACATTAAATGACTTTAACATTTAACATTAGCATTTAACAAGTACAGCTATATTATCTGTAATATCTATAATATTTTATTTCCACAAGGATGTATTGTTTAAAGTAGAGAAAGCAATTAAGACTCATACAAAGAAAAGCATGGGAACTTACCACTTCTTGGCATGTTGACGAGTACACTTATATTTCACTTCTGGCTGCCTGTAGCCACTCATTCAAGAGTTTCATCCCACAAATGGAATGTGTTCCACTCAATACATGGTGGTTGCATACACTGAGCCCACTTGTAATTTACTGAACTAGAAGATCCTTCTAAATGCATACTTTTTTCCAGCTAATCATTTGATTAAAGGCTGAGTGCCTTCTACCCTCAAGGCACTGGCCAGCTGCAGAGAATACAAGGTCAAGGCCGTTTACAACACAGACTCCCTTCCATTGGCCTTTTTCCCTAGCAACTTTGCAAGAACCCAGACTAAGAAAAAGTATAAAATCATTCATACCTGTTGCACTGCTAAGGTGTGTTCTCAGCTACTGAATCTGCACATTAAGAATAATGGATGGGGAACAGCAACAGCCATGCTCCCAGATGTTCCAGGGAGTAGAAGGTAGGCAGACAAGGCCCAGAAAAATCTGTTCACTTTCCCATG
Source organism: Sturnira hondurensis (assembly GCF_014824575.4). Classification (NCBI taxonomy): domain Eukaryota; kingdom Metazoa; phylum Chordata; class Mammalia; order Chiroptera; family Phyllostomidae; genus Sturnira; species Sturnira hondurensis. The sequence continues at coordinate 4,582,381 of NW_028076783.1, read as the reverse complement.
TAAGGCCATGGTCTAACTAGTGATTAATGGTCAAAGTTCTTTATCTCAAGACCTGCCAGGTAATGGAACACTGTGTTTATTATATACTTTAAGCAATATTGAAAAGGAGAAAAATATTTGTTACACTAATATCACAATTTCCGCCATGCATGAGATCAACAAGATATAGTCATTGTTAGCTGCTGCAGGAACCTGAATCAGTCCCCTCCCCACTCAGAGGGCTAGAAAACAAGGAAGTCCAAGTATGACTCTTAGGGTCACACCTCCCTCTGAAGGACCAGGAATCGTGGGCTATCGAGCAGCAAGTACTTCCTGCATTTTAGGCATCGCTCAAAGGCTTGCCATGAAGCATCTTATTAATTTTCTCAACAACCCTATCAGGTGGCTGCTATTGTAATTTCCTCCATATATAAGAAACTGAACTTCAGAGAAGTTAAATATGTTTTCAAGATTACACTTGCTAATAAATAACAGAGTCCTTATTCGAACCTGAGTCTTTCTTCACAACTAAGTTTGGAAGTCTAAAATGGGGGTGTAAATTATTTGACCACCTAAGATAAAAAGTTAAAGAGTAAAATGAAACAGATAAATAGTAAACATTTCTGTGTCTAGAGAGTAGAAATGACAGCCACCATAAAACATTCAGTACTGCACCCAGTGTAACAGTAGTTATTCTGTGAAGTGTTGTTAACAAAACATGTTCCTACACATGGCTAGAGCCCTTCACCTTACAACCAAAGCAAGTGCGAAGGAGGCAAGGAAAAGAGAAACACATTCTGTCACCATTGGAGCCCTACGTGACTTCTAATAATGGCATCTTGGTGACTGTTCCTTGTTTCCGTGCAACCCGCCAGCTCCCTGGCATGTCAGAGAGCTGGTCAGGAGTCAGAGGCCTCGGGTTTCAGAGCCATCAGTTAAGAGGGTGGGCACAGGTGCCAGGATGTCAGAATTCAAACTCAGAATATACCACTTGTTGCTTTGTAACCTTGACCAAAGTATGGAAACTCTCTAAACTACAACTTAGAATGAGGGTAGTAGGGTTTTTAAAATAATAACCCACAGGGCCAAGAATACAGTTAAGTAATCCACAGACACTGGGTTTGAATTGCAACCACTCACAACTGTGTGACTTTGGGAAGTTTACTTAACATCTCTGTGACAAACTGCCTTAGAAGTACAATGTTAACAATAATGGGGTTGGGTACTATATGGGTTCTTGTGAGGATAAAATCAAATAATAATATGTGTATGGCAAATGCACTGAATAAAAGTGTTAGTTAATTTTTATATTTTCATGGCCCATACTATTAAGATCTTGGGCAAACTAGGCCAAGTCACTGCTCTATATCTGGAACTTACTTTCTGCTTCTAAAACAAGAAGGTGTGGGTGTTTCATTATCAACTCTTCACCCCTTGGTAAGTGATGGAGTCCTGCCCTAGAGTTCTGGGATGGCCAAACCCCAACACCTATCGTTAGATGACTACAACAGTATTTTATTAGTCACACATACTCACAGCCCGTGGGTTGGGGGGACACTACACACCTCAAAGACCCACCCCAGGGCTGTCCCAGGGGAGGCTGAGCCTTCAGGGGCTGTAAAAGGCAGGCTTTATAGTCACAAAAGGGAGAGGCGCCCCCTGGTTCCTATGAGAGAATAGGATTGGCTCATTTGAATCATTTCACAGGCTGCAGGAAGGATGAGGACCAGATGGGCCATAGCTGGTCTGGCTGGTGGGGACACTAGCCGGCTGGGGCGCCCGTCTCACTGGTGGGAACAGGGGGCCTCCCAGTTAGGTGTCTGGAGCCCTAGGAGGTTCAAAGGTGTCAAGGTCGCATGTGGAATTTCAGGCTGTACAAGGTAGTGCAGCTTGTCTCTAAACACCCAGCTGCATCACCCTTGAAATTCCAAGTTTTTGTTGCCGCTCACAGCTCCTTTGCATCTCTCCCACTTGCTGTGCCTTTGTCCTTTGGGTTCACAGGCCCTCCTCCTTTAAAATCACCAGCTTGAAGGCACTTTGTGTTTTCAATCCTGTTGCTTAAGGAAAGCAGAAAGCACGTCTGCTCTGTTCCATTCCTAGGTAAGGGAAGTGAGAACGTTTTGCAGCTTCCCCAGGAAAGCTGTCCATCTCCAATGACAACACCGGTAAATTACAAAGCCCCTCAGGCCATTACTTCAAAAGTGGTGCTGTCATCTCACCACTCCTCATCCCTCACACCCCAGCTACCTCCTCTGACTCCTGAAAAATATGAAATTGTTTTTATTTGCTCACTTTTGAGAAATGAGTTTTTAGTGAAGCTGTTTAGTGAAGCCACTGGTGCCCAATTCTTGCCAAATCCAAGTTAGAAAATATTCTGTCAAAGCACAAATGGGTGTGTTGGTGGGTACAACGCAGTCTTGAACACACCTGGTGGTTTGACATCGCCTAGAGCTAGGTTTGGAAGCAGAACCCCCCCTGCGATCGCTCCCAGGTCTGTCGGGCAGCTATCTGGCATCAGCTGGAGAGAGCTGGGAGGGTGTCACAGAATATGTTGTCTCTGCCAACATCTCCTTTTCTGTTTCTCCCCTCCCTTTTCCTTCCCTCCACACCCCCTATCCATTATTTTAGAGAGAGAAGAAGGGAGAAAAACATTGATGCTAGAAAGAAATGTCAATCTGTTACCTTCTGCACCCGCCCCACAACGGGTGACCAAACCCACAACCCAGACATGCGCCTTGACCAGGAATCAAACCAGCAACCCTTTGGTCTATGGGACGACATCCAACCAAATGAGCCACACTGGCTGGGCTCCTGTTTCTCTTTAGATTGCAAGGGACACAAGGGAAGGTCCATGATCATGTGGTACTTCTCATCCTGGTCATTTTAGCACCCTCTTCATCCACAAAGACATTGCCCTCGCAAGGCATCTAATATGACATTCATAATATGACGAAACAGGTCCAAGGAAAGATAAGGATGCTGTCTATAGAGCTCATCGTAAGTATTCAGCTAATATTCAGAGAACTTACAGATTACCACACTGTGAGAAAAGTACTTACGGTTTCATATTTGATCATGAGCTGCTCTGATATAAGATAGGAGCTATTATTCCATTGTACTGTCGATAAAACTACACCAAAGAGGGGTTCAAGTAATAGCCCAAGGACCCACAGCTGTCAAATGCTGGGTCAATGATGCTGAACTCCTGTAACACTTGATTCCACTTCTCTGAAAGCATTTAACACTGAGTTCGTCTCTGAATCCTTAGCAGAACTTCTGATTTAGTAGATCTGAGCAGAAGCTCATGTTGCATGCTACACTGTGTCCCCCAAAAGGTGGCATGGAAGTCCTATACCTCGGTACCTGTGACTCTCATCTTACTTCAGAATAAGGTCCTTGCTGATATAATGAAGGTGTAAATGAAGATGAGGTCCTGCTGAGGTATGGTGGACCCTTAACCCCACATGACTGATACCCTTACCAGGGAAAGGACAGAGACAGAGGCATGAGGACCACGGTGCCATGTGAAAGGACACAGAAAAGCAGGAAAGTTGGCTCTGCGATGAGGGAGGCAGCAACTGAAGTTATGTAGCAACAAGGGTTGGCAGTAATACCCAAAGCTAGGAGAGTGAGTCGTACTTGGGGTTCCTCACCTTGAGAAGTGTTTGAAGCCACCCAGTTTTTGCTGGTTTGTTACAGGAGCCCTAGGAAATGAGTACACTTGTCGTTGAGGTATTCAAAGTCTCTCAGGTGCTGTTAATGCCAGTTTTGAGAACAGCTGTACACACACAGTTCCCGTTTTCTCCCCTCTGAGCATTCTCTCTTCCCCCCTGGCTTAGTGAGTCCTTGCCATCCAGTGCTCGGCTGGAGATGGTTTCTCCTGGGACGCCTTCCCTGCCAGCTGGCAGTGGCTTAGAGGAAAGGACCCAGCTCCCTGGGCTGTTGTTGCAGGGAACGGGACCACAGTAAGGCTGCTTAGTCCAAAACGCAGTCTTAAAGGGGCAGTGCAATGAGCAAGAAGAAAACATACCTCATGCAACGCCTTTTTAAAAAAATCACAACTTTATTAAACTTGTTTTGACAATTATCCTTCCATTTTTAAATATACAGGGTGCTCTTGTGACCTCCCAGAAGTCCTAAGTTTATCAAAAGCTGCCTATGGCTTATGACAACTTCCTGTCCTTGGTGTCTCTCCCTCTGTTTGACTCCCAGCTCCCACGGGGCTGGGCCAAGTTTTTCTCTTTCTCTGCCGTTCCCCCATGCCATGCGCACCAGAAGCACTTAATTTGAGGACAAGGGATGTGAACGAGTGAAAGACTAGGAAATGAACATTCCGTGTGGTACCATCAGAGGAACAGTGATTCCAGCACACTCAAAAGGGGAGAATTCCTTTCTAGAAGAGTGAATATTGAAATATTCACTAGTAATAGCTCCACAAAACCAACATCTTAGCATCAGCTTTTTAGACCCCACAGATAACTAAACTCAGACAGAAACCCGGAAGCTGAAGCTCTGGTCCCTGTTCTCCCAGCTTGGGGCCTGACTGTGACCCAGAACGACACCGTTTAGCTTGCAGAAGCCACCTAAGGTCAGGCTTTTGTTAAGTGGGGCACTAGCAGACACTTTATATTTGTGAAATGCACGTTGTGACTCCTCTGATTCTATTAACATAGCTGAAGACCAGCCTTGCGATGCTAAGAGGAGCCAAAGCATAGGCCCCGGCCCTTTTTCAGGCCAGAGAGTGAGTTTTCGAACAGAAGGTGCTAAATGAGGTGGAGACACACACACTGTTTCTGGAGCGATGCCCCTGGGCTTTTCTCTGCCCTCTTCTCAGCTGCTCCTTTCCGACCTTCAATTTTAAAAAGCCAAGCCAACTGCTGAAATGTGGAAGTCTTAACCAGGAAAGGACAGGTTACGAAATCACCAGCAAGGTTAGGATTTAGGTGTGGGACAGGTTTCTGAATGTTAGTAAGAACCAGAGCAGGCGATTAGTTAGACTCTGCCCCTCCCACTCACCTCGTGCCTTTTACAGAAAGATATTTAGCTGTGGGCACATTTCTGCTAAATCAATGCCTTCTGTTTGCCTCCATTAGATGTGATGAGACAGGAGAGATGGAGGAGCATCTCAGCTTTTGTAATGAGCACAGAGGATGTTGCCACAAATTCTCACATGTGACCCAAGTTAGCAGAACAGGAGAGCACGTGCCGGGAGGGCGGGCCTCTGTGTCCAGGGAAACCCCATCTAAAGTGGATCCATCAAATAACACATTTGATACAAGGACTAAGACCCGTGTTTCTGCATAACCATCAAGTGTAGATCTCGTTAAAATGCAGACTCTAATTCAGTAATCTGGGGTAGAGACCAAGATTCTGCAGTTCTATCAAGGGCCCGGGTGCTCGTCTGTAGACAAGACTTGGAGGAACAAGCAATTTCTCACTTGCAAGAGACTTCATGAGATAATTTCATATACATAGACACTTCCTACATACTTTTCCTTTCACTGAAACAATGCACATTCTTATTACCATATATTATCTTTTCACAGATGCAACTTTATCTACCTTTTAACAGCTCTGACATTAGGAGGCCCTCGGCAATCCTTAGAGTCCTCCAATCTCTGCCCACCACGCCCAGTTCGAGCTGTAGAGAAGTCATCACTGGTTGCCATGTGGAAAAGCCAAATGAGTAAGCATCGAACCCGCAGGAAGGATATCAGCCATTCAGGGGGAAATCCTGAAGGCAGGAGAGAAACACTTTCAACCACAAGCAGGCGAATGGTGTGGGGAGGGAATGGAGCAAAGGTGACTTCATTGTTTTCCAATGCAAATATGCCTGAAACAGCCCTTGCAAGTAGGCCTGCTCTGCACAGTCCCAAAGCCACCACTGGATCAGAGCCCAGCACCTGTGCCTTTTATTCTTGCACAGATTCTTGGGAAATGCTTCCTCTCTGGGCCTCCTGGTGGCAGAGAGCGGGCTTCCATGTGGTCAAGGTCTGATACAACTCAAGCCCAGCTTGGCTGACAGAGACCAGGAAGCGGTGCTGATGGTCCAGTTAAAAGTGAGTCACGAAAGTGTCCTTCGAAATGGGAATTTTTAGGAGGAGTTTTTCTGTTCATATTTTCTTTTTAAATATACACAGAAGTAAGACAGGATGGAAATGTGTCCGAGTGAACCTAAAGCACATACAATGATATACATTGGCGGGCATTCTCAGGGATGGGGACAGCGTGTTACCATGTGCTCAGCAGCCGTCTTTCTCCTTAGTGCAGGTGAAGTAAAAGCACGTGTGATGACATGTGGCACCTCCAATTCGATTAAATGGACTAGAAAACACTTATTGAGCACCTATACACCAGACAAGATGCAGCGAGCCAGTTCTCAGATAAACCTTCAGAGAGCAGCATTATCATGCCCCTACATGGTAAAAAACTCAGTAAGTCTGGGTTCAGGATTTTTCTCCCAACATTTTACAGAGACTGAGGCATCAGAACAGGTAAATTTCCAGTTCAAGGTCAGACTGTTACATTCTACTCCTTACTTGCTAAACCAGGGACAGTCAGGTAGAACTGACACCTGATGAGGCTTTTCTCTGAGAGTGTCCTCACAACAGTTCTCAATAAGCAGTGTACCTACCTGCCATCACCTGGGGACCTTTGGCAATGTGTGTTGTGTTTGTGTTACAGATCTCAGGGTGGGGGTGGGGGGATTAGAGTGTCATCACAAAGGCTCAGGAGTGATTCTCTCATTTAACGAGTGTGGCCCAGACTTGAAACCTCCTCATTGTTTAATACAGTCCTGCAAGGCTGAAAGGTCCTTCCAGAAGACTAAAGGGGTTCCTGCTGAGAAACAGTAAGACACTTTGATACGAGTATCTATCTCACTGTGGATTCTATAGCAGTATTGTCCCATTCATTCCAAGTTCCTTTCCATTTCTGCTTAATTCTCTTACATCTCCCTCTAACCCACTGGCTCCGTAAGCTGTAATTATGATGCCTTCAGAATTGCTCAGGTTGCGAATCTATAGATTTTTTAATGCAATAACAGAGACTTCATCACAGTTAAATCTGTACTCTAACCTGTTAAATGGGCCCTTGACAGCCCAGCTGACGTAGAACAAACACAGCATGAGAAGAATGCCAAATTATTCTGCCTACTTTGAGCCTGAGGTTCCTGGGTGGTCTTATGTAACTTCCTTGGGAGCCCAGCTAGACAAGAAGGGTCCTCCCAGTCTTCGGGCCTCCTTGAAAGCTCCATTTCCTCATACCAGTCCCACCACTATCAGGGTCATCTTCTGACACTCAGTTCTCACAATTAAAGTCTTTGTCTAAGAGTTCACTGCATGCCATACTTTATGCTCAGAGCTTTATGTGAGGTTTTTAAATGACCTACAGCAACTCCTTGAGTTATCTCTCCTTTACAAAGGGGCTGAACTGTGGCTTTTTTTTCCCTTTTTTTTATTTAATTATTTTTCAAGTACAGTTTTCTGTCTATTACTCCCATCTCATCCCACCCCCCATCCTTCCCCCTCCCTCCCATTTCCACCCTTCTCAGTTGTTGTCCATGTATCCTTTATATAGGTTCCTCTAAATCCCTCCCTTCTTTCCCCTGAAATTCCCTCCCCTCTCCCCTCTGGTCACTGTCAGCCTGTTCTCTATTTCAGTGTCTTTGGTTATATTTTGCTTGCTTGTTTGTTTT